>NC_059120.1:9090778-9731820 GCF_020740685.1 Jaculus jaculus | reverse complement strand
ATTGGTTTAATATTTCTTTGCTATGCCCAATGTCATATTTTACAGTGAGAATATTTATTCTGTGTGTAGTTAAGTGTTTTGTGGGGGATTATTATTATTATTATTATTATTATTATTATTATTATTATTATTATTTTGGCATTACAGCTCAGTTAAAAGACCTTGGACTATGGGAATGATTGAACATAATTAGGAGTGATAAAAAGTACGGAGGCTTTTAAAGCTGGACTGAATGCATTGCATTTTATATCATGGATGGTTATCAGTTTATAGGAGCCAGGGGCAGAATGTGGTGGTTTCATTCAGATGTCCCCTATATCTTATGTGTTTGGAATGCTAGATTCCCAGCTGATGGAGATTTTGGAATTAATGACTCCTGGAGGCAGTGTATTGTTGGAGGTGAGCTTATGAATATTATAGCCAGTTTCCCTTGTCAGTGTTTGGTACACTCTCTTATTGCTATTGTCCACCTTAAGTTGGCCAGAGGGTGATGTCTACCCTCTGCTCATGCTATCGTTTTCCCCTGTCATCATGAAGCTTCCTCTGAAGTCTATAAACCAAAATAAACTTCTTTTTTTTTCCCCAAAATTGCTCTTGGTTGGGTGATTTCTGCCAGCAATGAAAACCTGACTGCAACACTTACATATCTAGTTAAAACTTTGAATAAACTAATTTTGTAAAATGAAATCCTAATCAATTTTGACAAACTATGCTTAAAAATTTCAAGCATGTTAAATTTGGGTCTTTGTCTTTTCTCTTAGCTCAAACCTTTCACATCTTAGTCTCCACTATTCCTCTCCTTGAGGTGCTGGAGAGCTTCAGATAAATGTCCTTCTAATGTGGTAAATTTAGAACTAACTGCTAATTACTAATTGCTATTGCAACTCTTGCCCTGACCTCAAGAGCTGGAATTCAAACCACCATCTCTTGGGTGCAATGGGGAGTCTCGAGCTTGCCGCAGAGAGCACTGTGGCAATGGAGTGACTGACCGAGTGTGCCCTCCAAGAACAACACTGGAGGTAAGGTGTTCTGAAGCTCGAGTGAGTGAATGTTCTTTCCTTGGCACACGCAATAAAGTACAAAGATTTTCCACTACTTTGTTTAGAATGAAGAAGCATATTATTGAAAAGAAGCATCAGAAAATCCCCCATCGGTACATGTTTAATAGCGTCAAGCTGTTAACAGTTACATTTTCCCTGGATATGGGGAGGTGCATGTTATGGTTAACTGATCAGCATTGAGACTCTTGACATGCAGACATTTTCTCTGTTACTGGTATCAGCCATGAGAATGTATTTCCGTGCAATTAAGCCTTAACTCCTGCTGGTTTGGAAGCCATGAACCTTCAAATTCACATTCAAATTATCCAACACCTACCACTGGTAGGGGGAAAAAAGGAAAACTTCATTAGTCAAAGCTACAAAGAAATCTATTGATAAGTTTTAAAAGTTTCTTTAGCATAGGGGAATGCAAAATTGTTCAGATTGTAAATTGCCCACAGAACTTTAAAATGACCTCACCTTCTTTAAGCATAACCCTAAGGATTTAGTTTATGAGGTCTTAAGACTACATATGTGTTTGTGTGTGTTCAGAAAAATAATATAAGCAGTCAAATAAATATAAGAATATAAATATGTGAAAGGTTATATGTAGGAAAGCAAAAATAAAAGTAGGTTGAAGGAACAGGGTCATTAATGAGGTGGATTTTGAAATTCTTTTAATTCTTATATGAGCTTCATATCTAGTTGGTATTTCTAAAATTAGATAATAGATATCAGACAATTGATAATCAATTCCAAGCAATTTTGTGGACTATTTCATCACTCCTCTGTAACCTTCACAGAAGTTTGTTAAACTTTGTGACCACTTTCATGCACCACAAGCTCTTTCTTATCTCTGTATAGCATCATATGAGTTTAGCATGGAGAATTTTTTCATCCATTAGAAAGAGTTTTTCATAGCACCAAGTGATAATTACACACACACACACACACACACACACACACACACACAAGGTTTTGTTTTCAATGGCTGTATTATTTTCAGTGTCTTGTATCAAATTGCTTAAATACTCCATGATCAGAGTTGTCTATACACAGTAACATTATGCTTCTGAAGCATCCTTGATAATGTCAGAAACAAAGAAGTCACCACATGACTGTTAGGGAAGCGGGGCAATGTCACTTTACTGGCCGTCAGGGGTGGGAGGCTGCAGGTGTGCTCGCCCTTTACTGGTTCATGTTATCCTTTGTGACAGAAGCTTGCCATTTTCCTCCCATGTGTAAGCTCAGATGGTGTGAGTTTTGTAAAACATATATATTTTTTGAGGTAGGGTCTCACTCTAGACAAAGCTGAACCGGAACCAACTATGTAGTCTCAAGGTGGACTTGAACTCACAGTGATTCTCCTACCTCTGCCTCCCAAGTACTAGGACTAAAGGCATGCACCACCATGCCCAGCTCTTTAAAAATATTTTTATTGGGGGCTAGAGAGATGGCTTATCAGTTAAGGTGCTTGCCTTTGAAGTTTAAGGACTCAGATGCTACTCACCAGTCAGTACCTAGCAGCACCCACTTAAGCCACATGCACAAAGTGGAGCATGTGTCTGGAGTTTGTTTGCAGTAGCTAAAGTCCCTATGGCACCCATTATCTCTCTCTCTATCTCTGTCACTATGCCCCTCTCTCTCTAATAAATAAAAAAAATATTTAATTTTTTTTAATTTACTTATTTGCAAGGAGAGAGGAGAAGAGAGGGAGAGAGAGGATATGAATGAGCTGGACTCTGGCTGTCACAAATGAACTCCAGGTGCTTAAGCCACCAGGCACATCAGGCTCCTTGTGGGTACTGGGGAATTGTACCCAGGCTTTCAGGCTTTGTCAGCAATGCCTTAACCCCTATGTCATCTCTCCAGCCCCCAATAAAAATATTTTTATCCAAATATATCCTTATATCCAAATATATCATTATCAAGTGATACTATGAAGGTAAAGTGTTTTTTCTTCTTGCTTTAAGGGCTGTTTAGACTTTGGAGACATAGGTCCATTTTGTTGAAGATTCTTTCATTCTGTCTTAACTTGCAGTTGTTTTTATTCTTGAGAAGTTTATATATAATCATCTTTTCTCCTCCTCTGATGTAAATTTGTACACATAGGCTATGCTGACTTCTTTTTAGAGCTTTCTAGGATTTAATGGATAGGTCTATGAAAAGAAAAGAGAATGACTCAAGAGGGAGATATGTAAGAAATCAACAGCTTTGGAGTCATCATAGAGAAACAAATCTCTATTTGATGTAGATGCTCCCCATTACCAGAAAGAATTATGTTTCTGATATCAGCTGGGTGACAGTCCTCACTAGAGAGGTAATTGACGACTGTGAGGGTTCATCGTAGCAGAATTAGAAAGGAGTGAAAGTTATTGTCCCTTGTCACCTTTCCCAGTGTTATTTCTATCCATGTTCTTTTAAGAGTTGTATCCAATTATTTATTGAAAGTTCCAAAGGTCCTCTGTGGTTTTAAGTTCCAAAGGTCCTCTGTGGTACGTAAATATATAAAAGTATAGGATATTCCTTTTTAGGATCTTATCTCTCCTGGGAGATTAGAGAAACAGTAGCATAGTAATTTTTTTTAATTTAATTTATTAGTTTTCATTTCAGTGAATACAGGCAGTTTGGTACCATTATTTAGGCTCATCTCTGATCTACCCCCTCCCATTAGACCCTCCTTGTTAATGAAAATGGGTCGTGCATTGTGGAGATAGCCCCCAGTTATTAGTATGATAAATGTCTCTGAAAATCATGACCCAACATGTAACTCTGACATTCTTTCCGCCCCCTCTTCCGCAAGATTTCCCTGAGCCATGTTGGGTTCATTTTTGGTCTGCTTCAGTGCTGAGGTGTTGGGGACCTCTGAGGCTTTGGCTCTCTGATTTGGTAGGAGTTGATTTTTCTCTGCGTTGATCTCCTTCCCCTTTGTGCTGGTATCCAGTTCACAGGAAAACATCACCCTTGCTTATTTCACCAGTTGTCCTTAGTTTCAGTTGGGCCCCTTTTGAGGTATGTTGGGGCAGCTCTCTTCTTAGGATCTGCATCTATCTGGAAAAGAGAAGCAGATTCTCCAACGGAGAGTAAGTTAGCACCCAGAAAATTGAGATAACACTAACTTTTTTGATAGACAGTTTGATAGGTGTAGGCCCTCTTATACCCCGTGATTGATGGTAGCTTGATATTGTAGAGTGGGCTTGTGTTTGGGTATGGTTCTGACTTGTTTCCCAGCTCCAGCTAAGGGTCTAGTACCACTGAGTGGATCAGTTAGCCAAATCAAGAGCAATTGATTCCTCACCATGGCTGTGTACCACTATTGCACTTGTGTGGGCATCACATCCGGTTATTTGTTGCTAATTAGGTTAAACAATGTGTTGCTTGGACAGATCTTGGTCATTTCCCCCAGTCGCCTATTTATCGCCTTCTGGCACTAGACACGCTGACTGTCTGGGGATTGACTCTCTCATGGCCTCCGGCCATGTCATTCCATTTTACGCGTCAGCTGTGTATGGAGTCTTCAGCAATAGGGCCTTTAAGAAGTGCCCTATCAAAACTAAAATGTGAGTGCCAAATGAATAGTAAGGGCCAGTGGACACTAAAGAAGAGGTCCTCGCATTGTGACGGTGCTTGTTACACAGAACTGTGGCAGTGTTTGTGTAACAAGAGAGTGAGAAATGATATGTGCATCAGGTGTCAAAGAATCAACTCCTGAAAATGCTCTATGCTGGGTGTCTGAAGAAATGTGGGAAGGAACACATATTTTCATTTGACATAAATTTATACTCATGTGATCATAGAAATCCACTGGACTCCAATTTGGAAGATTCTTGGTATCAATTTAGAATATTTATTTTCCTTCCTTAGCATCAAAGAGAAATATTTAATCATTTTGATCTCATCAGGGATCTGAGATATATTTTTGTCCTACAATAGTAATATAGTAGAGGACATGGTTAAAGAGAAACATATTGACAGAGGAAAGTCTCCTAGATGTGAGACTATAAGGCTATGCACTTGAACAATAACAGAGAGAATGGGAAAGAGAAGATTAATGGAAGAAAGCTAATCTGAAGAGAACCAATAAGGCACTGCTATTGACTTTCTAAATATTTAGACTTCTGTCAGGCATGACGAGACCATCATGCTTCCTAGCGGAGAGGACTCATAAGCATAGGAGTGTGGTTTCATTAAAATTCAGGTTTTAGTAAATAAGAATGGAAATAGGATGATTTATTCACAGCATGAGTGAGTCATTTACATAAGCACAAGAAGTCACAATAGTAGCCGGGAGTGGTGGCGCACGCCTTTAATCCCAGCACTCGGGAGGCAGAGGTAGGTGGATTGCCATGAGTTCAAGACCACCCTGAGATGACAGAGTTAATTCCAGGTCAGCCTGGACCACAGTGAGACCCTACCTCGAAAAACAAAAAAAAATTAAAAAATAATAAAAATTTTAAAAAAAGAAGTCACAATAGTATCTACTTACCCAATTCCCACACAGGAAGCTCAGAACTAGGTAGAACCAACATGTGTTGGTTGAGCTCAAAATGTGTTTTAGGCCTGGAAGGTGGCTTGGCTATTAAGGAGCTTGCATGAGAAGGCTAAGGACCCATGTTGGACTCTCCAGATCACACTTAAACCAGATGGACAAAGGTGATGCATGCACAAGGTTGCACATGCCCATTAAGTGCTGCCGGTGTCTGGAGTTCTATTGTAGTGGCAGAGGTCCTGGTATACCAGTTCTCTCTCTCTGTCTCTCTCTCCTGCTCAATAATTTTTTAAAAAATATGTGTTTTATCCTTGGTGAGTGCTAACACAGAAGGGCAGGGGGATTTGTTCTGGATTCCTCTCACATAGCTTCATGACCAGTTCAAAAACTGATTAAGATGAACCCATAAGGTTTTTTCATTTTACTTTCATATATATTTGGTAAATGTATCCCAAAAACATATTATATATAATCTCAGAAGAGTCATTTTTGAAATATATATATAATTTCCTCACATTTTTGGAGAGAGACAGAATGGGATAGAGGGGAGGGGCAGGGAGAGAATGAGTGCACTGGGGCCTTCTGCCACTACAAACGAATTTCAGGCACATGTGACACTTTATGCATCTGGCCTTATATGAGCACTAGCGAATCTAACCTGGGCCTTCAGACTTTTTAAGAAAGTACTTTTAACCATTGAGAAGTCTCTATCCCTGCCATCTGAAATTTTTATTTTGTACTTGTTTCCTTCATCTTAATAAACAATCACTTCTGGACCTACACTTGCAAAATTTTAAAGGAAATATGTGTGGGTGTTCAAAAGAAGTCTAATATTCTTATACCCTCCAGGTTTTTCAAGGGAATTAAAAAGGAAACACTAATGCAAACTACATAAAATACATTATTTCCTATGTTATAATTGTAAAACACATGTTATAGAATATTTTAATTCAATGCATCCTCATTTATCACCCCAGGCATAGAGAGTGAGGATTTGTGTATTTTCCATGACACTTCATTTAAACAATTAGAAGTTTGTCTGAAGATATGAATATGCATTTCATTTTGGAAAAGAAAGAATGTACATTTTCTACTGTGGTGTGAATTCATGCCTCTCAAAATTCACATGATAAATTCCTAGCCCCAAAGTTGATGGCATTGGGAGAAGAAGCCTTTAAGAGTAAAGTTAGGTCATGAGGGATTTTTTTCATGAATAAATTAGTGCCCTTATAGAAAAGATAAGCTACAAAGTCCTCAAACCTTTCTATTTTATGAGAATACATCATTCTATTAACTAGAGAATTCACTGTCCTCAGATACCAATTCTTGTGGCCTTTGTCTTAGAGTTCCCAGCTTTTACAAGCATGAGAAATAAAGTGCCTGTTTTCCATCAACTACTGGGTTTGCAGAGTTTTCCTAACACTGCTTAAATGGACTAAGAACTTTTGCCTTTTGAGCATGTGAGAAGATAGCTAAAATTCTTAGCCTTTCAGCAAATGCAAATTATAACCCTAATAAGATGACACTATATCACTTTAGCAAACAAGAAACAAAACAAGAATCCATCAAATGGTACGGAAACAGTGACTGTTAAGAAGACTGCTGCCTGGTCGTAAGGAAGGACGTCACTGCTATGGCTCTATGGGATGCTGCCTGCTTGACACGTCAGATGAGAACTCTAAGGTAGGGCAGGAGAGATGGCTCCGACAGTGAAGCAAATGCCATTCCAGTGTGAGGACTTAATTTTAGACTGCTGGCATCTGCACACACATGTGTACCCACACACATATGAACACATACACATATACATTCCCAGTACACATCACACACAGATATATATACAGGGGGAAAAAAAAGACATGAGGCAAGCTGGATAGAGAAATCGCTCAGCATCACACTGTTAAATAAATACCTGAACACAAAATTGTCTTATCTACCACTCTAGGTATGCTGTGAAGCATGCAGGATCTCTAAAATATCAATGTTGGGGAAGGGAAGTCACCTAGAGACTGACTGTGGCCAAAAAGCTCTAAAACATGTAATGTTTGCTGATTGCTTTGGGGTATACATTTGCCCTAACCTATGTTGTAGTCAGGTTCACATTGCTGTCTGAAAACACACTTGAAGTGTAGCTTCTGGATAGAAAACAAAACAAAACAAAGAAAGAAAGGAAGGAAGAAAGGAAGGAAGGAAGAAAGAAAGAAAGAAAGACACAGACAGAAAGAAAGAAAGAAAGACACAGACAGAAAGAAAAGAAATGAAATGGTTTATTTTGCCTTACAGACTGGAGGGGAAGTTCCATGATGACAGGGTAAAATGATGACATGAGCAGAGGGTGGACATCACCTCCTGGTCAATATCAGATGGACCCTGGCAAGAGGAAGTTGGCTTTAACACTCATAATCCCACCCTCAACAATACACTGCCTCTAGGAGACTTTAATTTCCCAAATTTTCATCAGCTGGGTACCTAACATTCAGGACACCTAGGTTTATGGGGAACACATAAATCAATCCACCGCATTCTTCCCCTGACTCCCATTAACTGAACCATCCATGATATAAAATGCAATGCATTAAGCTCAATTTTAAAGTCTCCATAGTTTTTATCTACCCCAATGATATTCAAATATTTGCATAGTCCAAGGCCTTTTAATTGAGCTGTAATACCAAAAATATACTCCCCCAAATCAACATTATACAGAGTAAACATCCACACTGCAAAAGATGCATTAGGCATAGCAAAGAAATATTCAACCAATAAAAGATTTAAACAGGGCAAGCATCTAACTCTGTAGCTTAAAATCCAACAATTGTAATCAGTAACAAGTCTCCAAGTCAATTCTAACCAGTGACAAGTCTCTGAAGTTCCAACTCCACCCCCTAGCTAGGCTACCCAGTCCCAGAAAACTTCACCTGGTGCTGGCAGCTCTCCTTGGCAGCCATCCTATAGTCCTGGCATCTCCATTGAGTCTCCACTGCATCCCACGATTCATCCTAATGGCTCCACTGTTCTCCACACAGGCAATTCAACAAGCCTGCTTCACACTGCCATGGCTCTTTCCAAAATACAAAACCATGTTGCAAATTCAATGACCTTCTCCTTCCTGTATTTGTTACATACTTCGTAATACCAGGTGGGCTACCAACTTGTTAATCCATGGGGAAATGAAGCAGACTTTGAAGAACAGGACACTCCTTTAGGATACAAGCCACTTCAGAAGAGTCTTCATTTTTCCTATTGTCCCAATGCAATTCAGATGGCCCAATATCAAAGGTTGTAATCTCTCAAACAATTGTAGCTAAAAGGATAGAAGTTTTGGTCCAACAATTTTAGTTCTTTTCTATATCTCTCTGCTCACACAAGTCCATTTCTACACTATGCAACCCTATAATAGTTCTCAGGACACAGGCATAACAGCAAGCCTCTCACACAAGCTGCTTCTAACTCAATCCAGGCAATGCTCTTTCTCACCCACACAAACCAAACCTCACAGCCCATATTCTTACTGCATTCAGGTCTTTCAACTCTGACCGGAATAGTCATTCCAGCTTTACCTACCAACACAGCAAGGCATATCTTGGGCCAAGATTTCAAATCATTCCACATTCTTCTCAAAAACCAGCTCCAAAAAGCCAGTCAAGTTTCTAGCAGTAATGATCCCACTTCTAAGTACCAATTTTACTGTTGCAGTAAGGTTTGTATTGCTGCCAGAAAACACCTCAGCAAGAGCAGCTTGAGGGATTTAAAAGGGTTTATTTTGGTTAACAGACTCGAGGGGAAGCTCCATGATGGCAGGGAAAACAATGGCATCAGCCAAGGGTGGACTTCACCCCCTGGCCAACATCAGGTAGACAACAGCAACAAGAGAGTGTGCCAAACACTGCCAAGAGGCAGCTGCCTGGAACACTCATAAGTGCACCTGAAACAATGTACTTCCTCCAGGAGGCATTAATTCCCAAATTGCCATCAGCTGGAGACGTAACATTCAGAACCTAACTTTAGGAAGGACACCTGAATCAAACCACCACAACTTTTTTCAAGACAACAAGATGAAGTCATTGAATATGGAATATATTCTATGGCTCCTACTTACCAATCCATTTGCTGTATAGTGAGATGTGAAATGCCCAGTCAGTGAATACACTGTTCAAAAGGAAAGAACACATTTTAAACACACACTCTACTAGGGTAATATTCTCCTATGGTCTTCAGCTAGGGCATGCATATGTCAAACCTACTACAAAATATTTCTGAAAACCATCTGTGTTATTCCTAATTACCTTTAAAAACTCTATTAAAACTTAGGTTAAAGAGAAGGGAAATTATATAAAAAGAAAGCTGAATTCCCCCCCCCAAAAAAAATAAAAGAAAACTGAATTGGCTGGAGATATTTCTTTTTATTTATTTATTTATTTTTTCAAGGTAGAGTCTCACTGTAGCCCAGGCTGACCTGGAATTCACTAGGTAGTCCCTAGGTGGCCTTGAGCTCTCAGTGACCCTTCTACTTCTGCCTCCAGAGTGCTGGGATTAAAGGCATGCACCACCATGCCTGGACCAGAAATTTCTTAAATGTGAAGACCCAATTTCAGAAGCCCAAAACCCATGTGAAGCTAGATGTGGTAGCATGTGTCAGTAATTCCGTAGTTCCTACAGCAAGGCGGAAGCAGACAGGATACTGAGAAGTCCACTGGCTATCAAATAACTAGAGACTCTGCCTAGAAGATGATAAGAAAGGATGAACAGCCAAAGTTGTCCTTTTACTCGCACACACACAGATGGGTGGCATATGCATGATTGCACTACATCCATGAACACACACACACATACACACACACACACACACAAATTCTTGAACAAAGTAAATAAAGCAAGTATTTGCAGTATGCATTCCTCCAGTGATTCTTTAAACATTTCACTAACAAGAATCAACTATAGCACTCAATTAGGGACATAAAATATCTTGTCATAAAATTGATTATTTCTTGCTCCTAACATTTACATATGGTGCTGAGAAGTACTGAGCTTCCTGGAATTTCTATTACAAATTTCAGATGTTCCAGGAAAAGAGCAAAATGCTAAAGATTCTGATAATCAAGCTAGCTTGTGCTTGATATATACCTGACCATTTGCCTCACAGTGTATTCCTTTCAGATATTGTGCATGTCCGGTCTTTTTCAGTGAATATTTTAATTGTCCTTTATAAATACAATGGATCATATTACTAAATTTGCCAAATTGGCTTTTGTACAAAGTAAATAATGAAATAAGAAAGTATGCTGGCATGCAACAGCATCACACACACACACATGCGCGCATGCGCACACACACATTCATGTTGGGAAGCATGAAGTGCTATCTGTAGAGTATTTACACAAAGTTATGGGTTCAATGCCTCAAATCCCAGTACCTCATAAAGTCTGCATAGTGATATAAATCTATAATCCTTTCACTTGGGAAGTAGAGACAAGAGGGTCATAAGTTCAAGGTCATCCTTAGATGCACGTAAATTTGAGAGCAGCCTGGACTATGAAAAACCTGTTTAAAAATAAGCATCATCGGGCTGGGGAGATGGCTTAGCGGTTAAGCGCTTGCCTGTGAAGCCTAAGGACCCCGGTTCGAGGCTCGGTTCCCCAGGTCCCACGTTAGCCAGATGCACAAGGGGGTGCATGCGTCTGGAGTTCGTTTGCAGAGGCTGGAAGCCCTGGCACGCCCATTCTCTCTCTCTCCCTCTATCTGTCTTTCTTTCTGTGTCTGTCACTCTCAAATCAATAAAAATTTAAAAAAAAATAAGCATCATCAACTTGTCATGGCAATGCTCAGGAAGGAGAGATAGGAGGAGAGTTGTGAGTTCAAAACCAGCCTGAAACCACAGTGAATTCCAGTCATCCTGGGCTAGAATGAAACCCAACCTAGAAAAACAAAAACCAAGAAACAAAAACCAAAAACCTAAAAACAAAAAATGGAAAGGCATCTATATTAAATTTCTGTTAGTGTGCAGATTTCTCATCTCATTCTGTCAAACTATTTCTTGCATAATATTGTGATTTTTTTTCTTATAGGAAACAAATATTAAAGTCAGAATAACTACTTCTGTTTTAGGAGAAACTGAAGCAAGAAGAGAAATTGTGCCCCATACATAATGTTATTTAAAATCTTGGGCATAAAACTAATACCTGTAATTTTGTTCCAAAAAGTATACTCTAGAAAACTGAGAAAATAATTTTGTCTCAAAAGAAAACAAGAATCTGGGTAAATAAAGTAGTATTATATACCAATGCTAAATTCTGCTTATAGAATTATGTTTTGTTCATTGTTTCCAAAGTGTTCGTCATTGAAAGCTGAAGAATATCTGCAATGTATACTTGTGCATTATCTACAAAACACAGAGAGGAAAGCTTCCATAGAATGTGTATTTTATCTTCTGTTACTTAATCTTCTTGTTTCCATCCACACATTGTCATTTCATACAGTAGTCTCCATTATGGGCCCTAATCACTGCAGCACTACAATTTCTCTCTGTCTCTTCTTTTTCTTAGAATACATGATACTTTTAAGCAGTGGAATGATTCGAATACTAATTAAATTAATAAATGGGCTTTTGAATATTTAGAAAGATATGCTCGCAGATTGATTAATGTACCAATGGATGAGTTTAAATTTTATTTTATTTAAGTACAAAATATGATGTCAGAAATTACTTTAGGTTTCCTGTTCTCTGTGACTATCTTTCATCAGGTGCCTTGATTAAGGATATGAGAAAGTTCTGTGAGTGGGACACTTACTGGAGCTGGCTTTGCTTTGCTGGAGGTTAGTAACATGTAACTAATATTTCCCTTAAAGCTTTCCTTCAGTGGCATAAGTGCCTGTATTTCCCACTTTTCCTATGGCTAAAAGCTGAAAATGTTGACTATAGTAGCTCATGGGACACACATTTCAACCACAAACATACACAGTCCTTTCCAATTTGATTCCCTTTCCATTTATGTACATCTGAATATTGTCTCTCCAGACACCCTGGTTTCATCATTTCTTCCTCCCCTCCTCCTTCTCCTCATCCTGCAAACCAGACACACTCTACTGAATTAGAACCACAGAAACACCATCCAAGTCTAGTTTTCTTTGTCATGACAAAAAAAAAAATGTGCTATTGATGAACTTAGTGCTTCAAATGTTACCAAATCATTATTACCAATGAAAATTAAAATCTAAATATAAAATATTACTATAGTAGGAATTTTCATTTTCTTCATAGGATTGGAGATCACATTTCCTGAGTTTTTATGATGAGATTAGATAAAATTCTTGTTGAGATTTTATATTCACTTTTAATTATTTATGTTTACTACTGTAAAAAATTAGCTAATTTGTAAATAATTCAGATTTTTAAAATGTATAATGAATTTACATTTAAGTTATTCTTAACACTGTAGACATGTGTCAGTCACCTTACCTATGACACGTTCAAGCACTAGACAGGTGCTCTTGAGTTATCTTTAGAGTCTCTGTTGATCCTACTGCTTTCATTCTAGGTAGACTTGCTATCCAGATATCTTGTATACATGTTTATACATCTTTTCGTATACATGTATAAATTTTTTCATCTTTTATATATTTATACCTTAGATAGTTAAATAAAGTATTTCCCCAACTCACTCAGAACAATGAAACTTAACCCAAACAATATATTTGACACTTGATAAAAAGTAAACAAAAATGATACTCTAGGGGCAGATCAATTCCAGAGAAATTCATGATGAGGTCATTTATGCTGGTTTCTTTGACTACATACCCTCAATGCAATGTAGTCCCTACTCCAGAGGGACAATCTAATCTAAGACAAGTTGTCCATATAAAAATCCTTGATTTAATCATTCCTGTAAATACTGTTTCATGAGAAAACTAATATAAACACAGGTATTAGTAATCTAGTTTCTTAAACTATGTTTTATGCATCTAGTTGCAAAGAGAGAGAGTGAAGAAAGGCCAAGCCAAGGCCTCTCACCATTGCAAACAAACTCCAGATGCATGTGCCACTTGTGCATCAGGTTTTATGTGGATACTTGGGAATCAAACGTGAGCAGTGAGGCTTTGCAAGCAAGAACCATTAACTTGAGTCATTTCCCCACTCTCAATAATCAAGTTTTTTTTAGGTAACTTTGGGGACCTTTTAGTCATCCTCTCATGAAGAAGTAAAGTACAAAGGAATCCAAGAGCTGCTCCTTTGCAGTGGCTCTACTCTGTGCGTTTACAAGTCAGGCCCTCCTGACCCTAACTTCCTGTTTGACCAGAGAGGCCTGTTGTGCTCTGAGAGCTCACTATGGCAGAAGACAATGTGCTACTGAAGCAGGAAATTCTATCAGCCCTAATGGTTTCTCTGGTTGTCCAGAGCTCATAATGTCTGTTGGGTTCTCTTTCCTTGATGCAGCATTTTGGAATTGTGGAATATTTAGACCATTCACATTATCACAATAACTAATTTGATTTAACTTCTGTCTTTTGGAGGCTGTAAGTTTGATGTCATATGCATATCGCTTCTGTTTACCTCCATTGATCTGTGAGTTAGTTTTTGTGACATTTGCACCCATTTTTTTTTTTTTTTTTTAGTTAAGACAGCTCTATAGTATTATTAGAGATAAAGTATTGTGATAACTGCCATATTGCCATTTCTCACTAGGAATTCTCCCTCTGAGCCCCTTCATGGGAGAATTTCACTGAGGAATTGGAAATGTTGAATCATCTTTGTGTCCATGGTTTGAACCAAATTGATCATGTAATATAATGTTTTAACATGTTGCTAAATTTAATTTGTTCATGAACCTAAGTTGATTATGCTATATAATACATTTTAATATGTTGTTGACTTAGTATTTTACTGAGAATTATGTCTACATCCACTAGCAAAATTGATCTGTAAGTTTTTCTTTGTTTGGAAATTTCAATAATATCAGCTTCTTTCTGGGTTCGATTGTATTCCTTCCTTTTCCATTTTATAGAATGGCTTGATGAACACTGGTCTTAAAATTTCTTTTAAATATCTGGTAGGATTAAGCAACATCTCCTAGTCCTGTCCTTTTCTCTGTTGGGGAAGCTGTTATAATTTTAGCATTTCAGCTGTATTTAGTTAATTTAAATTAAAATATATATTTCATATTTATCCATTTCTAGTTTTCAAGCTTGTAGAATATAATTTTTTTTTAATATTCTCTAATTGTGTTTAGTGTTTCACTGATCCATGGAATGGATACTCTGAAATATCTGCTGTGGTTGGTGGACTGAGAGCTGCCATTCCTTCTTGGAAAGAGAACTTGGGAACCAGGGAGAAATATAAGAACAGTTATCTTCTCGTTGCTTAAAAAAAAAAAAAAAAATCATCTGACCAGGGGCAGCTTATGGAAGGAAATAATTATTTCCAGAGCACAGTTTTGAAGGGAAGTTTCATCATGGCAGAGAAACTATGGTAGGAGAAGATACATGGTCATCTTATCATCGCAACAGAAGGCAGGAAGTAGCCGAGAGAACCAGTGAATCCTCAGTGTGCTGACAGGCCTCCGTGGGGAAGGCTCTGCTTAGCTGGGGATTCGATATGAGGCTCAAATACCTAAGGCTATGGGAGGCATTGTACACGCAAAATACCGCACACGTAATTCTTTTAAGTGATTTTCTATGGACTACTTTCATCCGTAGTAGCATTACAATTTAATAGAAATAAACTGGTGTTGGGCACCAGGAAATTAACCTGTAGTATATGCTGAAGTCAGTTTATTTTGAGACCTTAATTATGAATAGCCTTCACTTAGCATTGTCCAATCAGATGCAAGATCCGTAGACGTCAGAATGGATTTTTAAACAACTCAGACTCTTGACATTGCTGAGGGATGTTCTCGAGATTTTTACTTCTTAGAAGTAAGATTATAGATTTGTCTCTAAAAACAGACATCCCAAGGTTAGAGGCATGGTAAGGCATAATATTGGGGAGTTGCCTATTTCCATTTTGAAGGTTCGTGATATTTATATAATATTAGAGTACTGTAAGGTACCAAAGCCCAATGTAGTTTTCTCTATATCAGAATGCTTTTCCAATAATTGGGTCCCTGTTCCGGCTTTTGGCAAAACATCAACCTTTTGGCTGGAAACACACATTTCTAGTTAGCTATCGGTCTCTTCACTTGGGTAAATGTGTTAAGAATACCACGACAAAAAAGAAGATAGAGAGAGAATGTCAGCTGGAGACACTTGAACAAAAAAGTCTGAAGATAAGCAGGCTGGGTAGTGCTAAGCAGGCCAGAGGGGCAGCTTGGGCCTACTGCTAAGCACGTCTGCACCGCAACTGGTGGTATGTTGAGAAGAGTGGCTGGAGGAAAAACAGAATCATGGTATGGAATCATCGCAGAAAAGTAAAAACAAAGCAGAGCTTGGGAAACAAGGAGGAGTATTTGATCAGGAGAGAGTTATGTTTTAAAATCCCAGTTTGGCAGTTTTATGCAGCAAGACTTCAGGGTGGGGACAACAGGAGACAAGGCGCTCCCCTGGCAGAGAGTGGGCTGTCCACTGGGAGGGCAGAAGTGGGGGGTTCTGAAAACGGAAAGAAACAGATGGCAGATGCTGGGAAGTCTCAGGTAAAATCCAAAAAGAGAAGGGTTTGTGATGACTTAGATTTTAACTCTGAACTGCTAAGAAAACAATGTCTCTGTTCAAGAAAAAAAAAAAAAAAATCAAAATAAAGAACTTTTTAAAAACTATTTTTGTTTATTATTTGAGTGATCAAGAGAGACAAAGAGGCAGACTGAGTATGGGCCTACCATGGCCCCTGGCCACTGCCAAATTCAAAATGCATGCACCATTTTCTGCATCTGGCTCATGTGGGTTCTAGGGAATGGAATCTCGTCTGACAGGTTTTGTAAAGAAGCATTTTAAACCTTTGGGCAATCTCTCCAGCCCCAGAAATATTTTTTTTTTGCAACTGGAGGTTGCTGAATTCTTGTTGTTGTTATTGTTGTTGTTTACAAACAGTGTGTTGTGGTGATTAAATATCTGGACATGAGCATTTCATTAGTCATTTAAAACGAGGAAAATGGAAATAAAATTGTAATAAGCTTACAAATTAGGTAAATGATGGTTTAAAATGTATAACCAATATGTGCACAGAGCTAATTTTGTTAAAGGCTGCAAGTAAAAACAACTAGGAAATGTCGTCAATTTGGGAATAGGTCATTTCTTTGTGCTATCTTTTGATAGAGACATAATCTCATATAGCCTATTGTCTCTGATCACTAGAGGGATCGACATTGTAGTGACATTTGTAGGGTTGTGGATGAAATGTACAGACTCCTTAAGCATAGGAATTCAGTGTAATGTAGAACTCCTTTAGAGTGAGAGATAATCTGTTTTTAATGAGAAAAGGAAATCAAATTATTGGCTTAGATCTGAAACAGAGGTGAAACATCATAAAATTTGTGTAATCAAAACTATAAACTCATCTCTATTTCTGAAAACAATAAATTCTTAATGAAGCAAAAGTTGTGAGATTGTGAACTACTTAGCAGTTATAGGAGAATTAGTACTTCAACAATCCTGTGTGTTTTATCAGTCTGGAGCCAATCATGAAAATTCATTACAAACACACACAAAAAAATTGCATGGCTTTTCTTCCCCCTGCTAATTCAGTTAGCATACATTCTCTGTTCAATACTTATTACATTCTAGATAGTCTTGTAGTAAATAATTCTCAGCCTTTTTTTGGTAGAAAGGTCACCTGACTAATATCTAGAAAGTTCAGAAATACTCTTTCTTTGATCTAGAAACTTCCATTTACATATCATAGTACCTGTGATTCTGAACACAGGTTATCTACTTTATTAGTTACTTTTCTCATGGCTCAAGGAGAATATCTGGCATAACCGACCTGGGGGGGGAGGGCTTATTTTAACTCATCATCTAAATAGATATGGACCCTCATGACATGATAGGCAGAGTGTGGTAGTGATTCACAGCCGGGGCAACAGCAGTGCAAGACACTGCTTTCAACTCCCCAGGTCAGGAAGCAGAGGACTCAGACTAGAACTGATGCAGGGCAATCCTCCATAGGGGCTGCTCCCCAGAGAATCTCCGCTCCAGAGAGGACCCATCACCGAAGGGCTCCACTACCTGCCAAAACAGCATCACCCTCTATGGAACAACTTTTCCAATACACAGATTTATGAAGGACAGTGGACACCCCAACCATGCCTGGATAGAAAGTACTGACTGAGGACTATAAGGCAGCAAGGCTCAAACATCTTCTTGGGTCCTACTGTGGAGAGCAAAACTACAGCCCAGCGTGTAGTGTCATACCAGAGTCTACACAATGTGAGTCTGCTTGTGTGTGACTGCTGCTGGTAGAAACTTATGCAGTACAAAGCAGAAAGTCAAAAAAGTGGTGGTCAGTACCAATTACATTCAGTGGTACGGCAGAAATGATTTCCTCTTTTCAATGTGACAATCCATCCTGATGGACAAGTTGAAAGTTATTTTAAACAAAGAAGTAGTGAAACCAAACAAAATGGAAATATGAATGAGCAGAGCATGGTGATCACTTGTTGTAGATTTGTAATTTGGGCTGTGATAAAAGATGAGGCATACTGTGATAAGAATTTTACATTCGTCTTTCTTTTATCTATGGGGACAGTTGAAGTATTGGAGGAAAGTTCGTTATCTTATCAAATAGCGGTTTGAACATATTCATTTCTATGTGTGTGTGTGTGAGGGTTGAGAGATGGAAGAGAAAGAGAAAGAGAATGGACATGCTAGGGCCTCTTTCCACTACAAATGAACTCCAGATACATGCACTACTTTGTGAATCTGACTTTATGTGAGTTGTAGGTATAAAGGAATCAAATCCAAGCCTATAGGCTTTATAAGCAAGTGCCTTTAAAACTGAGATTCCTCCCTACTTCTCAGATAATAGTTTTAAAAAATGGGTGATAATATGTTAGAAGATATATTGAGTGGTTTGCATATGAGTTAAGGTGAAACATGCAAGGTGTCATTGCAATTGGAAAATATTTTAAATCTTCTGCCCAGTTTGGCTTTCAGAATATCTCTATTGGCACAGGAGAGATGATTCAGTGCTTAAAGCACTTGCCTACAATGGCTAACAACCCAGGATCAATCCCCCAGTACCCACATGAAACCAGATGCACAAAGTGGTACATGCATCTGAAGTCCATTTGCAGTGGCTAGAGGCCCTGACACACCCAGTTTCATTCTCCCTTGATCTCTCATCTTGCAAATGAATAATTGAAAACCATATCTCTATGGGCAAAAGATAAAATAAATGATTCTTTTGGAGTTTGGATGAAGAAAATTATTTTTCAATGGGTTCAAAATTTGTTTTCCAGAATCTTCACTTTTCTATTGTGGTGCTTAATTTCTCCTATCAACGCCACTGCATCTTATGGTGAGCTAAGAGATAAGCCTTTTGGCATGTCTGTGAGGGGGTGTCTAGATTATATTCACTGAGGTAGGAAGGCATGTGGATGACATTAACCTTTGACTTGCAGTCACAAATTTAAGATGGAATATTTAGCAAGCATTCATACTCACGGGGGTGTCCTTCTTGACCGTGGGTTGGATATGACCAGCTGCTCTACTCCTGTTACCATGACTGCTCTGTTTTGCTGGACTGTGCCTTCCCTAACTTCAAGTCATAAGAAACACTCTGCACTAATCTGATTCTCATCACAAAGTTGTTTATAGAAATGGGAGGGTAACTAATACACTCTACATAAACCTTGCTTAGAACAATAAAAGTTAAAATAGTCACTAATTGAGTTTTTTTATAGGTAGAATTAAAAGGAGGTAAATAAAAACCTCTTACCCTGTGGAATTATCTTTCTTTTCTTCTCCTGAATTGCTGCTGTAGAAATGCCTTGGAATCTTTAAATTGTGAACTGGTTTGAGTACCTGTGGAGTAAAACACTGGGAAAACACAGAAGGTGCCATGGTGCTAAAAGTGACAGAGGAGTGCTCAGCAAAGAAACATCTCTGTCACACCTTCCAAGGCTCCAGGTCCATTGCAGAAGAGGTGGTAGGAAAAATGTAAGAGCCAAAGAATGGGTAGGACTCCTTACAACGTGCTCCTCCAGACACAAAATGGCCTGGATATCCATGACCTCATAGTGCCTGACACACTGACTACATAGGAGGAAAAGATGATGACATCAATATAAAAGAGAGACTGATTGAGAGGGGGAGGGGATATGATGGAGAGTGGAGTTTCAAATAGGAAAGTGGCAGGAGGGAGGGAGGGAATTACCATGAAATATTGTTTACAATCATGGAAGTTGTCAACAATAATAATAATAAAAGATGATCATGGCTTCAGTTTTTTTTCAGACCTGCATAGGGAAACGTTTTCCACAGAATCTTTTCATGTCTCCATCCTGAGAGGTAAGGCTGAGAACACAGGGAACCCTGTTGATGTCCTCACGGAATTGGGGCATTACAATCTTTAACTCATTTTCACATTTATAAATGTAATGAACTGTGAATTACCCACCTTGTGTTTTTTCCATGTCTTCATAGTTGATCAATAGGGATCACACTGGGGCTAATCACATAAACAAATTGTCTTTATTTTCTTCATGTAACATCTGACAATAATTTCCTAATCATTCTCAACCCCCTGGTTTGCATTGCATGGACATGAGCTCTCCTCTCTGGGCTCACTCAACATTCATGAGAATGTCAACAGCACTTCACCAAGAACAGGATATCTCCTGGAAGTCAGCGTTTGTGGCATGCCATTCCTTCAAAGGGTTTCAGAACAGCCCCACGTCAGCCGACTCCTGCCTCCGCAGCAGATGAAGCTCTTTCTGTCAGAAGGCCCATTCCCGTGTACTTGAATCTATTGAAGGAAAGCTATGGCAGGGAGCAGGCTACAATAGGTGAGGTGTGGTAATTTTCAGGCATCTGATTAACAGAATGGTGGGGTTTTAATTAAGCTTCTGTGGTCCCTACAATAGCTTCAACTGAATGAGGAACTTGATTGCTCTTTAAATTTCTCTGGAGCATAGAATGGCAATTGCATTAAATAAAAGGTTCAAATAAGTCCTTCAAATTTCATAGAAACTTAAAAAAAAAGGCACTACAATTTGAAACGATGGCAAGTGGTACCATAATTGGGAACTATCCTGGACTAGAAACACTGTATATTCATATGCAAAGGTAGCTTTTAATGATTAAAATGTGCTTTAGGATTTTATGATGCTTGTCAGAAGAATTATAAAATTTGTAAGTAACTGCGGTTCTGTTTGTTATTCTGATATGTTTTTCTGAATCCAAGGGCAGTTATTTTTATGTGCAACTCCACTGCCAAGGTCAGCCAGTTGCTCATTAAAATAACCAGGAAGTTAAATGTCTTAACTGTATTACTGTGATCTTTACAACACCATGCATCTTCATAAAAAAGATTGACTTGATAAAATGGAAAATTGCTTTAGAATCCTATAAATGGGAGGGTAAATTCATTCTTTTCCCCCAGTGACCTCACAATAACTAATTCTCTTTATGCCATTACAGAAAGTGCTTTTCTATTTGGGGCTTATTCAAGGCTGAAGCCCTATTTCCTGAGAGCCACATTTTACTTTGTTACTTAACTTACAGTCTGATAGACACAAAGAGAAATAAACAGAGACACGTCACAAGACACCAGGACAGGAGAGAGAGAGGAAAAAAAAGATACACACACAGGAGAGAGAGAGAGAGAGAGAGAGAGAGAGAGAGAGAGAGAGAGAGAGAGAGAGAGAGGAGAGAGAGAGAAATGATTAGAGAAGGTATATTTACGCTAATGGTATCTTCTCCAGCCAGCCTACACACTTAACATGGCACAGTCCTCCAATAATAGACTCACAGGCATATTTTTGACCACGAAAATTACCCGTCACAGTGATGAGAAATACCACTTCCAGCTGACATTCATGTACATAACAAATAAATGTTAACTGTACCAATTTGACTCTCAGGTCTCTGGGACTTCATCATCTTTTCCAATATATGAAACCTAGTCACCATCAAACAATAGCACCTCCATGTCTTTGTCCCTCGGGCTTTGGAAGACATTCTTTCCTCTGATTTTATGATTTTTGACTAGTTTGGCTGTCTATGTAGAACCATAAAGAAATCGCCCTTTCAAGACTAGCTTATTTCTCTAAGCATAATGACCACATGATATCTCTACGTTATCAACGTATGGTAATATTTCTCTTTGAAGCTGAATAATATTCCTTGGTAAGTATATAGCTAATTTTCTTCATATATTCATCTCCCAGTCGATAGACTTATTTATTTATTGAACGATTCATTTTTCATTAATTTATTTATTACACTGCTAAGTATCAAATGCAAGAGCTTTCTCATGCTAGGTAAGCAACCTGCCATCGCGATACATCCCCATTCTTCTACTGGACATTTATACTGTTTTTATATTTTAGCCTTTATGGATGATAATGCAAAAGCAATACTAAAATGTTTCCCTAATTCTTTTGCTGATTTTATTTCTTTGGAAAAATAAAATAACTAGGGTTTCTGGATGATAAAATTACACCTTTATTACATTTTAGGGTTCTCCATCTTTCTTTCCATGAGGAATGCAGCTCATATAGAGTTTCTTACCTATTTTTCACATTAACCTTTCATCAAGTTGACTTTTCTTTCAAAGAATTGTTTCCTTTAGTGAAGAGATAATTCTTAGTTAGGAGTCTTTCTGAGATAGGAAAAAAGTTAGGGAAAACTGTAATGAGATGGAAAGAGGAACACATGCTCTATTCTAGGGAACCATGTGGATTGTACCTTGATTATTTTTGCAGTTCTCGCTCATTCACAGGCCTGGGACAATACTGATCATACACTGTGTTTACTAATAGAAAATCTTTAACTTTTAACCTGGTTACAAGGTATAGTCTGAACAAGGTTAGAGGGAGGTATGCCTTCCTATCAGCCTTGGACACTATAAGTTGAGAGTCACCAAATACCAGTATATCTCCACCAGAAAGAAAATGTTCTGCTAGCCTCTCCTTTGAGGGACCCATGCTCACTCAGGCACCTCTTTACCTTCTCCAGGCACTGGGAGTACTACAGAAGCCATGTCTGCTTTTGCAAAGGTTTTTTTTTTTTTTTTTTTTTCTCTCTCTCTCTCTTTTGCCTTCCTGAAGCCTTTTCCTTCTATTGTTTTCTAATAAAATCTTCCATTTTACCTCAACAGTCAGCCCTTACTAGAATTCATTCTAGTGTCTGAAGCCTTGAATTATGGGAGGAGAGGTCCTGTCCAGTTTGCTGAGAGACTCTGAATCCCTCTCTGCTCATCACTTCTTACATCATCACTCACTTTCACATGATGATGTCACATTTTCTTTAGGAGTCATATCTGAGGAACCATTTCCAAGAACTAATTCATAAACCCTACATTTTCTTCTAGTAATTCTAAAGTTTCATACCTTATGCGCAAGTCTTTTATCCATGTTCTGAATTGGGTTTATTATCATTTGAAATGCTTTTACTTTTTAAAGTGGGGATTCAAATAAAATTTGATTCAAACAAAATTAAATAATTCTAATCTATAGACTGAAATAATTTGTAATACAAAAGGACATGCAATGTTCTCATCACAGATATATCACATCTGCAAGAAAAAAGAAGCTTTCTTGTGTGATTTATAAAAGGGTGCAGATTCCTTCAAGTAATAACCCAACAGGCTCCGGGCCTTGAAAGATCTGCAGTGACAATTTTATAGTGCTGGAGAGCTTGCCTTCCACACTCTGATGAGGAAGCGTTCAGGGCTCCGCACAGACCCACATGACCTGAATGACACCAGGCGGTGTATAGACCTGACTCTGTCACTGAATCTTAGGAAGACGCAAAAGGCAGGAGGCTGGGAATCTGATGGTCCTGTGGGCTCAAACTGGAAGCTGATTTCACCCACTTGATGGACAGGTGGGCTGGTTCTCAATCCATTAGCTTCCAGAAGGAATACCTGCTCTGCAGGGCTGGGAGGGCCCAGGCTCCCTCTGCAAGGACCTCCTGAGTATATGAGCCACAGAGGAGCAGGAGCTGGGCTGTCCTCTCGGCCTGTGGCAGCAGGTCCCCGTCCTGTGTTGTTTCTCTTGGCTGATGGATTGGATTGAACAGCAAACTAGAAGGAGCGAGGGAAGCAAGACTCGTCTGAATCAGTCTAGGCTCATCATGGGGTGTTGAGGCTGGTCAAGCAGGAATTCTGAAGGCCCAAACTTCATGATGCTGAGTTCCACAGAAGGACTTTTTAGGAAAGGGGGACATGGAAATTTATTTTTATTTTTATTTTATTTTATTTTATTTTATTTTATTTTATTTTATTTTATTTTATTTTATGATCTCCTAACATGGGTAGACATGGGTAGGTGTTGGATAAAAAATCAGTTTCATTATTTTGCACCAGAATATCATTGTTTTTTTGTTTAGTTTTGGTTTTGTTTTTTCGAGGTAGGCTCTCACTCTAGCTCAGGCTGACCTGGAATTCACTATGGAGTCTCAGGGTGGCCTCAAACTCATGGCGATCCTCCTACCTTGGCCTCCCTCCCTCGTGAGTACTGGGATTAAAGGCGTGTACCACCACGCCCTTCCAGAATATCCATTTTTTTTTAACATAATGTTTAAGCCTCATTCTTGGTGCTTGGTGAACATCAGCTGACTGTGTAAGCTTTCGTTTACTTCCAGACACTCTTCTGATGCTAAGCAGTTTATAGCTATGACTTCACGCCAGTACCATAGTGTTCTGGTCGCTGTAAATTTGCAATGTGTTTAAAATCAGGGTATACACTTTTCTTTAAGCTTCATTCAGCTACATATGCTGTTTTGTGACCTACCATGAATTTTAGAATTTCTTCATTTTTTTTTTCAATGTTAGCAAAAGTACCATCAACATTTGATACCTTTCCACTTATCAACACCTTACATCTTCAAAAAAGTTTCTAGGGTCTGAAGAGATGGCTCAATGGTTAAATTAACATGTTTACCAAGCCTGCCAGCCTCAGGTTCTATTTCCCAGCACTCACACAGAGCCAGAAGCTGGCTATTCATTTGAAGGAGAGCCTAACGTACACACACACTCACACATACACTTCTGTACAAATAATAAATAAAAATTTTTATAATTAAAGTTTTCTTCGTCTTGACTAATTTCTCTAGCTCAGGCCTCCAGTTCCATTTTTAATGTAAATAACACTAGTGGGACTCCTTTCCTTGTCACTGGTTTTTGGGAAAGCAATGCTTCTAGTTTTCCACAGGTGCTGACTGCTGTAGGTTCTGACACAGATTCTGCTCAGTTGAAAGAGTTTTCTTCCATCTCTGCTTTGCTGATTATTTTGATCATGATTATGAATCCTGCTAACTACTTTGTGTCTATGAGGCGAGGTGACTGGTTCATTCTATTTATGACCTTGGTTGCGTATTGTACATTGAACTACCCTATATCTTTGGCAATGCTGGGAATGTTGAATGCAAGGGATACCATCTCCCACCCTCAAGATGAGAACCTTCACTGTGTGTCCTCCCTTTGCTGTTCCACCCTGTGTTGATTTCAGCATGCTAGTGTTACTTTTCTGAGATCAGTGGCCTCTAGGCACTTAGATTTTTGCCAATTCATGCTGTGGCTGGCAGAGCAGAAAAGAGAGGTAGTCATTGGATCATGTTCCAAAGAACAAGGAAGTTGGACATGGGCTCTCTACCCTCTTTGCCCTTGAAGGGGAGTGATCACTGCTGGGAAATTCTCTGTTTTACAGTCAATGTATGCCAGCTTCAGCCTGAGGTGCTGATGTTGGTGAGGCAATTTGGTCTCTGGTTCTTTGTAGTGTGCTTGGCAGAAGTAGAGTACTTGTCTAGGTCACCCTGACTTCCTATCTGAGTTATAGAATACTCATACAGCTATTTTACTCACAAATCGTTGATGAGTCAGATTTATTTGGGAGCAAAACCTGAAGTTATCTCTTCTGTCATCTTGCTAATGCCATTCTCAAGTTGATGATGATGTGAGCCACTAGATTTAGGGTATTCTATTTATAGCAATAACAGAAAATTTAAAAAGAATACTTAAAATGTAAGAGGAGAAGGCATGTCAAGACATTTATGATCAGTAAGACATTGTGGAATCAATAAAGTGAGAAATTTTATCACTAGGACAACTATATATAATTAGATATAAGGATGGATTTATATAAAATGGAAAATCTAAATATAGAACTTTCTGGGTAACCTGAGTGGTTAGAATGTTGTCAGTCAACTATGGTAAAGCACAGGAAAACTCTCTGCAATTAATTGTTCAGGAAAAATTAGGGAGTTATGGGGAAAATGGCTTTGACCCTTACCTCACACTATACACAAACATCAACTCTAGTTATAGCTAAACTTGTAAAAGGTAGAACAACTAACCATATATAAAGAAAAATGTTTCTCTGAAGTCAAGAAATAGACTCACACTTCTTAAGCAGCACGGGCCATTGTGAACTATGATGAACTATTGATGAATGCGGCAGCATTGAAACTAGAAGTCTCTGTTCATTATCTTATCACACATAATTGAAAACATGAAAATGACAAAGGCATCTCCCCAGGTGGGAGAAAACATGAGGAGCTCACTTAAGCAACAAAGAGAAAAGAAATGCAACAAAACTGCTATGACCCCATAGCAAACAGCCAATTTAAAAAAATAAAAATAAAAATGTGCACAAAATTTGAGTAGATATCATAAAAAAATGCTCCACAAATATCCCAACAAATATATGTAAAGCTACTCCACATTAGTCATCTTTAGAAAATGTAATTTAAAACCAGAAAGTGCTCTCATAGTTCCTTCAGAATGGTTCAGATGTAAAAGATGAAAAACAGCAAATGGAAGCGAGGATTTGGGAACTCATGCAGAGCCAGTGGGGTGTGAAATATTACAGTCACTTGGGAAACTATTTGGCACTGTGTATGGTCACTGAACAGATAACCTATAACTCCATGATTCTATCCATGGCAGATGCCCCACAAAATTGAGTTAATATGTTCTCCAAAAGATGTGTATTGGAATGCTGTATCAGCTTAAATTTGGAGGTGGTATTCACTATGTATGATCATCTTACTGTGAGATTCACAATTAATAATCACTGAGGGCCAGGTCCTACCATAATGGTAATAACATAAGAAAGATAACAGTCTATGTGATCATTAGGTATTGCTGTTTAGAGTTTGGTACTGCAACTTAATCATATAAATATAACAACAATAGCAGTTATAATAGTGTGGTTATTACTATTAAAATCTTTTATTGTTTGTTTATCTTTATTTATTTATTTGAGAGTGACAGACAGAGAGAGAAAGAGGCAGAAAGAGAGAGAGGAGAGTGGGCATGCCAGAGCCTTGGGCCACTGCAAACAAACTCCATACACGTGCGCCCCCTTGTGCATCTGACTAACCTGGGTCCTGGGAAATTGAGCCTTGAACCCAGGTCCTTAGGCTTCACAGGCAAGCCCTTAACCGCCAAGCCATCTCTCCAGCCCCCTTATAATCTTATGTTTAGCCAAAGGAGTTGGATTCGATTCCCCAGAAACCAAGGAAGCCAGGTGCACATGGGGCACATGCATCTGGAGTTCATTTGCAGTCGCTAGAGGCCCTAGTACACCCATATTCTCTTTTTCTCTCTCTCTCTTTCTCTGTCTTTTACTCTCTCTCAGATAAAATAAAATATCAAAAAAGAAAGTGTTTAAGGAAATAAAACAAAGAAATATTGTTTGTTAGACTGTCTAAAATATTTCCACTCACAAAGTAGCAAGTGGTTTCTTCACTGAATCAAAAAGCTGATTCGTGACCTCGTTTCTGAACTTTGAGGTGCATGTGCCCTGGTACATAGACCTTTGGTTATCAGGTTGTTAAATTTAACAGCAAAATCTAATCTAAATGCAGTCTTAAATATTATGATATTATATATCTACACAATTGTGCACTTTTCCTTAAAAGAATTTGGAATTTCTATTTTAAACCTGTCTACAATAATTTTTAATTACAAACTATGTGATATGTACAATGTGTGATGATAATTCAGGTTAGTGACATTTCTTTTCTTTTTTTTAAGTTATTTATTTATTTGAGAGCGACAGACACACAGAGAAAGACAGATAGAGGGAGAAAGAGAGAATGGGCGCACCAGGGCTTCCAACCTCTGCAAATGAACTCCAGATGCGTGCGCCCTCTTGTGCATCTGGCTAACGTGGGACCTGGGGAACTGAGCCTCGAACCGGGGTCCTTAGGCTTCACAGGCAAACACTTAACTGCTAAGCCATCTCTCCAGCCCTAGTGACATTTCTTGTAGTATGTATTTTTCTCAATTTGTTCTTACTATTAGGAAAATGTTTTTTTAATAATATAAATATCATGTTGCTGGATTATTCTACTCATTTACATGTATTGTACATCTCATTGATATTACAAAATAAAAAATGGTGGGGTACAAAACGATTCCCCTTGCATAATATAACTCATAGCGTAATTTAGTAATCCTTTTATCATAATAGGACGGGAAATCAATAACAATTCTTTTTTAAAAACCAAAGGCCGAAAGTGTCTTAAATGGCTTTAAATAATTATTCATTCATGAGTAAGATCAGAACAACAAATACAGCCTGTTTGGACAAAACAACTTTAGAAATTTGTTTGTATTACAAGGCTAATATTATGTATTGCTAGAGAAGTTCAGTCATAAATTATTAGTGTAAGATATGCCTCATTCTACTTTGAAGTTTTTAGGTAATTTCTTCTTGGTCTCTGGACTTTGGTCATGCATTCCCACATTTGGGACTGCTTAAGAAGCCAAAATGTTAATGGGATTAGCGTATTCAGAAGTAAAGGATATTTTTTGTGTGGGGAGATGATGGATTGCTATTCTTGACCACCTTAGAATTTGTGGGAATTGGAAAAGTATTAAGAAATTTCATTTTGGGGGGACTGGAGAGATGGCATAGCCATTAAGAGCCTGCCTGTGAAGCCTAAGGATCCCAGTTCAAGGCTCAATTCCCCAGGACCCACGTTAGCCAGATGCACAAGGTGGCACATGCATCTGGAGTTCGTTTTTAGTGGCTGGAAGCCCTGGCCCACCCATTCTCTGTCTCTCTCTATCTGCCACTTTCTCTCTGTGTCTGTTGCTCTCAAATAAATAAACAAAAATAAAATAAAAACAACAAAAAAAGAAATTTCATTTTCGTGAGAAATTGGATGCTGATAAAACACTACTGAATTTTCACATCAAGTAGAACATGTTTATATACATGCATCTTTCTATATGTAATAAAACAATATTTTCTAGAATCAGTGATGCAAACTTATAATTCTTCTTTAACTCATAAAAGGCCAGTCCTGTTCAAAGCAACAGTTGTGGGAAACCAGCAAAAGACGAAGGTCAAAGAGCTGTACTGAGCTGACTTATGGCTCATTTTCTTTCCAAGGGACTTAGCACTCTGGCATACTGTTCCCCTCCCGGTAAGTGTCCTTTCCAACATCCACTGGTGCTCTTGACTGGAAACCATAGTAGGTCCCTATTTGAAATTCTCTTTTCTAAGGCAAAAGTTGTGGAGACAAGAGTGAAGACCATGGATTCACCTACAGTAAGCATGCATAATGCTGAAAATAGTCAGTTTCTCAAATCCCTCTTTTTATATATAGAAATAAAAGTAGCACCTTTATGTAATTAGTAACACTGTGGATATTGTTTAAATTATTCTGTGAACTAAAACTTAATGATGAATAGTAGGTATAGCATTTTTAAAAGATGACTTACCTTTCTACCAATAATTTCAAGGGGTTTCATGGCTGTGTTTGTAAAGCGCTGGGATAGTTACACAGATTCTTACAAGATACATAATAACACTATGGGAGATTAATATGCTTTGGAGACTTCTGTAAGTAAAGCCAGGCAAAAAAAAAGTCATTCACAAAGTAGTTTCTGATCTCCACAGAGAAGCATATGCTAAACGTTTGGCCAGTTCCCACCTGCCCATCTGTGTCTGCAAAATGCCATCTTCATGACTGGAGATTTGCTCCAGAAAGCTCACAGTTAATCCACTGAATGTCTAACGACGAATGTTGCAGTGTTGTTAATCTAAAATCCATTTATCAAAACAACCCTCTGAAGAATTATATTTACGTATACTTAATTACGTATTCTTAAATACAGGAAGTACCTGAGACTGATGTAAGTTCCAGCTGGATATCTACCACTTAGAATTTACAAACACTAACAATTTATATTTTTGTTTGAAAATACATGTTGGATAAAAAAAAATGTCTAAGACAAAAAATAAAGGCATACAAGCCTATCTTTTGTAGCTGAATTTTCCATCTAACATCCTACCACAGGGTGTATAACACTATTATGAATTCACTGTCACATCTTGCCTGTGTTTTCATTCGATTTTTTTTTTTGTCTGTAATCCAGAACTAATATGTAACCCTATATAATGTATTCATTAACCTTCTCAGAGCATTATTCTAAGAGGTTGTCTTGTAGTAACCCGTGTTCAAGCCCCTTAAGTAAAAATAAAAATCTTTATTATATAAAGGAAGAGCTACACGATTATAGACAATTCTGTAGCAGCAGAAATAGTCCTACCTTGGAATAAAAGGTATGGAGTAAGCATGGAACAAAAGAAAAGGTTTTAAATTTTCAAAATTCCAGCAGCAAAAAAAAGAAAAAAAAAGAAAAAGAAGAAGAAGAAGAAGAAGATAGAGTGCTAACTCCAAAAACCTGCTCCCTTTCTTAAAAATGCAGGATAAATTGAAACATAGGAAATGCAGAGAATTTTTTTTTTAGTTCTTAGATTTTAATGTTATTTATATTGCTTCTATTTGTATTTTTAGTTTCACATGTTTTAGTGATATCTTATATATATGAATATATATGTGTGTATGTATGTATATATGTATGTATATATATATACCTATACACACACATATGCGCACTTGAGTCCTCTGTCTATCCCACCGTTGGATATTTGACATCATATTACATGTTCTTTCAGTATCACAGGTATGAAGAGGGTATATTGCCATACAATGGATTTTATGAAAATTTACACATACATAATTTAGGTGATAAAATTTTAGACTTCTGAGATGTTATAGTTTCATTGTGATTTTTGGACTTTGTACAGTAAGATAGTGTATCAGAGACCTTGGGATGTTATAATTATACTTGGGATGGACAGAAATCATGTGGAGCAGAGACAGAACTATGGCATACAGAATATTGATGTCCAGAGATGTCCATACCTTTCTCATTGACAACTATGTATTTTGTTTCTTACAGTGCTATAGGGATATTGCAGTAGTGAGATATGTTGAGGACTTTCAGATAATTGGTCATTTACTTAGGCTTAATAGCTTCACCTGAAGTGTTTAATTTGGAGACAACTTCCTGGGTGGAATCAGAAATATCCAGTTCTCAGGCAAAACTGCTGCTTGCTGTAGGTTAGAAATAGATGCTACCAAGAACCAGACTGGAATATCTAGGTTACAAAAAGCAGTCCACAGGCTGGCGTAGCCAAAATAAGAATACCTCTGTCTTACATGAAATGAAATGTTTCCAATATCTGACAGAATGAGGGAAATATTTGGCACTAGAACTTACAGAAAGTAATGTACAATATAAAGCCATGGGAAACCTGATAAGAACCACATCAGAATCCTAGCCAGTATATCACCATATCCATCCACATTGTGTAAATTCACTCTGGATAAACATTTGTTTGTAGTGATTTATTATTACATCATAGAAAACCAACATAAATGTGGCTAATCCATCATCATAATTTTATATCTAAGTATAAACTTACAGAAGAGTCATTCATTTGCTATGTATGCATTTTCTAACATATAATTCTACTATACTTTTCCATTTTTGTCCTGGTAGATTTCTCTGCTGAGTTTCTCCTTATAATGAGCAATGAATGAATATATCTTTTTTTAAAAAAATGTATGTGCACGTGTATTATGTGTGGTGATATGTGTGTGCGCGGTTGTGCATGTCACATGAGCATGCATACAAAATCCAGAGAATAAGTTCAAGAGTCATTCTCTTTCATTCTTCCATATGTCTCTGTGGGACAGAGCATCTCTCTGAACCCAAAACTGCCGCATCCATGAGTTTCAATGATCTCTGGGTCTCCATCCCCCCCCAGGACAGAGGTTGCAAGCATATGTGGTGATGCCCACCTATTTTGTGTGCAGGTTCAGAAACTGAGCTCAGGGCAAATCATGCTACTACTAGACTAAAGAGAAAGAATACTTTTTGGAGCATTAGAGAAATTCAAGTAATGCATTAATTACAATCACTTAAAGATCTGTTAGATACTTCCTGTGCATTCCAGAGGGCCTACAGCATATTGAACGCATGGTCATAACTGGTATCATTGGTCACCACCATTCTTTACATGCATTTTTGGAAGGCAGCTAGGCTCACCACTATAACACCAACGCTCCTTTTTACATGTATTTTTGTTAGGTTCTTAGAAAAAATTATATTCTTCTCTATCTGATGTTGGAAATTTTACATCATCTTTATTTATTCAGTGATTGCTGTTAAATTTTAACACATTTTAACTCAAAAAGAAAATCTTTTGTCTCTTACTTCTGTTTGAATAATACAAAAACATTAACTCACTTTCATTGTATTCCCATCCCCTTCTCCTTGTAATTTAACTTCAGTTACAGTTCGCTTTGAAGACTCTATTATTCACTATTATGCAAGTGTCTGTTATTATTTTAAAACACAAGTACTCTAATAATTTCTTTATTACTCATTAATTCTGCAAAAAAAAAATCTTTCTTTTTTTATTGGCACTTTTTCCTTAAAGTAAATCTTTTAAAAAATTTCTAGTGATGAACATGGATGGCTCACTGACCCACATTCTTCAATGAGGAGGGTCCCTTTGGAGGTGGGAGAACAGAGAGGAGGTTGATGATGCTACCAATATGGCTGTTCACACACTGTGTACATAGCTAATAAAAAAATTTAAAAAAATAATTAATTACAATTCTCTTTGTACTTTAGTTATAAATGTCTTCTGACATTCATTTTTGTTCTAATAAGAACTTTATAATAACTTTAATTCTTCCGTAATAAAACTCTCTTCTATTTTGGTCTTATGTCAAGGTTTTGGATACCTTATTTCTGTATTGTTAAGATGGAATGTTTTGATGTGTTTAATTTTGATCAGGACTTTTAAAATTTATAGCCTGAGAATTCCTGAATTTTTTTTAAAGAAATTGTTCTCCATCTTCATCACTTAAAACTCCTTTTTGGGGGCTGGAGAGATGGCTTAGCGGTTAAGCACTTGCCTGTGAAGCCTAAGGACCCCGGTTCGAGGCTCGGTTCCCCAGGTTCCACGTTAGCCAGATGCACAAGGGGGTGCACATGTCTGGAGTTCGTTTGCAGAGGCTGGAAGCCCTGGTGCACCCATTCTCTCTCTCTCCCTCTATCTGTCTTTCTCTCTGTCTGTTGCTCTCAAATAAATAAATAAATAAATTTTAAAAAAATTTAAAGAAACTCCTTCTTTTTTTCTCTGCTTCCTACTTTTCCTATGTGACTTGTCTACTAACATGTAGAAAAATTTTACCATTTATGTCACACTCAAGTTATCTTTTATAATTTTCATCTCCTTATTTTCTTTTCATTGAATCTAGGTGACTTTCTCAGATATATATTTAATTTTTTCATTTGGTTTTCAGCTGTTCTATAAATTTTGACCTGTCTTTTATATTCATTCTTTAATATTCAATGTTTGCTGATATCTAAACATATGCTATTATCCTCTTCTGGAGGTTTTTTAATTGTCATACTGTTTTACATATTAATTCTATACTTCCTACTCCTTACATTTCTCATTTTTAAAAATTTTAAGCCTACATCTTCCAAAGATTATCAAAGCTAGCTCATTATTTGCCATGATGTTCTCCCATCAAATCCTCTGTAATTAAATTATCCTAGTGATGGGTTATCTTTGTAAGTGACTGTCACCTACTAAGGAATAAACACCAAGTAGGAATATTTAAGTTACACTTCATATTTAACCCATGACACAATTTACCTTCTTTTAAGTTTCACTGTGCAATTCATCTACCATTTTCATGTGTTGGGGATAGAATCCAGCACTTTTGAGTTTCATTGGCTAAATGTGGTCTTTAAAAATATTTTTGTTAAGCCGGGTGTGGTGGTGCACGCCTTTAATCCCAGCACTCGGGAGGCAGAGGTAGGAGGATCGCCCTGAGTTCAAGGCCACCCTGGGACTCCATAGTGAATTCCAGGTCAGCCTGGGCCAGAGTGAGACCCTACCTCAAAAAAAAAGAAAAAAAAATATTTTTGTTTTTATTAATTTATTAGAGAGAGGGAGAAAGAGAGAGAGAAAGAATGGGCATGCCAGGGTTATGAGCCACTGCAAACGAACTCCAGATGCATATGTCACCATGTGTGTCTGGTTTATATGGGATCTGGAGAATGGAACCTGAGTCCTTAGGTTTCACAGGCAAGTACCTTAACCATTAATGCATCTTTCCAGCCCATGGTCTTTACTTTAAAGAAATATCTTCAACTGTCTCTTTGTAATAAGGTTTGTGGGTTGATCTACATAGCGCTGTTTTCCTTGTTTACTCAAATAGCAAAGGGTGAAAATGAGGTTATAAATTAAACAAACAAACAAACAGCTACTTCTCACATTTCAAATTGTCTAGTTTGGTAGAGAAGTTGATTGAGGCAGTTCACCCCACTGAATTTTTGCTGTTCTCCTAGACTGTTGGGTCACATGAAGGCAAATTGGCTGCATTGGCATCAGTGCTGGAATTCGTCAGAGATAATGAAGTATTTTTTCTGAAATATTGTCATCTATTTTGAATACTAGTTTCAAAAACAATTTTAGGGCTGGAGAGATGGCTTAGCCATTAAGACACTTACCAGTGAAACTTAAGAACCCATATTCAAACTCCAGATCCCACAAAGTACAATGTCTCTCTGGCACACAAGGGGATGCACAGGTCTAGAATCCATTTGCAGCAGGCTGAAGGTCCTGGCATGCCCATACTCTCTATACTCTCTATATGTCTCTCTCTGCCTCCTCTCTCTCTCTCTCACTCACTCTCTCTCTCTGTCCCTCAAATTAAAAAAGAAATAATAAGCCGGGCATGGTTGAGAACGCCTTTAATCCTAGTGCTTAGCAGGCAGAGGTAGGAGGATCACCATGAGTTCGAGGCCATCCTGAGACTACATAGTTAATTCCAGGTCAGCCTGAGCTAGAGTGAGACCCTACCTACAAAAACTAATAATAATAATAATAATAATAATAAAGTATAAAGTAACTATAAGATTTATGGTGGAAAAAAGAGAATGGAATAAGTAACTATTTTGGCTGATTTCTATTTAATTAGTTTTAGTAAGCTATTTCTTGGTTAAAATAAATAATAAAATACAAAATAATGCTTATTTGATTTTGCCTCTTTCATATATTGGAGGACTGCTGAATATTTGTCTGCATTTAGTTTGCAGGTTCCACAGGGCATGACTCACATGGACCACTGAGCTCTTCTCTTGGGTGTCTGCCCGCTACTTGATATCCAGCCATCATGACTGATACTTTCTGGGCTTGTTGTCTCCATAGCTCCTGATATCACTGGGCCTGGAGTCATCATTGTGACCAAGCCCCACTGCAAACACTGGAACAGCCCCAACCAGAATACCCACTCCTGTTTTTTGGCTGTTTTGAGGTAGGTAAATAGAGCCTACTGCTAAATACGTTAACTCTATTTTGCATTTATGTCCACTGCCCTCGCATGAGAAATATGCTCTTTATCATTGTTTTTAAGAAGAACTGGAATGATTTAAACAGCATTGCTTGAGGACTTAATATACCCCGTCGACATGTTATATCATATCCGGACATATCTGTAACCTTGTCTCTCACACAGCCTGTTTTCCTATATGAGGAAAGATAAATAATGAAATTGTAAAGAGTATTAAGATGTCTTTCAGGAAAAAAAAAAAAAAAAGAAATCATAGAGTACAAATAAATTCTACCTGAGTATGGAGTTCAAGCTCTTAAACATAACACCTCTCTCTCTGTATATATGTATATATAATATGTATGTATATATTTCATAATCACTCCATATAACTTATTTGTTGCGAAATGTATCTACCTCTGTGATAATGCTTTATATTTCCTTCACTTTTCATGAAATTATTTAAGAGTTAGGTAGCTCTGGCTGAGCTAACTTGCCCACGGTCACAGCACACAGCAGAAGGTGACTCAGAGGGAAGCCTGTCAGGAGCTCCCAGTCTTTGACGTTGCTCTTTTGCACATTCCTCAAAATGCTGTGTTGAATTCTCAGTGACTTGTTGAACTTTAAATAACTTTTGTGGATTACCATTTTCTTCCAAAACTCAACCTAAGAGATAAGTGTTGATGCTATATTTAGCCTCCATCTTCCTTACCTCACTTACCTCTCATCCTTGAAACCAAGCTTCTATCCCAGCTAAAATTTCCAAGGAATACAGATTTTGACTGCACTCAATATAAAAATCTAAGGATGATAAATCACAAGACCAACATTGGAAATCCAGAGAAATACAAAGTTTACTTCTGCTTTTTTTTTAAAAAAATTTATTTATCTACTTGAGACAGAGAGAACAGGGGGGAGGGAAAGAGAGAGAGAGAGAATGGGCACACCAGGGCTTCCTGTTGCTATAACAGAACTCCAGATGCATCTGCCACTTTGTGCATGTGGGTTTTGCAAGCAAGTACCTTTAGCCACTGAGCCATCTCTCAAGCCCAGCTTCTGATTTATTTACTTATGTATTCATTTATTTGTTTGCAAACAGAGAGAGACAGAAAGGAAGACAAACAGAAAGAGAACATGTGAAGCAGGGCCTCAAGCCAATGCAAATGAACTCCAGATGCATGTGCCACTTCATGCATCTGGTTTCATGTGGGTGCTGTGGAACTGAACACAGGTCATTAGGCTTTGTAGGCAAGTGCCTTAACCACTGATGAATCTCTCCATGTCCCTACCTTCTGTTTTTGATCACAAGAATTGAGAAGAAAACATGTTGGGGAAGTGCATTTAGAAAACTTTTACCTTCATAGCAAAAATTTCAGAGGTCTTTCATAAACATTTTTTTCTTCTTAAAAATCATATTTCATTACTTGTGTCATGTGTGTGAGGGGTGTGCACATGTTTGCACTCAGCATGTGCACTACTGTATGTGTGGAGCTGCATTTGCACATACGTGGGGAGGTCCGAGGTTGAAGTCAAGTGTCTTTCTCAATAACTGTCTACTTTTTCTTTTTGAGGTATTGTTTCTTACTGAATGAAGCTGGAGCTCAGAATTCTGCCTAGACTACCTACTGAAAATACTCTGGAGATCCTACCAAATCTCCTCTCCATCTTTGGGATTACAAGTGCACTGCACCATGGCTGTCTTTGAGAACTGAAACACACACACACACACAAAAAAAAAAAAAAGGGTATGGGGAGTCTGAATTAAGGTCCTCATGATTGCACAGCATGCACTTGATGGAGTCAACCATCTCCTCAGCACCTGGAAATGTGTGTGTAAGTGTGTGTGTGTGTGTGTGTGTGTGTGTGTGTGTGTGTGTATGTGTTATGGTATCTGGTTTACATGCTCATGTGTGTGAAGACTCACATATCACATTTGCATGCCTGCAGAGGCCAAAAGGGGATGTCAGCATCCTTTGCTTATCTCTCAAACTTTCCTTGGGATGTGGTCTCATCCTCAACTGGGAACTGCTGTCCATCATTGAGCCCCAGAGATTCTCTGGTCTCTGCTCCTCACAGACTGGGGATACAGATTTGCCTTGCTACACCCTGCTCTTGAAATGTCTACTGGGAGTTGAATTTGGTGGCCCTCATTCTTAACACGTAAGTGTTTGTGGGCACAGAGTCATCTCCCCATGCAGAGAGCATTTCCCAATTAATATGCATTTCATTATCCCTTATACAACAATGAAACCTATACATCAGCTTCATTCTTTTATCATTGGTGAATCAGATTCTTCCCAAGAAGAAATTGGAAGCACCTAACGTAATCATTTTATGATTTGAGAGTGACAACAAAATGGCAAACAGGTAGCTTGGACTTTGAAGAAATGTTGATGATTTTAAATAGGTCTTAACATTGATGTTATTTTCATCTTTATTGATATGTTTGTTATCCAAAATATGATGAAGAAGTTCAGTAAGTTGAAAGTGCTATTTCTCAAATGTAATTAAAAAAAAAACATTTTAGAAAACAAAACAAAACAAAACAAAACTTCCCCACTAACTTCCAATGTAGCCATGAAAAATCCCTGGAGGAAGTTGTAAATATTCCAACAAACAAAATGAAGAGAAACATTAGTCAGTTTCAAGCCTCATTTACTCAATGATGGGTGGGAATCATGCCATCAATCATGGGCTGTCTGCTAAGTCATACCATCCTATGTGCATGGGCTTTCAATAATCTGTTTAATTTTATATGGAGATATTTCAAAAATCAGCATTTTCAGAGCTCGAGAATATAAAATATGAACTGTATATTAAAGTTATAGAGTTCTTAGTAATCAGATACACAGTTCTAAAACCCATAAATGTCATTGGTTAACAAAATTTCCTAAGACTACTTTACAAAGGAGAGTCCATACTAAAGAAATGCATATTTTGTAACATTGTAAAACAGATTGTGTACTGCTTTCAAAGATGATTTCATTATTTGCCAAATGAAATACACCTTCATTTGGACTAAGAAAAATGTACCAGTGTTGCTTAGCTAATGAACTACATGTGTTTCACATCATAGCTTCAAGATCTGCTTGACTGTTTAGGATGGAAACAAGATGTTTTAATGGAAGTGCAAGATTAGGAACAATGACTTGTACTTCCAGCCTAAGCTGTGTAATGAGAGAGCATATTTTGAATTCTATAACCCTATTTAAATGCCAGATTTAAAATTGTAAATCATATGCAATTTACTTAAAGCTTATATTCATTCTTCATTTCCAAATGTCACTTCCTTTTATTAATGAGAAACAATGTTTGAAAGCCAAAGGCATCACTAAAAGAAAATGGTAGGTCTGGAAATACCATAAATAACTTTAAGCACTTTATGTGTTAAATCCACTAGAAATACAACATGATTATTTACAAGTTCCATGTGACTCACACCACACATTTGAGCAGTGCCATGGGTACTTTTTAAAACTCTGAAGCAACTCTGTAAAAATTCTATGTCGGTTGGTGTTACAGTATTGTGTGTAAAGTTACAAGTATGCTGCACTAAAAATGGAGTGGTCGGGAATATATCAACACATTCAGATATTTTTTTCAGTGAAAAATTTAACGTACATGCTGAAAATGTAAAGATGCATTATATTCAATTCACATATCCCTTTGTTTTTTATTTTTTTTTCCATGTGTTCCTTTGTGACTTGTACCTTCCTTACTGACAGTGGTAAAGGTTCTCACTTCTTTATTGGCTTTGTTACTTAGAATATATGCTCCAGTTTGGATTCTCCAAGTGTGACTGAGGAGAAAACTTGGCTCTTGTGAAGATGTTATAAAAGCAAGATCTTTCATAGAGGAGGATATTTTGGGAAAGTCCTTGGCAAAGGCTACTGCAATAGGGTTCAAACTTTTGTAGCATTGAATTCATGAAACAAATGACTGTGCTTTTGTAGGAAATGTTCATTTTACTATTTTACTGAAGTCTGAGAATGGAGGGAACTGTAGAAATCTTCAGATTTTGTAAACTGGAGCGATACCTAATTTTCTCCCTCCCCTATAATTAAGTGTATAATCTAAAAACATGATGTTTATAACTGTTTCAATACATTTTTGATATAGCCATACAGGTTTACAATGAGATTTTTAAAATATTTTGTTAAGTATACAATTCACTGTAGAAGACAATTTATATTCTTCCTAACACAATAGAAAATATGAAGTAGTGGATAGGTATTTTTTTTTAATTTACCAAACAATTATAATTGTAGGGTAATAATACTGAAAGGGAACTTTGTTTAGCATAATCAACCTCAAGGACAAATTTCAATTATGGCCTTAAATGGAAAATGAAATGTAGCTTCTTCAAAGTATAAATCTGTTTTAGTAGTAAACATTCTAGACACTGAAAGGCAACATTTAAAAAGAATCTGTCATGAAATTTTATTTTGTTATGTCCTTACATATGTAGGTGATAAGTTAAAAAAATTGAGTGGAAAAATGTCAATTTTACCTATTTGTTATTTATACCACCTTCAACATTGTCATCATTGATACCGAAAACAATTCTCTCTGGGTAATTTTCTCAGCTATGGAAAAGAGATGCATTCACGTGCCTTTGTTCTGGCTTGGCTACCAGAACTGCTTGTACACAGCATGGAGTCATGGGATTTGCCACTCTATTTTTATTAGGTGGTTAAATATTGGTTAGCACATAATAAACAACATGTAAGTTCCATTTGTAATAAGTTAATAATTAATAATAAAAGAGGTTTTGTTTTCTAAAGTCCACAGGACAGATAATTAATTGTCAAAACAGCATTGCCAGTTTGACTTAGGTGATGGATCTGCAAACAAGCCGTATACAATGCAAAGGCACCTGACTACTGAACTGATGTATATGCAGGTACCTTCCTGCAAAAAAAGAGGTGTCCATTTATCTTGGTGAATGGTAAGTTCATTTGGGACAGGAATCTTGTCTGAGAGCAGAGGTATTCTCAAAATATATGTCTTAGGTGAAAAATTTATGAAGCTTCCCCTGTGGACTCAAATACAACATAAATATTCAACTACATCTCATCAAAAGCCAATTTGGTTGATATAAAATCATTAAGTTATGATGAATGAAGGTTGCGAACCTTATTTAAATATTGTTGGTGCTTGTGCAGCAGTATGGGTGTGCACACACATATGCATGTGTGCTGATGTGTGTGCCTTCGTGCAGAACAGAAGATAGCCAAGGAGGACATTTTTGTTTGCTAGTTATTAATTATATTGGTTTTAATTTATTATTCATATTATACCACATTTATTAATTATATTAATTTCCTTGAGGCAGAATCTTTGGCTGCACCAAGAGCTCACTGTTTTGCTGTTACACTGACTGACAGGAACCTCACTGCCCTCCATTCCTCTGCTCTCCTCAAGGCTGCTGTGATGGTCTGATTGTAAAATATTACCATAGCCCAGGTGTTGGCGATTAGGTTTCCTACTCCCTGCTCAGCCAGGGCCATTTGGAGGTGGAGCCTTGCCCGAGGAGGTGTGCCTCTGCGGCAGCTCTTGAGTCCAGCCTGAGGTGTGTTCTGCACCAGGCCAGCTTGAGCCTGAGCCCTTCTCTCTCCATGCGGATGTGGGGTGAAGGGAGTCAGCTTCTTCCCGGTGATGAAGCTTCCTCTCAGTCCTGTAGACCTGCCATAAACCTTCGTCCTCCAGCAAGCTGCTTCCCTCTGGTCATGTGTTCTGTCCCGGAAACAAGAAGCTAACTCCAATAGCTGGGGCTAAGGGCATGCGCGGCGGTGCCCTGCGTTTTACGTGTGCTAGGGATCCCGCGCGTGCGCTGATGCTTACTCAGCAAGGGTCCTGCACCTGCCGCTGCATCTCCAGAGCCCAGGTGAAAAATGTTCTTTTGATAAAATGCTCCAATTTCAGTCTACCTGATTTTCTTGAAAATAATTTAGACACAAGCTCATGTAAATAACCACTGCAAACAGAAGCATTTGAAATAACCTTTCATTAGTCACCTATCACTCTGAACATACTGGGACTAATGCAGCAGTATTTCCCACCCGAGAGAAAATAATAAACATTTCAGCCCAAGTTTTTTTTTTTTTTAATTTTTATTTATTTATTTATTTGAGAGTGACAGACACAGAGAGAAAGACAGATAGAGGGAGAGAGAGAGAATGGGCGTGCCAGGGCTTCCAGCCTCTGCAAAGGAACTCCAGACGTGTGCGCCCCCTTGTGCATCTGGCTAACGTGGGACCTGGGGAATCGAGCCTCGAACCGGGGTCCTTAGGCTTCACAGGCAAGCACTTAACCGCTAAGCCATCTCTCCAGCCCTCAGCCCAAGTTTTAGTAAACACACATACACACACACACACACACACACACACACACACACACACCACACCACACCACACCAGCATTTACATTAAGAAAATGTTCCATTCTTGTATTATGAAATGATTAAAACTGAAACAAAATAAAATAAAATAAAATAAATAAAATAACCTCCCCAAAGGGCAAAACTACCAGCTAACATTATGCTGGCAAATCAAGGAACACTTAAAACCAAGCTGAAATAAAGTTAGTGATAGAAAAGAGAAAAAACACTAGATTGCCAGATTGCCCCTGGCAAACTCTAGAGAGGGTCTTATTCATGAAACCAGGAACATTGCAGGAAAGCACAACTCACTGTGCACAGAATTCAGTGTCAGTTAGGACACACCCGAGGTACACTCTATGGCCGCAGGCTTTTGTCTAGCATATTTTAAATGCAATCATTTCACCAGGCTAAATAAATAATATAGTAAGCCATACATATTTGCGGCCCAACTATGCCTTAGAAATAACCCAATTAAGTTAAATTTCAGTTTTACTCATTGAAAAGTTCTCCATCAGAATGTATGGAAGAATTCTTCAGAGTGCAAACCAATTGCCAACATATCTGTCCAACTTGGTGAAGAATAAATGCTGATCCCAATGTGAACAAAGCATGCCCTGTTCTGAAGCATTTGCATTATATGGCAAGGGTCTGAAGCATTTGCATTATATGACAAGGGTCTGTTTCCATTCAATTACAACAAATGTTTAGAGTTTTTTATTTATTGATCAAATTTACCTTCCATTATATTTTCTTGCCACCCACTCATTCTCAGTGAAAGACTTCTTATGTTTTATTTTTATGTTTTATATTTTGTTTATCCACTTATTTGAGAAAGACAGAGAATGAGAGAGAGAGAGGAAGAAAGAGAGAAAGTGAATGAGTGCGCCAGGGCCTCCAATCACTGCAAATGAACTCCAGATGCCCGTGCCACTTTGTGCATCTGGCTTACATGGGTGCTGGGGAATCTAACGTGGGTGAGTAAGGAGTGTTTGGGATTGTCTAGTGGAAGAGGTCAAATGTGTTTGAGTGAGACAGAAGAAAGCTAGCCTCTTTTAGGCAGTTTTAGTTAGAGACAGTTCCCCAAATAAACAGCCAGATGTCACCTCTGCCTTACAGGAATGGAACTCATGTCTGATCCAGTTTCCTCCACTGCGGGGCCCCTGCTGCTACCACAGTCTAGCACACTATCTAGATGGGCTCGCCTTTGAGTCAGCCCCTTGAATCTGTGAATCAATAGGTCTTCCCCTTATATACCTGAGTCTGAAGAGAAAATCCATTTTTAATTGACTACAAAGGTTTGTCCATGGTGATCTCTTTTCTCTCCCTGCCCTGTGATCTTGTCTGTCTAAACCTATTTAAACCTGGCTTTCCCCACCCCAGCCTGCCTGGTCCTTTTTCTTGGCCATGGAGGTTTTCTGCTTCCTTTTTATGCTTTGCTCGAGAGTACCCTATCACTTTAATTACATATGCTTTTCCTCTGATTTCTGTGTCTAACCCATGTGTATTTTCTTTAGTCCCTAGATCTACCTCAGGGGTATTTCCTCTCAACTCTGTGCCTGCTATGTGTACAATTTTTCTTAACTCTACCATGGGTACAATAGCTCTCCGGACTCTCTTTGCTATTCCTTTCCCATCTGAATTTCCTGACCTCTGCTTTGGTGTATTCTCTCTGCTATTCTTCCTTAAACCATCACCACTTAATCTCTTAATTTCCCATGGTCAGAAGTTCTGAAACCCTTCATTGCCTTTTGCAAGGCTCCTCCACAGTTCTCTGCTTTTGTTATCCCATGTCCTGTACTTTTGGGAGTTTTCCACTATAGTAAGTTATAAATAATCTTTCTATTACATATATTTTATTATATTCATGTCTCAACTTAATCAATCAATTTCTGTGCATGCAGTGTTATGATTTAGGTATGAAATGTCTCTCTAAGGCTCACAGGCTGTAGGTGAAATGTTCTGAGGTAAAGTTCCTGGGAAGTGTTTAAATCCAGCCTTATATCACATCAATGGATTAATACATTAATGGAAACATAATTTGATGGCAAGTGATGGAAACTAGAAAGTAGTGGAAGTTAAGTTACTACTAACTCTTTCTGGTGGGAATAAAAGTCCCTGGTCCTTCCCTTGAAGAATGGCCCTTCTCATCCTCATCCCTTCCTTCTCTGCGTCGCTTTACTTGCTGCTGTGGTGGACAGCCGCACCCCATTGGGCTCTCTCTACCACAGTGTACTGCTGACCTCACTCTGAAGACAACGGAGCCAGCTGACCACAGCACACAACCTCGGACACTATGAGCCAAAAGTAAGCATTCTTCCCCAGACTGAGTTTCTCAGGTAGTTGGTCACAGTGTTGGAATCGTTGGCAAGCACACTTAGTGTATTCGACAGTGTAATAATTTTTTTTTTTTGTTCATTTTTTTTTAATTTATTTATCTGAGAGTGACAGACACAGAGAGAAAGACAGGTAGAGGGAGAGAGAGAGAATGGGCGTGCCAGGGCTTCCAGCCTCTGCAAACGAACTCCAGATGCGTGTGCCCCCTTGTGCATCTGGCTAACGTGGGACCTGGGGAACCGAGCCTCGACCCGGGGTCCTTAGGCTTCACAGGCAAGCGCTTAACCACTAAGCCATCTCTCCAGCCCAACAGTGTAATAATTTTAATGGTGATGAGATTGGTGGTCATAGCAATGTTAGCTTCCTATTGTTACCATAACCAGTTGCCACAAACTCAGTGTCTCAAAACAGCCCTCATGCATTGTTCTACAGACTTAAAAGTTGAAGTCCCTACAAGCAATGGGGAGCAGGAAGTGAAGCACTGACTGGCCTCAGAGAAGAAGGCATTCATGGCTTGTCCCATTTCCTGCAGGCAACCTTCATGTCCTGGCTTGTCCCTCTCCTAGAGCCTCCTACAGTTCCTGGCTTGTCCATTCTCCTAGGACCGCCTTCAGTTCCTGGCTCGTGGTTCCTTCTTCAGACTCCATAATGGGCACAGAGGCACTTCAAAACTGATCTTAAGCGCTTTGACTCGCCAGTCTTCTTCTTTCACAAGTGATTCTGTTTAATCTCCATGGGTAATCCTCAATAATCCCCATTCCTTTTCTGAACCCAATTCTTTGCTCCTAATGTTTCACTCTTTGTGACACAAACTTGATGTCCATTTGAATTGACTAACTGGCTACACCCACTAGAATTTAAGACCGATGAGTGTAGCAACTGTGTGCCTGTTCATGACATATGTACATTGCCCTGAAGGAGTCTATAGCACATTGCATGGCAAGGAGCCAAATAGTCCATGTTAAACCTAGAGAGAACAAAATATTTTAGTTTTTCTCTGACCTCATTCAACCTAAGAAATTTTTGGAGAACTATACATATATACCAAAACATTTTTGGAGACGTTTTCAAAATACAAGAACACCAATCTCCTTAACCTACTTGACTCTAACATAGTCTCATCTTGATTGGTATTTTTTTTTTTTATTTTGTATTTTCAAGGTAAGGTTTTACTGTAGTCCTGGCTGTCCTGGAATTCACTATGTTGTTTCCCAGTGGCCTTGAACTCACAGTGATCCTCCTATATCTATCTCCCAAGTGCTTGGATGAAAGGCATGCACCACCATGCCTTGCTTTGATTCATAAACTTTGACTTTTTTTTAATTATTATTATTCTTTACTGAGATTGAGCCTCACTCTATAGCTGCCTGGCCTAGAACTGATGACAATCTCTCTGTCTCAGTGCCCCAAGTGATGGAGTTATAAGCATGAGCTGTCATACTTTCTAAGAAATTAAAATACTTTGTACCCTATTCATCCCAATACCTTCATTCTGATACAGTATTTATCCTGACCACTACCTGTGCTTTAGATTGAAGAGGTCATGAGGAGAGTAGTTTTCTCTAAGTTAATTTCTCTAGAACCTTAAACTCCTTTGTGGTCTCTTTATGCTTCTTTAAAAGGAGCATTGGTTTGGATTTCATTTAATAAATTACCAATTTTCAGATCCAAGAAAGCACACAGCAATTATGTTGTCCTTTCTTATCCTATCAAAAATTTCAAGTTTTGATCTCTACCAAACTATTTCTTTAATAACTACTGTCTTCACCAATTTTATTCTGCAATCACATAACACCACAAACTGTGTAATTTATAAGCAATGGGAATTTATTTGGCTCACAGTTATGGAAGCTGATACTGCATCTGGTGAGGATATTCTGGCTGCATCTTCCTTTGCAGGACATGGAAGGGCACAAGAACATCTACATCAGAATTTCATAGGAGACAAATCTCAAATTTTTACCAGGAATCCATTCCTGTGGTTCAGCATGACTCACTCTATAAAATGTTGTCAGTGACCTGTAAACAGTTAGACTTCTCTATACTTTCCTTGTGGATTAAGTGGCAAACATGTCAAATATTCAAAATGGAGCATTGTGTCAACCACCCCCTCAAAACTTGTATGTGTTTCTTACATAGAAAACACAATCATACTCTAATCTCCACAGTTTTATAGTGAATTGTTGTCCTGACTCAAATTTAGAAACTTCAGAGTCTCTGTCATATGAATCAGATATGTGTGACCTGAGTTTTAATTCACCCTAATCTTGGTTCCTCTTCATATGTGATCCTGTGAAAGTAAACATGCTATGCTATCTACTTCCCAAATTCAGTAATGGGGTAAACACAGTATAGATGTTACAATTCTACAAGCAGGGAAGTAAGCAAAAAGAAATTAAAAAGTGGTTACAAACCAAGTAAATCCAAAACCCAACAAGGAAAATAAGAAAAAAATAAGTCTTATCTGTAATACGTCATATATCTAGAAAGTACTTTTTCTGTATGTCGTGTGTGTGTGTGCATGTGTGTATACATACCTTTTCATGTGTACAGGTGTGCAGAAGCCAGAGGAAACTCAAGGTATTGTTCTGTCGATCTCTCCTTGGCCTGTTGCTTGCCAAATAAGCTAGACTGGCTGGTCAGAGAGCCTCAGTGATCTGCCTATCTATACCATCCCAGTGATGGGATTATAAACACACATGACTAGCTTTTACCACATGGGTTCTGGTGATCATTCTATGTCTTCATTTTGCAAGGCAAATGTTTTACAGACCGAGCTGTGTCCCTAGATCTGATTGCATATGTGACATTCTGAAGAAAATAATAACAGCCCTAGGCTTCAGCCAATACTAGCCCTAGAGCTCAAGTGGGCTTCCTCCCGGTCAGCTCTCCTGGCTGAGTCTCAGGTCAATTGCTCTCACAGATTGGAGTTATATCTGACAGATCTCCAGTGTGTGAACATCAGTGGCTACTCTATCATTGTCCAACTATCAATTGTCTTTCTGGAGCATCTCTGCAGTGGTTTGACTCATGTAATACATATCTGCCAGGGCTCTACAGCTGTCTGTGACATCCTTTGAGGTTTAGGTTGTGGCAGGTTTTGTTTCATAACCTGCACTTAAGGAAACTGCATCTGGGGTGCTGCTAAGATCCATATGGCTGGGTCCTTATGATTTGGTTGGGTGTTTCATACCTGAGTGCACTTGAACCTCAGCCTGTTCTGCAGGGTGGACTCACACCAGTGTTCAGGTCGCAGAGTCCCCACGTGTGCAGGACCATGAACACTAAAACTACACAGGGCCTCCTGAATCTCTACCCTCAGTACTTTGTTTGTTTTATAAAGCTCTGAAACACCTATGGTGGCATCCTCCTGCTACTATGATGAAGAAAATATCTCAAGTTTTCTGGATGTGCTCATGGATTTAGCATGTGGTTGTATGGTGATGTCCTTAGTGTTCTTTCTTGAACGTGTTTTATGCTCTCCATAATAGTTTTTATGTATTCAGACTGATATTATTTTTCAGGTCTTTCTGACATGTTTCAGTTTCTCTTGTCTCATTTTATAGCAATCACCCAAAAGATGTCAGGAAATACTGGGCACTTTGTAGCTCAGGTATTTCTTTTAAATTAAGAACATACTTTGTATGGATACATCATATGTTGATAACACCTTCTCCCTCCTCACTACCTCCACTGCACAGGGGAGCCCTCCATAGTGGGGTTGCCGTTATTCCCCATGAAGTTGTGGTTATGCATTGTGGGAGCAGCAGTCAATTATTGGGGTGAGACAATGCCTCTGTGCATGACGTCCCAACCTGAGGCTTTTACAATTTTTCTGTCCCCTCTTCCAAAAGATTCCTCTGGTGGGTATGTTTTAGTCGACACCAATGATAAGCTCTTAGAATCCTCTGGATTTCTGCTTTGGTATGTGTTGAGTATCTTTGGTGTCTGTCTCCTTCCCCTGCTCAGGTATTTCTTTTAAAAAAAATTGTTTAATATTTTTATTTATTTATTTAGGGGGTGACAGACAGAGAGAGAAAGAGGCAGAGAGAGAGAGAGAGAGAGAGAATGGGCGCACCAGGGCCTCTAGCCACTGCACATGAATTCCAGCTGTGTGAGCCCCCTTGTGCATCTGGCTAACATGGGTCCTGGGGAATTGAGCCTTGAACCATGGTCCTTAGGCTTCACAGGCAAGAGCTTAACCACTAAGCCATATCTCCATCCCTCAGGTATTTCTTATACCAAATATGTTAGCCCCAAATATGTTAGCTAGAACTTGCTGCTAAGTTCTGCCCTCTGTACATCATGTACTTGTGGACACAGTCCCGGCAAATTGTTTGCTGTTGTATATCAAGAGTGATCTTTAATCCTGGCTGCTACTGCCTTGTTCTTTCTATTATATGAACTCTCATCAGAAATGTCTTTACCATTGCTGCTTCTGCCAGCATTCTCTTCAAGACCACATGAGGAATGCCCGTGACCTATAAGGATAACTGTGCCTCTCTGATGAGCACTTTCCAGCAATTCCCCTTTCTGAGTGTCCTCCATCAGAGTCATCTCAGTTCTACCACTACCCAGTCCTGAGGATGTTTCCATATATTTGCAGCATCCGTAAGCTCACTGTTGGTACCACTTCCTCTATTATTATTTTTTAATTATTTTGTAGTTAAAACAGAATGCAAAAATCAAATGAAAGTCTGTTTGTGACTGTTGAGATGGCTCAACAGTTAAAGTCACTTGTTGCAAATCCTGAATGCCCTAGATCATTTCCCAAATACCCATGTAAAGGCCGATGCACAAAGTGGCACAAGCATCTGGAGTTTGTTTGCAGTGGCAAGAGGCCTATCATCTCTCCCAATTTCTCTCCTTGGAAAGAAAGAAAGAAAAAAAGAAAGAAAGAAAGGAAGGAAGGAAGGAAGGAAGGAAGGAAGGAAGGAAGGAAGGAAGGAAAGAGAGAAAATATTTAGGGCTGTAGAGAGGGATTAGCTGCTAAGGCACATGCCTGCAAAGCCTAAGGACTCATATTTGACTCTCCAGGTCCCACATAAGCCACACGCACAATGACACAAGTACATAATGTTGCACACGTGCACAAGGATATGTCACCTTCAGTGACTAGAGGCCCTGGCATACCAATTCTCTCCCCCTCACCTTGCTTTAAAACAAAAAAAGGCCCAATTGTTGGGCATGCCTTAAAAAAATATATTTAAAAAATGAAATTTGCAGGCTGTAGGGAAGTTAACATGCTTGCCTGCATAGCCTGATGACCCAGGTTTGATTCTTCAGATCCTATGTTAGCCAGATGCACATGATGGTGCATGCATCTGGAGTTTGTAGTGGCTAGAGGCCCATTCTTTCTCTCTTTTTCTCTCTTCCTCTCTAAGTGTGTCTCTAATAAACAAATAAAAACTATAATATTTTTTAAAAGGAAGCCATGTGGTGCACACTTCTGGAGGTCCAGCAGTGAAGGTGAAGGTGTGGCACCTGGAGGAAGCCCTCGGGCTGTGCCACCCTATGGTGGAAGGCAGAAGGACCTTAGGCAGCCATGCCAGAGGAGATGGAGGAAAAGCACATGTCTACAGAAACCCACTTCCAAATGACTGCAAGTAATCCATTCATGAAGATAGAGCTCTACTTTTTCCATTTCTCTATATTTTTTCCCTTGGAAGTTAAGTTTTTCATATGTTAACTTGGGGTAACTTGTTCAAATAGACACTTAATGTAAGTATAATCTGATCAATTTAGATTTTATGAAAATATGCAATTCTTATGGATTTCAAATAAAAACTGATACTATCTCTTTCAATTTTTGGGGCTCAATCAGTTTACATTGAAGGAATATCACAATCCACAAAATTAAGTTATATCCTATGAAACCCCTGTGTGTTGGAGTGTTTGTACTTACACACAATGACAGACTAAATTTAATCAATAAACTCACAAGATATAATCTAGAATGCTTTCAGATTTTCATTATCACTAGGAAAAACTGTGTAATTTACCTTGGAGCATGCTTTTAGTAACATGTAATGATCTAAATTGCACACTTGTATTAACAAAATTGTGTCATTCCTGGAGTCAAGTGTGGCTGTTCTTTGTGCTCTAACAAAATAAATACATATTACTATATTCATAAAGTGCCTGTATTTTCAGATCATAAGAAAATAGTCAACTAACATGTTGGTTTCGTGATACATATATGCTTAGAAATACTAAAACCAAAAGAATTATTTAGAAAAGACACATTGTTCAATGTGAGGAAATAATATAACTTTTTTCTATTGTTCAAAATTTTCTTCAGGATCATTTATGGGTCCAGTGTGATAAGATATCTGAAAAATATACTAATTTGGGGGAACTTAAATCTACAGAAATCCTTCCCATAGCTTGCATGATCTCCCACACAAATTAAGAGGTGAGAAAGAAGTTAGATAGTATACACAGATTGTGATAAAATCATTTGTTTCTCCTCTGTTTAAGAATATCTATGATGAGGTGAGAAAGACTTTCGTCACAACAGTCTTTTTTTCCTGAATAAATAAACTCTAAGGGACCATTTTGTTATTGGACAATTTCTCTTTATAAGACCTGGCCAATCCTTCAAGAGTAAAATGATTAGTATTTTCTCTGATTTAAGTATTTGGTTAAAACATGAGCTTGAGAACCTTCCTACATAACTGTCATTTTTAAACAGCTATTTTGCAGTACAGTGATGATTATTTTTTTAATATTAGTATCTTCTAATGGAGAGAGACTGGAGGAATTCCCATTGAGATCTGGAACAAGACAGGGATAGAGCTCTGTGTAGCCCCATGCTTTAGTTCAGGTCATGGCATAATTATCATATATGTTCCTCATAACTTACTTAGTTTGCTGCAAACAAAAATAAAATAGCTAAGGCTGGGAATGACTCAGTGGCTTAAACACTACCTTTGTAAGCATGACAACCTAAATTCAGATCCCAAACCCCTCCCTGAAAGATGGGCATGGTATCACTTGTCTATAATCTCAGGTGGGAGGCAGGAGCATCCCTAGATGCTCACAGGACAGCTGTCCTTGTGTTTATAGTGGTGATGCCCAAGAACACGCTTCCTCCCAAAAGGTGAGTGGTGAAGATCGACACGGAAGGTTGTCCTCTGGCCTCTGTACACTCGCCTTGCTCTCTGCACTCACCCACAAAAACTCCCCAGTTCCTTCACCCAAGTTAAAACATGAATTAACCCCAGATACTAATTATTAGATACATGTTATTTAATGAAGAATCCTTGTGAAGAATGAAAGAAAAGAAAAGCATTTTTTTTTTAATGGAAGGAACTCAGACTGGTACATGACATGATGTTGAAATTATTTGTTTTACTCTTTTTTACCTGCTAACCTACAGTGTTCTTATTAACATTGTTTTTCCTATCTTTATCTCGAATATATATCACATAATTTAGTAACATATGTTAAATGCTATTTTAAAGGTCTGATAGCTATGCGGTACACGCCTTTAATTCCAGCTCTCGGGAGGCAGAGGTAAGACCACAGTGAGTTTGAGGCCCCCTGAGACTACATAGTGAATTCTAGGTTAGCTTGGGCTAGGATAAAACCCTACCTTAAAAAACAAACCAAAAAAAAAAAAAAAAACATGAAAGTAGTAAAAAAATTATCAAAGAGAAAAAAATAGGGGCTGTGCATAGTGTTCTTTTAATTTGAACAGTCTGGTTGTCAACATCCTTAGTGTCATCATAATTAACCCTATGCAATTGATATGGCTATATATTTTTATTTTACAGAATATTTACAGAAATGTTTATGGAAATCGATGCTTAAACATTTTATATGAGCACACATCAGCTGTCATTTCCTATACAAGACTGATCTTGTCTACATTTCATCATGAATGGTGGGCAGGGGCTCATGCGACCCCACACCTCTGAGAGGATCTAATGATAGACAGTGGTTGTGGGGCCATTTGAAATATATTCTTCAGTCATATAGACACTCATCCATTGGAAACAATTCCATAAATAAACCTCCATCCATGCTCATGGGAGCAATCCCAGGTTAACTCAGTGGGCCATGAAAATATAAATTTTGAAAGACATGGAAGTAGGAAGGGGATTAGGCAGGAATAAAAATGGGTTTAGTGGGAGGGAATAAAAGAGGGTAATAGAGCTTAATACCATTAAAACATGAGCTATAAAATTTCTAAAAATGAAATTAAAATATATACTTTTCTCAAGTTATAAATCTTATTAGTTGGTGCTTACAGAGCTCAATTATGTACAGAGGTTTATCTCTAAACTATAACATGTAAATGTGACTCTTTAGCCTCTACTGATGTGCATGTGAGTGCTCAATAAGGTTTGATCTTGACCTTATGTACTCACGAGAAATTCGCAGTTCATTACTTTATTTTTCTCAGATACAATTTTTCTCAAATTCCTCAAGAGTATGTGTCTATCTTTCTTACTCTGATGTGTTATACTCTTAGATGAATAAATATCTGCATTATATTAGAATTGTACTCGGTAAGAGCTAAATAAGCCTTTAATGAATGCATGAATGTGTAATGATACAAGAAATAACACTATGTCAGTCATACTTAGTCGAAACTCATTGATGAATTATAATGAAGATATCATTCTAGCATTATTTACCACATACAGGCCAACATCAGGCATGGCATACAACATTGTTAGAAGAAGACCAATACAAGGAACAAGATTGTATTTCAATACCTGATGTTTATGAGGCCCAGGAAGCATGAGGACTACAGAAGAAACCAAGACAAATAAATGTGCTCAGTTCTCAGTAGCAACCTGGGTGAAAGAGAACCAAGGGCACAGCTCACTCAGTGCAAAGCAGAGCCCAAGCTTGTGTTAGCTGTTTGACTTTTGATAAACCTCTTAATCCCTCTCTAAGAGGCAAGAACAATAGTATCTGACTCCTATATTTATTGCTAGATGATTACATTATTAGCAAATTAAGTATTTAGTCCATTGCCTAGCATATAAACATTTTTTAATCCCTCTTTGGAATTTTTAAATCCCAAAGTAAACCTCAGCTTTCAATTACATTCAAATAATTTACACATCCTATTTCAAAAACAAAACACAATTTACATATTAAGTAATATACATTACTAGTTCCTTTATACCTTAAGGAATTTTCATCTCATTTTATTTCTGAAAGTGTGATTCACAAGATTTTAACTCATTATTCTTATTGGGCAATGCTTAATAGCTAAATGTACACTGTTTAATTTATAGCTGCTAATTGTAATAGTAGTAATAAATCTGAGTGTTTTCATCAAGCTGATAACCCAAGTATAGAAAAATTATTATACTCAGATTTTAAGCACAGTTATTTTTATTTTACAGACTTCTTTGCATATCTGCTTACTAGGGAAGAATACAGCATTCTGAATTTATCAAGTTTATCAAAGTAACCTTTGAAAGGGAGAAGGCAAACAAAACTTTCTTCTTTACACCATTTTGATATATTAACAAAGTTATTAAACCTATCTGTTGCAGTCAGGTTCACATTGCTAGAAAGAAATTCTTGACCCAGAGCAGCTTGTGGGGGAAGAGAAAAGAGTTTATTTTGGCTTGCAGACTTGACAGGAAAGTCCATGATAGCAGGGAAAAGAATGGCATGAGCAGAAGTGGACATCACCTCCTGACCAACCTCAGCTGTTTAACAGCAACAGGAGAGTGTGCAAAGCACTGGCAAGAAGAAGCTGGCTGTAACACCCAAAATCCTGTCCCCAACAACATGCTGCCTCCAGGAGACTTTAACTCCCAAATTGCCATTGGAACCTAGCATTCAGAATACATAGGTTTCTGGGTGACACCTGAATCAAACTATCACACATTCTGTTTTAGATATATCCTCATTATAATAACTCTGATCACTAACATATATAATTTCCTAGAATGATACAGAAATGAGTTAACTATATCAGTGGTGTATGCATAGTTATTCACTGGATATATTTTACAAAATAAGGAAGAAAATGACTGACATAATTTGTTGTAGGAGTATTAATTTTCATTTCCAGTAGTAACGATCACATTTTAAGTTTTGTTAAATTTTATATAAATTTGCTTTCCATGTTTCTGTATCTTTAGTTATATGACTTGCAATGTGGTCAAAGTTAATAATTAGAAAAATTTGATTTTGTTTTCTATGTCACTATCAACTCTGATCATTTACTCATATATAAGGTACAACTTTCATGTATTCAATCATGCTTGAAATAATTCAATAATTATTTAAGACTGAAGTGACATATAGCATTGGAGACATTTGTCTTACCAGGCAGCTTTGGTAATGTTTTCTGGTCATACTTGAATTGTAGAGGTCTTAATCTCTCTTATCACATTCTTGTCAGTGGGAGGAAAAAAGAAACTTTAGAAACCTTTGCTCCTATGTATATCTGCCAATCAAGGTAATCCAGGAGATAAATGTAACAATGAGAGAAGACCTGATTCCTTTATTCACCTTAATTCATCACACTTTTCTCAGCTGGATCTCAACTGAAGCAACACAGATTTGACCTTTAAATCTTTTCTAGTCTGTAGCTGATCCTCTCTCCCACAGGTATCACTTCATCGAATTTTTTAGTGATTCCATCTCTTTTTTTTCATAATTTGACTTTGACTTATTGTTAACTATAAACAATATACAGTAACTAAACTCTAGGTATAGAATCCAAGTGGCATACAATCCCAGGCATATCATCATATATACCTATTCAATACCCTTCTATTAACTGTGAAGCAAAAAATGATGTCATTGATTTTACAACAGAACAAATTTTCACAATTAGTTTTCTCTTGTTACAACTTGTTTATCTGCCTTAGGCTTTTGAGACTGAGATACATTTATAGGCTGAGAATAAAAAGTCATTAATGAGGTCAAACATAGCCAAGGTAATCTTTGGTCATTCTTATGATCTCACATAAAATATTTTTGTTCACATATTTCTTTACTTTTTCCCCCTCAACAAATGCTAGGTACATTCCAAAACTGCACTGAAAGTTAATTCAAGTAGGTTTACTGAACAATAAAAACTTAAGTCCTTAAGGACCTTTTTACCCCCCATAATAATTGTTTCTTTTAAACTGGAATAAACCTACCTGACCTGCTAGTAATTTTTTACTCCTAAACAACCGAAAGTTAATGAACCACAAATTACACTGGGGAAGAGAATGTGCTTTTTACAAGAAGCTGGAATGTGTTGCATGTGGGGAGAAGACATTAACAAACCTGTCAATTAGCCTGGAAGCTATTTTAAATTTTATGTGTTTTGTTTGCTTGCTGAAGACATCAAAAGAATTCCCATCACTTTGTTTAGTATGATTTCTAGTAATAATAATAATAATACCCAGACAACCTTTTTAAAATCTATAATTTATCTTTCAAGAAAGTTGTCTCATAAGTTTCACAGACAAACACAAACTTTCAGATTAAAAGTATAATTTTTAAAATTCATTTTGGGAGGGAGAGAGAGAATAGGTACACCAAGGCCTTCAGCCACTGTGAACAAACTCCAGACATATGTGCCCCCGTGTGTGTGTGTGTGTGTGTGTGTGTGTGTGTGTGTGTGTGACATTGCGTTCTTGTGTCATTGTGTGTGTGGCATATGTAGGACCTGGAGACTTGAACATGAGTTTTTAGGCTTGACAGGCAAGCGCTTTAACCACTAAGCCATCTCTCCAGCCCCCAGAGCACGTTGTGGTCCTGCTTCACAGAGGTGAAGACAGTAATTTTAGCAGACGACATAATGTCACTTTCCCATAAATTTCTTATCAATTCAAAGAAGCAACTATCTTAATTGCTATCTGGAGCCTAACTATATTTTCTTTCCTCCTAAAATAGAGATTGAAATTGAGATACCTTGTAGTATTATAGCACCAACAAAATTTTTAATGATTATTCTATTACATATTTAGAATAGAATACCCATTCATTGATAACATGGTAGATTATTAATATTATAGCCATTTATAGCCCTAATAATATTTATCTGAGTTCAAAGGGAGGAAAATCACTTGCTAATTAATACTATTCATTAGTTTATAAGCCAATGGTTTCCAAACCCTGTTAAATCAGAAAGCATAATGCAATTCAATTGATAAAATAATGACGTCTTAAAAAAATATTGAGCATCCCTGCTCCACTCAGTCTGGGAAGATGGGTCAGCTCATAAAGCACTTGCTAATCAAGCTTAAATACCTGAGTTCTACTATCTGTAGGACCCACCTAAAAAGCAGCACCTGGAACAGGCTTCAGTAATCCCTTCACCCTGACATCCAGATGAGAGGTAGAACCAGTATAATTTCCAGGAATCTCATCATGAGCAGAGCAAAGAACTGCACAGTAAGATCTGTAGAGAGAAACACTGACTCAAATAGGGTGGGAAGCTGTGGCACACACACGTGCACTCATTTCACCTCAGCACACACACACACACACACACACACACACACACACACACACACAAATAAAATGAAAATAAACGATTCTAACATATGAGTGGGGCAAGACTTTCTTTCCGTGGACACATACTGTGGGTGTAACCTGATAAAAGCTCAGCCTGGGAGTAACATGTTTCCATGAGAACTTCTAGGCCTTCTTCCTTTATCATCACTGGTCCTACAGCAATCTTCAGCTTGGGTTGATTTTCCTGTTGCCAACAGCAATCCAAGAAAGAAAGCAGAAGTGAAAACCTTTGAAATCCCCACCAGTATTACGTTTACTGTTACAATAGTAGGCAAGAAAACTTGACGCAGTTCATGATAGGGTAGAACTTCTTGGTGGAAATAGCTGCCAACTGAGAAGATGAAGAGCTGAGATATCTGCAGGGTGGCTTGTTGCTGACTTTGGCAGCCCATTGCATCCTGAATCTTGTGGCTCTTCCATCTCCTTGAGATACACAACCCTGGGAACTCTGTGGTTTCTCCTCCCTGTGTATAACAGGACCGTGTCTTGCTTTGGTGTGCGTGCGTGCGTGCGTGCGTGTGTGTGTGTGTGTGTGTGTGTGTGTGTGTTGCTATGACCACAACATCTGGCAGAAGATTCTTAAGGTTAGAAAGATTTATTCTGAATCATGATTGTAGTGGGTTTCAGGTCATGCTGGTAGGGAAGGCATGACAGAATTTGAAGGAGAAACTTTCACAGGCTGTTTATACCACAATGTACCAGGAAACAATGAGCTAGGCCAAGTTCTGATCAACCAAGGCCCCCTCCTGCGGTATCCTGCTTCTGTCAGGTGTGTCTCACCAAATCAAGATGCCACAATCTCATTAATGAAACCAGAGAAGAGCAAAGACAATCAACATATGAATCTGTGGCAGGGGGTACTTCAGATTCAAACCACAACATTCTGACTCTGAATTTAAAAGCTCATGGGCAGCTTATGATAAAAAATGCCTCTAAGCCAGGAATGGTGGTACATTCCTTTAAGCCAAGCATTCAGGATACAGATGTACAAGGATCTTAGTGAGTTCCAGGCCAGCTTGAGACTGCATAGTGAATTCAGGTCTACCTGATCTAGAGGGAGCCTACCTCAACACCCCACCCTCCAAGTGTCTTTTGTCCATCCTCAGAGGTATCCAAAGCTATAAGACTCCTAACATTTTGTGAATTTGAAAGCTAACATATCTAATGAGTCTCCAGATAGTTCCCCAGCTATAAGTCTTTATAAAATACAAGAGTTAATATATTTCTACGGAACAGTGTTACAGAGTAAACATTCCTACAGAAAGGAAGAAAGAACATGGAAAGACATTATCCATAGATTTGACCAAAGCAAGACAAAAGCCCAGAGGGGTCATATTAAATACTGCAGCTCTGTGCCCAAATTCTGGGGTGTATGGTGACATCATCTGGGCTCCACCAGGCCTGGGCTTGTTGCCTACTGTAAAATATATAGAAAATCCACAAAAAAAATCCTAAGATAACTCTACTGTTTTATTTCAGCATCATAAAAGTGATACTTCTTTCTTAAAAGCCCAGGAAATGGCAAAGTGTTTTCTTCAGGATTTTATTTGAAACCTCCAGGATATGTTAGATAATTAGAAAATTAAAGATGTAATTTAATTATTCAACATGTCTGACATACATTCAATAGAATAAATTATCAATATAAGCATTTTCTGCTTTTTTGTTTCTTAGGTCAAAAGCCTGACATTGATAGAAATAATATCATCCTAACAACAGGTAAAGTATTTTGTAATCTTCTCTTACTTTCTGTAGTATAGTTTAGCTTAAAACATTGCAAATAACATCTCAAAGATGTAATGGCTGAGTATGAATGTTTCATTACATAATAAACTGAAGGGGCTGGGAGAAAGCTTATTTCTTTTTCAGTAAATATGTATATTTATAAGAAGAAAAGTGAGCATATCAAATATTTTCTTCATTAGGGCCTCAAATGAATAATACCTGAGAAAAAATTAAGCAAAAAAGGAAAATAAAAGTCAAACAACTTTTAAAAAGAAGTCTAGATATTCTTTTCTTTTTCTTTTTCTTTTTTTTCCAGGTAGGGTCTCACTGTAGCTCAGGCTGACCTGGAATTCACTATGTAATCTCAGGCTGGCCTCGAACTTACCGTGATCCTCCTATCTCTGCCTCCCAAGTGTTGGGATTAAAGGCGTGCACCACCATGCCTGGCCAGATATTTTTGAGTAAAGAAAATGCAACACTTGGCAAGGGTATCAGGGCGAATTTGCAACCAAGTAGCCGCTGTAGTTGACCCTGTTCAGTCTTCAGCCTCACGATGCTTCCTTTGGCCAGAAACACACTAAGTCGTCTCCAAGTTCGAAGCATTTAGCAAACAATAGCAAGACAGGTCCATCAGAAAAGGGCATCTGATTTCCATGACAAATATGGTAATGCTATATTAGCAAGCAGATCCATTTTCTGTATTACTGTATGGACAAATACAGCAACACAAGTTGGAATAGAATGGAACTTGTCACCTGTTGGCAGAGTCACCCCAAAGGAATGGAGAGATCAATAATCATGGCAGCTGGTGTAATAGCGAATTGTTTCAAAATCTACCCATGATTGGTGCCAAGTAAAAGCACCATGTATTGAGGAAAATAATTATGACTTGCTGAAAAAAAAATAAAATACCTTTGAAACCTTAAAAAGAAAAAGAAAATGCAACACTTTGGCACATTGACTTTCATTAATAAACATATCATAAACCAATAATGATTAGAATTCATAGATTTGAAATAGTACACTGGTATTCTTGATAGCAGAATGAAATTAATGGTATTGCACATTACTGATTTTATTTGACACTCTTTATTACCTATGAAAAAGAAATAAAATATATGAAAGAAAATAATTTATTTAGACTTTACTAGGATAAACCCCCAAAATATAGTTAAAATGTTTATAATACATAAATATGTTAAGCATGCCCCTCAGTTAAAAAGGTTCACAACATGCCCTGCTAGGGAATGAGTAAATTCATTCACTATTCTATAAACTAATTTTGCAATATGAATCATTGAAGTGAAATTGTACAAGTCTTTTGAACTAGTAATTAGTCTTTTAGGCATTTATACTAATGGAATAATGAAACAAATGTGTTGAAATTGATGCATGCATATGCTTTCCCAGCAGGGTTTGTAACAGCAAAACTTTGCGAATACATTCAAAGTTTAACAACAATACACTAATAATATGTAACACTATATAATTTGATGTCAATCATTTCAATTCAGGCATTGGTAGGTAATAAAATAAAATATGCATTTTTATATTTTCAATGCTACTATTGCTAAAGAGGATTTGTAGTATACTAATTATGCTGTTTTTAAACAAATATATCATAATCCCTAACATGAATATCTGTTCCAAGATTATTTACTTCTTTCCCCGCACTCTGTTGGTGTATACAAATTAAAAAAATGAGAAGTAGGAAAATGGAGAAATCATTCCTTTGCATTGGTGAAGGAAACACTGTTTTCATGTGCTTCCTCTGACTGGTTCAAGTGTGTGTATGAAGGTCAGCATGGGGTAAAGTGAAGGTCGCAGCTCTTGAACACACGTGGAGTTCTTCTCCAAGAGGAGCCAGGTCAAGAGTGATTTGGCCCAGAATGATGAACGCAAATGGCTCACTTTGAAACAGAGGTATCATAATATGTGACCACTGACAACTGTTAGACGCTGTGGTAGTCAGCGCACCTGGGATGAACCTCAAAACAGACACAGTTTTGGGAAGAAAGAATTTATTTTAAGCTTATAGATCCAAGGAGGTTCCACGATGGTGGCAGAGGCTGGCCCCCTTTCCCTGACCCAGAGCGACACCAGCGAGCCACCAGCACCGCAAGCAAGCACAGGTGAACAAGCGAGTGGAGAGCTGCGTGGACCCAGAGAGAGGTCAAACCCCCCTGCACACCTTGGACCTAGAATTCAGATCTGCACACCAGTAACACTTTAGGGATGGACACACCAGGATCTGCCCACAGAGACAGGCAGCTGAAAAAGGACAAGCTGTACGGAAATGCCTGAGCCTAGTGGGGCACATATACTCAGATAATCACTGACGCAAATGTAGATGCGTGCTGCAATTGCAACTAAGCCACTGCAGATGCATATTGTTATTATGAAAGTTACAGTCGTGTTATATTCAAGCTCAGAAAAAGAAAAATCAGGAAGGTAGAAACATTTTCTGTAGTAATTTTAGGGCAGAGATCATTTAGTACGAGCAGAGCAAGATTTAGGACTTGTGTTCAAGGAGGCTTAGTTTGTGCGCTTACTCGCTAGGTGGTGTTTCAGCTCGACAAAGTTTTCTTTTTGTATGAAGATTATTATTACTATTATTTCAGGACTTGGGGCCTCTAGTCGGTGCTGACCTGAACTCACTCCCTAGCCCCAGTTCTCCTGCCCCAGCCTTCCCCGTGCTCTGATACAGCGGATGCACCACTTTGGGCTTGTTTGAGGAATTCTACTTTCTCAATATTTTTACCTCTGTGTTGAAGTACAAAAAAAAAAAACAAAAAACAACAACAACAACAAAAAAAAACCTTCAGTTTTAGCTAACAGCCTGGATTCAGGCTGCAGGCTTGACACTAATAAGTAATTCTGAGTACCATGCATGAGCATTCATGTGTCTGCATGACACTCCGCATATTCAACAGAAAGAACTCAAGCTCACACTAGGTTACTAGGTACTCTTTTGTTAGGCTTCCTGAGTCTCTTCTCAATTCTACATTTCTTTTATTTACTTCCGTTACCTGGGATTTCTTCATTGAATTGTCTTCTAGTTGGTGGCTATTTGCTCCTACCAACTCAGGGCTGCTCTGAACCTTGCTAACATTTTAATCACTCTTACCAACTCAACAACTTGCACTTCTTTAAAATTTCATTACTTTGCTAATATGCTCCATGTGATGAGATATCATTTTACATTCTTTTTTAAAATTTTAATTAAATTTATTTTTCTGGTAGAGATAAAAAGGGAAATATGGAAAGGGAGAGAAAGTGAGGTAGAGGGGGAGAGAATGGGTGTGCCAAGACCTCTAGCCACTACAAATGAACTCCAGATTCATGTGCCACTTTGTGCATCTGGCTTACGTGGGTACTAGGGAATTGAATCTAGGTCCTTAGGCTTCACAGGCAAACAACTTATCCACTAAGCCATCTCTCTAGCCCTGTTTCACATTCTTAATTCTTCTGACATAGTTTCCTTGAGGTTTTTGAATATATTTTTAATTAATATTCTTAGAATATTTGTCCCATGTTTGAAATGCCAGGCTACCCCAGGGATGGTTCTGTTGATTGCTCTGTTGCTTATTGTGAACAAAACTTATTTGTATGCCTTGTAATATTTCTTTATGGAAACTACACAAGTAATAGTGTGGCCTACCTGAAACTGAGATCAATCTTTTGGTTTAAGAATTGTGGGTGCTGTTTCTATTCTTTCTTTACTGTCTCTTCTGAAATAATTTGATAAAGTTAGTGTTTTTGTCATATGTGACCCAGGAAATCTGTCTGGTCATTTTAGCAGTTGGACAATGAAGATAGTTCTTTTTAAACACCTGCAATTGTGAAGAGGCTCCTGCTGTGTTGGGAAAAAAATGCCCTCCATGTTCCAAGAAGGCAGAGTACAGGTCTTCTTACCCTTCATTATCTGTCTTACAAAGGCCCAGGGTCAGCCCTCAAGTGAGAACCACGTAGCTCAGAGATTTCTTATTCGTGTGCAGTCAGATGAGAAACACTGGCCTTCCAAAGAATAAGCAAGAGCTTTTCACGCCCTCAGCCCCACGCATGCAGAGGTTCATTCATTCACAGCCTTATTTTAAAGGTTATATTCAGTTTCTTGTTGTATTCAACTATCATTGCCCTAGGCATGTGTAATATTAAGCAATTTCTACTGATAGTTTTTGACAATCGCCGCCCGGGAAAAGGCAGAGTGCACTGGGAAAGCTTGAGTCAGGTCAAATAAAGGTAAGTTCTGAGATGAAATTTCCAGAGATCTCAAAAAATGACTTGTCCTTAAGCACTGTGCTTTCGGGGAGCTCAGAATCTGTCTAAAGGCCCCCATTGGCTGCTGGGTTTCTCATTACCACAGTGGTGATGAGCGACTGGTTTTCAAAAGCACTGAGGTCCCGAGGAGGAAAGAAGAAAAAAAAAGGCAAATTAACATGCCACAAAATGCACTACTTTAATCAATGTTATACTTGTTTCTTTTGACTAAATGCTCCCAAAATTGTTGTATGTTTCAGGCTAAATTCAAGAATTCTGAAATACTGCTTTTCGTTGTTGTTGTTGTTTTCCATGTTTTCTCACTGGAAAACAGGTATGAGGGAGATCTGTCTTCACAATTTCCCATTTGTCTCACTCAGAGCAGAGTGTTCTGACTCTTGGTGAGTCAGAAACGTTGTTGGAAACCAAAAGATATGCTCTGGTTATTGCAAACAGCACCTTTGCATATTCTTGTGCAGCAACTGTTGCCTAGTCATGATGGATAGAAGGGAGGAGGGGGCGAGCACACTGGAAGAACTTTGGTGGCACAATGATTTGGTCTGGCATCCACATCGGAAGAACTTTGGTGGCACAATGATTTGGTCTGGCATCCACATCGGAAGAACTTTGGTGGCACAATGATTTGGTCTGGCATCCACATCGAAAGAACTTTGGTGGCACAATGGTTTGGTCTGGCATCCACATCGGAAGAACTTTGGTGGCACAATGGTTTGGTCTGGCATCCACATCGGAAGAACTTTGGTGGTACAATGGTTTGGTCTGGCATCCACATCGGAAGAACTTTGGTGGCACAATGATTTGGTCTGGCATCCACATCGAAAGAACTTTGGTGGCACAATGATTTGGTCTGGCATCCACATCGAAAGAACTTTGGTGGCCCAATGATTTGGTCTGGCATCCACATCGGAAGAACTTTGGTGGCACAATGATTTGGTCTGGCATCCACATCGGAAGAACTTTGGTGGCACAATGATTTGGTCTGGCATCCACATCGGAAGTCACGCACTTGTATTTCAGTGAAGTTCTGTTTACTTACTCATAGAGCATATGATACTGTAACTAAATGTCATGAAATGTTATCATATTCATAATCCTTCCAAGGATTTCCCCATAAATTTGTGCTTTAATAAGAATTCACTAATACTGTTGGCTTCCTATAGGACTAATAATAACTTAGACCTAACATACTAGCAAATCAATATTTGAATACCAAGAATTTTTTTTTTTATGATTTCATGGATAAGATGTACATATATGGATAGTGTCTGGGAGTTAATCCTTTAATAGCCAAGAACTGAAAAACTCCACAGTTGCATTTGAAACAATTTGCAGTTCAAAGATTGTTAGGTAAGAAAATTTTTGTAGTAAGTTTTCTTTATTTACATTGATAAATTGTTAATGAATAAGAAAATATATACCATGACCTAATTTAAGACCTCTATGGAAATCTGTATGATGCTATAAAATGATCATACTATACAGAATGCCTGAAAATAATATCAAGTATTTTGCTTCTCTGTTTAAAACTAAATTGAGAGTGAGGTTATTTGCCATTGAAAATTATTGAAACTGTTTCTCTGATAAATTTCATATAAAAAATTGACATTTTACACATGTACTTCAATACCTTTGTTCACTCACTATCACTGCTGGTGATAGACCTTTTAGCATAAACACAAGATAGCTACTTAGATATTCACATAAAATGTTTTTGTTGTTTATCTTACTGTGGAATATATTAGAAATCTATTAGAATCTTATCATTTATGCATTAGTGATAAATTTCTAGTCCTAAGATGTAAGATTCTTTAAGTTATGGTAAATGACTACATTTAATAACATGGCTAATTTCCTACTTTGTCATCTAAGGATATAAGAAGAAAATTTAAAACAAAAAATGGGCTGGAGGGATGGCTTAGCAGTTAAGGCATTTGCCTGCAAAGCCAAAGGACCCAGGTTCAATTTTCCAGGATCCACGTTAGCTAGATGCAGAAGTGGGCGCATGTGTCTAGAGTTTGTCTGCAGTGGTTGGAGGCCCTGGAATGCCCATTTTCTTTCTTTCTCTCTCTCTCTTTCTCCCTCTTTCTGTGTCAAATAAATAAACAAATAAAAACAAAATATCAAAAAATTAAAAAGAAAATAAAAGGATAGATCACCATGATATTTAAAAGTTGGCATTTTATAAAAATGCTTAACATGGGCTGGAGAGATGACTTAGCGGTTAAGCGCTTGCCTGTGAAGCCTAAGGACCCTGGTTCGAGGCTCGGTTCCCCAGGTCCCACATTAGCCAGATGCACAAGGGGGCGCATGCGTCTGGAGTTCGTTTGCAGAGGCTGGAAGCCCTGGCGCGCCCATTCTCTCTCTGTCCCTCTATCTGTCTTTCTCTCTGTGTCTGTCGCTCTCAAATAAATAAATTTAAAAAAATGCTTAACATGTGCCATTAGGTGGAATATATTTATGGACGAGTTGATTGAAACAATGCAGGGAGCTGTACTCCTTTCCACACATGGATTAGATCATGGCTGCATTTTTAGAAACAAAAAGGCTAAAACCAACATGAGCTATATTTTCTATTATGTTAGAATCATGTGCTTAGAGTATCTTTCAATATAGAAACTTATGCAAAATGTCAGGAATTGCATGCTGTGATCACTACACAATTCTAATCCTATAGTTTCTAATGCTCTATAATATTTCCCAAATTACAGAGTCACATCATAAAAAGTTTCCTAGGTGGTATCAACTTACTTTTTTAGGTATGTGGGATGTATGTTTTTCTATTTATCAATATCCTAAGGGGGAAAAAAATCAATAAAACTTACACTGTATAGTATGCTATAGTTAATAAAGCAATTACTCCCCAGAAGATGCCAAAACATTTACTGTCTATCACTTCATCACCTTTCTCTTTATCAGTTTCCCTAAAAGATATATATCCATGTCTAAAATGAAAGTTATTTTGCTTTGTTCCAGGCTTAAGGAAGAAAGTGGTTCCTACCGGATTAGAATTTAGAGATCTGGCATGAAATAAATCATGACCCTATAAATCACTTCAATAATGTTGTTATATGTTTTAAGAATGAAAAAAATCAAGAGTGCTGTAAAAGTATTTAACAGGAAACTGAACCATTTATGGGGAAGATTCAGAAAAAAAATCTCCCCTGAACAATGACATTCATATCGAGATATGAATGAGTAGTGAACCCAGGAAAGCAGACAGGGGATGGCATTCCAAAGCCACCCACACATTGAGAAGAAGCAGAAGTTCCTAACATTACATCAATGATCTTTTTATATGAAATGTTGTTATTTGAAACAAGATTTGATAAGAGTTGGGCACACACAGAGAGACAGACACAGTGATATGAAATGTTTTCTCTTTGAAGTAAGTAGGTTCAAAAGAACATCTGTAAAGGAAACTACTTTCCATGAAAATGCATGTCCACTTGGGGGGCAACAAAGAATGGATTAGTCAGTGTTCAACATTTAGACCTTCTGTACATGACTCAAGCATCCATGCTCTTCTGCTGGGAACAATGAACTCCCCCCCAGCCCGTCCATGGACTGCCACTCCAGGGAAGATGGATGGACCCCTTGCATTCACGTGAGAAAATGCAGGCTCTACTTGTGGTTGTATTGTGACCAGCCAAAACCTCAGTTTCTTTTTGTGTAGTAGGGAATCAGTTTGTCTTACTGAACTGCAGTGTTGTGAGTGAAACTGGGTATTTAGTGTGACTTTTGAAAACTGATTATATAAGTGGAAAGTTTTGCCATTATTTGCCTTGGACAATCATGGGCATGTGGATTTCTCTTATCTGATCAAATACCCTCCCATTATTGGAATGCTTTCAACATCTCTGTTTTTCTTCCCCTAAAGGTCCAATTTAAATCCCATTACTTCTTTGAGGCTTTTTTCTACTCCAGAAGTTATTTATTTCTCCCACCTCTAATCTTCCTTAGCACTTATGAGTTATTTGGTGAGTGGCATTTATTGACTTGCATGGTTATTTTAATGTGCATTTCAAAAGCACAGGATTTTGATGTTGAAAGAGGAATTAAAGTTCATTTGGTCCTCCAGATTTCAGAAGTGGAGGTTTTCTCTGAATCATTCAACCCACTTGTCAAATAAATTTTGCTTGAACAGCCTCTCTAACAGATGACTTTGGTATCTCCTGATTAAGTATATTTTACCTCTTCACATCTCCAATAGAATGTTCTTCTTTAAGTTGAGAATAAATGTCAAATTATATTCATATTTAGTAACTATTTCCTGATCCTTTCTACAATTCTAGTAACTATATCCTGATCCTTTCTAAAGTTGCCTTCCCCTCCCCGCCCCCCCAGGCCTAGCAACATTTCAGGCTTTCAGTTTCCTTAGTCACACTGATTAGAATTCCTAAGAATGAATGGACACAGAAACACACACACACACACACACACACACACACACACACACACACACACATATATGGTCTTCCAGAATCTTTAGTACTAAATGGAACATCTAGTAACCTTTAGGGTTAAATGAATGAATTACTCAATTATAATAAAGTTAAAGTAAATATCTTTTATTTTAAATGTGATAACATTAACAGTAAAGCCTAAAACCCCATAAAATATCTAATGGTTATATTGGATTTGGTATATTTTACATTAAGTTCATATGCCTTATCCACATGCAATTTACTAAATCATATATTCTTTTCATAGATCACTACAACATATTTTATAAAGTTTCTTGGAAGCCAAATTATATCCTATTATGGTGTGAGACTGTAGACAGTAAAGTGGCAAATTAAAAAATGAACAAGTTCTATTTTGTTTTATTAAACATAAGTCAAGCTCCTGCCGTGAGAGATCAATTTACTGTCTCATCTCAATTCCACGACAGAATGAACTTCAAAGCAGACCGGTGTTCAATAAACTTCTAAGGACGATACGATGATTTGTTTAGATGTAATTTTTCTTTACATGGACATGTTGACTGTGTTAGACTTTTAGGTGCTGTGACAGAGCCCAATAAACTATCATAACAGAAAGAAAGTTTTGGGAAGATTCATGATTTCTGAGGTTCAGGTCCATGCCAGCAGCAGACTTAGCACACACCATGGTAGACAGGAAACAAAGAAAGAAAACACCTGATATTCCCCTTATCCCCTCTCTCCTTTCCCTCCTTTACCCGTTCACCACTACCACCCTGATTACGGCGTGGTGCCACCCCCACTAAGTACAAGTCTTTTGCCTCGTGTGAATTTTCTCTGGAAACGCCCTCACTGACTCACTTGTGGGCTTTACTTCTAATCTCCCAGGAATTTTGTAATCCTCTCAGGATGACACTCCACATTACCTAACACAGTGATCCTATTCTCATAATTGGAATAATTCACAGTAAGACCCACTTTATTTTTCATGTATTATTGTTAGCCCTTTGTTTTGTTTTTACCATTTCTTTCCCTCTTCAAATCAGAAAAGTACAGACATGGTTAAAAATCACTGCATCTTTCATCCTTCATACACTTAACAAATCAAATGTATTTTAGCTGTGGTGGAAAGTCAATCTCCCCTTCTGTATTGGTAGAGGACTTATGTAAATCAAAAAAAAAAAAAAAAAAACAGTTGGGCATGATGGAGCACACCTTTAATCCCAGCATTTGGGAGGAAGAGATACGAGGCTCGTCGTAAGTTCAAGGCCACCCTGAGATGACATAGTGAATTCCAGGACAGCCTTGGCTAGAGTGAGAACCTACCATGGGAAACTAAAACAAAATGGAAGGAGATTGGGAGTGGATATTAAGCGACATGATACTACATCATATATTTATCTTCAAGATTCCATATTGACTTATATTGATGATAACACAAGATATTAAGAAATGTCTATGAAAATTTAAGTCTTGATTATTAAATAATACGTTTTCATCACTCCCCAAATTGCCAAGTCACTACTACTATCATTCCTGTCTTTGGCAGGGAAAACAGAGTCCTCTAGGCAGAGCACTGGTTTACAAAGAAAGGGATCAAAGTTGGGCTGGAGAGATGGCTTAGCTGTTAAGCACTTGCCTGTGAAGCCTAAGGACCCCAGTTCGAGGATTGATTCCCTCAGACCCACATTAGTCAGATGCAAAAGAAGGGGCACACATCTGGAATTCATTTGCAGTGGCTGGAGGCCCTGGCATGCCCATTCTTTCTCTATACATCTGCCTTTCTCTTTGTGTCTGTCACTATCAAATAAATAAATAAACAATTTTTTTTTTTTTAAAAAAGGAAGGGATCAAAGTTAAATGGTGGTATTTAATGTGCAAAATAAAAATACATACAAGAAGTAAGCCAATGGCGCCTGAGTTGACTGGGAAATAGTAGAAAGGGAAATAAAGTATAGATGAATTGATTAGATCATACCTTGTTATTGAGAAGGCTTGGCTCTCTATGCTGTTTAAACAACACCTTCCCTCTGTTTCAAATGCACCCTCTCAGTGTTTTAAGCGCAGATGGGTGGAGGTCTCTGGACTTCTATGTTGAGAATACACAAAGCAGAAAACTGGCTAGCACACTCAGAGAGACCTGAGAGAAGAGGTTTGGAGGCTGAGTCAAGGTGTGTTAAGATGCATATGAGCTCACCAACTACATTAGTGTTCTGTCAATAGGAGCTTCTGATAAACTATATGTGAGAGAAATGGATATTCTGAAGTTTTTGACAATTGGAAGCTGTTGCCTTTATTAACTGAAGGAATATGTTTTAAGTACCAATTATTGGTTGCAGAAGTATAAAAAGTTCAATTTGGAATTCTATGGAAGAAGATGCTTAAAGGAGTTTTTTTTTTTGTTTTTTTTTGTTTTTTTTTTTTTGTCAAATGATACTGACTGTTACAATAAAAGGAGTCTGAGGAATGTCGCTGGGCTTACCTATATGCAGCCCACTTCTGACCAGAAGAATAATAATCCAAGGGCAGAAAACCTGCCTAGATTAGCTCATGTACAGATAGGAAATGAAAAATTTGAGATCTGTACATATAGCTCTAAGAAGTTTTCCACTTAAAGGCATAAAGTTAATACAGCCCTATTCCATAACCCATTAGCCTTCTATTCATGCTTAACAGTTAACATTTTCTACATTGTTTTATTTTTCAGGCCACAGAATCACCTGTATTATGCTTTTCAGGAACTGCAGGTACCAATAGGGTGAAAATATAATTTGGTCAATTAATTACTGAATGAGTGAACACAATTAACACATATGAAGCAGGAGTTGTATCATAAACCATGTTTAACTTAAATTTGGCAGTGTAAAAAATAAGATTAATGCATAGAGGATTCTAAATAATTTAGATGTCAGAATGTATGCTGATTATCAGAAATAATGACAGGTGAAAATTTTTTTAATGTGGATTACAGATTACAGATATAGCCTAGAATAACCCAAATGAGCAGAACAAGTCAATAGCTGGCTGTATGTTTATAGAACAAGGTGTTTAAAGTCACATAGCTTTAAGAGCACCTGCCCAGCCTATGGAGGTGAGCACAGATGTACAGAAACAACCAACTAAGAGCAGGCTGAAGGGATTTCTCAGTGGTTAAGGTGCTTGCCTGTAAAGTCCAATGACCAGAGTTCAATTTTCCATTATCCATTTAGAGCCAGACACAAAGTGGTACATGCATCTTGAGTTCAGTTGCAGTGGTTGGAGGCCCTGGCATGCCCATTCTACCTTTATTTCTCTCTCTCCGTCTTTCTACACACACACACACACACACACACACAGACACACATATGCATGTATATATGTATACATATGCACACACACATACATAATCTCCCCTCCCCCTTTCTCTCTCCTTGCAAATAAATAAATAAAACTACTTTTAAAAGAACAGGCAGTTAAATGTGCAAGAACACATCGGCAGGTATCTAAAGTAATTATATATTAAGATCAGTAGAAAAAATTGAAACTTAATATGTAGCATATGTGCCTTTACCCACTTAACTCCAAAAAGGAAATAATTGCATCAAAATCATTTTCTAATGACTGACTAGGGCTGTATATTTTCTGATAACTGAAAAATGACTAAGCTATTAGAGTGGTGTAAAATTTCTTTCTTAAAGAAAAATTGAGAAGGAAAATAGAGAATGCTATGGCATAATGAAGAAATTATAGAAATAGTTACTGCACAAAAGCATATAAGAGATGCAAGGGCGCGGTAATTGGGACACATTAAACAGTGTTGCACAAGAAAATGTCGCTGGCTTTAGCAGGATAAGAGAGGATCGAGCAGGATCTCCTTAGTGCTTGCTAGAGAACGGACTTCACGAAATGCATTCCCATGTGGCAGAGATCATTTTTCTTGTCTGCACAATAGCGAGTCAAACAGCATCAAATTGTTGGATTTGTCATGCTTAAATGAATTAATCTATACAAAGAACTTGGAGTTGTCTGTGGCATTTAAGAAAGAATTGATGAATGTGAGCTATCACCATTATTATCACTATTATAAATTAATTCGTTATAACTGAACAAAACCCAGCATGCCATTGATGGATTACGGTTTGTGCTACATTCAGTCAAGATTAATTTAATAGCTATTTGTTGCTTACCTGCATTGTCTGAAGCACTGTACTAAATGCTGGGATAACAGCAGTGAACAGGATAGATACCATCTTATTCCCTTCAGAGTAGTCTGACTGTGTCTCTATGCAATTATGTGAATAGAAATTGGTGAAAAAAATACAAACGTCCCAAGAGATTCAAGTGTGGATAAAAGTGCTTTAAGAATTGGGTGCTTTCAAGCTGTAATATTGAAGATTTGGCCAAGGATTTATAGAGCTAAGGAAGCTTTCATGAAGAGGTTAGACACATTAGTTACTGTTCTTTCCCTAATCCAGTTAAGTCAGAGGGAACTTAATTTGAAAACTATGTGGATGATAATGAATTATGATAGGCGTTGTGATTAGATCAGAGAAGATGTTGTGGAAAAGCCTCATAGGAGATAAGAAAGTGTTCTGGGAAACAGGAATGGGGTACGGAAGACCTTAAAGGAAGGAAAATGGCATCTGTTATTCGTTTAGTAAATATTTTATAGACCTATAACAGGAATATGCACTAAAGTACACCTTTAAGATCAATGATCTATTAAAATAGAACAATTGATTAATAAAGCTAAAAGCATCAAGTGAAGAAGTGAAGTGATAGAGCAGCTGACTTGGCTGCTTTCTGACTAAAACGGGGGAAAGTGTTTTATTTTTACTGTTAAAATAGTTCTGTAGAACAAAAGCATAATCTTCTGTTAGAAATCCCATAATATTTTATCTTGATATTATTTTTATTTTTAAATATTTTATTTATTTGAGAGAGACAGAGAGTTGGATAGAGACATGTGAATATAGATAGACTGTGTCAGTACTAGGTATTTGAATCTCAGTTGTGAGGCTTTAAAAGCAAATACCCCTGAGCCATCACTCCTGCACCTTGATAGCATTTTTATAAGCTCCAGCTGTATCACTGTGATATTATTTTAAAATAATATCTTTGCTTTCAGTTCCTATGTCTTTTTATGTGTCAATGAATATGACATCTAATAAAATTTAATTCTTAACATAATTAAAATATTTCTCTGCATAAGGAAGTGCTATGTGTTAATAAATAAGAAAGGATTTGTCAGTTAATGGAACTTGAATAAAAGATGTCTTTTGTAATATTGTAAAGTATTTTAGAGAAAACTAATTATCATGCCCAAAACTATCAATAACGACTACATTTTCTTTACCACAGAACATTTTCACCACTCCCTGTCCCTAAATTTATCTTATGAGTAATAAAAGCAAAGTAGCATACACCCAAATCACCTGGACAATAACTTCAGTATTTGAAAAATATATATATCGGCTTTATTTATTTATTTACAATTGCCACTTTCAAAATAAAAATGAAAATAAATAAGTAAGTAAATAAATATTTTGTGTCAAGTGTGTGAGCACTTAAGCCATCATGGTTGAAGCCTTTCTGTTAACCTTCAACCTCTGGGTGTTTGGGTAATAATTTATTCATTAAACCATTAACTCCCTTTCCAGCAGGCGTTGCCTATGAATTTTTAACTGGACCAAGCCTCCAGATGTCCATCTCCTCCAGTTAAATTCCTCCTATTTTCTCATTCTTCCTGTTTTTCTTTGCCCCCCAACTGTCAGTCACTAGTTAACATCTAAGTGAGGCTGGCCTGCATTACCACCCCCAGCTGAAAGTGGTGATGCCTTTGCTTCCAGCATAAAGCTGTTCTTTAAAACTACAGAAGGTTTTCAAGTTTCATATTATCAACTCGGCTTTACTAGAGTAAAACTCTCTTTTAATTTATATTTTTTCATGTTCCTGTCACTTAAAGAGCCCCACAAGATGATCATTCCCTTTCATAACCTCTTAGATTTACAAAAGAAATCACATCAAAGACCAACAACCTCTCCCATGTATCTATTTACATCCACATTTTAATGACAAATATTGGGATCTGGCTTTGGATCTTTTGTATTAAGGTAGCACAGTTCATCACTTTGATTACAATAATACTCATTATTGGTAACATTCTATGTTTATGTAAAATTCTATCACAACTTGATATGAGCATTATTTGAGCTGTAACTTTTATCTCTTGTATTTTTGTAAAAGGAATACTTAAGACATTTGTGAGCATAAGCCAAGTGTGTCCGTATGGCTACGTGCATGCAGAAAGCACAGATGAGAGCTTGAGTTGGGTGTGGACCCTGGGGTCTTGGAAAAGTTCCCATCTGAGTAACTGAATTTTTATTAAGTCACTTCCTCTTGCAGCTACTCTCCACTTGATGAAGCAAATATTTTTGGGATATTTCTGGAAATGTTTGAGTTGTTATCACAGTGCTCCCTGCACTGACTATATTTCACCCACAAGTAAAGCTAAAATGGATAAAGAAAAGTCATTTGTTTTAATAAATATACCTTACAATTCTCTCTTCTTTTGAATTAGAAGCTGAGAAAGAAAGAAAAATTAAAGATAGTCATATAAGTGGGGACCATCAAGGTATTCAGGGCATTCTTATAATTTAGAAATCATTTTATTTAGCTCGTTGACAACCTTAAAATCCTGTTGAGTTTTGTTCTGGAGCATGAGCACAATAAATGGATTCACCCTCTTGTGGATGCTCCACTTAGAGTCTGTGGAACACAACTGACCAGACTTAAAAAAAAAAAAAAAAAATTGCAACTAGGCATTAGAGATGGCTGGGGTTTTTTTGTTGTTGTTTTTTTCTGTTTTGTTTTTCCTGTGAATCATGTCTGATGACAACACAGATGTTAAACAGGAAATATTACAAGGATTAATTCACGGTGCTCTAGTTTTCAGCCAAGGTCATGTACAGTGCAAACAGCACGTTATATCCAGGCAGTCTGTAGTGGCAATGAAGGAGCATCTAGAGCTGGGGCCAAGCTGAAGGTGGCTCTGACCCCAGGAGGTCTGCATTGACTTCAGTGTACTTCCCTGGAATGCCTTCTTGTTCATATAAATTAAACAGAAGAGAATTTTCTACCCTTTAGGGGACAAACAATCCACTTCCCAGGTCCTGCAGTCTAAGCATTTCCTCTTTCAGCAATAGGACCTGCACTAAACAGCAATCGGCATTTTAATAGCGTTAATAACACCCTGATTCTAACCATCTGAAGCCTTCTGCTTTTTATTGATGTCTTTTGTTGTAATTTTGTCTAATAGTGTGCCCAGAGTAGGAAAACATCACCAATTAGAACATTTGCCAAACAGCAAGGAGCCTGGATGCTCAGCACCACTCAGCTAAACAGAGAACACCACTTCTTGCCACAAGGGAAGATCCTGGTCATAGCCTGGCACCCCTTTCCTTCCCATTTTCCTTTCGACCTCAGTTGAAACCTGACTGATACAGGTTACACCACTGATGTGAAGACTGGACACGGTCAGGTTAGCAATTTCACCATGAGTCTAAAGCCTTGAGTCCCGGCAATCACATAGGCTAAATCTAATGAGGGGGGCCCAGAAGGACTTGCTGCCCCAGCTGAGGTCTTAGCATAGCACTGGGAACCCCCCTTTATCTCTGTGTGAGTGTGTGTGTGTGTGTGTGCGCACACGCGTGCGCATGAGTGTGGACTCACTCCTTCCAGTGAGTGTGTGGAGATCAGAGGACAGCCTGAAATGTCACTTCTTCCCCTTCTACCTGGTTTGAGGCCACATCTCTCTTTTGATCATTGGTGGGTATGTAGCCCAGGCTGGGTGGCATTCTCCTGCTGTACCTCCTGTCTTGCTGTAGCTGCCCTGGGATTCTGGATCCATGTGAGGCAATCCAGCTTTGTGCGGGTACTGGCGACCTGAACTCCCAAAGCAAGTGGTTTGTCTACTGAGCCATCTCCCCATCACTTAACCCTCTTGTTAGAGTTACCTTCACATTGCTGGGGCAAAGCATATAACCCAAAGCAACTGATGATAGGAGTTATTATTTTATTTTATTGTATTTTATTTTATATTTTGCTTATAGTTGTAAGGGGAAGCTGCATGATGGCAGAGAAAAAGATGGCAGATCAGGGGCTGCACTTTACCTCTGCCAAAATTGGGTGGACAACAGCAGCAAGAGAGTGAGCTGACCACTGGGAAGGGAGAGCTGGTCATGAAACTCCTATGCCAATCCCCAACAACAAACTTCCCCAGCAAGGACTCATCACCTCCACTGCTAATAGCTGGGGGTTAAGTACTCGGAACATGGTTTATGGGTGCTGTCTCATTCAAACCCCCACACCTCTACTCATGGTAGTTCCCTTCATTACATACTTCATAACGCCTCGAGTTTTCCCTACAGTGAAGTCAATACACCTATTGACACAGAGATACTTAATGGTAAGTTAGTGTGTTCTAGGCAGTCAGCCAGCAACTAGACATTGTTCTCACCTTTTGTCTTCAGAGTAACCACTGGCTAGGTTATCTTTTCTCTAATACACACACTGGATCACATAGATATTATATTTTCAAGAAAAAAAGCTAGTAAGTGTCAGAGCAAGGATTCAAACTCAGACTTCCCACACTCTCAATCCAGGCCCAACATTACCTCCATTGTGTTGTATTCTCTTTCATCATTATTTTTATTAAGTAAAAACTTTTCATGGATATATCATGTGTTTGTACCATCATTCCCCTCCTACCTACCCCATTGTACTGAGGGCCATGCTTCCCCATCTTGCCAGTTCTCCCATGGTTTCACCTGGGCACTAGCTGGTGTGTCAGGGGTGGTTCATCCCTGCCAAGGAGCCAGCTATCTTCTCTTGTTTTGTTGGTACAATGTGGTTGCCTTCAGTTCTTTCTGCCTGCTGAAAAAGAAAAACAGGTCCTCCAACAGTCAGTAAAAACATGGTACTAAATGTTTTGTGCTTTTTTTGTTTGTTTGTTTTTTCAAGTTAGGGGTTCACTCTAGCCCAGGCTGACCTGGAATTCACTATGTAGTCTCAGGGTGGCCTAAAACTCACGGTGATCCTCCTACCTCTGCCTCCCAAATGCTGGGATTAAAGGCATGCGCCACCACGCCTGGCAAATTTTTGTGCTTTTGAAACATAAGCCTCAATGGTGAACCACTGAAACAAACCTAAGAGGAGATTGTTTCTATCTACCTTATTGTTTTTTTCTCTCTAAAGTACTGACATGCCTATCATGATAAACCATTCAGAGATAAGTTTAGGTGTCACTAAATTATCTACATGGCCAGTGTGTGTCTCTGTGGTCAGTGTGATACAGGTCTTCTGCTTTCCTGAGTCCTAAACATTCAGAAGTGTGAATAGTTACTTGTGTTTCATCTAGTTTTCTTGTTTTGCGTGAGTGTGTGTACAAATATGCACGCCCCGTTTATTGGATGAAAGTGGAAAATGTTGACAGTTGCCCTCTGCTGTCCTTCATGTTGCTTCTTGAGATGGAGTCTCTCACGGAATCAGAACCTGACAGTTTTGATTAGACTAGATGGCCACTTAATCTCCCCTCTGCTCTCTGTAGCTCTGTAGGGTTGGGGTTCCAGGCATGTGTGGCTGTGCCCAGTTGTTCGAGTGGGTACTCACAACTGAATTCAAATGGTCTCCGTCACTGTCAGGGGCTCGTGCCTGCACAGCGAGCACTCGTACCCACCGAGCTCTCTCCCCAGCCCTTCTTCACTGTCTCCACAACGGAATGGCTGTGACTATAGTCCCAGTTCTCTTGCTTGTTTATTCTTAGGACATGCACAGGAGAAATTTCATCCCGAGACTGTGTGAGAAATCTCCTTTGGTGTTGAGCTCTCAGCAGCCTCTTATTTCCAGCTTTGAGATGTTTGTTTTGAATCTCCTCAGTATCTGTCATAGTCTCCATGAGGACGGTTCTTTGACTAGTAGTGAGTGCATTCATATTTAATCCTCTGCTTCCTCTGCAATATTTCCTACACCCTGACAGGTACTGAGAACCAAGTCAGAGGACTATGGCTTGCCAGGTCATGGACAAAGGGAAGCTTCCACTGTTCTTTGGCTTAATGTAGAAGATATGCCATCCAAAACCTGCTAAATGCATATATTTATCCCCTTTGATCAAATTTGGTTGTGTAAATAAATATAAAGCATGAAAATTATATTTTCATTATTAGCTTAGTCCATGTGTGCTTATTGTTTCTAATCAGCTACCTACTCTTCGTGATTGTACTTTACAAAACCTTAATCTAGCCAGCCATGTCCCCCATTGTAATTTGTGGTATTTTTCTATTATTTTGGTGTTTTTACATTATATCACCAGAAACTGGGATTTTAGGCAGAAGTCACATTAAAATCTATGTCTAATCTGGCCATGGTGGTGCATACCTTTAATCCTAGCACTTGTGTTAGGGTGGAAGTGCTTCCAGTAATTTCCCTATAACTTTCAATAAGAACTTGTGATATGCTGACCATGGATTTTTTTTTGGGGGGGGGTGGAGAAAATAAAACAGAGTTAAACAAAACAAAATGAAAATTGGCTATGAATCTGTATTATCATATGCTTATACACAGCACACATGTCAATTCCTCATGAGTGCTTAATCTATGATTATTGAAGCAAACCCAACTCCTCCATGGAAAGTTAAATTGCATCTGAATAATATTGCAAATGATTTGAGCTTGATAAAATTTAAGTGACAATTTGTGAGAAGAAAAAAAAAATAAAGTTTCCCTCAGGTACAAAATTTCACATGCGTTGGATGAAAACTTATATGCCATTCCACTTCAAAAGGAAACTGAGCTGCTTACAATAATTATCATGCATATAAAATTCACAGACTTCTTGTTCTTTCAGCTTAGACACAGCCTCCTCTTTTTCCTTTATGATGCACTAAGATTTCCTTAAGGAGCTCTGCCCAGATTTGGCTGTTACTGTGTGAAGCACGAGGCATTCCAAGTTTCACATTCCTCATATCCAGTCAAGCTGGCCAGGGACTCATTAAGGGTTCCCCTTTGTTGTGAATAAAGTGCCCATGAGAGAACGAGAACCCCTCAATTCACAGATTCCCGTTTCTCTAAGAGGTCACTTAACCTTTTAAGTCAATTATAGCACATTAACAATTTTCTGCTTTCAAAGACTATTTTTCTAGCCTATAGAGTTTAACTGTTACAGGCTTGGCCTGACTTTCAGGTGAAATTAGTTTCCAATGATATTCAAAGAAAATGCATCAGTTATTTAACTATGATGGTGTGTATATTCAAAATTATATATAATATATTATATAATACATTTATATTTTTATATATTATATATAACTATAATATATTATATGCATAATATTTTACCTACCTCATGTAAAATATAAAATTATATGTATATAACAAAAATACAACTAAGTTGCTTTTTCACATCATTAATGCAGAAACTGTTTTAGAAAAATGAAAAAAATTAATATGAGGCATATGAAATGTTCTTTCAAGAGCAGGTAATATGTTGATAATAGATGAGTTTTCTCTCTCCAGTGTATCTCCAAACTTTGAAAAATACAGTGAGGAAGGGTCCATGGAGATGACTCAGTGAATAAGACTGCTTGCTGCACAAGCAAGAGGGCCTCATTCTCCATGAGTCTGACCTCTCAGCACCCATTTAAACAGCAGAGTATAGTCACACATGCCTGTAGCCTCAATCTTAGCTTGTGGATAGAGACAGGAGAACAATTAGGGCTCCTTGGTAAGGCAAACTGACCAAGAGCATAATTCCTAGTTACAGTGAAAGATTTCCTCTAAAGAAACCCATGAGTAAGCAACAGGTACACCACTCACTACTTAACACATACTGCTGATGTGGGATTTGTGATGTCCAAGGAGGGAATAAATGTCCATAAGGACGCTGAACTTCCCAGGCCCATGAGCCCCAACTTGGGGTCCTTGTTCAAGTGATTAAAGAATTGAAAACACAAACTTGGAAGAAAATATATTATGTATTCTGCAATTTATTTTAGCGACAGTTAGGATCCAGAGGAAAGATGAACAGGGAAGCACAAGTCAAAAAGAAGTTCTCCCCCTTCCCGACCTGGCTGGGAAGACAGAAGAAAGAGAGAAAATCTCCCCTCACTCTCCTTCGTAGAAGCCTCTGGAGAAGGGGCTCCCTCACATGTGGAAAGCAAAGCCAGAAAGCCAAAGCCAAAAGATTCCCTTCTCATAGTGGGTCAGAGAAAACTAAGAGAGGGGTCCAGAGCTTAAAGAAAAATCACGCATGTAAAAAAGCAGAAAAGCACCCCAAAACAAAACAGGAAAACAGCTGGACAAAGAGAAAACTTCCCTCATAGGGAAGAGGGAGGGGAACCTAAGAGATTCCTTCTCACAAAGTGAAAGAACCAAGAGCTCACCAAGTCGACGACAGTACCTAAGACTCAAGAGCCAAGTGGTAACAGGGCCAAGAGATGTGAAGCGGAACTCGCGGGCACACAGTATGAGTTTACGTGACTCAGATCTCAAAATGGGGTGAGGATAATCATCAAGCACAGGTGTGGAAGGGAGGGACCTGAGTGGTTGTTGAGCTCAAGAGGTTGGCTTATAGAGATATGCTAAGTTGCCCGAGAATGTGCTGCGGAGGAAATGCTGCTTGCAACCATCGTGAGGCTGGATCAGCCAGGCAAAGGGGCATCCAAGTTTCATGGTCCAGTCCTTTGCTAACTATCCATAAAGAAAATTGTTACAGTCACCTAATTCATATTACTGTTGTTGGGTAGAGCTCTTCGTGGGCTGAGAACTCTGCCAAGAAACCTCTAAATTACCAAGCAGGTGGCCTTCATGTGTGTATCTATGATTAGCAAAGATTTGAAAAATGCAGACATGGAAAAAATAAATTGCAAAATATTAGTAATGAATAGTTGAGGAAAGAGGGAAAATGCAAAAAAAAAAAAAAAAAATCTGCAAAAGCCAAGAGATGTTTCTTGCCATGCTGGGAAGGGGAGAGAGGAAAATTGGGATACTCTCACATGCAGGCTTGTATGAAGTCACTTTACAAAGCAGGCATCCAAGAAGGATGAATCTCATTGCCAAGTTCTAATGCATATGAAAGACCTTGATTGACTTCTGGGCCCAGAAAGAATGCTGACTTAGGTAGGAAGGGACCACAGGGAGTGAAACCAAAAAGCTGATCTTCATCCCCATCTCAGAAAAGACTGAAGTTCTACTCTTACGAGGGAACAGTGGCATCCACTATACAGAAAGTTGCCTAGTTTCATTCACTTCAATGCCACACACACACACCGCACCCACACACACATGAAGGGAGGGTACTGACCTTGATAAATTATTGTCGTGTACAAGTGAGCAATCAAAAAATGACTGAGGACCTGATTTCAAAGGCAATGCTTCAATGAGACAATGGTTTGGGAATTTATTATTTTTTCCTGCATAAAATATTTTCTACTATTTAGGTATTTTTTTCTCACAGCAAAATGTTACTTTAAACTTTCCTTTTGGACAGATTACCAAAGGGTATATAAACTTCAATTATTGTCTTGTTCACAATTCTCAGTGTACAGCACAGAGTGGAACCTACGTAACTATGAAATTCTAGCATCCTTTTGGAAGTCAGGTACAGAGAAAAGCTACAAACCTATTCTAACTAGTTGGAGACAGTGCTTGAATCACTTGTGAAATATTTTTGAAATCATCCTTGTTACAGAACCAAGGGGAGTTTTAGGTAGAACAGAGAAAGCATGGTGTTGCTTTTGTTAAGTACTGCTAGGTTAAATAAATACATGAAATGCAATAGTGTAAAATAATCCTGTGGCTCTGGACATGTCATCATTCTGAAATGACATGAAATGGGGTGACAGTTTCTGTCTCTGCTCAGTGTGAACTCTCATCTCTTTTCTATAACATACCCACACTAATGAGAACTGTGTCTTAAGGAGATAGCTAACAAAAGATAGCTAGAGTGAGAAGGCAGAAAGCACAAATATCTTCCCATCAGCTCTTATGGTAGAGATCACTGCATGGGTAATGATGGATATGGTAAGGTGACACCTCCTTCACTCGTTTTAATAAAGATATTGTCATTGACAATGAGGTCAGCAGAATTTACCTGAACCAGTAAGCTCATTTCAGTTAACTAAAATTTCATGAATAAATTGATGTAGTTTCCATTTGATGTGAGATTTATCAAAGATCAATATATATAGTGAAATGGTTACAGGTTCTATTTACCTGAAGAGCATCTAACTTAGCTCTTCTAAATATGAATAAATTTAAAACATATATATATATATATATATATATATATATATATGGGGTTTTTTGTGTGTATACATATACATATATGGCTTTTGGGAAAATATTTGTGTCCGTTTTTTTTTTTTTTCTTTTTTAGCTCAGCCTACCAGTTTTAATGTGGTGGATAAGTATTCAGATTTCATAATATTAAGCAAAGTACTATGCAAATTCATGAGTAAAATTCACAATTTGTTTTATTATTCTGAACATTATTTATTTGAGAAAATGATGTGGATAGTATGTTTGTCATTCATGAGTAAATGAAAATAAAATGATGAGCTATAGTGAGAGACATAGAATACATGCTTCTATTAGTCAAGTACATACTATTCAGATGTTATTAAAGGAATATGAAAACATTATTTCCTTTGCCAAATGTTACATAAACAGACCATGTTTGAAGTATCATCACTATGATCTTACTTCTGACAAGGTTTTAGATACAGATACAGATGTAGATATAGATTTACAAAATATTCTATATTTTTTTTACTATTCTGTTTCTCTTTACAGTTTGTGCTTTTTTGTTGTTCTGATATTAATTAAAAACATACTGTGCACATAGTGGTAAGTAAATTTCTTATATATTGTTTAATGAAATATTTGAATTATTATAAACTTTCAAGTATTAAGACTTATCACTAAAATAAATAAATATAAGTGAGCAATACTAAGTCACAATGGAAATTTATACTAAATTCTTATTTTTAAACATGACTTTAAAAATTTGATCCATGTATTACTTTAATAATTAAAATTTTATTTAACCTCATTTCATTTGATGCTTGAAATAAAATAATATATTAAAAACTTTCTCCTTTTTCACTTGGAGTTATATTGATTCTCAAGTGAGAAAAAAAATGATGACGGTTTTCATGGGTAGACCCCATCCTCATTATCAGATAATCTTGGTACTTATTTTGCCAATATTATAGCGAAAAGCCAAAGTTCTTTAAATGTGAATGAGTATTTATACCCATGTTCTCTTATGATGATTAAAGGGAGAATTTTTAGAAGTAGGCAGATCACAGAAAAAAAAAAAAAACTATCAAAAGCCAAGACTGATGTCAAATCAATGTCCAGGTTTAGTTGACTTTTTACTATGTTTGCTTTTAGCATTGATCTGATCTAGGAAGCACTGTGTGCTCTGCGAACTCAACACTGTGTTTTTATGCAGTGGCATCTCAGATAAAATATGGCACAATTTACCAAATGCAAAAGAAACATCATCAAAATAAATATAAGGGCTGGAAAGATAGCCTAGTGGTTAAGACGCTTGCCTGCAGAGCCAAAGGACTCACTTTCTATTTCCCGAACCCACATAAGCGATGCACAAGGTGGAGCATGCAGCTGGAGTTCATCTTCAGCAGATGGAGACCCTGGTATGTCCAATCTCTCTCTTGCTCTCTCTCAGACACACAAATAAATAATTAAATTAAAAATATAAGCAAATGAATATTTTTAAATATTTGTAGTGTAGCACTACTATCTTTTGGTTCATTAATATATTTGTTTTTTTTTTATGTTTATCATTGAGGAATAGAGCAGAGTCTTTAAAAAAAGACTCTTTCCTTCCGCAGCTCAAACATCTGTTTAAATACAATACATTTGTTTGAACGTGTATATCTATAAGACTTGCTATGTGCTACATGTGTCATGTGTAATATGATGCATGCGTGTGCTGGTACACGTGTTCTGTAATAAAGCAGAGGCCCAAGAGGAGCTTGGACGAACCTCCTCCATTGTTAAACTGCTTATGTCCTTGAGGCAGAACCTCTCCTGACTCTATAGCTTGCCATCTTCACAAGCCCCAGATATTCTTTGGTCTTTGCTCACCACAGGACTTGGATAGCAGACATGATAAGGGATCAAAATCAGGAAGTCTGAGGGCCGCTAGGCTTCTCACTCTGGCATAAAAAGCACTCTTAATGGTTAAGTCAGCTCTCTAGCCCCAAAATGCTCTACATTGTATAGGTTATATGGTAATGAAACCATCAACCATCAATAGTTTAAAATATTGTACAGAAATCGTCCCCAACCTGTGTCTCTACAGGTAGTGGTAACTCAGTGGATTATATGCACAGAAAATAGAAAAATGAAAAACCAAAATTGGAGAGGGAATCACTGGGAAGAAGCATTCAATGGGAGAAGCTTGCGGAGAGGCTGAAGGGAAGAAAATGGAGGGGGTTATGATCAAGATATATATTTTGTCTGTAAAAATAATATGTAACATGCTAAACTTCGTAGATTGGTCTGTTTCACCTTAAATGTGTTCAAAACACATTAACCTACATATGAGCAAAATCCCAGAATATAACATAGATTTGTGATGATATGCTGAGCCCCTCACATGTTTAACGAACACCATGATGCAAGTGAAAACCAGGTGGCTACATGGCTTTAATTTTATGCTGGATTAAGGCTGAAAACTTAGTAAATTCAGCAATTTTAATTTAGGAACCATCTGTATGTTATCATCTCCTATCTTACATTACAGGACACCTGATTTATTGTCTATCCTTTTGTAGTGAAAAGTTAGAAATAAGACATATGTTGATTTCCCTTAGATTTCATTGTCAACTATGTCTTTATTCTTCGGAAAGCGTGCCAGCCTCTCCTACCCTCCCTCCCCCACAAGCACTGTGGAGTGACTGGAATTGGATGCAGTAAAGGTATCGCAGTTACCTCTTTGCTCATGAACAGGTAGGGAGGTTTACGCTTTGACTCTGTCTATACATGTAGTTCTGACGGGTCTGGAAGTTGCTCTATAGTGAAAAGTGTCCTCAACCTCACAGTCATTGTCTTCCATTTTCTTCTGAGTGCTAAGATTGTGCATGTGAGCACCATGCCCAAATGTTTTTGTTTCTTTTTAATTTTTCTATCCCAATGACCTGATTGTAATTTATTCTACAGTAATCAAAGCAAAACGAAAGCATGTTACAGACCTAGGAAGTCAAGTTGGTAGCTCAAGTAATAATGTCTGTGAAAGCAAAACTGCAAATACATATTACATGAGCATGGACACATAATATGTACTTACTTAGTAAATAAGATCTCCATCCTGTCCAATTTAATATCATAATGACTTACTGTGAAAATACAATTAAAATTTCAGGGCAAATTATTTTGTCACTGAAATTGATGTGGGATGATTCTTGCATTTGTTCATGTGTGGTATGCATATGTGTGAGCATTTGTGTGTGTATGAGTATTTGTGCATGTGCTCATGTGCAAGTACGTGAGCACATCTGTGTGCAAGGTGAGCTCAAGAAAGGGTCGGGTCTTCCACAGCCAATGTTTACCTAATTTTTGAGCTAGTGTCTCTAGCTGCATCTGGATGTCAAACTTTTGCCTTGATTTGCTAGCTAGCAATTCCTAAGGATCCTACTGTCTTAGCTCCCCCACCGCAACCACTGGCCTACAGAGGCACACCCATCATTTCCACAACTTTCAGGGGACTTGACTCAACTCCTCATGTCGCACTGCAGGCGTTTGATCCACTGAGTCATCCCCCCAGCCCCACTGATAACAATCTTTTAAAAACTTATTTTGCTACATTTTATGTTTTACTAAAAAGTCACTTTCCATGAATTTTTTATCCTGAGCACACTTAAAACAAATCCTAATTATGATTGACCTTATTTTTGAGGAAAAGAATGTACTCTCTGGCTGTCGCGTGTAACAGGAATGGAGATACACTGAGAGTAGGCAGATATGTCCATATGTCTATAGAACTATCCCTATATCTAAACTCCAGTTCTGCATGCTGTTAAGATCAGTTCCATTAATGTGGGTCTGGACATCCTACATCGTAGACTGGGCCATTTTGCAACATGTGAGGGGCCTGAGCCTCTGCTAGGCACCGTTGAGTGTGCTTTGGCTTCAGTGCGTATTATAAACTTGTTCCCTGGAAGACTGCACTTTATCAGGAGCCATCAAGGGCTAGCTGGTTGACATGGGTCACTATGGTTAGGACATGATGGATTATAGCCTTGAGCCAGAATCCAGTTCATTTTATCAGCTTCCTGTACTGGAATGATGTGAGCAGATCTCCCTCACAGCACCTCTACTGTGGAAGACCGAGCTCTGGCATGCGTTTCCCTTTGAGATCCACTGAAGCACAGGAAGACATGAGCCCTAAGACCCTCCCTCACATCGTCTCTGCTACAGAACAGTAAGGATGCAGAGCTCTGGCCAGGGCCCCTTGGGAAGGCCATGGTCGCTCTGCATCATAGTATAGCCTCCTTAAAGTTGTCTTGTTTCTGTGTTCATTTTATTATTTTATGTTTCATTTTGTATATTAGTGCTTTTGTTGTTGTTTTTGGTAGTACCTCAGGTTGAATCCAGGGCCTAAAACCTGCTCAGAACTTGCTCTGCTTGTCTCTCTTTATTTAAAAACGCTGTCATTTGGTTTTCATTGTTGTTCTTGTTTTTAGCTTTGTTTCTTAGGAGAGCCTTGAGCTTGTGATTCTCCTCCCTGCGATCCAGAGAGGTTGTTGTTACAGGCTTTTCTTTCTAACATGTGATTCTTTCCAGAACTGATCTGATTTCTGCAGTGAGTAGGGAAGAAAATCCAGCCACGGAAAGAACAGGGATGGATTAGGACGGAACCATGTGAAAATCGGGGAGCTGACTATGAAAATTACATTGTTGATTCAACTGAATGATGAAGGAGGGATAAAGAAGATAATGCATACTTGTCTAAAATATGTTTACCTAATCTTCCAGCAGCATAAAGGAAAATTTAAACCACGGGATTAAGAAAAAACTTGTAGAACCTAATGGCAAAGTCAATTCTGATAATGAAACAAAAACATCAATTTCAAAAACCTGCAAGATCTTTTAAATTTCCATATCACTGGTTAGGCATTCATTTGTATATGAAGTTGTGAGAAAATCTTCTTAAATGAGATGTGTTTTTTTTTTTTTTAAACTGTTGATGGATTTAAGTGTAGAAATCTGCACTGGTTGAAATTTAACAAAATTGTAAGTTCAATATTTTCTCTGAATTCTAAGACTGACAGCGATTGCTGTTCAACTGCGTGTGACACCTGTGTAGAGCAGCAGCCCTCTTTATGAATGTGAACAGGACGACCTTGATTGCAGAGGAAAATAGAACTGAAGACCATTTCTTGTCATGATTCTAATGACTTTCTAAAACCCTGTGTATAAAGAGAAAAGAGTATCTTTTCCTACTTTATCACTGGTCAATATTTACTTTCTTCATGCCAGGGACTGTAAACAACCTACACAGGAAAAGAAGGTCATGTTTTTTCCAAAGCATAGCATTGATCGATTCTTTACACCAACATTGTAGCTGCCCACTTTTGACTTATTATTGCCCTGAGGTATGTACCACTGTCTTTCACTGCGATATTTCTTGAAAATTTGGCACAGATATCTTTGACATAAACTGTCAGCTTGTGTGTGTGTGTGTGGGGGGGTAACTCTACTTCTGTCATTAATATTAAACCCTTGGGAGGGGGTGGGGAGAGTATTGCTGAAATAAGCATTTCTCTTCAAGATAAAGAAATCTATGTTTCACTATTGACATGATAATTGAAATCATATCCAGCAAGATGAATGAAGAAGTTGTACTCAAGCATTCTCAAAGGCGAAAAGATGGATCATAGGAAAACAGAACATTAGTCACAAATGAAGTGAGGACTCAGCCACCAAAAAGGGAAGTAACCCTGACCATCTCTAACAGTTGCTAATGAGTGACAAAACGGTGATAAAGAAAGTTATGGTCAGTCATTGCAGAGAACATAGCGGGGTTGCTACATCATTTTATGACAAGCCATGACACTATCATTTGTGTGTAAATCATGGCCCATGTCCCCCACTTTATCATAGACTTTCATTGCATTGCACACAAAATTTAGGATGGGAAAGAAGCAAAGGTTCAGATAGTTGTCTCTGAGTTCCTCTCTCACCACTACTCATGGAAAACTCCCATCAACTTCATAAAGTATGAAACACTGGGGTTGTGTAAGATCTGCTCTTGGAAGCTAACAGGATATGACAATCCATCCCATTTACCTCCTTTTTTATGCTGCATAAAAACTAGAAGCAATTTTTCATTTTTCTCTCTACCTCAACTCAAAGGTATTCCTTTGAAGTCAGATATTGGTAGATTTTTTTTTGTAACATTCTAAGCCACCCACTCCACTTTTCTTTTTAGATATACCCTGTTCATTTGAAGTCAAAGTTTTATTTTGGAAAGAAATCATTTGGCTGAAAAAGAAAATGAAACCTTAGTGTTGTTACATAAGTGACTAAAGGAATCAACTCCTCAGTTTGACTATGGGATTATTGCCATCATGAAATTAGGTACATGTGAGGCTAATTTATCTTCCAATCCATTCTAGTTATTAATAATTAATAGTTAAAGGTAGTTTTCTGTGAGAATATGATTTTAATATGTTTTTGTGACTTTGAAATATAAGAGAAATGAATTTCAGAGGCACGTATTAACTTCCTTCCATGCTTTACAGGAAGCAGAGCTGTATGTCTTATCACAAGATTTCTGGTTTAATTTTTACTTTCTTCCAACTATAGCCTAACACTCAACTCATTTTTGTACTATCATATATTTTATAAATTATTAAGAGGGAATTTTTTGTAATTGCCAACATGTTTCTAGGGCCTAGTATTACATTAAAAGGTGGCTATTCTTTTCATAATGAGGGTAATTTGCTTGCAGAATTGAGCAAGTGATGTATACACTGGGATTCACAGTAGGAAGGCAGCATATCTTGATAGGAAACTCCAAATATATTCAAATACCATGTCCCAGGACACCTAAATGATACTTTGTAACATTTTAAGTTACTTAAAGGTATATGTGAAAAGTGTTTCAGGGCCTGGCATTCCCAGTGGTTAAAGGGTCTTCTTTGCAAAGCCTGCTGGACCAGGTTCAGGTTCTCAGCCACCCACATAAAGCAGAAACAAAAGGCAGCACATGTGTCTGATGTACTGCTGCAGAGACCGTGAACTCCCCCACCCAGACACTCTACTAATGCAAATATAAATGTCGTTTTCTATTTTATTTTTCAGCATATTCCATGTCAAGATTCTTCTAGAAATTAGCTGGTTCATGGCTTAGTTATTTCTTGAGTGAAAATGACATGTTTGTCATAGAATAAACATGTGGTAACACTCCAGATTCATGCATACTGACTTCAAATATTCTCTGTTTTCATATCAGAAAAAAAAACCTTTCTACTCCTAAATTTCTTCATCTATAAAATAGGAGTAGTTATAAGGCTTTATGAAAGTGAAGATAAATGTTAATTTTATCCAGTGCATAGATAGCACTGTGTCAAGATCAGGGACAATGCTTGAGGACAGCAACTGTTATAATTATTAATACTATTAAACTTTTTATTGATTCATTAGTTATTTTAATTATTATTAATTACTTAATTCATCATTAGGAACAGAAATTCTGCTCCCATTAAACATCTGTTTTTGATTTCTGTAATGTCTCCCAGGAATATTTAAATGAACTACTTTTCAGAATAGAGTTACATATTATGACAATTGGCCATTGGAGAATGGTAACCCAAGCAACAAATTTTCTCTCCTAAAATTACTGCCAACACATCAGCATGTTTATCAAGCATGATCAAACACGTGATGCTATTCACTCCTTCCATGTGCTTTGATTATCTTTATCTGTGTCATTAATTTTGTTGTTTAACAAGTTGTGTAAACTCTGTGGATTAATATATACTTATGTAATTTCAAATATTGAATTGTGGCTAATTTCAATGGACATGAGCAATAATAATAGTAATTAATAACTGAAATTGTCAGGTACATTTTCTGAAAAAAAATTGGAATTTCCATTTGTCTGTGACTTAAGCTAATGAAAGTGAAAGTGTTTAGTTCACATTCACAGGTGACAGATAATAAGCAGAAGCATGTTCAGGTGTCCGATGTCTTCCTGAGAAATTATTTTCCTAATCTTTTTGAACCAGAGGCATCTTAAATAATATTAAGCCTACCCTACCTATTTGACCTAATGAAGTGAATATTTGCCCACTACATCAATGTTGTTTTGACATTTTAACCATGTTTTCGCTTGTTTAAAATTTGAAAGTTCTAGTAGATATAAAACTAACTGAATAATGAGAAACAAAAAATAATAAGATAATAAGAATTAAAATAGTAAAGTAGAAGACATAATACCAAATGTAACCAGAAAACAATAAACCTACTCAAAAAATTAAGATAAATAAACATGTAAAAATTTAAAACTCATTTCCATGGTGCTATTGTCTTCACCTAAATTTATGATTTGTTTCCTTATACAGCTTAGGTACATTTAGATGAACCCTTGCTGATACATGCTACCATAGCAAAACAACACTCAGTAATTTGCTACAGTAGTAAATTAGTTTTACTATCTGCTAACATCTTCCCATATGTTTTACACTTAAATTCAAGCAGTGAACTCCTGTCAACATGGAAGAAAACAGCATAGATATACATAGAAAGACAAACAAATGTGTATGTGTGTGTGTATGCATTGTGCACACATGCTTACAGACATACACAGATGCCAAATTATTGTGACTCAGGATTTTGCATGGGAGTAAGAATATGGACTTTGTGTTGTCATTGTACAATGATGGATCAAATTCCTTGATTCGTCCCAGATACACACCCTGCAGAATGAGAACTGCTACTCACAACACACACTAAGGTAGAAGCACACAGTGAGGTATTCTTTTTTATTCTTGGAAAGAAAAATATTGTTTGTCATGATTAAAATTAAATATCTGTATAGTACTTAAAAATCACACGTTATGGGGCTGGAGAGATGGCTTAGCCGTTAAGGCGCTTGCCTGTGAATCCAAAAGGACCCAGGTTGGATTTCCTGGGACCCAGGTAAGCCTGATACACAAGGGGACACATGCCTCTGGAGCTCATTTGCAGTGTCTGGAGGCCCTGGTGCGCCCATTCTGTCTGTGTCTGTCTCCCTTCTCTCAATCTCTGTCTCCCTCTGCTTGTAAATAAATAAATAAAATAAAAATGAAAAAAAAAAACATTTGAAAAACTCAAATATTATGTATTCCAACTATTGCTAATTCATATGGGTGTGTGCACATTTTATCCTCAAATCAACCTATTTAGACTGAAGGAAAGAAATCTAATAGCTTAGGGGTGAAAAGTCAGTAGATAAACACCTAATTAATAATGTAAAATGAGTTATGATGGACAGGATTATATTTAGAGAATGGAAATTAGAAGTAAACTGATTTAATCATGCATTTAAAAACAGTACAGTAAAATTAGTTGCTGTGGTATAAAGAACATTTTAAGTATCAAGCTGGACTAATGTTCTTGTGCACAATATAAGGAAAATTATATTTTGCTAACAACTACTACTGGTTGATTAATTAAAGCAGCCTATGCCTGAAATTATAAGTTTAAAATCAATCAAGGCATTTTTAAAAAGCAGTGTGTGCGTGTACATATTCAAAATAATTTAACAAAGTGTTTTTATTGTCATGTAATTGAAATTTTAATTTTCTTATATGTTATTATTTATTTCAAAGGATATTATTTTGGATGCCTATTCAAAATATTCTCTAAATATTTCTTGTAATTGAAAAGTGCATTGAGGGCTGGAGAGATGCTTAGTTGTTAAGCGCTTTCCTGTGAAGCCTAAAGACCTCAGTTTGAGGCTCGGTTCCCCAGATCCCACATTAGCCAGATGTACAAGGGGGCGCACGAGTCTGGAGTTCCTTCGCAGTGGCTGAAAGCCCTGGCGCGCCCATTCTCTCTCCCTCTCTCTCCTCTCTGTCTGTCACTCTCAAATAAATAAGTAAAAATACACACACACACAAAAAGTGCATTGACTTTCTTCAGTTTGTCAAGTATTATATAAAACATGCCCTGTCCTTCGTTTTAGGTTCTGGATACCATGCTCACATAACTTAAAATATTTACATCACTAGTTTTAGGAAATATTGTGTGTGAGTACATGACAATATTCAGGGTGATTCATTGGCTGATTTCAAAGTTGGGTGTTTGTCCCAGCAACGAGAAGTAATAAGCAACGTTATCTCAAAAACTAACATGATGCTGAAGTCATTTTAACTGCGTTATGATTATGAACGAACGAAAAGGAGAACGGAGTGGAGCAGCATTTACTTTCTTTGCGTGGAGAGCAAACCATGTGTCACTACAGCAATTTTCTAGCCAGTGAAGGATCCAGAAGATTGAGGGACGATGCAAGTAATCGGTCTTCACTGTTGTGTGACGTAATCTTTCACAACACAAAACAGAAACACAGCTCATTAGCAATGGTGCGCAGTCATGCCTCATGGGTCAGTTTACACTTTATGCATGCATAGCTTTGCAGTCGCTAGTCATGTGGTAGATGCATTATTTTTTTCTCGCTGCTATGACAGAAGCAAGGCAAGGAAGGGGTCTTCTAACCCGGCTCCCAGTGTGAGGGGCCTGGCCCACCCCGGCAGGGAGGCGCGGGCTGCAGCGGGGAAGGTGGGCGCTCCGCAGCCCGACCTGGGCGCACGTGGTGAGGAGCGCACGAAGTGACGCGCCAGGGACTGGTTTGCAGCGCTGAGCTTGTGCCTTTCGCTTTCATTTTCCTTGACAGGGTTTTTGGACCACTCTGTGCCTCGGCTGAGTGTTGATGGTCTACAGGTCTTTTATGTATACGCGGTCTGTCTGCAATGTCAGTCACTACTTGGATGTGGGAGTTAGTGATTTTCTGTTTTGATCGTGCCTATCAGTGGCTTTATCCATTCGGTGTTGATGGACTTGATCACAGCCTGTTGGCAGGGGAGCTAGTTCCCCAGTATCTTTCCACGTGAGCCAAAAGGACGGAAGGAAACTCAGCTTTCCTACTTCAGGATCTCTCAGCCAGACTGTCCAGAGAGACAACACTAATTAGACATGTATACAGACACACAGACTAGAGGGGACTGATTAGAGAAACTCACATGATTACGGTGGTGGCTGGGAGGGTCCATGAGAGTCTAACTGCAAGTCGGACACTCGGGAAGGTTTGGAATGTTCTCAGACCCTACCTGAAAGCCTCAGAACCAGAAAGGGCAATGTGGGTTAGTCTGAAAGCCTGCCAGGGCAGGAAGCCTACGGTTCTGAGAGCCAAGGCTGTTATGTAGCAAGGAAGGAAGCACATCTGAACTCTGAGACACAACGCATTGGTTTTTATTTTGTTGCTGTTTGTTTGTTTGTTTGTTTTTAATCCAGGCATTGGCTGACTGAATAGCATCTGCCCCATTGAACACAAACCTTTCCCACCTAGCCACTGCAGATTCACATGCTTCTCTCTTCTGGCCAAAACCTGTCCTAGCTGGGCGTAGTGGCACATGCTTTTAATGCCAGCACTTGGAGGAAAATGAAGGAGGATCACTGCGAGTTCGAGGCCACCCTGAGGCTCCATAGTGAATTCCAGGTCAGCCTCAAAAAAAAACAACAAAGAAGGAAAAGGAGAAGAAGAAATAAATAAATAAATAAATAAATAAATAAATAAATAAATAAATAAAACCTGTCCATACAAAAGACATCCGTTTTCACTTAGAATAATATCCACATGTTCACAGATCAAACTCATGGGTCTACTACCTACTCCAGTGCTTTCCTGCCCTTACCCACCCACTTATTAAACTGCATTTGCTACAGTTTTCCACAGACACACCTGGTACTACCATTTCCATTTGCTCAAAGTAATGCTTCACCTGTCTCTCGGTGCCAGTTCCAGCTACAGTGATCCATCCATCCTGTGTTCACGTGAAAATGTGCTACCCTACTCCGTAATCCGTGTCTTTCTCTTTATGAATGTTCCACCCAAGTGAAATCACAATTTTAGGATTTAGTATTTTAGCATGTGGGATTTTAATGCGTTAAGAGAGTGATAGTAGAGTTTCAAAATTACATTCCTGCTGAATTTGAACGTTTGGGGTTGTGGCATCCTGAAGTGTGATTGGCAGCAATAGTAGGCAGACAAAGGAACCAATGGGGATCAGAAGGTTTATGGACAGGAATTCACAGGAATCACTATGCGATGATGTCCACTGGAGAAATGTCTTGCTCAAATCGTTGGATATGGGAGTACAGGTGCATCCGTGGAAAAGTATAGCAAATACAATTTAAGAAGTGGGTTATTTAGGGTAGTCAATAAATGGAGTGGGTAGCAGAGCTATGAGTTTGCTCCGTGAATAGCAGATATCTTTCTAAGTTCAAATGAATGTCTTTTTGTAAAGAGTACAGAAATCAAATGTACTTTCAGAAAAATTAAGGCATATCACTTTCTTTATGGACAATAAAACATGCATGAACAAACAATAATCTTTTAAACATTTTACTCTACAGAAAGCTTAATAAATGTTATTTTATTTTATCTTCACAAATTTGGATGAAGTAGTGCTTATAATATTCATGTTATACATGAATATAATGACTATAAAATATTATAGAACTTGATCTGGTACCATATCAGTATTTGGTATTTAAACTTAGTTCTTAAGCCTGAATGCTTGTTGGAATCATCTAGAGAGCTCTTAATCAGTATTTAAAATAATAATGATGCCCATTCGGAGAAACTGTGATTTAATTGACCAGAAGTCTAGGCAGTAGTTCCTCACAAAGATAAGGTTAAAACTCATTGATATTCTTAATTGAAGGAGTGGTCATGAATAAAAATAGAATTATTTAATAAAGTTCAGTAGCATGTAATAGAGCAAGGAGTTAAGAAGAAAAAAAAAAGTAAAAGTTTGATTAAATAAACTAAATGAGTATTATTCTGGGTTCCTGTCAGTGATACACTATGAATGAAAGTAAGAAAAATCTAATTTTCCTTGGAATATCAGCATGCGTTTGCACGCCTACTCACAACAAGGCAGTCACCATTGGCTCACAGTTACTATTTTCATATGTATTTTTCTGTTTGCCATAATTTGTTTATTACAGCATAACTAATATTCATGATATTTTTCACTCATGGGTATGTATAGAGCAGCAGGAAAATCCACAGATATTTTGAGTTTAGATCATGTCCCAGCTTAGGACCAACACAATGGTTCCTTCTCTGCTGTATTCTCCAATCTCACAAGGAAACACCAAAACACCGAAATCCATGAGTTATCTAGTATCATATTTTTCACAGTGTTGTGCTCTCTGCTTACTGAAGGTGGTGATTTCCTTCCTTTCAATGGTCCACAAAGGTATTCTGAAGGACGGTGTAGTGTTCTCAACCTCACAACACAATGTACCTGCTGGAGAAAAGTGTTTGATAATCTTTATTCAGGCTTAGCACTGTTGATGATGAGTTCAATGTAAATAAATCATCAATCCATGTTAAACAAGATGCCTGTAGTGCTATTTGACTTCTGGCCAAGCATGTAAGATAGCTGAAGCTTATTATTATGAACATGATTCAGCACCCCTTACAATGATGAGATCGTTGTATGGAGTCCACCTGCATATGCGCTCCCTATATAAGCTCCCTGTGACAAGAATAGAGAGCTCACATCAGCTCAGCTTAACTCGGCTCTGTTCTGCTTTTCATTGTAACTGATATTTGCAAATGCCTACTCTGCATACCTTCTTCCATGACCTCCCTGCTCCTGCCAGTGTCTTGAAACAGGAATCCACGTTAAAGGAAGGCTATGTTAATTAGTTGACAGAAATATTGTGCCATCAGAGGTTACAGCAACCTAACTTTATATCTCACTTAGAAGCCCAGACTTTGCATCATTTAATCATCAATCCCTACGACTATCACAACATATATTTACCTTGAATAAGTTGAATGAGAAACTGTGCCTAAAACCATTACGTGAAAAGTTTACCAAAATAGTTCTATAGACAATTGTAACTGTTGATTTTATATGTCAATTTGACAGGCCAAGGTGTGTCTCCCACATTTGCTTTGAGTGTCTCTGTGAGAGTGTTTCTGGGTGATTGGATGATATTAACATTTCCCCACAAATCAGTTCAAAAATAAAACCACAAAAACTAAGAACAGCATGGTCATATGTTTCTCAGAAACAGCACTTCTGGGGACCAGTGTTCCTGTATTGATCAACTTCTCTAGCTAGGACAAAGGACCTGAGCCGTCCACGTAAGGAAGAAGAGCTTACTTCATGTTCCAGGTCACAGTCCTTCAGGGCAGGGGAGGCCTGGCCTGCAGGCACTTCAGGCAGCTGCTCCTGTTCATCCCAGGGTAAGGAAGCCAAGAGAGCGACGGATGCTGCTGCTCAGCAAGCTTTCCCTTATTACCTGACTCAGGACAGAGCCCACCAAGCAGCACTGCCCACATGAAGGTGGGTCGTCCCACTCAGTCAACCCAATCAAGATCATCCCTCACAGGACTTTGCAGAAGGCTAGACTAATGAAGATAATTGCTAACAGGTGATTCAAGGTCCTATCAAGTTTTCAACCAATGAAAACCATCCCAATAATCAACTTTTTAGACCTGTTCTTTTCCTTGCCAACTTTGTCATTTTCTCCTTCTCTTACTCTGGGTTTTGCTGAGGATGCCTTCCTGAATACGACAGTAGCATGAAAGTCCTGACTTCTAGAAAACCAACCCAACACTTGCTTTAGTTAAAAGTGTAACCTGAGGGACTGGAGGTGTGGCTTAGTGGTTTAGGCATTTGCCTGCAAAGCCAAAGGACCCAGGTTCAATTCTGCAGGACCCATATTAGCCAGATGTACAAGGGGGCACACGTGTCTGGAGTTCGTTTGTAGTAGCTGGAGGCCCTGTAGTGCTCATTCTCTCTCCCTCCCTCTTTCTCTGTCAAATAAAAAAATAATAATAAAAAAGTTGTTTTTTTTTTTAAGTGTAACCTGATCAAGTTCACTGTGGATATATGAGACTTAATACAAAATATAATATAACATAACATAATATATAATAAATAGATTTCAGTAACCCTACACATTTTCCCCCTCCTACCATTTGTTAGGGGGAAAGCAGTGAAGAAATTTAACAATATATTTGTTTGAAGAAAAACTTTGAAAAGCAGGCAGCACTAACGTAGACAAGTTCGCCTCAGCCCTGAGAGCATTGAGTCCTTGTCACATGAAATTAGAAGCTAAGTGGAGAAGTGGCCTAGCTGTATTCATATAAGTAACTGTCTCCGTTTGGCATGGTGCAATTAGTTGGCTATTAGTAATTGGATAAAGCTAACAGCTTGTTAAAATAAATACTCATAATTTGTATTTCAGGATTTTTACCCTTATTTAGAGTATTTTGTTTATTTATTTGCATGGAGATAGAGAGAGAGAGAGAGAGAGAGAATGGGTGCACCAGACCTTAGCTACTGCGAATGATCTCCAGATGTATGCACCACTTTATGCAAATGGCTTTCCATGGTTACTGGGGAATCAAATCCCAGTCATTAGGCATTATAGACAAGGACCTTAGCTGTGTGCCATCTCTCCACCCTATATTTCACTTTTAAACTGTCATTGGATATATAATACCTTGAGGTAGGAAGTAAGCATAAGGACAATAGCCTCTGGGTTGTTTCATTTAGCATGCTTATTCACCAAATATTTATAGAAATAAAATTCAGAGTGATAGAGAAGAAAACTCAGTTGTCCCTTTCCTCCAGATAGGCTAAACACTTTCAATGACTAGAAAATTTAAAGCATCTGCAAATTTCCAAGCAGAAGTTTGTATGAAAGAACTAGTTTGTTTAATTTAAGGGTTTATTTCAAACTCAGAGTTGATTCTTTTGTACATAGACTGTCATTCAAAATCCCAGTATCGAAACTAAATTTGTTTATGGTCAGTATAAACCAATATGTAGTCAAGTGAGGCTTTGCAGGGAAATCATCAGATGTTAACCTCAACATTTTAACCAACACATTTTTGATATTTCTTTATTGTCATAGCAATACTTGCTATGGAGATGGGCTGAGGTTATACCCTTTCCTTTGCTTCTAATCTGTGGCTCTGGAAAGAGGAAGAATAATTAATGCTTGGGATAGTATGGCATATGCTATCAGCTTTGAGCAGACTTATTAAAGTATGTTTGGCTTTTAACAACATACTGCATGTTTTCACTGTCTGTCTATGGAAACTCCCATGGGTTCATGGGGTCATATAAACATCAGAGGATGTAAATACTGTTTGAGAATCAAAGTGAAGAAAATGAAGATGATCAAAGTGATTTAGTTTACAGCTCCCATGGAATGTGAGGCCAGAATTTGACTTTTTTTTTTCTCTTTTTGTTGATACTAACCATATACTTTGCAGATCAATGTATATGTGTGAGAATGTTGTTGAAAATAATATTTAACTTATTGAAATATTGGCCTGCCCTATGTTTTATAAGCTTTTTTATTTTTTTAATAAGACGACCTGGGCAAGATGACACACATCTTTATTTATTTAGTTATTTATTTTTTTGGTTTTTCAAGGTAGGGTCTCACTCTAGCCCAGACTGACCTGGAATTCACTATGGAGTCTCAGGGTAGCCTCAACTCATGGCAATCCTCCTACCTCTGCCTCCCAAGTGCTGGGATTAAAGGCGTGTGTCACCATGCCCGGTGATGCACATCTTTAATCGTAGCAGAGGTAGAAGGATTGCCATGAGTTTGAGGCCAACCTTGGACTACAGAGTGGGTGTGAGATCAGCATGGAGACCCTACCTCCAAAACTAAAACAAACAAATAATAATAAGAAAGTAAGACAAAACTGCTGAGATATTTTAGAATGTGAGAATTAAGTCGACACTTCAGAGTCCATAATTTTTTTAAAAGGTATTTGGGGAAATATAAGAATAGGGTATTTTGACATCGCCCTGACAGTTGAGCTCAGATATATTTTCCACAGTCATAGAATGTAATCATTTTATCAATATGATCTCAGAACAGGATAAATTCAGCATGAGACTCAGCAGTATTTCTGAAAGAAATTCAAACATTTCCAAAGTCACTGCTTTCAGATAAACAAAAGATTTTAGTCTGTGAAACTGAACTTCCTACACCCACCGTCACGGGCATAGGAGAAAGGGGAAGTGCCCCTGACAGGAGAGCCCAGCACTCCCCTGCTGTCATTGTGGTCCCCACTTGCCCAACTCCAGGTGAAGTCCTATTTCTGGGGAGTTCTGGGGTATTTGAATTCAGTCTTCTGACTAGCATGCCCACTGTGATCCTGTCTTGAAGTCTGTCCTCAGAGATAAAGAAGTGAATACCTCACCAGGAGAGGGGGCATGCCCAGTGGAAGAAGACATTTTCCTTCACTAATTTAGTTAATCCCTTTGTAGTTCCTCAGATATTTCCCATCTTTCAATATCTATTTTTCCTCTTTCACTGCAATAGTGCTTTTGTATTGTTTGTGGCTGGAAATTGTCAAATGACTAAAATTTCCTTAATGGAGTGTTTTAAGTGAGGCTGTTCTGGTACACTGTTTTATGTGTGCATGCAAGTGTGTGTGTGTGTGTATGTGTGTGTGTGTGTGTGTGTGTGTGTGTAGGGTTGTGATTTCTGTGGGCTTTGTCCATGTGAGCATGCAGATATGAATGCCCCAGGAGTGTGTTTGATGGGGAGGAGGACAATGAAAACATTGGGGTCCTTCTGTTTTCACTCATCTGAGTATTTCCTTGTGACAGCCCTTCTCCCTCAGCCAGAAGCATGCTGACAGTCAGTGAACCCCAGTGAGCCTCAGGCCTCTGCCCCATGTGGAGTGGGGTTACAGATGTGAGTGACATGCCCAGGTTTTCACATGAGTTCTGGAATGTTGAACTTGGTCAGAGAGGCCCTGGTGCTTAAGCAGCAAGTGCAGCCCAGCCAGCTCCACAGCTGGTTCATGCGCATTCACAAAGCTTGAGGTGCTGACCTTGGAGGGCCCCTGTTTGCTTCAGGTGCTGCTGTGGCCCTTGTACACAGCTGCTTGAGCCTGGGAGGAAAGAGTTCAACCTGCAGATAATGACTGATGGGTTTGAGGAAATTTTAACTCCTGACCACTGTTCAGGATTGATCTTCTGTGGCAGTTATAGACCACCAAGCTATGAGCTTTTAAAGTGTGCAGAGGGCTGCAGAGATGGCTGAACGTACTTGATTACAAAGCCTGCCAAACTGGTTGTAATTCCCCAGTTCCCAAGTGAAGCCAGACATGTACAATGGCGTATGCATCTAGAATTCATTTGCAGCAGAAAGAGGACCTGTCTTACATACTCATTCTTCTCCTTGCCTCAAGTAAATGACTAAGTAATATGTTTAAAATAAAAAAAAAATAAAAATAAATCAGAAATAAATTTCTACTCACTTAGGCCCATACCATTTTCATTTATCTTTGAGTGGAGATATTTATATTTCTCGGCAAACACAATCCCAATAGATAAAACCTTACTAGATCTCTTTTCCGTATTTTGTGGGCTGTGTTTACTCTGCATTAGGAATTCCCATTCTAGAACTATCATGAAGGAATTATGGTGCTCTTACAACACATGGAGTTCTTCTCTGCTAATTTTTGACAATTTTCCATAAATATAGACAATATGCCAGTATCTTACTCCTCTCCCCAAACTCTCCTTTTTCATATCTCCTTAATCCCCTTTCTACTGATTCCCATTTTATTTCCAAGTAGTCTCTCTATCTTCTATTTGTTTTTTCTTTTTTTTATTTTCTGAGGTAGGGTCTCACTCTAGCACAGGGTGACCTGGAATTCACTCTGTATTCTCAGGGTGGCCTTGAACTCACAGCGATCCTCCTACCTCTGCCTCCCAAGTGCTGGGATTAAAGCCTGGGCCACCATGCCCCTCTTCTGTTTTGGTGTTATTCTTCCCTTCCTACTGTGCAGGTTTTATGCATGTGGCGTCACCGCTGTGAGGTCCTGAATATCAAGCAAGGCCACTTTGTGTCTGGAAGACAGCCTCATGAGCAGTCCTCCCCTTCCTTTGGATGAGCCAGGTAGTCATAGCGTTGAACACAGACAGGCGAAGGAGCACAGGACTGGGAGCACCGGTCCTACATTCTGCACGCGGCGCAGCCCGTAGAACATGACTTTCGGACTTGTAGAGAAAACAGTTAAAGGCAAACCGACATCAACTCAGCGTCTCTTCTTTCCATATTTGCTTCACTAAATGCCACTGCAACCCTCCTCTTTTTGCTAATAAGCAGGCCAGTGGTCAGAACACTTCTGCCTTCTACTTTCCCCGGTACTTACTTAAAAATAAAAACTATAAATATTAATATCCACATTCCAAATTTGCCTGCTGCAGACTTGATTTACCTTAGGCATGTGGGTGGAGTTGCTTGGGCGATTATGTAGAGTTTGCCATTGCAAAAGTGACACATGTCTCTCTGAGTGCAGCCTTCAAAGCCCACCGGTTGCAGCTGTGCTCCTTTAGTGATAAATCGCAGAAATCTTACATTATTATTATTTTTTTTTCTTTCAGGAAGCCATAGTAAAGGTGCAGGGTAAAGACCAGTGTCAAAAGAGTCTTCATGTTAGTATTTTTTAAAGGTTCCATGCAGGGCTCATTTTTCTCAGAAAGTAGGTTCCCCAAGAAAACTTTTTCACCTTCAAGATGGCTTGTAGGTAGGACGTTTTATAGAGAGCTGGTGTCAGCTTATCTACGGAATGTGCTTTTCTGAACCAGAGCAAACCAGGCCCCACCAGGCTCGCAAACACCCCGCCGTTTCCCCTTAGGCAGGTCTGGCTGGGCGGCAGCTGCTGGCGCGGTGTGCCGGGGTCTAGTCCCGCAGCTCCAGGGATGAAACGAGCAGGTGGGATCGATGGAGAGGAGCAGGGCCAGGCGGGAGCAGAGGGCCAGGATATCTTTTTCATATTTTTATATGAAACATTTCTGTGAACTAAGGGAAAAAAAAAAAACATAGATGGAGTAGGGTTTTACAGCAGGGAGTATTGATGCTAGTGTTCATTTTCCCTTTCATCTTTTATTTTAAATTTGACAGTGTCTGCTTATGTATGCGCAAAATGACTCTGAACAAACCCGAGTAGATGCCCTGAAAGGTTAAAGGAAATATAGATAAAATAATTTCCCAGTTTTTATTACTATATTTAAGTAGTTTTCCACAGGGAAATGAATCTGCCATTAAAACACATCTTCTTCTATCTCGTTTCCTTTTCTGAGTAGAACGTGTAATTTATAGAAAGTTTTAATGACTGTATTTTTAACTGATCCATTTTTCTAAAGGTCATGGCTTAGGTACAGGGAAAGTATCCGAATTCCTTCTCTCCGATAAACCCTGTGCTCTTGTGGGGTGCTTTTTGCAAAATCTAAGAGATATTTCATTAGCTCCCATGGCAGATTGCAAAGCAGCCTGCCCTGCACTATGGTGCTTCCCACATGACTATGTCTTGTAGAGGTTGGTCTCTGTTTTCCAGTTTATTCTGAATTTGACACTAGCAGAGCAGTTTGAAGGAAATGTATTTTGAGAGGAAATTCATGAACTATCTGAAGTGAAGTTGGAAAAGAGTGGCTTGGATTGAGAATGAAAAAGCTGATTTGTTTCAAAGGAAAAAAAAAAATGCATAACTCCTCTTTACTAATTCCTCCTGTTCCCCCAGATGGCTCTTTCAATCTCTTCAGTTCTGAAAACTTACATGCACACATGTGTGCGTTCTCATGAACACACACACACACACACACACACACACACACACACACACACACACGCTCCTTCAGGCCAAGGCTCAATTCCCTTACCTGTTTATATAAGAAATACATTCTGCAGTCACATGCCAGAGGCCATCTTTCTACAGAAGTCACAGGTCAATAAAGATCACTTACGTTTCTTATGAGCCTCTTCATATCCCTTCTCCCCTAGGGGGCACGGCCAGTAAAAAGGGGGAAAAGAAGATAAATGTCAAGGGTCTTGGCTGTCAAATTCTTAAAGAAACCCCGATCTTCTCCAAAAACTGTGATGGCCCTTAAACTTTTGTTATTTTGCCATAGGAAATATGACCTTTTCTCTTCAAGTCTTCATCACAAGGTGTTCTTTTTTTTCAAAATGAAGTTAAGGCCTTGACCCTCCTCCTTGATGATATACAATAAAGTAAGAAAAGACCAGCAGGTTTTCTATAAAATTTTCTTTTGAGAGGAACTAAAAGGGAATGATCAATATTGTATGCCAATTGGACATACCTACTACATAGAGCATATGTATGTTAGTTCATGCATTTCATTGAAGATCATAATACTCTTTTGCTGTGACAAAAATACATGGCATAATCAGTCTGAAGGATAAGTGACTCACTTTGGTCATGGTTTTAGAAGTTTCAGTCTGAGGAGAGCTTTGGAGTTGAGGTGAGGTGGAATATCAGGGAAGTGCAGACACGTGGTACATCCAGCTTGCAACATGGTGGCAGGGAAGCAGAGAGAAGGAGAGCCAGTGAACTGACACCAAATGGAACTCATTTTGTAGGAAAGTTTCTGTCCTTTCCCGATCACGGCAACAAATTATGAATCTGTGAACATAGACACCATGATTGATCAGAGGAGCTAAGAGCCAATCACCTCCCAATAATTTGCTCTACTGACAAGCAAGTAGGCATTCCATACATGAGTCTTTTGTGTGACTGTGTATCTAATAAGAGCAAAGGCCATAAGCTCTGTACAATTCAGTTTATAATGAAGAATTTGGAAACTTTTATAAGGAATTTATGTGACTAGCATTTCTATGGACACTTTTTGATAAGCGATAAACTTCCTAGTGTAAGTTCATAAAAAGGACACACTTCTGACAAAACCCATTGTAAGGTCAAAATATACAAATAGATACAGATAGGATATTATTTTGCTCTTAATTTAGAAATTTAGAAATATTCTAATATGTTGAATTTTCTGTTTCAATTTGCTACTAAATAATGTACATTCTTTGCTGAAACAAATCCATATTCTCAAGCATTTCAGGAACCACTACTATTCTTTTTTTAAATGTATTTTTATTTACTTGAGAGTGAGAAAGAGGGAGAGGGAGAGAGAGAGGAGAATGGGCACACCAGGGCATCCACCCACTGCAAACGGACTCCAGATACATGAGCCCCTTGAGCATCAGGGTTATGTGGGTCCTAGAGAATTGAACCAGGATCCTTTGGCTTTGCAGGCAAATGCCTTAACTGCTAAGCCATCTCTCCAGCCCTACAGTTATCCTTAAGGACTGTCCTAACATTGCTTGATTCCCATGTAAGTATTTAGAGCCCAGTACTATTAAAAGTATGCTTATATATGTTTATTTTTTGCTCATGTTTTTAAATTACATATGAGAAAACGATAGCTGGTTTTCAAAGTTTGGTCAATAATGTAACCTTTAGGGCATGTTAGATAGGGTAATAAAAGTGACTGTAAGATTAGACTATACAATAATCTTCTTTCTTCCTTCCATTGACTGGAGGGAGAGACCTTTGTCTAGGTTAGATGTCAGAGATAGGACAATATCTAATTAAAATGACAAAATGAAACACATGACTTAAGTATATAATCTTTTCAAGGACAATTACGACAAATTGAGTGAGATAAATAATTTAATCAGCATTAACAAATTAAATAATTAAAATGGTTTAAAATATACATGTTTGATTTTTCACATATATCTATATTTACATCTATATCTATATCTATCTATCTATCTATCTATCTATCTATCTATCTATCTATATGCAAATGTGTATGAATCCATTATGAACTAAGACTAATTCTGGAAGGAAAACTTGCCTTAAAAACTTAATAGTTGGAAAATTGAGAATGTTTAAGACCCTTGCACATAGTTCAGAACTATAAACTGATGAAAAATAAGAAAAGGTTTAGTGTTTTCAGTATCTTGTGGCTTACATGTATCCATTAAGCATAATTCAAAAAGTTGTTATGTAATTGGGTTGCTTGTTGACTTAAAAATGCAACTCATGGAATTTGAATAAATCACAGAATAATAAGGCATCATTACAAAAGAAGCTATATTTACATACATTGAGAGACTTCATGAGAATTTCACCTTCTAGTTGTCATATTAACTTACTTTCCTTATAAGTCAGACTTCATTCTGCAATAGTATTAGACTTTTTATTTCCAAAGAACATTTATCATTGCTGCATGCTATTAATGTGTGCTCATAATCTTAGCTTGTGATTGTGAAACCACCTAATCAAATGCACTGTATCATATAAGAAGAAAGGGGGAAATATAAGTTGGAAGATATCACTAGTTTTATTAAAGATATATGTCTTAGACAATCTTGCAGGTTTGTGATCACATACTATTTGCATGAAATTCCTTAAAATAATTTCTCAAGAAGAGATTTAGTAAAGATTTAATGTGCCAGGAAGATGATTTCTCTTCATACTAGTGTTTTTAAACAGTGAAACAATTTATTTTCAAAACCTAAAACAATTGATCCTTTAGTTAAAGGATAATATGTACTTTTATGATTGGCATGTTTATGGACATGAAATAAGGATTCACTTAGCCAAGGAAAATGGTTCACAAATGTACAAGCTGTTTGAAACTTAACAGTTGAATCATCTTCAGACTTTTCCTATAGTGATCCCTTATGTGAGGAGAGAAAAGATGATGCATGCCACTTTTTTTTTTCAAGGTGTTTTCTTGTGGTACTGGAATCTTTATTTTAAGTTCATATTTTTTATATTTTTTTAATTTTTGTCACCTAGCCAAGGTTAGCCTTGACTATTTCCTCTTCAAATCAAAATAAATAATGAATAGATTCTTCACAAGTCTGCAAAGGGTCATGCTTAATTTCCAGCCACAGGCTGTCAAAGCCTGGCGCTCTCCTGGACCCGTCATTTTACACTTGGTAAGTAAACCTACTTGAGAATGTTTGTATGAATTGATGCTTTTGAGCACCTCCATTGAGAGAACATCCTTTGAAGAAATATATGTTTAAAAAAAAAACAGCTTATCTCCATGAGTGTTACCCTAAGCCCTGTCAGTGCTAATGATATCAGAACAAAGATTAAATAAATACTTTGGAGAATTACTATGGGTATTTCTGCATTGAAATCAGAATCAGGAATCTTGGCTGCTCATGTGATCAATGAGTACTTCAACATGCCAAGGATTTGCTCCTGGGGGACATGTTCATGGATGAGTACCACAGAGAAGGGTGGCTCTTACTCTTGAGTTCCACATAAGCTGTGACCTTCCACAAGCTGGGAGAAAGGTACCTGCACACAAACTGCAGCTGCAAATATTGTTACATCTTGGCAAAGTAAGTCCGCTATAACCTCTGAAGGAATGCTGATTGTCTAAGTGACCTTCACATCATCTGTTTTCTCCTAAAGAGAGACAGACTGGTATTTGGCCCGCCATGAATGGCATCAAGACATTAGGGACTCCACAAAGGTAAATTCTGTAAATTTTGAGATAAAATCTATAACGGTTAATTTTCAGTAACAATACCCTTTTCCTTTCCTTCAAAAATGACAGATTTTAAGGAACTTGTATTGTTCAAAAGACTTTTCCAATGCATATGAATATGTTTTTGTAATAGTGACCCCTAATACATTTTTATTGCAAAACATTTTCAAGATAATTTACGTGTTTTTATATCAAAATGTTTTTTCAATACTTATAGTAGCAAATTGAAGGAATTGTTATTTTGTTTCACTTATATATTTCATTTCATCAATGATTTTGTATGTTTAAGGGTGTCACATTAGCACCAAAACATTATATTTAATATTGAGATTGAACTTGAGAAGTTATTAATTTACTTATTAATGTTACTTTTGTACTAAATAAGTAAATTTACTTTCATTTTAATTTATTTTAAAATAAAAGATATCCATTGCACTTTTTTCTACTTATTCTGTATCTTATGACACATAAAACAATTTATTATATTTGTAATTCATATTCTTGACATAAATAGTTTAATTCTTTAAAAATCTTTTAAAATACATAGAAAACATCTATTTCATCTAGGTTCAAAGTCAACAAAATTTATTTCTGTGTGGGTAAAATATAGCATTTTATAAGGTAATTACAAAGTCAAACTTTCTATTTTTATTGTCACTAACATTACAAATAATAATGCTTTTCAACTTTTTAAATTGGCTGTCTAATTAATTAAAACACATATTTGTTAGAGACCATGGAAAAAGCTGGAAAAGTGGATTAGCAATTAAGGCACTTGCCTTTAGACTCTAAAAACTAAGGTTCAATTCCCTAGTACCTACATAAAGCAAGATGCACAAAGTGGCACATGCATCTGGAGTCTGCTTGTAGTGGCTGGAGGCCCTGGTGCACCCTTTCTCTCTGTCTCTCTCTCTCATCTCTCTCTACTGGCAAATAAAAAGAGAAGTCGTCAGGTCTCGTTGTGATGAGAACTGATGTCACAGTCAGTGATACTGGTAAAACTTTAGTGTACTTAGCCAAAGACTAAACTGCATTAGCAATGTGTGCAGTTTTTACAGAAATATCTGAGCAAAGTGTTGAAATAATTCACTTTCACAATTATTTCTACATGAAATAAGTTTTGGGGAAGAATCTGTTGTAGCTACCTTCACATTTCTGAGACAAAACACTGGACCAAAAGCAGCTGATGGGAGGAAACTTTATTTTGTCTTACATTACCAAAGGGACTCTTCATAATGGCAGGAGAAAGCACGCTGCAAGCTGAGGCTAGACATTACTTATTACCATAGCCAGTGGCAAACAGCAGCAAGAAAGTGAGCTGAGCTCTGGGAAGAGAGGGCTGGGTTTCAACACTTCGATACGCACTCAGGACGTACCTGCTCCAGCAACGCGCCAATGCCCAATCTGCCACCAGCTGGGGACCACGCATTCAAAGCGCTTGTTTGGGGCTCAGTCATTAAGAGTGGATAATCCTGCAGAAAAGTATAAAAAGTTGTTGGTTATACAGATAAAGCCAAATCCTGATACAAGTAAAATGTTTTGCAAACATTTATTTTAATAAGCAGATATACATATATTTTAATTTTTTATTTATTTATTTGAGAGCGACAGACACAGAGAGAAAGACAGATAGAGGGAGAGAGGGAGAATGGGCGCGCCAGGGCTTCCAGCCTCTGCAAACGAACTCCAGACGCGTGCGCCCCCTTGTGCATCTGGCTAACGTGGGACCTGGGGAACCGAGCCTCGAACCAGGGTCCTTAGGCTTCACAGGCAAGCACTTAACCGCTAAGCCACCTCTCCAGCCCATTTATTGTAGATGTATAAGTAAAGAGTGTAGGGTTTTAGAATTTCAACAACCAAATACTATGTCAGTCTCTTCCCAACACTATCTTTTGACATTTGAAAAATGGACAAGAAAAGCCCAGTATAGATGGCTGCCTAACTACCCATTAAAGCTAGCTGTTCCTCCCGCTAGCAGAGACTCTTTGAACATGCGTTGGCACAGCTCCTGGCAGGCTCCAGTGGGGCGGGGGGACGAGTCCACAAACAGCATTTTTTTATTTTATGTTTTTGTATTCACACTATTCAGATCTAAGTTCTAAAGAGAAGAAAAGAACCTTCAGCAAAAATGTAGGAGGTTTTTTTTTTTTTTTTTTTTTTTTCCTAACCAGCTTTGGTCCTAACCCTGTTAGTTTTAGAGACAGTGCACATGATAAGCTGTAGTGTATAAAACTTGCCGTGGAGTAACATCCACGTTAGATAAGCCCCACTGGAATTTGATGTTTTACTTAATGCAAAAACAAATTCTTGAGCTTTGGAAATTGAAAATAAATAATATATAAAACAGGTTCTGGGAGAAAAGTCAGTAACAAACTGTTTGAGGGTGCATTTCTTTCCTTAGGCGCTCACATAACTATGTTCCCTAACTGTAACGGGCCCTTTTATTCTACTTTAATATCCCATGTATTTTATTAAATATCATGCGTTTATTGATATAATGAGCTTGCAGTATATAGCATGGTATATGTTATACATACTGCATAGGAATACATTTGTAAAATATTATAGTAATGCACATATGTCACGTATCATTATGCAACTCTAATTGCCACGATTTCTCAAATTGTATTTCTGCTCTGCATTTGATACCATTATTAAGTTAATTATCATTATAATTAATTATTATTAATGTCATTATTAAATTATGAGAAAATCCTTATTTTTGAATACCATTTTCATCTTAATAAAATTAAAATGAGATATTAAAGCATGAAACAGCCTAGTTTGACCTCTTTGTGGTTTTTTTGACCTTGAAATTATCTTAATGAGTACTGTTTTTTCCACATCATGTTGGAGCTTCAGTGATTTGTAGTAGGATAGCCACTGGCTGTTATGGTTGTAAGAAATATTATATATATATATATATATATATATATATATATGTGTGTGTGTGTGTGTGTGTGTGTGTGTGTGTGTGTGTGTGATGTTATGTATAATCAAACTTGGTAGGAGATGAAGGATTTTTTGTTAAGGCAGCAAGTTAACATGACTCTTGTTATATCTCCTAAAGTGAATAGGAGTAGTAACACTGAAATCAATTGGAGGAATTTACACAAAATAAGGAAAACTAGCTATTATTTTCTACACCACTACATGTAGCCTTCTTCTTTTTGCTTCAGCACCTTTGGGGAATTTTCTCCACATTCAAGTGGCAATGCTGAGCAGAGGCTCCAGGGTCCTTGTTTGTACTGAAGGTATCTATATTTCTATCTACTGATCTGATCTATCATCTAAAATCTATCTATGTGTCATGTTCCATGTATAATCAATTATTATCTATCATCCATCTATAATTTATCTAGTCTGCATCTATATGTATCAACCTCACATCTGTGAATTTTCCATATATATATCAACTGCATTATCTCTATATATCTACATATCTATCATAAAATCTATCTCTATGAATTACTATCTAAATATTCATCTTGATATCTATAGTCTATTTGTCTAATTATTCACATACAAATATATTCATATATATATAGTATATCTATATTCATATAGCTTTATACAATCTAAGCCTACTTATATAATTGTCTATCATCTATTGATTTTGTGTCATTTATATATTATCTATCTAAAATATATCTATCATATATCTCTCCTTCATCTATATGCCTATCCATATCTCTCTAACTGAACTATTCCTTGGGTAACTTATTTGAGTAACATGGATCTTTATCTTGGGAAACTCTCATGAGAAATATCATGCTATCTTTAGAAATTTCTCATGGTAAAAGAAAAATATAGATTTTTCAACATAATTGGAACTTATAGGTTAAAGGCTACTGGCTCTTTGGAGTTCCTATATTCTTTCTAAAGTCACTCTATAAAGGTAGAATTTAAGATGAACATGCATTTAGCCTGGCATTATGAGTCAAGTCTGTAGTCCTCATACTTGTGAGGTAGATTGGAAGACCAGGCTTATACAAGGTCCATGTAGGCTGAATGGTGAGTTTGCGGGCAGAATGAACTGCACAAGATGGTGTCTCAAGAAAATATACAATATAATCCTTTCCTGAAGTCCAACCTTCTATTTGCAAAAATAGTAAGTAAAAAAGAACATCCTATTGCAATCTTTTTTTTTAAATATTTTTAATTTATTTATTTGAGAGCGACAGACACAGAGAGAAAGACAGATAGAGGGAGAGAGAGAGAATGGGCGCGCCAGGGCTTCCAGCCTCTGCAAACGAACTCCAGACTCTTGCGCCCCCTTGTGCATCTGGCTAACTTGGGAACTGGGGAACCGAGCCTCGAACCGGGGTCCTTCGGCTTCACAGGCAAGCGCTTAACCGCTAAGCCATCTCTCCAGCCCCCGATTGCAATCTTGATATTTCCTATTTATCTCTATTGCTTTGGGTCTTGTAATCTTTGTAATTTTTATTTATGAGACATAAGTACCTTTTTATTAGTTTTGTACTCAGTGTATACAGTCAAGTTGGTACCATTGTTAGCCTCCTCCCTGTCCTCCCCCCTCTGCAGGGACCCTCCTGGTTGGGGAATATTGGTTGGGCATTATGGAGTTAGCCATCAGTTATGGGTAAGAGGCAATGTCTCTGTGCATAATGACCCAATGTGTGGCTCTGACATTCTTTCTGTCCCCTCTTCCACAAATTTCCCTGAGCCACATTGGATTCATTTTAGGTCTGCTTCAATGATGAGGTCTTGGGAACCTCTGTGTCTGTGCATATCTGGTTTGTTAGGAGTTGAGTGTTCTCTGTGTCTATCTCCTTCACCCTTGTGCTGGTACCAGGTTCACCAAGAAAGCAGCACTCTTGCTCATTTCACCAATTACTCTAAGTTTCATCTGGGGCCCTTTTGAGGTGTGATAAGCTGGTTATTTTCTCCTGTTTCTCTCTCTCTCTCTCTCTCTCTCTCTCTCTCTCTCTCTCTCTCCCTTCCTCCATCTTCTTTCTATCACTTTTATATTATCTTTTTCTTCCTTCTCTTCTTAGGCACTGACCTGTAACTCCCAGTACCAACATGTGGCTATCATCCACAATGAATTCTTGATCAGAGAGACCTACAAGGTTTCCAAAAAGAAGACAGATTACTGCCAGAGCACCTGATGACCCACCAAAGGTCAGTGGTAAGACCCTACTGCTGAAGTACCTGGTTTATTAACCAACAGCGTAGTATGCAATGATCAAACATATGCTTGTTAGTAGATATGTGTACTATGCTTGTTAAGTCTAATACTTAAATTTACTACACTAAAATTACAATTATTATTATTACATGATTAAATGATGGCCACCTTCTCTAAATATGATTAAATAGTTCACAAGGAAATTTTTTTTATTATTATAAATAATATAAATGAAATTATTATTGCTTTTGTGCTAAGAACCACTAGGGCCTCATGCATGCTAGACAAGAGTTTGATGCTTAGCCCCTAAATGAGTATATCTACTAATACAATAAACTCAATATACAATTATAGCTTCTGAATGAGGCATGCATGTGCAAAAATACTGATACTCCTTAAACAGTAGTTTTTGACTTACCAGTTAAATTTTCCTCACTGGTTAGAATGTGATTTCCCACATGGTATATGCCTATTAGTGAAGTAACTTTGACAACACTTTTCGGCAATTAGTTAAATTTCCTATTCCTCCAAACATACTCTAGAGCAAACTCCTAAATAATTTCAAAATGGTACTGTTTTTCAGTAACTGAATTTAGTATTTCCATTCTCATTTTAAAGTTCGTTCTTTGCTTTTGAAGTAATATAAAATTTTTCTTTTCTTTTCTTTTTTTTTTTTTTTTTTTTTTTTTTTTTTTGTTTTAGAGGTAGGGTCTCACTCTAGCCAAGGCTGATCTGGAATTCACTATGTAATCTTAAGGTGGCCTCAAACTCACAGCAATCCTCTAACTTCTGTCTCCCAAGTGCTGGCATTAAAAGCATACACTATCATGTCTGGCTTAATTTTTATTTTCTATGTCAATATTAGCATGAACTATTCTGAAAGTAATTATGCACTAATGAATTAAGCTTATTAAATGTGCTATACACACATACATATGAGAATATATATGCATATATACTCAATTAAAAAGAATTATAAAACTTCATATTTATGTGTCTTGAATTTTTTAAGCTTTGCCTTTAATTCTGACTTCACAACTGCTTCAGGTTACAGGTTCTCTGGAGAATGGGCATGCATGCAGAGAAGCGTTGGCATCAAGCATATTTTCTGTATTTGCTTTAATGATGACTCATGGAAATCATAAGAGTATTTAAATGCATGCAGTCAGTGCTTTTGAGTTCCATATTATCTGTTCTAATGAATATGCATTGACTCAAAGGTTTGAACGTTCACAAGTTTTTTTCTCCTCATTTTTCATGTGAAAAAGAAGGACATTCTATTTGAAAATAATATTAACACAATGTCATGATTGAGTACTTAAATGGAAAAAGTCAGGAAAATAATTTTCTTATTTATCAAGAATTATAGCTTGGCAACCTTGAATGTATCTCAGAGAATAAAAACGCCTGAAAAAAAAAAAAGATATTCCTAAGTAAAATAACCACTCATTTCTTTTTTCCTGAAACAAAAAAAAATGTAATTTAAAGAGAATAAAAAGTAATTGCAAGGCATTGACAAGGTAATATTAACAATGCATGAAACCAAATCAAAAATTCTTAAATGCTTCTAGTCAGTCCAATGAATCATTGCCCAAGGCATGTGTAAGTGTAGATGGTTGCAAACTGCAATAAGTAGGCCACATGGGTAAAGGGGGAATAAATGTGATTTGATGACTAACCTGGTCCATCAAAGTGAGTTATGTGTATTCAATATTTAGCAAAGCCTGCCTGGCGTTTTCCCATGAACATTCATTATTCTTAAATTGAGCTCATACCTACTCAAAATTAACACAGTGACTCAAGTGGAAACATTCTTTATATTTTTCTATTCAGCTCATTATCTCCCAACTTGCTTCATTCCTCTGTAATGTAATTTGGAATGGCATCAAGAATACCTCACCTCTCTATGACCAAACAATCTTCTTGTAACCTAGATTTCCTCAGAAAGGAACCAAGAAGAACATTCTAATATCCATGATGTCAGTTAAAATTCTATATCAAAGCCCAGAATATAGACATCAGAACTCTGCACCTTTTGGATTTTGGCAGTGTTGTCCTAAAGGTACACAGGACAGAGTGACATGTGAGCACACTTCGGTGACTCAGAACTGTGACGCTAAGCTTAATCAACACCACTTCTCTGTACGGTGATTTTCCACACACAGAAAGTCAGGGAGAGAATTCATGACATAAATAGAGGAGATGAGAAAAGTTTAACATACTATTCTGTAAAAATAAGAGATGACAGGTGAAATGGACCAATGGTAACATCAATGCATGCACTATGTTGAATTCATGATGAAAAAGTGATTTGCGTTAAATATTCTTGCTATGTAAATGTTGTTATGTATATTTCAGAATCTGAGAAACTATACATTAGTGAAACACATTATGTTCTTCAATTATAACATTTCATATTGTTTGGAATTGGGCCATATTATAGCAGAGAATGTACAGGATATAAGGGACAGTTTAATTTAGAAGACTGCGATTTCGGAATATGGGAATATAGAGGATACAATACAGCACCATGTCACATCCCTGTTTGCACTTTGGAGACCCAAATGTCTGTTTTTCACATAGAAATAAGTGAGAGGTCCTTACAAGCCCCATTCCTGTATCCATCTCTACTGACCAAGACTGGGTGCCTGGAGGGAGGGATTGCACCCTTGAGCATGGGTGACTCAAACAGTGGGAGATAACAGGTCATGAAGTGGTCCTTTGATGCTCATTCCTAGATGGAGAGGGTTAGGAAGGAGGACCTAGACTCCGGTTCTCTGGGACTCTCTGGAACTGACTTCTTAACCATGTACTGTCCCAGTGGTACCCCAGCCCTCATACTTTCCCCTAGATTAAAATCTAATTTAAAGAGCCCCTTACACTACAACACGGTATCAGGGATCATCGATGATATAGAGCTGTGCCATGGCGACAGTTGGTTCTCTTCACTTCGCGTGAGGCATATTTTGAGCAACCTGATTTCGTTTATTTATTTTTGCTGATGTTACTGATGAGCATGGCATGTTTTTTTTTTTTTCAGTCTATATGACCTATATCCTCAATATACCAACTAAAGACCTATCCCAATTCATTCTCCTTCTCTCCTCTCAAAAGGATAGGGAACGTTAAATACTCTTCTAAGAACTGAGTGAGAGTGTCCAATGTACTCAGATGTTTTCATACAAGTGACAGAGGCTTATCTTTCTATATTCTTCTTAGCTGAAAATGGTGTCATTTGTTTGTTTGTTTTATTTTTATTGTGAATAGATGGAGTAGTACTGAATTAAAAGGCCAAATTCTTCCACTTAATATAATGTGTAAAACGAGGTTGCCTTAATATGATGGTAGCTGTAATGATCAATGTGGAAATGGTAGAAAGAACTATAAGAAAATATACAACCAGGAAATTTCCAGCAATTTCCTTTTATTATTTATTTATTTATGAGTGATGTACACAGTGTGTACAGTCATGTTGGTGCCATCGTTAGCCTCCTCCCTGTCCTCCCCCTCCACCACTGCAGGGACCCTCCTGGTTGGGGAATGTGGGTGTGCATTGTGGAGGTGGCCATCAGTTATGGGTAAGAGGCAATGTCTCTTGTGCATAATGACCCAACGTATGGCTCTGACATTCTTTCTGCCCCCTTTCCCATGAATTTCCCTGAGCCACGTTGGGTTCATTTCAGGTCTGCTTCAGTGATGAGGTCTTGGGAGCCTCTGTGTCTCTGAATATCTGGTTTGGTAGGAGCTGAGTGTTCTCTGTGTCCATCTCCTTCCTTTCAGTGAAGATATATGAAGTGCTTATTTTGGTAATTTGCATGTGTCTTTCTCTTGTTGTGGATAGTGGTTCAGGACCTGAAGTTGATTCTTAAATAACATTGTAATTATAGAGGCTTTAGTGAGGGAATGTTTTGGAAATGGTGTGAGAAGTCATGATACAAAGAGCTTTTACATAATCGTTAAAGAAATGGTGGGTTTTGGAATTTGGTGTGCCTTAACCACAAATACCTTTACAGCTCAGATCAATGAAAATACAGTTTTCTCACTTGTGTAATTGAATGTCTGTTGAAAAAAAAAATTAGGTTAATATTTAGAAATATTTTTAGAATTAAAATTTTGCTGTTCAAACAAGATGTAAATCTCATGTAATTTTTATATGGCTTCTCCTACTAGTACCATATTCAAAATTATATTAAACAACTACAGGTAGAATTGTAGCAGTGATCTACAAAACACTTGAAATTGCTCACTTTTACTATTTGTGCATGGAGCACAAGGGATATTTAGTTCTATATCTATTGATTACTGCGCATCTTTACCAGCATAGTCACCCTGAGCAGTCCTATTACCACAAATATGTCTAAAACTATTACTTTATGTTACAAGAAGAAATTTCCCCATCACACGGAACATTAAAAATTAGCCCATTTTCTGCTTGCATCTTTCTGTGGGTAGTTATCTTGATTAGATGTTCTACATACTTGTGACTCTGGGAGTACAGCCAAATTAATGGGTGAGGACTTTCATTATATTATACAATGTCCTTGGTTTAATCTCCAAGAAGAAAGAATGAAAGAAAGAAAGAAAGAAAGAAAGAAAGAAAGAAAGAAAGAAAGAAAGGAAGGAAGGAAGGAAGGAAGGGAGGGAGGAAGGAAGGAAGGAAGGAAGGAAGGGAAAGAAAGAAAGAAAAAAGGAAAGAAAGAGAAAAAGAAAAAAGGAAGGAAGGAAAGGTATAGATAGGGAGAAACAGAAGAAGGGAGTGAAGGAAGAAGAAAAGGAGGGAGAAAGAGAAGGAGGGAGAAAGAAAAGAAGGAAGGAAGGAAGGAAGGAAGGAAGGAAGGAAGGAAGGAAGGAAGGAAGGCATGAAAAGAAAAAGATAAAATTAGCACTGGAAAACAGCAGATATTTTGTGGAAATTTATCCTTCAATATTTTTAGTACATGCCTGTGATATCTGTTCCTTCTCTTCAATATTAACATTAACATCAGGTTTGATATTTTTAAGAGAATTGTCTGTCAGATATTTTGCTAACATTGTTGTTCCATTCCCTTTTCACAAAAACTACAACACTGCAATTTTAAAGTTAATTTCATAAACATTAGACAGTAAGTTCACAACAGAAGCAGAATATATGGATGAAATAGAAAAAAGTGGAGCTGTACATTTCTGAATTTAAACTCATCTCTGTACTTGGGATCAGGTCATAAGAAAGTTACATTAGCTTTGTTGAAATTAACTTTCCTTATAAGTATAGTCTAACTCGCACTACCTATCAACAAGTTTTTATGAATAATCAATACGTGTGAAATGTGATACGATCTGGAGTAATCTCTTATAGAGCTATTTCAAAAATAGTATTTCATCTTATTTTTCTTTTTTTATAGAAGTATTTTTATTTATTTGCAAGCAGAGACCAATAAAAGAGAGAAAGACAAAGAGAATGGGCATGCAAGGGGCTCTAACCACTGCAAGCAGACTCAAGATGTATGTGCCACTTTGCGCATCTGGCTTTATGTAGGTTTTGGGGAGTGGGACTTCAGTTCCTCAGGCTTTGTGCAGGCAAGCACATTTCCTGCTGAGCAACTACTGTCTCTCCAGCCCTAAATGTACATGTGTATGTATGTATGTATGTATGGGTATAAATAAATAAATATATATATATATATATGCATATGTGTGTGTGTGTGTGTGTGTATTTTAATTAGTAACATTTACAAATTTGCCATGTGCATCAAGTGACTGACTTTCAATGTATGTCTGAGAAAAAGCAGATAGGTTGGGTCAGGTTTCACTGCAACAATACACTGCTCCAAAGCTCAGCTGTTAGAACTAACCAAGACTTAAAAAATCATTTTTACCAGATGATCTCTGGTCAGACGATGATCATTTCTACTCACTTAAATCCCTGTGTGACACAGTTTATTACTGCCCACAAAAGTTTGAATTTTGCCAAGTACAAAACCAGAGAAAACCAATTTCTATGAATGGGATGTCTGTTAGGATTATCTACAAAGACTGCATTTCACTTTTGTTCCCATTTCATTAATCAAAGCACATTACATGGTACAATTGAAGCCAAGGGTTTGGGAATTACCACCTCGTCACATACGTAGGATATGACAGAGGACTGGAATTTTCATTAGCGGCCCTCTCACTCTTTCCGTTATGCAGAACGACATCCTGGTCATCATATTCTTCTCCTTAGCTGACTGAAAACAAAAAGATTACTACATGCCATATGGATCATGTTATGGACACCGAATATGATGATTTTTAAAAATTGGAATGAAATGACTTTTTCTTCCTTACCTCCATATGAAATATATTCACATTTTTATATATTAAATTTAACATAATATGGGCTCCTAATATGTGCCTGCCCTTACTAAATTACTCCTAATTCTGATGTGGTGAGTTGCTACAGAGGTTATTTGTTGTAGCATTTAAGAAGAAACTAAAAGACAAAACCTGGTCTTCAATTTCTAGCCAAGGGTCTGGCTTCAAGCAAGCAACAGCAAAACATGAAAGCAAAGAAACAAACCGAACTAAAACTTCCAAACTTTTGTTAAGCTTGCATCCCAACTGATGTGAAATGAAAAAGAGAAAAAAAAAAAATTCACTCGTGCCCAACCTGCTCACATTTATAAACAAGATATACTTGTCAGGCTGCCTGACTATAAAAAACAAAGGGTTTATGTGGAAGCTTGCTGAAAACTCCACAACAGAGAGCTAATTAGTGTGTTGGCAAAACTGTCAGCCAAGACTTTTTTTTTTTAATCAGAGGAAAATAAATGAAGGTAGATTTGAGAAATATATGAATATAATTTAGTATCACACATGCTTATCTTTTATCTCACATTTTTGAGAACCTAATAAGAGTTGTTGTTTTAATTTGCCACTTGTCCTTGGTAAAAGGGGATAAAAAGTGTTCAGATGAAGGAATTCATATTTTATTTAAATATATAATAAATGCCTAGTTATAGCAAATGGCTTAACATTAAAATATGATAGGTATTCAGAAGTCAGAGTCTATGCCTGATAACTCAACTTCAAAGGACTTATAAGACTTGAGTTCTTGGACAAGGGTGTTGAGCAAGAGAAGGAGAAGATGAAGACTCAGTGTACATGATGGATTATTAATGCTCCAATTAAATGCTCTGGGTTCTAGGACACAGTCTCTGAGAAACACAAAAGGAGCCAAGATGACACCAAAAGGTTTTCTACACTGATTTTACTCATATTAACTCAATGATGACGGCGAGTCCTTCCCTCTTTCAAGCATACTAAATACCCCATAAAATGTTTATATGCCTAATGTATACATTAGCCTTCCTCAGGAATGTTAAGGTCTGAAATACATAGTAATTTGGGTTCTCGTACATATCAAAACACACTGGTCTTCAGGTTCGGAGAGGTTCTAAGATTTTGTTTTGAAAGTAGAAACTTTACTGATGCTCCTCATGTCTCTTCTCACTGTGACCCAGCCAGTCACTCCTTTTCCATTTCCAGCTGAGCTACAGCTCTGAGGATGCCCCTGCACTCATCATTATCAAGAGGACAGTGTGGGAAACAGTAGTTACTACCAAACACTTCAACATCTGACTTCCCTTAACCTGTGAGCAGGCTTAGGAGAAGCAAGCAAGACAGAAAGAAAGGAAGGTAGGTGGGCTGGAGTCATGGGTTAGCAGGTAAGGCGCTTGTCTGCAAAGCTAAGGACCCAACTTGGATTAACCAGGATCCACATAAGCCAGATGAACAAGGTGGGGCATGCATCTGGAGCTCCTTTGCAGTGGGTACAGGCCCTGGTACACCCATTTTCTCTCTATCTTCCCTTTTTTAATCCTTCTTGCAAATAAATGAATGAATGAATAAATTCAATAGTTTTTTTTTTTTTAAAGGAGAGAGAAAAGGAGGGAAGGAGAGAAAATTATGCAGTAATTAAGAACCTAGCGATAAAAATTCTCCTTGTTTATCCAGGAGGCGTTAAATATGTTTTCTTCTCAAGCAAGTTGAGAAGGTTAAAGATAAAGGAGATGCATTGGTTCAAACAGTGTTCAGAATGATGATTACTGGGGCTGGAGAAAGAGCTTAGTCATCAAGGTGTTGGTCAGCAAAGCCTAAAACCCAAGATGGCTGGAGTTCATTTGCAATGGATGGAGGCCCTGGTGCACTCATTCTCTTTTTTCCTCTCTCTTTTCTCTCTCTCTGCTTGCAAATAAGTAAAATTTAAAAGCACAGAAAAAAAATGATGAATATTGAAGATAGAGGAAACTCATGAGCCAAGAAATTCTGAGACCTATGGAAACTGGAAAGTTCTGTCTACTCATCAGAAGGAAGTCAGTTCTGCTAATTTATGGATTTAAATCATAAATTATGTGTCAAACTCTGAGCTCCAGAGCTGTAAGAATATTACCTGATCATCAATGGGAAACAATTACACAGCTCATCAGATCCCAGGTGACCCACAGTTCCCCCTGATGTTTTCAATGTGTGTGGCCCGATCAACCTTCCCAAGTATATTCTTGTTGTAGACTAAGAGAGAAGTCCTTGTGAATGTATTTTTGAATCTCTACTTGAACGATTTTACTTATTGTCTATAGCATTTCCCCTCACCTAAGAGATGATTTCTTGATCAAACCCCACATTGCATCTTAATCCCAGCTCTTCCAAGCCCAAGACACTCCAGTCTGAAGTGTGGGGCTGAGAAAGATAGTGTCCCACAAAAGTAGCATCTGGAGCCTGAGTCAGAGGGAAACCAAAACAGCTCTTTAAAGAAAAGAGGATGAAGATTTCCTGGGGAAGCTATATTTGACTATGATATCAATGGAGAAGTATCTCTCCAAGGTTTTGATAGCAAAAATATCTAGCTTTTCTTGGAAGTAGTCAGACATTAGTCTTTCAAATTTCTGGAAACATTCCTACTTACTTTTATGAACTAAAAGTATACATATATGAAGACAATACTAAGTTTTATTAACAGTCTTAATTGCCAGGTCTTCAAGTTCAATATACTCATTCTTTCTGGGAGGCATTGTGTCTTATTGCTCTTCTCCTATAGGGTAAATGAAAGAAACACTGGGGTTTCTATACTCAAAGACATTGCAAAAATATGTAATCTACATAAACAATGATGTGTTGATGAAGGAAGAACAAGTTTAGCCACCTCAGAAACCCATCAGTACATTCAAACCTTGAATATGGTTAAGTAATTGCATTTCAGTCTTAAACATGGGCTAAGGAATAGGTTCCAGTGAGATATAAAGTTCATTATCATGATTAGAAATTTTACCTATGTTATAATGCAGCCATAGGAAGACACCTCAAATTTAAAATCAGAGTATATAGTCAAATAATGGACAATTTTTACACAGTAAGACATGCATTTTATCCAATCTTTTAAATAATAAAAACTTGCTGCACTACCCAACATAACATGCTCTGGCTACATGTGGCCCTTAGGCAACTGTAATGAAACCATACTATTTTGGACAAGATTTTAAAATATTTAAATAATTAACAAGTTTTAATAGGAGACAAATATTAAATATGAGTAGACCCACTTGAGTTTGTGAATCTACTTTTTATTATATAAACTTTATGAAATATAAGCACATATAAAATATTTCTAATTTGAGGGGCTTTAGAGATGGCTTAACAGTTAAGGTGCTTGTCTGTGAAGCCTAAGAACCCATGCTCAATTTCCAAGTCTGCATATAAGTTACAGTGACAAGGTGGCGTATGTGTCTGGAGGTAGTTCGCAGAGGCTAAAGACCCCAGTGCACCCCTTCTCTCTCTCTCTCCTATGTGTGTGTGTGTGTATTATATATATCATATGTATATATAATACATGTATTAAATATATCATATGTATATATAATACATGTATTAAATAAATAAAGAAAATATGTTTAAAAGTCTCTAATAATATTTCTAAATTTAAATCATTATATAGGATTCTAAGCTGAAAATTTTTCTGTATGCATTTATGGAACATTTTTCTTCTTTTGTATACCAATACAAAAATTATAAAAAATCACCTTATGAAATCTTATATTGATTATACTATATAATGATATGTTTTGTTATAGACAGTTAACTAAAATATAGAATTTAGCTATTCTTGTTTCTTTTAAAAATATTTTTGTTTATTTATTTGTGAGCAGAGGGAGATAGAAGAGAGAAGAGTGAGAGAATAGGCATGGCATGACAGGGACTCCAGCCACTGCAAATGGACTCCAGGTGCATGTGCCACTCTGTGGATCTGGCTTTACGTGGGTACTAGGGAACTGAAGTTTGGTTATCAGGCTATGCAGGCAAGTGCCTAACTGCTGATCGCTCTCTCCAACCTTCTTGCTTCTTGTTATTTCCTTTCAATTTTAAATTACTTGGTTGGATCTTTTTAGTTTTCAGATAAGTGGGTATTGGTATAAACTATTGTACTTGATATGTTAGCCCAATACTCTTACTTAATAGTGGTCCTGGGAAATGAGCATAATTCCATAGGTGGTAAATATGCTAGGAGAATTGAAAGATGTATAGATCCTCCAACTGAAGTTTTAGATGCTATGAATTTTACTATAATTGCAAATCGCAATTCTGTCAGTAAATTTTGCTACCTAGGCATAGATTTAAAATGATACATTAATCACCATAAATCAAAGAATTAAGTAAAGAAAATGAGTCAACCAGCCAGTTTTTTGGGGAAATAGACGGAGAGAAGTACCCTCCCTACTGTAGGCATTTCCAAATGGAAGTTTACCACCATTTACTCAGATCCAGGGTCCTTGGAGAATTTGACTATGAGATAGCTAAACTCCCTTCCAGATTAATTCCACACATATGAAAACACATAAATCAGCAAGTGTATATTGAGAACCACTCAGTGGAGAATGTGTTCAATTTTTTTTTAACAATAGTAACTTTGCAAAGTTATACAATAACTTGTGAAGTCATATGTTAACTACAACAGCAGTTTTTAGAATCATAGTGAGATGATCCTGAATGTGACTTTAAGAAATGGTAAATCTAACAGACATCAAAAAGGGGAATGAGTTGCCCCAGTATACAGCATTTTTGGCAAAAAAAAAAAAAAAAAAAGTAAGCTGAAAATACATGAGTATTGAGTGCTCAGTGCTAAATTAGACATGTGCAACAAGCCCTCCAAGTGCAAGGAACATAGTGGATGAAGGGGCTGGAAGAAGGGAAGAGTGAGAAGGGTGGGAAGGCATGCTTTGGGATACTGTCTTCCAGACGTCAACTATCACTTTCGTGACCTCCTAGCTGCCTCGGGCTGCGGTTAAATCTACAAGATCTGTGCAATATAGAGCCCATCAACATTTCTACATGAATGACATTAAAGGGCAAATCAAAAAAAGACATAAAAAAATAGAAAAGTGACTAGCTGGCGAGAAGAAGGGGCTCATTGTAATGGGGAAGGGGAAATGAAGGTAGTGGAAGGGATTATGATCACATTATAGTAGGTTTCTTCTAGAGAAAGAATACACTTTTAATCAGAGGAAGTACTATTAGAATTCATTTGAACTTATGAGCATCTCATGTTTTACTTAGAATTTTCTAGGGGAACTTAAAATAAGGTATTTTCAGAAAGTTTAGGTAGAATATATTAAAATCAAATTGGCATATTTTCTTAGCAAAAGCTAAATTTCCCTCATTTATACATTGTATGTCACAGTGTAAATGTTATTTCTCTATCACTACAAAGACATCATCAGGAGCTGGGAGTGTGGCCCATGCCTTTGGTCCCATCTATCAGAAGCCAGTGGTAGGAGGACAGCCATGATCACAAGGCTAACCTAGGACTCAAGAGTGAGTTCCAGGTCAGCCTGGGGAAAACAAAACAAAACAAAACAGCTAGAGAGATGGCTTAGCAATTAAGGTGCTTGCCAAGTGACTCAGGTTTGATTCCCCAGGACCCATATAAACCAGAGGAGCAAAACAGCACACACATCTGGAGTTCATTTGCAGTTCCTGGAGGCCCTGGTGCACCCATTCCCTTTTTCTGTCTCTGTCTTTGTCTCTTCTACTTTCCTTTCAATTTCTCTCAAATAAACAAATAGAAATAAATAAAATATTTAAAAAAACTAACTCAAATTCCTCACAACTATTTTTGAAGTATTCAATTAAACGCAAATTATAATGCAGAGACAGATCATGTGTTTAGTATGGATAAAGTCCTAGGTTTAATTCCCAATATCTCTCTCTCTCTTTCTCTCCCTCTCTTTCTCACACACACACCAATAAAAGATAAATAAGAAATAATGTATGATTTGTTGTTTAAAAAACAGTTATGACATTCTTCTATGAGGAACATTAGAAATTACTTTCCTCACTGGACTCCTATACTTTAGTATTTATATTTTCTATTCATTTTACTTTAAAATATATACTCAAGATATTTACTTTCAAAATCCACTTGATTTTTCACTATTGGTACAAACCAAAATGCCTGTCTGTGCCTGCCTTCATCATCATAAGCTTTAGATCTAAATCACATTGTGACGTATATGAGCTAGCTTGGTGGAAGTGACTACTGCATGTGTGGTTAGTATTGCATATATCTAATGGTTCTATGGTATTTGAACAGAAAATGGAAATCAAGCTACCTTATACTTTCTTTTTCTTTTTTTATAAGAGAGAGAGAGAGAGAGAGAGAATTGGCAGCCCAGGGCCTACAGCCACTGCAATTGAACTCCAGATGTTTCATCTGGTTCCCATGTGCCACCTTGAGTGATTGCATCACCTTGTGCATCTGATTTACGTAGGATCTGGATCGTCGAACATGGGTCCTTAGGCGTTACATCCAAGTGCCTTAACTGTTAAGCCAACTCTCCCATCCATACCTTACACTTTCTATGAATCACTTATTGTTAAACCCTTAATATTATTTTTAAAAATTTTTTCTATACATTCCTTTTTATTTATTTTTTGTTTGTTTTATTTCTATTTGACAGTGACAGAGAGAGAGAGTGAGAGATAGAGAATGGGTGTGCCAGGGCTTCCAGCCACTGCAAACAAACTCCCGAGTCATGCGACCCCTTGTGCATCTGGCTAACGTGAGTCCTGGGGAATCGAGCCTCGAACCGGGGTGATTTTTTTCTATACATTCTTAAAAGCTGTATTTTCAGAGGTAAATTTTGAATTTTTAAATTACATTAAAAAATTATCTGGTGTGAAATGCAGCAACAGTTTTATTTTCCTCTCATTTTTATATTTGGCATTCTAGATAGACAAAAATAAAATAGTCCATTAATTTTATCCTAAATGGTATTAAGCAGTATGATCGTCCTCAGGGAGGGTCTTACATGACAATGAATATAGAGAATTCTCAGAAAGGTGGTGGTGCCTCCCTGCCAATCCTAATACCAGCAGATCTTAGAATTGTTAATATGACTCGAGAGTGAAAGTTTCTAAGAGGAATGCAGCAGGAACAGAAGGACACTCAGGTTTTTCCTTGAAATGGTTACTGCCACCTTTCAGTTGCATCCCTTCCTAACAAAGGAAGCAGTCTGTTCATTTCACTTAGAGCGTGAGAGGTGATTTGCCAGTGACTGCATGTGCTAAAGTGAGATAATTTCGGATTTTATTTCAAAATGTGTTGTGGAAATAAGTTAACAAAGGCAGAAATATGGTCAGGAACATTTGGAGTCTTTAAAGGTCTACAATGGTTTGAAACAGGTCTTGAATGTGGGAAAATGTGAAATAGAAAGAAACCAAGAACTAATTTTTATATTTGGCAAACTTACGATTGCTTCATATCCAATATACTTCTGACTAGTTCATAGGTAAAGACTTACAAGTACCATCCCGATACTAGATTCGTATTGGCTTATATTTACATAAACATTTTAATTACTATAGAACAAAACACAGTGACTGACATTAAGAACTTGAGTCATTGAAGGAATGATAACAAAAAATCAATTGGCAAAATTAATCTTCAATACTTCCTTAAACAGTTTTAAAAGTATCCAAAACAATTTTAATATTTCTGGAATTTCTAGAGAAATCCTTGCATCTTAAGAAAACCAAAAAATTATTTTAAGACTTGAACACAACTGAGATGTGAGAATATGGTGTGTTTGGTGGTTGTGTTTCAAGGTGTTATTGAATGTGTAGAAAACAGAAACAAAGCGAGTTGTGGGAATACACCCGAGAAACTATACATAAGTAATTTTGTTTTTCACATTTTGAAGTACAAAACTTTTTGTTGTTCATTTTTTTCCCAGGTAGACCCCATTTACAACATTTACAGTATTTTATACTGACTGAGTTCTTTGTTCTGGAGAAAAAAATATGCATATATATATATATGTGTGTGTGTGTGTGTGTGTGTGTGTGTGCGCGTGCATGCGTGCATGTATGTATGTATGTATGTATGTATGTATACACACACACATTTCTTTATTTTTTTTCCAGAACAGTTAAGTAACAGACTACAAATCTGAAAGGGACTTTGGCTTTCATCCATTTGCATAAGGAAATGAGGGTCCGTGCATGGAAGGGTTCTGTCATCTCAGAAACCACTGACCACATGGCCGCACAGCAGGACGTCTGAGGACAGCGGCCATCAGTCCTTACAAGGGAGGCTGTTGGTGGTGTGGTACTTTCTTATCAGAATCAATCAATGGCCTTCAGAAAAAATCACTCAGCAGCAGGGCGAGTATAAGAAAGGAGAGGGGGCAGCCCATGGTCCAGGCTGCTTTTCAATACCTTTCAACTCAGTGACAGGTGAAGAAGGACTGCTCACCAGGATTCTACAAATGAGGTGTGAGAGAGAGGTTTTCATTACAGCAAGCCTCACTTCACACCCTAAGGGGGTTTTCTAACTTAAAGGACTTACAAAGTGTAAAACCTCACCCACACAGCTTTTCACACTCACTCCATATATGTTTATACATGTGTGATGTATGAGTTCTACCAGGAAGACATCTTGAAAGAATATTTGGACTGGGAAAGTATATTCATAACATGAATTAAACAAGAATTCTGTTTGATCTTCCCTGGAGAGAAGCACATTTGCATTTTCAAATGTGAACATGTATTTGAGTACTGGAGTTTGTATTAGACATTGTGGAAATGATCACACTTGCCTGCCAATAAGCAGGTTTTGGCTATGAGTGAGTAGATCAAAACTGTGCCTTAAGGTGCATTTCTATCATTCATTGAATCTTTTAATTTCTTTAAAATGTTATTATTAAAATAATCTTGTGATGAATATCCTTAGGGCTTATAATGAAGTAAAAACCAGTATCTAGAAAGTCAAGATGAAAGCTATCTAATTGTTTAAATTATTTTTAATAAATACTCATGACCAAATCTCTCATTGTGAATTGTTTTATTATTATTATGCCCAATACATGAGTATACCCTGGTTAAATAAGCACACTGATGCCCAGAACCGTAAAAGCATGGAAGTGGGGCTGGAGAGATGGTTCACTGGTTAAGGTGCTTGCCTGTAATACCTAAGACCCTGATTTGATTCCCTGGTCCTCACATAAAGCCAGATTCACAAAGTGGTGCCTCTCGTGTTTGTTGGCAGTGGCTAGAGGCCCTGGCACACACACCTTCTCTCTCTCTCTCTCTCTCTCTCTCTCCCTCTCTCTCTCTCTCTCTCCCCTCTCACTTCTCTCTCATCTCTTTCTCCTTCCAAATAAATGAATACAATATTTTTGAAATATGTCTAATAATCTAGTATTGAAGTTTCAAGACAGAATAGAAGCCTTATTAACAAAAACTAAAACCTAAGTACCCAATCATAATATTATACAATTGCTTTATTGTAGCAAATTAGTAGAATGTTGCTTTATCTTTGCATAAAGAATTATCTACCTATATAATTACTTTTATATGAATCCTACAGACCTTTTGAAAGTTAATTTATATCAGAGAAAGTTAAATAATACTAAGGTTTCCACGACTTACCTTAGTGACTTTTCCAAGCTGAAAGTTTTGTCCTGTGCTATATTTAATAATTTAAAATATTAATAGTATTTTAGATGTGAATTGTTGAACATAAGCATGGAGATTATTTAAATTAATATTTAATTTTTATTCACCTTGCCAGAAGAATAAATATGTGTTTAATTGCATGAGCAAGGAAAAATGGAAAAAAATAATCAGTAAAAATGATCTGGTTAAAAAAAATGTTTTAAAGCAAAATAAACATGTATATCCTACATTCAGGGCTACAAATAATTAATTGTATTCTCATTTGATAACATGAAATAAAAATTAGAGGATCATCTTCATTTATTTATTGACAGGAACAGATTAGGTCTATATGAGGAGTGTATGCTCTCAAAATATATTTTGTAATTTGGTCCTGTTTTCGCATTATGAAAATCTAGGTTAAATGCATGAGTATGAATATAGCACCACTCTTGCAGTGGATACCTGATAATAATTTGTTTTGTTTAATTTTTCTTCTTTTTTTTTTAAACTTTTTAAAAATTTATTTGAAAGCAACGAGAGAGAGAGAGAGAGAGAGAGAGAGAGAGAGAGAGAGGGAGAGAGAGAGAAAGAGGCAGAGAGAGAGAGAATGGGCACTCCTGGGCCTCCAGCCACTGCAACCGAACTCCAGACGCGTGCGCCCCCTTGTGCATCTGGCTAACGTGGGTCCTGGGGAATCGGGAATCAAGCCTCGAATGGGGTCCTTAAGGCTTCACAGGCAAGCACTTAACTACTAAGCCATGTCTTCAGCCCATTTTTCTTCTTTTCTGATTGCCGAGAAAATACTTCAAAAAACCTATCATTCAGGCTCAGAGGTATACTGAGCCAAGTCAGAACGGTCATCGCTAGGAGGAAGAACACAGTCACGGCGCGCGTTGCACCGGCATCCACCTGCTCGGGGCGCCCGTCCGCGGCTCAGGGAGCACGGGGAGATGCGGCTTTCCTGCGGGGCGCAGGCGCTCAAGCACTGCGCGGTGGGCTTCTGCCGCCGGATTTGAGCTAAAGGGGAAGGACCACCGCCGCGGACCACGCTGCCCTCGGCGTCCGTTCGCAGCCAGCTTCTGCTCTCACGCCGTCCGTCTTTGAGCTCTTTCTCCACTGCCGTCTTTTTGGCTAAATAAAGGAAAAAACAAAAACAAACAAACAAAAAAAAAAACCAACCCCTCTGAGTGTGGGAACGTCGCTGTGGTGCTGGAGCCTCGCATTCCTGCTCCCAGCCCTCTCCACCCCTGCCTAAGACAATCCTGCCAAGCCCGGGTTTGCAGCATCTCCGTTTGTCCGTATCATTCCATTTATATTGCCCCAAATTAGAAGATGTAGTATAATGTCAATCCTTCTATAACAAGCTACAATTTAGAGGAAAACAGTCAGTATAAAACCTTTGTGCAAAGCCTGGTGTGGTGACGCACACCTTTCATCCCAGCACCTGGGAGGCAGGGTAGGAGGATCGCCCTGAGTTCGAGGCCACCCTGAGACTACATACATAGTTAATTCCAGGTCAGCCTGGACCAGAGTGAGACCCGACCCTGGACGTCCCCCCCCAAAAAAAAAACACCTTTGTGCAGTGTGTGTGTCGGGGGGATGTAAATGGGGAAGGAGAACGGTGTACATGAGACTATTTGGTTGAAATTATCCCTGTAAACTCATCTACAATTTTTCTCTAATTGAATAGAACTATTTCTAGCATATTAAATTATCTTCCCTGCAAATTTAGTTTCAGGAACTAAAGTTTGTCAGCGATGAAATATTTGAGGTACTCACCTCTACATATTAATGTCTTATGAATGAACAGCGTATTTAATTAATATGAACAGAAATTTCTTATGGCCATGGTAAAAAGTGAATATTTATCTTCAAGTAACTTAATTAATTCATTCTGGGCACTAAGGATTGCTTCTTCCCCTTTATAGAAATTTTTAATCACTCATTGACTTAAAGTTGATCTTAATTTCTTTTCTTTATTTTTTAAAGTGTACTTGTTTCTTCCATAGAAGAAAACATAAAGGAAAACTCCACAAAAATGTTTACAACCAGATGGACTGTTACAGAATTTTTCCTCAGTCCAATCCAAGCCCCAAATTCCGTTGAAGCTTTTTGTAGTAATGTGTCCTGTGATGTTTGAGTGAGCTCCTTGAGGCACTTACAGCTTGGAAAGCTATCCACTCAGGATTTATTCACAAGCATACATGAGTCATTATAATTTTTATGAATTTCAAAAATAAGAAGAAATGAAGACCTTGTGTTGTCATTTTCTTTTTGTGTTTTTAAGTTAAACAAAATCCTAGTTCCAAGAAAAACAAAAATCAGGGCTGGAGAGATGGCTTAGTGGTTAGGCGCTTGCTTGTGAAGCCTAAGGATCCGGGTTCGAGGCTCGATTCCCGAGGTCCCACGTTAGCCAGATGCACAAGGGCGCACACGTCTGGAGTTCGTTTGCAGTGGCTGGAGGCCCTGGTTCTCCCATTCTCTCTCTCTCTCTATCTGCCTCTTCCTCTGTTGCTCTCAAATAAATAAATAAAAATAAACGAAAAAAAGATAAAAAGAAAAATAAAAATCAGTGTTAAGAGAATGGAAGATGGCTTAACTGTTAAAAGAGCTTGCCCGCAAAGCCTACTGCCCCAGGTTCAGCTCACCAATACCCAGATATTCAGAGTGATGCATGCATCTGGAGTTGTTTACAGAAGCAAGACACTTGGAGTGTCTCTCTCTTTCTTTCTCTCTTGCTCTCTCTCTCCCTATTAATGAATAAGTAAGTATATATTTTTAGATGATTGCAAACAATGTTGAAATTTTAGTAAGATCACTGGTAAGTTTTATTCTAGAAAAACTAGGAAAATTATTAGCAATCTATCGAGGAGCTTCACAGCCTGTACCCTGAGCTGTACTTATGTTTCCTTGGCTAGAGTGACTATGTCACATGTGTCCTATCTGCAACCTTGTACTATATAATAAGATGGAAATATTTACTGACATGAGAAGAAAAAAATTAAATTGGACAAATGTTTATTTAAAATATCTTGGGAAATTTCCTAATTTTTGTTTATATGAAAACATATACTTAGCATATTCATCATTTTTGAAAAGGGGTCTATGCAGGTTTTACATAATGCAAGGTATAGTTTGTAAAGATTTAGTTGTGAAACTGAAGTGCCACATTTTGGGACAAACCTGTATATTTGTGAAAACTGAATTCCATAAAATTAATTAATTACTGCTCTCATTCTCACATAATTCCCTAAAATTGGATGAGTTTGTGCAAGTAATGAAAAGGAGAAATTCTAGTGGTTAAAAATTTATTTAAGGGCTGGAGAGATGGCTTAGCGGTTAAGCGCTTGCCTATGAAGCCTAAGGACCCTGGTTCGAGGCTCGGTTCCCCAGGTCCCACGTTAGCCAGATGCACAAGGGGGCGCATGCGTCTGGAGTTCGTTTGCAGTGGCTGGAAGCCCTGGTGCGCCCATTCTCTCTCTCTATCTGGCTTTCTCTCTGTGTCTGTCGCTCTCAAATAAATAAATAAATAATTTAAAAAAATTTATTTAAATGCAAAATAAATAAATGATTCTACACAGTTAATTCAAGCAATAAGAAAGACAACATTCCTGGACATTAACTGCATCAGGGACCTCAAAATTCTTTATGCTATATCCCTCCAGCTTGTCCAGTGGCATTGGTCTACATAAATGGATCTTATCCAATATCTGCTTTAATAACTCCCCTTAAGGATGATGAGAATTCAAGCCATTCCTCCAGTGAGTCACTCCTTTATAGCTTACAGACAAAATGAATTAATTCATTCCACTCAAAGAATGTATCAAATTTCGATGAACATAGGTTTACCATTATAAACAGTTATATAAAACAACCTTTGAGTTAAAGATATTTGGTGTGAATAAATGACCTCCTGCTTAATGAAAACTTAACCCTTACAGTGACATGATAGGGAAGTTCAGTCTATGTTCTGAGAAGGAATTTTTATATTTTTCCTCTCATATGTAACAATAGTTGACTCAAATGTTTCCACTTGAAGTTGGTCAATTGTCTTCACTGAACTTTAAATGCCTTTGCATATAACAAGGTAATAAACATATTTATAATTAGATAATAAACATGGAACACTTATTAAATTAGACAGGTCATAAAGGTTTGGTGAATTTTCTATATCTGTATAAATTATTTTAGCACAATATAAAACACATAACAATAAATACATTTTGATAAATATTTATACTACCTAATGACAAAGAGATCACTGATGATCTGGACCTTGACTTGCCCACTGCTTTTAAATGCTTTTTCGTTTATTTTTATTTATTTATTTGAGAGGGCCAGACAGACAGAGAAAGAGGCAGATAGACAAAGGGTGTGCCAGAGCCTCCAGCCACTGCAAAAGAATTCCAGATGCCTGCTCCCCATTGGGCATCTGGCTTACATGGACCTGGGGCACTGAGCTTCAAACTAGAGTCCTTAGGCTTCACATGCAAGTACTTAACTGCTAAGCCATCTCGCCAGCCCTTACTCACTGCTTTTTGTTAAGAGTAAGCATTTCCTGTTTTGTGGTATTATTAAGTATCTATACTGTTTTTGTTGAATGGCTGGATTATTTATTTTAGATTGCTGTTTTGGTGGTGGTTTCTGAAAGGTTCAAATTATGCATGAGTAGAGTGTGGGTCCCATAAGACAGAGGAAGAGCCATGTTCATCATTCAGATACCTGTCAGATGAGGGAAATCCTGTTTAGGAATAACGTCAGTGTCCACACAAATAAACTTACAGCATGGAAGGCAATTACACCGTAGAAACCAGAATGAACTAAAGCACGGAGGGTCGGGAACTCTGACGTCCTCATCTCCACCTTTCTACCTATTGGTTGCACAACCTCAGGTGTGGTACTGAGCCTCCCAGCTTACTCAGTAATAATACACGTTTCTTCCTTGGTAACAGGTGTGTTCTGACCAGAGCAGTACTGCAAACTCTTTAATAAATTCTCCCCTTCAGTCTCTCCTCCTGTGTTATGATACAAAAACTCTATGCATCTATATAATCTATTCTAATATAATAAATAAGTTATAAATGTGTAAATATTTGTAAAACATAAACATATAACATAATATAATATATAATTATAATTATATAATAAATATACTATATAATATAATACAATAATTATGTACTATATAATTAACATTTATTATACATGCAATAAATATATTTATAATATTTATATTTAAAATTAAAATAAAGTTAAAATTAAAATATGTGTATATGTAAGTATATAAATTATGTAATATTATAAAGATATAATTTAATGTTTATTATATATTTAATATATATTATAATGTGAGATTTACTAATGATACATGGGGAAAACTCTGAGTGTACGGTATATTTGAAGTCAACTGAGAAGGTGTTGGTTGGTCTATATATCTGTGCTCATGTTTCTCAGGTGCTGAGATTGGCCATGAAAGCCAACAAATGGTTCAAGAACCTATTTTTTTTTTTAATTTAACTTTATTTATTTATTGAGAGAGAGGAGAGAGAAAGAGGCAGATAGACAGAGAATGGCCTCTAGTCACTTCAAATGAACTCCAGATGCATGTGCCACCTTGTGCATCTGACTTACATGGGTATTGGGGAATTGAATCTGGGTCCTTAGGCTTCACAAACAAGTGCCTTAACCACTAAGAAATCTCTTCTGCCCCAAGAATTTAATTTAAGCATTATGGTTTTATATTGTAATACATGTATGTAATAAAGTATATATTTAAAAATTATAAATGGTCTTATGAGCAAATTGTCTTTTGTCTCATAACCACAAAGTAGACTCTGAAAATAAAATATGTTATTTTTCTATATAATATATTCCCATCTAAAAGACCCATTTCCCAAAATAGGTAAAATTGCCAATGTGGTAGAATCAGCAGTCCTGAAGAGTCATTATTAATAGATGCTCAGAGATGGAGAAAAAGCATGGCCATACACTGAGATATGAGAATGCCACATTATTTATAATGGAAAATAATTGAAATCTTTGTTTTGATTTAGTGGCATGTTTTTATAATAACAAAATCTTAATAATGAACAGGAAATTAGTTTATTCTCATTGACTAGCATTCTGAAAAGAAAAAAAACAAAAACAATGGTTCTAAAGTAATGAAGATTGGAGACTGGATCAGAAAGTGACTGTAAGAGCATTCGTCATTTAAGTTCAATGATGACTTGAAATATGGCAGTTAGTTGGCTAGAGTATGCCTTGCCAAAGGAATGGTAGAAGTGACATTCCTGCATCTAAGGGTAAGCTGTCATAAGTCCTTCAGACCCAGACAGAACTCTAGGATTCAGCAGCATGTTTTAGTTGTCTTAAGTACATGAGCTGCTTAGTGGAACTTCACCAGCCAAGGACAAGGTCAATGCCTTCACAGTGGAACAAGGCAAATTCTGAGCCGTGCAGAGTGAAACAAAGGTGTCACATTCAATGCTGAGCTCTCAGCTGTCACTTCTCAGCACACCGATGAGTTCTGAGTCTCCCCAGTTGTCAGCAAGAGCTGAAATATGGGGGGCAGAGTGCAATGGAGCACTGTCATGCAATGTGACCAGCTCATTCACAGCCTCACAGCGATTCTTGGTACCTGCACAAGGCCTGTATTATATTAAGCCCTTCGACGTGTTGTTATGGAAAACAGAGGAAGGCAAAGAATGACATCAAAATAGAAGGTAAACTAGTTGGAAAGAAAAGAAATGGAAAACGGAGTGTGAAAGGAATGGGATGTTCCCTCTGTGCAATGCATGTGTTTATTGTTACCTAAGGAATGGTATGATCCTTATGTGCAATGTACTAGGACCTCTCTGTATCTCTTTGTTTCTAAGTATCTTTGTGATTCATAGCATAGAATGTTTCTTGCCTCAGTTCTGCCTATGTGACCTATGTCACCTTGTGACTTCTTATAATAACCCCCCTTGTTTAGCAGTATGCAATTTTGTGGTTTAACTCCAAATCCTGTTTTTACTATAAACATCGTGTGTTTATTTCCAATAAAATCTGACACTCTCAACAGTTCAAAGCTGCATTCTGAGATCACAAATCTGGGATGCAGACTTGATGCACCAGCATTCTTTTTTTTCTTTCTTTTTACCCAGTAAAACTTTGCCTCACCAAAAAGAAGGAAAAGAAAAAGAGAAGAGAAGACAAGAGAAAAGAAAAAAGAAAAAGAAAAGAAAATAAAAGAAAAGAAAAGGAGATTCAGTGGAAAGAGGATAAGAGAAGGCCAAAAGAAAGCAATGGGAAAATAACAATTAAAATATACTATGCATGTTTAGGTTTCTGAGTTCTTTGTAGATTCTAGAGATTAGGCCTCTGTCAGTTGGATATTCAGCAAATATTTTCTCCCATCCTTTGGATAATATATTTGCTTTTCTTATTGTATATTTATCTGTGAAGAAACTCTTCAGCTTCATGTGATACCATTGGTTGAGTGACCGTTTAAGAACCTGTGCTATTGGAGTTTTGTCCAGGAAGTCTTTTTTCTATTCCTACATCATGGAAAGTTCCTCCTGTATTTTCTTCCAGTAGTAGCCAAGTTTCCAGTCTTATACTGAGGCCTTTAATCCAAACCAACTCTCAAAATGGGCAAAGAGCTGGACAGGCAGTTCACAGAGGAAGAAATACAAATGGCAAACACACACTTAATAAAAGGTTCATCATCCCTAATTATCAGGGAAATGCAAATTAAAACCACTATGAGATATCAAGCATCAAAAAATCAAATGAAAATAAATGCTGACAAGGATGTGGAGAAATAGGATCCCATATCCACTGTTGGTAGGAATGTAATATGGTACAACCACTTTGGAAAGCAATATGGAGACTCAAAAAAAGCTGACTATAGAGTTATCAACAGACCCAGATATTCCCTTACTGGGCATGTATTCTAAAACCTTCAAGCCTCAGTCCAGAGAGATTTGCTCAACCATGTATGGAGCGGCTCAATTCATAATATCTAAGAGCTGAAATCAACCCAGATGTCCATCACTAGAAGAATGGATAACTAAGATAAGGTATATCTACTACACAGTGGAATTCTACACAGCAGTAAGAAAAAAAATGACACAATGAAATTTGAAGAAAAATGGTTGAACCTGGAACAGATCATTCTCAGTGAACTTACCCAATCACTGAAAGATAATCGCCATATAGTCTGACTCCTCCACAGCACCCAACCTGAATCTCCCCAAGATGCAGACATACACAGCAAGCATCTTGAGGACCAGACAATAGGGTGGGTGGGGAGGTAGGAGGGTAAGGGTGAAGGTGGGAGACACAAATCTAGACCAAATGGCAATGGTACCACAAAATTCTACATCCTAAAAGTCAGACCAAATGCTTGAACCTTAACCAGGCCCTTAGAGGGAACACCTGAATCACAAGACTCTGGAGAAGGTACGATGAAGACTGACATTAATCTTCTACAGCTTCTCTCTCTCCTCTCTAATTCTTTTATATTACTTATCTTTTTTTTTATTTTTTCCTTCTCTTCTGTGCACTGACCTGTACCTCCTAGTACCAGCATGTGGCTATCATCCACAATGAGCCTTTGATCAGAAAGACCTTTAAGGTTTCCTAACAGAATGATGGGTTTACATCAGAGTATTTGATGATCCACCAAAGGTTAGTGTAAGACCCTACTGCTGAAGATACCATATGCGGTTGACATGTAACATGGAGTGTCAGGGCTGGAAGCTGGAAGAGAGTCAGTCCCAGACAGTGTGTCTAGTGCCAGAAGGTGCTACATGGGCGACTGTGGGAAAATGGCCAATATCTGTCCAAACAACTCATGGTGTAACTTACTTAACAGAAAATAACCTGTTGTGATGCTCACACAAGTGCAATAGTGGCACACAGGCATGGTGGAAAACCAACTCCTCTTGATTTGACTAGCTGATCTGCTCAGTATAACAGAACCCATAGCTAGAGCTGAGAAACAAGTCAGAACCATATCCAAAATGAGCTGACTCTCCATTATCAAGCTCCCACCAATCATGGGCTACAAGAGGGCCTGCACCTATTAAATTCTCTTTAAAACAACAACAACAACAACAAAAAAACAACAACAACAACAACAAAAAACTAAGGGTTATCTCATTTATCTGGTGCTAACTTTCCTCTCTGTTGGAGAATCTGCTTCTCTTTTTCAGATAGATGCAGATCCTAAGGAGAGAACCACCCCAGCTGAAACTAAGAATAATTGGCAAAACAAGCAAGGGTGCTGTTTTCTTGGTAAACCTGGTACCAGCACAAGGGTGAAGGAGATCAACACAGAGGACAATCAACTCCTATCAAATCAGATATCCAGAGACACAAAGGCTCCCAACACCTCATCAATGAAGCATACCTAAAATGAACCCAACTTGGCTCAGGGAAATTTTGGGGAAGAGGGGCAGAAAGCATGTCAGAGCTATATGTTGGGTCATGATATGGAGTGACATTTCCTACTCCCCATAACTGAGGGCGAGCTCCACAATGTATGACCCATATACCACCACAAGGAGGGGCCAGGGGGACAAGGGAGGTTGGAGGACATGGGGGAGGCTAACAATGGTACCAACTTGGCTGTATTCATTGAGTACAAAACTAATTAATAAAAATAGTTAAAATATATACTATGTATGTGTAGGATAATTGTCAATAAAAGCTTTTAAAAACATGGCAAATAAGTCATTGCAGTTTAGAAAATACAGGAACAGAAGAAAACCATCTACTAATAATTAAGCGGCTGTTATGAGCTGCACATGTGGGTCCCACATCCCAGGGTGACTGCTTATTGACAGTGGCTTGCTTTTTTTTTTAAATTATTTATCTATTTGTTTGAGAGCGACAGACACAGAGAGAAAGACAGATAGAGGGAGAGAGAGAGAATGAGCACGCCAGGGCTTCCAGCCTCTGCAAACGAACTCCAGACACGTGCGCCCCCTTGTGCATCTGGCTAACGTGGGACCTGGGGAACCGAGCCTGGAACCCGGGTCCTTAGGCTTCACAGGCAAGTGCTTAACCGCTAAGTGGCTTGCTTTTTGACAGAAAGTGAGGTCCATTTTCCAGAAAAGCATTTGGAAATATAAAAGGTTTAAGCGATGTGATTAAAATCTGACAATACATTGAATCACAAATGCAGAATTCACAGTCAGGTACATTGTATGCCCCCATGAGTATTCCTTTTACAACCATAACTCCACATGAGTGCCACTTAAAAGAAGGGTTGTGTATTTACCCTATATTCCACAGATCTGTGAAGGTATAACACCTGTTTTGGAGTTGATTTCTATTTTTATAATTATCTATATTCCACAATAGCCGTTTGTAATATAATCTATTCATTTTGCAAACTGGACATAAAACTGGAATCATTTAAAGTGGATATGAGTTGTATGAAACACATCATCAGGTGATTTCCTCATGTGAATGTCAAAGCAGGTGCACATATGCCACATGAATCTTGTGGGTCTACCGTACTATGTAGTCCCCATCATTGACTCAAGGGTCATTATGAGGTCCATGGCTGTAATTCTGTTATTGCTAAGATTTAGTGTACAGTTGTTCTCTGAGGAAGAAATAAAAAGAGTTATGTAGTATGTATTAAAATGCTAGTCAATTATGTAAATGTGTTTACATTTAAATTGTTGAATATTTATTTTAAAGGAATATACTTAATTGTGAAGAAATGACTATAAAACAGACTATGACTTGGATAATGCAAGGGAAAATTATCATTATCTTTCAGGAAGTAAAATTAGAAATGACACAGGAATGTTAATAATTTTCCTACCCAGGATCAGGTGCTTTGAATTCTATTCTAAGAATATGGTATATAACAAATAATTACAACTTAGAGCAGATTTATGTTAGAAAGTATCCTTTGAAGAATTATTTAGTTCAGCTAAATATTCAACAAAAATGAAAAAAATGCACTAGATCATACGTAAGATAGCCATGATGTGTAACATGATTGTTATCAAAATTAGGTTTTAATATTTTTATAACATGATAAAATACAACTCATTATTGGAAAGCAGTCCAAGATCTTATACACAAGGGTGTATTTATTTTATTTTTATTTTATTTTGGTTTTTAAGGTAGGTTCTTGCTCTAGCCAAGTCTGTCCAGAAATTCACTATGTAGTCTCAGGGTAGCCTCAAACTCACTGTGATCCTTCTATATCTACCTTCCCAGTGCTGGGATTAAAGGCAATCATCCACACAAGGTTAGGGTGTATTTTTCTAAACAATGCCAACAATTCTCTGAACTATCATATAAAATTGAAATTCAGTGCCGGGCGTGGTGGTGCACGTCTTTAATCCCAGCACTTGGGAGGCCGAGGTAGGAGGATCACCATGAGTTCAAGGCCACCCTGAAACTACATAGTTAATTCCAGGTTAGCCTGGGCCAGAGTGAAACCCTACCTCATAAAACAAAACCAAAAAAAATGAAATTTATAAGTTATGACCTTAGATTTTCACCAGAGGGAGAGGAATTTAGGAAATATCTTTTTTCCCTTCATAGAATAGATTAATATATTAAGACAAGAGAAGTTACAAAAACAACATAAAATGATTTAGTTTCTTTAATAATGCATTTTGTATATATAAAACAACTTATGAAGCCAGGTATTTGGAATTTTGAAAAATGCATTTCTGATGTTTTGTGATTGATATCTCCGTTAGATGAACTTGAGTAATTTCAATTTTCCCCATGCCTTGAGTTCCACAGTGGAAGACAAAGACATCAGTGATAAGCTATCTCTGAGGAATTTTTTTTTTTTAAGCATTAGTGTTTGCAAAGCCTCCATGGAAAACTGGGGATGAATAATGAAATAGAATCTCAGTGCTACATTATCACTCTTGTTTTTCTCATTACTCTCTCAGAGGCTTCACGCCAACTGTTAGCACTTCAGCTGCCACCACGAGGGGTTTCAGTTTTAATTTTACAGGAAAACGTGAATGTTCTTGAACATCCGGGGACCAGCTCGGCATCCTTCCAGCAGTGCTTCTTTGGAATCTGGTACATGAAGTAAGATGGACAGCACCACTGAGGAATTCTAGTTTCTATCTAGTTTTCACTTGAAGTTTCAGTTCATAATTTAGCCTTCATATTATACCTATGAGGAGAAGCAGGGTAGAAGTAACCTACTGGACATTTTTGAAGCTTATATGTGAGAAAGTTTTACATTAAATTAACTCTCATTAAGTCCATGTTTGTGGAAATCAGGCAAACAGAATTGGGTTAGGTATTTGGAAAGCTCCTTAAATATTATTTTCCATGCATATCATATCATAGCTAAGACATACACTAACGTACATCTTTTATACAGTACTTTTTTCACTCACACATTTAAAAGTATACATTGGAGTTACTTATAATGGTACTGTGGGTACAGTTAGAGTGCAAATGCAATGAAAATCTTGTTATTATGAAGTTTATATCATTACAGCTCCTGTAATAACCAGAGTGATATGGTGATCTATTTAATTATTTCAAATGTCTGTTTTACTGCTTGTTCTTGGAACTAAGAGAAAATTTGAAGAGAGAAAGAATATATGGGAGGCTCAAAACACCAAAATTGTTTAGACACAACCAAGACTCATTTGTATTAATCATATTAAATTATTAGTCATATTTTTATCATTTACTGACATTGATCCACACTACTAATCAGAATTTAATTAGAATAACCAACTTTATATAATTTCCTTTGCTTTTTAAGATTAAAATACCTCCAATATTGTAAAATATACTAGATATATACATACAAGCTGAGATTTCCTTGAGATTTAGAAAATTAATTTTCATAAAAGTTGAGAGGAACTAAAATAGAATCAATCACATTTCATCATATCATTGAGTATATGAATTCATCTGAGGGCTTACATCTCAAATTTCCCTTTAGTACATCTTCTATAGTCCATTTGTGCAGTGATATATTAGACCTGGACTCACATGGCTATTGAGCATGGGTAAAGTGCAAAGGAAAAACTGAATTCTCAACTTTACTTAATTTTAAATATTTTAGATTTAGTTAGCCACATATTTTCTACTGTAAAAAATGCATATTTATTTATTTAGTATATACTAATTTTGTACTTAAAGCATGTAAGTGTTTTAAATCATATCACATAAAATAACACAGTTAACAAAGCTTTGAAGCTCCACCCATGATAAATGGGTGGAGAACATTTGTGAGCTGTTTTATTATAAAGCAGACTAGCATGATAGCAAGGTGTTATTTCAGACAATCAAGTATCATGTAATAGGCCTAGACAGAATGCTTAGCTGTTAAGGTGCTTGTCTAAGAAGCCTAAGGGCCAATGTTCAATTCCCCAGGAACAACATAAGCCAGATGCAGAAGGAGGCCCATGTGTCTGGAGTTCATTTGCAATGGCTGGAGGCCCTGGAGTGCCCATTCTCTTTCTGCCTTTCTCCACCAATTAAATAAACATTAAAAAACTACTTTATGTTCTACCTATAATGACCTACTTCCTCCTGTAGGGTTCCACCTCCAAAGATTATACATCTCTCTCAAACATGATTAAATGTAGGTTAAATATAAACACACATGAGTGTGAAGGGGATGTTAGCATTTTACATTCAAATCACCACAGATGGAAAAATCAACGTCAGAGTGGATTTAGAGTCATTGCTCCATTTAGTGTTCATGACTAGTTATGTCTTTATCTTTGCCAAGTCTAGGTGTCTATCTATTTTGGATTCAAACTTCCAATAAATTTACTTTTTAATCTGAATAGTTATATTAGTTGAGTTGATATACAAAGTATATCTATAATCAGAAATGCAAACTGGGTATAGAAGCAATATTTAGCACAGAGTAAAACCCACAATAACAAGTAAGAGAAAGTATATACAGAAACCAGGCCTACACAAATGTTAACACTTCCTGAATGGAACATAGTAACAGTCAAAATGGGAAATAAACATGAAAGGACATATTTAAACGTTTGGTTTTCTGCATGTGCAGAGAACAGATTTGTATATATGAAATGCTAAGTGAAGTTAAGAGTTTAATGAGATGTAGATTTGCTTTTCAAAATACTTGTAGGTGATAATGCTGTATGCTTCAAAAATTCTTTTCTTCTCAGTCTCAGACAAAACTAAATTTTCCAGTTCTTGCAGCTTGGAGTTACCAAGTGACTGACATGTGAATTGAAAGATGTATATACCACATCACAAAGTGTGCAACTTAGAGATATGACCTTAAGAAATCTGAGGAGTAATTGTATTCAATTTTCTAGTGATTAACTAAACCTGGAGGAAACAGATAATTTACAAGATGGGAGACCACAATATGAAAAGAGCCATGGGACTTAATGACCAGTTGTAAAGCTGTTTATGAGGAACACCAGATTGACTAAGACTTGAGCTAAAAATAATTTGGGGTAATTTAGTCATTTAGAACAAGAGGATTTAACTATTTGATATGTTAGTGTGAGGTTCATGATCATACTTCCATTTTTTTAAGTAATTCATTTATGTATTATGTATATTTAATTAAATTATGAAGCATCAGTATATTGCTGAGGCATAAATATATCTTACCTACTCATAAGAATCTGATAACATACAAGAACTTGAAGTCATGTTTATATGCTTTTATTGGTTTGCTTCACATCAGCAGAATAAAAAAGCATGTTTATTCTCAAATGAACACAGAGAATATTAATTTTGATATTTTTCTGGATCTGCCAGGAATTTCTGAATGCACTCCACATTTGTAAAATGATTCCATTGATTCTCATACATCATGTTATTGGCAAACGCAGGCACCTAGGGGATGATTGCAGTTTGGTAGTTCTAGCCATTTATGAATATGTGAGAACTACTAAGAAAGTCAAGGTTGTACTTAAACAGATACAAACACGTCCTGAGAGCTCTGGGATTCTTAGTGAAATTAACTGCAGAGGCGATCTTCAAGAATGTCAGAATCTTAATGAATTTCTCAATGCAACTAGGAAATGTTATTTGATTTCCCCTTTATGAAATAAAAATTACCTAGTTCTTTTTAGTTTGTTTCATTTACTGGGATTGCTATCTTTGGGATTATTGGCTTGAAAATTAATTTAGGGAACATTAGGGCTCCCTTATATTGTCTTAGAGAAATAAAATGATGCAGAGGTTAATGGGTATGGGAGAGTCATCATCTATATTCATGTTGAGACAACTGATTCTTGTATGAAAATTAACATCAAACCAAAGAGTAATACTGATTATGTTATTTTTTTATGTTTCAAATAAAATTTGTTTTCTTATAAATTTAGGTAATTTTCCAGGCTTCAACTTTTACTATCCCATTTTGTGTCTTTGTTGTGTTTGATGATCTTAAAACTTTTCATGAAGTGATAAAGTATTTTGTTAGTGACACCACTGGAATTGTACCTTTAATCTATTTTCTTTACTACATGGCCTTAATCTATGTTTTTATGCTCAATTCTCCCATATAATCAAAATAGGCAATACTAAATGTCATTTCTCTATGAAAGTCATCATTTTAACAATCATAGTTTTGCCAATATTAATTCCTTCACTTGTAAGGTGAATGCTCATATGACTGGTCTTGATTTCAACGTGGATTCAGAATCAATGAAGGAGATACACCTCTGTGAGTGTCTGTGACTATGACACCAGAAGGGCAAAAATAAGGAAGAAAGACCCACCAATCTAAGTCGGTGACACTTTCAAATGTTCTAACTGGAGCCCACGTGCAGAATAGACTAAGAAAATATCGTATCACCCGCTTACCCTCACGTTTTCTTCTAAGCAATTACCTACATAACCACTGTGCCGCAAGATTCCACCTTCTTTGGCTTTCCAGTAATCAGGAACTCTGTGGGGCTCTTCCAGGCCTTCAGCGTCAGACTGAGACTGCTCGAGCCCGGAGCTGCACAGACTGAGCAGCTTCCGGTTCTCTGTCTCTCTAGCAGGCAGGCAGCTATTGCTGGACTGCTAAACCAGCTTAATAAACCTTCCACCTCCCACACACGTGTAACCTATTGGGTGAGTTCCTCGAGGGAATCCTAGCTCAGTACTATACACTGGTTGAAAATATGTCTACTGTCTCCTGTCTCATCAGACAGGTTCCAATGTATACAAGTGTGAACACACTTGGGACTCCTTTGTGCCTCCCATTCTCTAATCTGTAAACCAGGAATAGGAAGAGTCCCCACTTTGCAGTGGTGTGAGGTTAGCATGAACATCGATGCATAAGAAAACCCTGTGTCTTAGAGCAAGCACCTCTTCAGTAGGCCAGGAGGGCTTGCTCCTATGTTTTGTGGCTGCTATTATATGTGTCAATAAGTGTGACTTATTACACTGGACAATGCACATGGAAATAAAAGGACTGGACAAACGCTAACTCAAATATTTGACTATAAGGGCAATGTAATTTCACCCTTGGTTATTGAAAGGCTTGGGAAAACAATAGTTGAGTTTGTGTTTGTTATGCATTTCTTTGTATTTTTAAGTGATTCGAGGCACCAGGGAAAAAGGACGTAAAGAAGTAACAGCACACAGACATTTTCAAGGCTTTGGTTTCCTAGTAAACAATGATCATAAGCATAATGCATAGATGTAACTATAATGAGGTTGAAGTGTATAGAAAAAAAGAACTGAGACTGGATTGGAATATCAAGTTCCATGAGGATTTACTGGTTTGGACTTGCTGAATAAGTAGAATAATAAAGAAAGACAAGGGAACATACGAAAGTGATGGTGAAGCACTTGTCAATTTGGTAGGATAGAGAATCATCAAGAAAACAAACACCTGGCCAAACCTGTGAGTGGTTTTCTAGATTGGGGAATCTGAGAAGAGAGTACCTGTGAATGAGTGCCACCACCCCACGGGCTGAGTTTCTGGACTGTATAAAAGAAGAGACCCACCTGGGCATTTAACATTGGTTTACTTTTTGCCTGCTGAAGTAACAACAGGAGCCCCCACCCTGCTTGTGCCGTGCTTTCCTGGCCCTGAGAGATTTTTCCCCTCTGAAGCTACTAGCCAAATAAAACCCTTTTCGTTTCATGACTTGCTTCTGTTCAGATATTTTGACTCAGCAATGAGAAAGAAACTGATTCTGTAACACAATAGGTTAATTCATAAAACAGACAAATGCTATATACGTTCAGTAAATCAGAGTAGATCCTTAGTTCAGAAGTGGTTCAGTACTTTCCTCAGCCTGAAGTAGTGATTTCCAAAGGACAATTTTGCTTCCACCCAAGGAACATTGGGCAAGGACTGAAGACCTAATTTTCACCATAGTAAGATGGGGTGCTACTGGCATCGGATGTACAAAACCAAAGAACTAATTGAGAACGGAAAAATGCTGAAGCAGAAAAATCTTAGCTCTAGAAGGGAGCTGGTCAAGAGAGTGGTGACTACACAGACAGGATTGGGCTGTACTTGACCTTACAAAGTTCCACCTAAAATTATGAAAGTGAAATGTGACGATGATCATAGGAAACTCAGCTATGAACTCCTTGAGACTCTGGGACATTTTTAGTTGATAATTAATGCCTTCAGGACTCAAACTTACTTTAAAGGGATTTCACACTAATGGAGGGGGGAATCTTCATATTCTCTACAAATTTACTTTCCTTAGTTATTAAAATAAGCTTCATCTATATTTAACATATATATTCTTTCTTCATTAGTGCCAATCTGTGGCCCCTTCTGGCCTTGGACCATATTTCTCCGTCCGGGCTTTGCTTCTCTCTGCATTGTTTTCTCAGTGCCCATCTCCCTCCCCCAGATGCTGCCTGTACTGTATGTATTTCACCTCCTTGATTCCTGCTACTCTTAGAAGAACAAAAGTAGAATATGTTTCCTACATATTTGTTTGGCTTTTTAAGTCACCCAATGTACAAAGGAGAAGGCAGGAGAAAGGAAGAGTTGCGAAGTGATCACAGCACACATCACTTTGAAGGCGTTAGCTTTTTAGTAAAAAAAAATGTTTCCCTAACAACAAACACAGGCTGTACGACTGGAGGAATGTGGGGCCGTTTAGATAACAGAACTAACAAACAGCATCCTTGGCTGCTTTGCGGGAAGAAAATCAAAGTATGACTGAGGGTCTTCAGCTTCCTGCTGATTTTGTTTTTCTAAAAATGTGTACTGATTTCTACCACCTCAGAGATTCATAAATGTTATTAAAAATGAATGGCAGGTCTGATTTAAATTAAATGTCAGGTAGTTGATAGGTTTTTATTTTAAATTAATGACATTCTTACTTGATTTTGTATTAGAGGCATGCAAAGCATAGAACATGGAAACCCTCAATAGTATGTGGTAAATGAATGCATGAATAATGAAGCCCTGGCTTCTGAAAAATAAAAAGGAACGATCTATCATATTTGTGATGGATTATTCCGAAGTGGGACAAGCTAAATAATCCCAAGTTCCTAGTCATTAGAAGCCCTTTGGCTTCATTACTCCCTTTGCAGTCTTTTAAGCAGAATGATAATTTGAGTAACATCAAAATCCTCTCTGATTTGGAAAACACTGCCTGGTATAAAGATATACAATGTTGGGTTCCGTGTTGCACTTTATTATGATGTGTTATAATCCCTTTGGGGTGAATGTCAACCTTTTGAAATGCCACATTTCATCAGACGCTATGTAAAAAAAAAAAAAAAAAAAAAGAAAGTTTTATTTACCCAAAATTACTTGTCACACTTTGAAAGGTCCACAGAGGGAAGCATGTTTTGATGCATTGAAGGTGCATAGCTCTTCTTTGCCCAGGACTGTCATGGCATCGACGTTGGATATGTATCTATCTCTACGTTGTTTACCCTCGACATTTGATTACTCTCCACATAGCCCCTTGGCTTGAATCACCCTGACCTGAAAAGCACTCCACTGACCAAAACCGAAGACGCAAATTTGAATCCACTTGACTGGTTGATCACAGACACAGAATCTGTGTTATCTTCTCCTTGTCGAGTGAGCTCAGCCCATGCGCCCCTTCCCACCCAAAGGAGCCCTTTCCTTTCTCTGATCGTGTTGGGGTGGGGTGGAGGCTGGGACCTTCTGCTCGCTACTCTTCCATGCGGGCGCTTCACTGACGCACCTCGAGAGCTGCCTCTGTCAAACTTTTTTTTTTTTTTTTTTTTTTTTTTTTTTTACAGTTCTTTTCTTTTCTTCTTGGTCCTGGCTCCCAGTGACAAAACCTGCAAAACAACGTACATCCTTAACAGACAGGGCGCCCTGCTCTGCAGGGCAGGCGGGCAGTCACGGCTCGTTCATCATACACGCCGGGGATCAGATGCTCCTCGGAGACTCGCGTCTGAACCACAGCGCAGGGAAAACCTTCTCTGCTGTTCCCACAGGAGCCACGTGCTCATCCACCATAATCTTTTTTTTGTTTTGTTTTCAAATTCGAAAAGATAGTGTAAGCATGGTGCTATTACATCCAGAAATCTTTTCAGATTCCCTGTTTCCCTAGACCAAAATAGTTGTTGTTTAAAGAAATGAAATGTTCAAACCAAGTGGAATGGTAATTGCTGTCCTCCAGGTATATTGAGTACTCCAACGGTAGCCTGGGCTATGTAGCAGGAACCTTCAAAAGTGAAACAGTTTAAGAGAATGTGAATACAGCTTATAGTTAATGGAATTCTCACTGCCTCATTCTTTTTTATTTGTTGTTGTTGTTTCAAGGTAAGGTCTAGCTCTAGCCCAAACTGGCTGGGAATTCTCTACGAGGTCTCAGGCTGGCTTTGAACTGACAGGACTGTCATCAACACTCAGTCTTGCTTTAAATTTGACCCTGCTATTTTATTGTTACGCATGCTGATTTTCTTGTTAATTTATAAACATCTCCAGAAAAGGAATGTTTCACATACCATTTGATGCCCAAATGTCAATATAAATGTCATAGAAATTATCTAGTGAACATTATAAAATAAGACATAATTTATTCAAAGCCCAGGATGGAAGTTTATACCTATAACTCCAGCACTCAGGATTCAGCAATGTGATGTGTTAAAGCTCAGCCTGAGAGACATAACTAGATATGGACTCAAACAGAATAGAAAACTGTAATCACTCACTTTGGCACATGCAAAATCTGCTTGTAGATATTTATTTGAGGCTACATTGCATTTGAAGGCAAACAATTATACATCCTTACAAAGAAAGATGATTTCAATTTATTATTCTGTACTGCTTGAAATTGTGTTTGATTACAATTTTTGTCTGAATCATATTACAATGACAATCCTTATATCACATTAAAACTTCCAATTAATTCAAAGAGAAAAAGAAAAATGTGTACATAATCAAATCAAATATCAAATTATACTTCAGGATTTCTTTATAAAGAACAGTTTAAAGCTCTTGATTTCAAATGGATTTAAAGAATCATCTGCCCACACGTATCAGAATATCTATTCACAGATATATTCTAGATGGTTTCAAAACATAAATGATTGATTAGAATTAAAAGACATGAAATATCTTTTTTGTTCAATTTCTGATTGAATCTTTACAGCTGCAAATATCTTAGGTTGTTGCTATGTGCAATATGTTGTCTTTCACAAGAAGGTCATGACTCCACATAACAAATGAAAAGAAAAATAGTTATTTTGTTTGAAATCTAATTTTATCATCAATGTCAATCACAACGACTAAATTGACTGAGCTATAATTCACACTCATTAAGATCATATAAGGAAATGAAGCAATTAGACACGTGTTCAATCCTCTTTGAATGAATGGTCTCAAAATATTTAAAAGTAGAAAAAATTGGGGAGTGATTAAAGGTGTAGATGATTCAATTCAACTCATTTTCACAAATAGTTAATGCAAAACACTGGAGAAAATAGTTGTAAGACAAGTTAAATTTGCTATCCAAGCCTGGCTATGCATTTGTAAATGGTTCACATTATTACTTTTTTTGAACATATTGTGAAAATAACTAAAACAACTTTATCCGTAGTATATAATCCAAGATATTATTTTCACTGAATTGAAATGCTAGCTTTTTTTTTCTGATTTCTCACAATAATGGACACCTGTGAACAGATAGCATTGCCATTTCAAATGGGCACAACAGTATAAACTCACCACATGCTGGCATGGGTGCTCTACAATTCATATAGCATTATTTTTCAATAAACCTGGTGTAAGGTGAAAATATCATGAGGAAGCTAATGCCCTCTGTGCTTTATAACCACTGGTGGATGTACAAGTAAATTGTGTACTGTAAATGTTGTGCAAAGCCCCCATGGGCTCTACTGTGGGTCAGATCCAAGCTTTTTTCATAAACAGGTGATAACCTAAGAAGTTACTAGACTCTATAAACAGGCAACTGTCGTGGGCTGATACTTACACAAGTGTAGATTTTCTTTTTCCATCATCTCTGTGTGTTTGTCATTTAGACTGTCTTAATCCACTTTAAAAGTATGATTACTATTAAAATGTACTTAAAACATAGAACACTAATTTCCTCTTCTTGTAATACAAGAGCTGGTGAATGTTGGGTTAACTTTTTAAACTTAATTTTATTTTATTTCTGTAATTTTTGCTTCTCTTGTTCTTGTTCTTTCTCTTGCATTACTTACTGTTGATTATTGCATTTTCAAGAAGGAGAAATAACTTTCTGCTATTGCTTTTGCTATTGCTTTCCAAAATTTGTCTCACAAAAGGAAAATGCAAATCTGTACTCTTACCTTCTTCCCCACTTCCTAATGTCCAATGACAACCCTGGACACTTTTACTATACTTTCTACATTCTCAACTCATATAGTATTCTCATTTTATTTATACTGATAATGTTTCTCATAGAGTACTATAAAAGTAAAATCATTATTTCGAGTGATTCAAACATTATATGTATTTATGATCCATAATCCTATTGACACAGTTAAAGATTTATTATATCCATTTCTGTGACTAGCTATATTTTCCTGTAATTCTGTCTAGATATTTTCTGCTATCTAACCTTCAAGTTCACTAATCTTCTACTTAACTCTATACAATCTTTTTTTGTCAATTTTATTATTTTTTGATCAGATAGTTCCTAGTGTATAAGGCAAACCTATTTTATAAGCTGATTTATGTCTTCTCAACTTTATGATATGTAAAACCATTGAAGATTAAGTAGAAAGTATAATTTTAATTTTGAACATTTTCCAGTATTGTGGTACAATAATTCCTCGTGATGCTGCTTAGCATCAGTGAGCCACCATTCCTTGTCAATCAACCAATCTCCAGGGGAAAACCTTACCCTCTTTGAGGGGTTGCCAGCATTTTTTGGATACAGATGTTCAATAAATTACATAAAGTTCATCAAAACTTTATTATGAAATATATTAGATCATTCTGTCAACTGGATAATGAAAGACCCCTGAGAATATTTTAAATAAATGAGACTCCTAAACTATGTTGTTCAGTAGGTTAGCATGAATTAAATGGGTTTCCTCATGGTATTTTCAATTTATATCAGGTTTATTGGTTGATAACCTTATTGCACATTGAAGAAGGTACATATTATGTTTGTGGTAATTTTTAGGTACATAGAAACTACAAACAAAACAATGGCTCATGGGAAACCTATGCAGACAAATCACACGTCTTTAAATTGAGTCATTAGTAAAAATCAAAATACCCCCCCGTCCTTAGAAGTTTAAGACTTGCTATGCTCACTGCTACATTTTGCCACACTCCCTGTGCTACTGAGACTTCATTCACCACTCTCACAAAACACCTGACAGAGCAAATGGAAAGAAGGACGGATTCATGTTTGAGGTTTCAGTACACAACCCTTGGTTCTACTGATCACGGGCCTGCAATAAGACACTATGTCGGTAGATTCAGCGAGACGGGGGCTGCCCACCTCTGAGTGGCAGTAAGTAGGGAATATCATAACAAGAACAGGACACAGCCCTCACTAACCTACTTCCTGTAACCAGGATAGGTTTCCACACTTCCGCTACCTCCAAAATTCCTATTTAAACCTATTCACAGATTCAAAAAAACAGAAGCCTCGTGATTTCACAATTTTCCAAAAGTCCATCAGCTGACAACCAGTTCTCCAATCAATGGATTAATCTAGGAACCTCATTCCGTATTCAAACCAAACTGCCATTTTCTAAACTATTTCAAATAAATAAAGGGAAGGGAACCCTCTTTCAAATCTATTCAACAAGGTTAACTAACTGTGGATTTCTTTGTCTGCTTCTATTAGGATGAAAATATAGATTTTTCTCCTTCATTATATAGATAGTAATTTACTAATGTTGAACCATCCTCTCACTGTTAGTATGAATCTGTTATAGAATGGCACATGATCATTTTGATATTAGATTTATGTTCATTTGATACCATATGTTTAAAATTCTTTCATCTTTGTCTGCCAAAAAAATGATCTATAGTAGAAATGTTCATTTTTTTCAATGTTCTGGACATATTCAAAACTACAGCAGAAGTTTGAGCTAGATCAATTAATCAAGGGAAGGAAAAAAGAATAACCAAATGGAAAAGAAGAAAAATAATTTATCCCTGTTGATAAAAATAACATTTTCATATATAGAATTCTATGAAAAAAATGTTACAACTGACAGATAAATACAAAAGCAACATGAAAATTTGGAGCATTTCTGTCTGGCAATAGGAATTTTCTATGAAAGAAATCAAGAAATCTCTCAAAATATCTACCAAAAAAACTAATAATAAATTTAACTAAGGAAGTGAATGTTATTTTTATATTAAAAACTATAATATATTGGGATGGAGAGATGGCTTAGCAGTGTAGCACTTGCCTGTGAAGCCTAAGGACCCAGGTTCAAATCCCCAGTACCCACATAAGCCATATACAATTATGGTGCATGCATCTGGGGTTCATTTGCAGCGCTTGGAGGCTCTGGCATGCCCATTCCTTCTCTCTTGCTCTCTAACTATCATCTAGCTAGCTAGCTAGCTCTTTCTCTCTCTCCGATAAATAAAATAAAACTTAAAAAAAACTATAAAATGTTGATGGATACATGGTAGAATATCAATTACCAACACAAGGAATGAAGTTCTATTATTTGCAGCTACATGGATGGAACTGATATTGTCATGGCCGGGTGAAATAAAGCAGACTGGCCAAACACCTGACTTTCTCACATGTGGAAGCTGGAGAGCAAGTCTTAATACTGAGAGAGGACAGGCGTGGCCGTGCACATCTGGAACCTCAGCTCTGTGAAGGTGGAGATGAAGGCAGGAGGGTCAGAATTTCCACATGGCATGTTCAAGGCCAGCTGGTGTGAGGGAAGGCCCTGCTCACAAAAATCAAAGGAACTAAATTAATTAAATAATTAAATAGTTAAAGAATATTCGGTAACATGACAGAATAAGTGAATGACAGCCAACAATTAATGTATATTTACAAATCAAATAGCAGTGACTAAGAGTTTGTTGTGGTAAATGTTTGAACTGGTAAATATGTGAATTCTACAGATCTGATTATGTGTCTGTCATATGCATGCAATAAAATGTTACACTGCACATTGCACATATGAATAATCTAAATGTGAGAAATTTACATTTTTATACATTAGTTTAAAATTTACATGCATAAATTTAAAAAAATGTTTAGTTAAAATTATTTTAGACTTTGTTTACAATGTATTTCATACATTTTTATTGACATTTTCAAGATATTTACATGCTATAATTCAAGAGTATTCCAGTCCTATTGACCTCTTTTGAAGCCCCTTCCATACATCTACTCCATTAAATACCCTCCCCTTCCCCAATAGCTCTTCTGATTTTTCTCGTTCATTTTGTCTTCCTCCATCCTCTGTGTCAAAATGTTGATGGGCTTAGAATTACGCAAGTATTGTGGAGGCAATGACAACCACTGTGACGTCATAAAAGCACAAGTCAGCTCATGACTGTGTCTTATTAAGACTGTAAATAAAGGCTTTATTTTATTTAACTAGTAGATTGCTTGAATGGGATGATTAGTTTTTTCATCATTATGGAGACAAGCTAAGGTGTTCTGCTGTTTAGTGTTAACATTAAGGCGTTTTGTGATTCCAAACCCCTGCAGTAATGTTCTTGGCAATATTGCCTGTATAAGTCATTCAATGTGAAACACTTCCCATAGGCTCATGAGATTGAACAAATTTCCAAGCAGAGAGTGGCACTGCTTGGGAGGGTAGGGACAACTTTAGGAAGTAAACACACACAGGGTCGCTGGGGTGAACCCTGAGGCTTATGGCTCCATCTCCTCGATTCACTTTCTCTTCCTGAGTGTGCATGCGACATGACAAGCCAGCTTGCCATGGTCAGTCACCATCATGGCACATATTCCTGGCACTGTACGCCAAAACAAACGCTTCCTTAACCTGCTCCCCATCAGGCATTGGGTCACACAATGATGGTGTGTGACAGATAGTTCATTAAAACCATGCCATTTAAAAAAATGTCATTTTCATTTTGGGCCATTTATCTTTATAGATGTATCTTTTCATGTCAAGATAGGAAAAGTGTAATTTTGAACTAAACCTCCAGTTCCATCTCTACTGTCCTGTCTCTACTTAGTTACCACAAGATTCACTGTTATTACAAATTGGATCAATTCCCTTAGGGAACTGCATAACTATGATCATGATATCTACAGTTGCTAACATTTCTAAGCTGAATAAAGCAAAGAGAGTATTTAATTTTATATTCTTCTTGTGAATTTAATATATTTCCATTTTAATAAGTTGTATTCCTAAGCTATTCTCACTGCAAAGTGAGAATTATCCCTGTAAATCTACTCTAAGAAGATTGCTTTTCATGTCTTTTGTGTCCAAGGGGATTTTTACTTACGTGTCTACAAGGAAGCCCAAAGAACATTTCAAAAAGATAGTTGTAATCACCCAAAGGAAGTCCTGAGGGTGAATATTAATTGTCAACTTAATGGACTTGAGAAACACCTAGGAGATTAGCAAAATACACCTCAGCATGGGTGATGATATGTTCAGAGAGGAATCAATCATGAGAACTCTGACCTTAGCAACAGATGAACCTATGCATGGGTTTATAATATGGATTTGTGAAATGGAGAAACGTAGGAGGAGTGTCTTATTTAAAGGATGAATCACTGAAGACATGGCTTTTGGTCTTGACCTGGCCTTTTCCATGCGACCCTCTCCCGGCTTCCTGTCTGCCAATTAATTACTTCCTTCACCATAGGCTTTGCCCAAGCTCATGTGGATGCTCAACTGCAGACTAAAGCTGGCTAAAATGAATCCTTTGACTTTCAGTTGTTCTCAGAGTTATTTTAGTCACAGTGACAAACAGCTAACTGACACAGAATTGATGCAGGAACAAGGTATTTTCTTCTAAAAACAACAATTAAAAGTGAAAAATGCAAGTTTAACACTAAAGCAATATACTATTACTTAGCATTAGGAAACATTTTTGTTAAACACTCTAGTTAATTCTCTTTAGTGTTAAACTAGAGTTAAATAATATATAGTTATCGTTTGTCATATTTTAATTAAAGAGGGCATCAGTGGATATAAATCACCATAGTATTAGAGTGGAAAATGGGAATATTATTACACTAACACTTGTTGACTTGTACAGAGATTATCTGCTTCACACTAAGAAGGATGATATCAAAATAAGATAATTCATAGAGGTCATAAATGCATGTGAAATAAATAAACTGGGAAGTAATTATGGTTGTTACCATATGAATGTAAAATAAAGAAACTTCTTTGTTAGGAGATGGAAGGACATCCAGTGTACTTTCAAATGAGTTTTATAGAAAAAGTGAAACAGAGAATATTGTAAAATGCATACACATTTGAACCTGAGTTAGAATCAGAAATAGATTCGTATATACTCAGATTATTGTGTTCCTCTGAAAAATGAATAATGAAAAGAAACAGGTTTTGAAATGGAGAACCTGTGACCACCCCATTCTCTCATTACTTACTACACAAGTAGCCTTGTTTCTCATGTCTGAACTGTGCTTCAGTGTGTCCATGTATGAAGTATACCCTTTGCCCTACAATCTGATTTGTTTCTAGATAATAATCACAAATTGCGGAATAGTACGAAGCATTATATTTCATACGAGTACATTTTATTATGATATTTCACATGTCAACTCAACAGAATTTTTCAAATTAATATACATTGTTCTGAATTTTAGTGTATGTGTGTGTGGTATGTGTCTCGGCATGCTCTGTGGTGTATGTGTGTGCTTGTGAGTGTGTAAATGAGGCACTCTGTGCTCACAAGTGTAGGAGTCAGAGGAGAATGGCAGGTGTCATTTTCTATGGCTTATCCAGATTGTCTTATTGGCCTAGAGCCTTTCATTCATCCCAAAGTTGGTATTGCTTGTTTCCTTTTTGTTTTTCTTTGTTAGGCCTTGAGTGAGCCCCTGTGTTTTCTGCGGGTGGGAGTTATATATTTGCATGGCCACACCCAGCTGTTTCCAAAAGGGCCAATCAGGTCTTACACTTGTGTGGTAAGTGCTCTTACTCGCTGCTCCATAACTACACTTACTGAGTTGGTGCTGGGCAGAAGCGATGCGTTATGAAATCCTTAGGAGGTCTGCATGCAGTCTTCTGTATTGGTGGCTCTTCAACTCCTTTCATGAAGTGGGTGCTAAACTCTTACAAACTGGAGTGGGGCATTTCTACTAGTTGAGTAGAATCCAGAGATTGGATATTTCAAAGATGCTTCTGTTCACAGTCCATGCCAAAGGGTCCCATATTTTTTTTTCCAATAGACCCTCACCTCAACATAGGAGAGCTGCTTATTTTGAGACTGCCTGTAGTAGTTTTGAAGAGTTTCATCTTTGACAATTAAATTATACACTTGGGTCTTTATCTTTCTATGCCTTTGGGCTGTGGAAGATGAGAAAAGCTTTACATGCTATTGGAAAGGATCTTTGGCTTTCATCCTCAGTTTCTAGTTGTTGAACAATCACACTCGGTGTTCCCTAAAGCCCACACGCATTTATTAATACTAACTCGATGCAACCCTTCTTATTAACAGTACTTGCAACACCCCAACAGTCTGTCATTCCATATTCCCATAACCCCCCACACACTGGCATGGGAATGTTTGCACAATTGCTCTTCTAACTTCACCCTGGTAATGTCTGTATAAACCACATCCTGAGTGTCAGGGATTTTATTTCCAGGAGGCTGGCTAATCCGGCAGGACGAATCCTATCACATCCTCAGTATTAGAAATTCTACCACCCACAGGGACGTGTTGGGTTGTCACAAAGCACCTGGGCACGGACAGAGAGGGAAGAACACAGGGAAGTCTTCCCGAGATCAACAAGGGGAGGCAACGCAGCGGGCTGTGGAAAATGCTGACTGAGCGGGGACTTGGCTCCACCTCTCCAGGGGGTACTGGGCTGGAATAAGTCACCACAGTTCTAACTCGGAAGGAAGGATGCAGACCTATATGCATGCATTCATCTATTATTGATTTCTGAGCACTACTTTACATGGTTCTTCAAACTTCACTCCTCAAGGGTATATGGGCAGGGCGGAAGATCATTTCTTTCTCCAAAGAGACTAAAATATCTTCATCTATGATGGGACCTATTAATCTGTACAGGAAATTTACTGTTCTCTCTCATGTCTTTCTTTATGCTTATTGGTCTTTGAAGGTTTCCTTTCTCTGACTTGTAGACTGCATTCTTGAATCTTTGATGGTCAATTCTCTTGTTTTAATATTGAGTCCTAGAAATACTTACTAACAACTTTGCAGTCTGAAGACAATTTTCTTTTCCTGTTTTAACACATGACAGATAAGTACACAAAATCAAGCAGTCTGACTCTGTCCCCTGTCTTTCACAGTCTGATGAATTATCTTGGTATCTGGTAGGTTTTCACTTTAATATAACCAAATACATAAGACGTGCTCTTTGATTTGTGCTCTGTGTGTGCTGTGTGATAACTTTTATCTGCTCTGAAGGCATAAAGATGTTCTACTGTTTTACATTGTAAAGCTTGGATTGTTCATATCTGGTGTTTTACTACGGGAATGACTATAACATCATTTTATTTAGTTCTGGTGTATAACAATGGTCATAGGAACCGTCACTGACTGACCTTCTCCATCTCCCCTCCTCAATCACTTGCAAGAAAAATAATCAATACTATGAATCTCTCTCTTTGTCTCTATGCATTTTTTTCTTTAGTTCATTTGTTCATCCCTGAGGTAATTCCACTCTGATTTATTTACCATAGCCTGAGAATAAATCTAGAAAACTAGAAGTGAAAGTCTGTTTACAAAAAAAAAGTACACTTCTTTTTACATGATTTAGTTCTTTCCTATTTTCCTCACTATTTCAAAATAGGCCCTGGGCAATCTTGCCGTTTCCTTGATTTTCTATATTCAGTGACAGCTGAAACTGCTAAGCCTCTTAGAGTCCTCAGTACATATTTTTTTAATTGCTAATTTCAACTTTTTTGTGGTGTTGGGAATTGAACCCAGGACCTTGCATTTGTTAGAAAAGTGCACTACCACTGACTCCCTTAGCGCTTGTGTTATTATTATTATTATTTTTTTTTAAGTCTCAATCTACCTTAGGTTCATCCAGAATGATTGTCATACCTTTCCCTTCCCTGTGCTGTAATTAAAGGCATGCACCACTATGCTGAACTTAATTACTTTTTTTTTTTTTTTTTTTTTTTGAGGTAGCATCTCCATCTGGATCAGACTGACCTGGAATTCATTATGTAATCTCAGACTGGCCTCAAACTCATGGCAAAACTCCTACTTCTGCCTCCCAAGTGCTGGGATTAAAGGCATATGCCATCACACCCAGCATTAATTTCAAGTTTTGAAAATCAATTGGGTATTAAATTTCTCTTTATAACATATATACAGAATTAAAAATATTGTTAGTCTTCACTGATTGTAATTTTTAGATGCTGTGGTTGGAATATATGTGATTCCACAGTAGTTACAAATTAAGGCCCAAATTCTAATATGATGGAATTTGGAGGTAATTAGTTCAGGTGGCTAGCACATCTTCATGAGAGGAATTACTGTATTCATAAGAAGAAATGTCAGAGTAACATCTCTCTCTCTCTCTCTCTCTCTTTCTCTCTCTGTCTCTCTCATTTTGATCAAATTGTAGGAAGTTGGATGTCTATAGGTAGCCACAAAATGGGCCTTCCTCAATAACCATACCAATTAGTCCTCTGATCTTGGACTTGCCAACCTAAAATTATGACTAATATGCATATTTTGTTAAAATCATCTACATGTGGCATTTCTTTTATAATTGTAATTGATGAAAATTTTGCATTTGGAAATTTTTTATTAAAATATTATTAGCTAATATTGTATCATTAAACTATTAATAATATATACTTAGCAGTATTTTCATTCTTTTTAGAAAATGTTTTACATATATTCTCTTTCATCAATAAATCTTGTATGTCCTCATTATTATTTATAATTTGGTGTTGAAATAACTTAGTTTACATTGGAGCAAATCAAGTCATCTGGGGATAATTTTATCTCAGCATATTTTTGAACTTAGCCTAAATTTCTATAACACTCATTTTATTCTCTTACGTATAGTTATAGAAAAATATTATATAATCCTATTATGCTACACACACATACACAAATACACAATATTAACACCAAGCTTTCATATTTTCTTTTATTTTACAAGCAAGTATTTAATACTTCAATGTTGAATAAGGTAGGATTATAAATCTGAGTAGATGCTCAGCATTCATTTAAGAAGATTGACTTTAATAATGAAGTTACTGTTTCATTATAATGTCATTGTAAGTGATGATTGTTTTTATACCTATTTAAGTCACATTTTATAATTTTTTATAACATAATATTATAGCTAATTACAATTACTGGATCCCTGGGAAAAAAAGTTAACTTTCTAAGAATAAACAAAATTGTTTAAGATTAATTTCTCCAAATAAAACAATACATTAATTTTGTTGATATACTATTTAGAATATTTGTTTATTATTAAACTTGCCCTATCAACTTCAAGATTAATATTCATGTCTGATTCTAATAATCAGTTAATACATCAATCCCATAAAAGTATTAGCAGGCAGTACAATTTTCATGCTTTCTGTGAAACTGATACATGATTAGGACTTGTAGTTTGAATGGCTGTCCCCATATAATCTCCAGCCCCTTGCTGGAGGAGTTGTCACTGTGGGTAGATCCTGGGGTGCAGCCCTAAGAAGTTACTGGGGGTGGATCTGAATTCCAGCCTTAGTGTTTGAGCTCTGTTGGGGGTTCCTGGACTGTGCTTGCTTTTGGATGGCAGTTGCTTTTCTTCTCTGCATGGATCTGTGTAAAGGGGGCAGCTTCTCTGCCATTATGGAATTTCCCTGGATCTGTAAGCCTGAAATAAATTCTTTCCTTTCCTCCTATAAACTGTGTCTGGTTTGGAAGTTTATCCCAGCAATTTGAAGCTGACTCTGGCAAAAAATTGGTTCCAGAGAGTGTGGTGTTGCTTCTTGATGAATCTGACCATGTGAATTTTGGTCTTTTTGAACTTTTGTGCAAGAAAGATGGGCATGGACTTATTATGTGCAAATGAAGATGTCTTGTGGAGAGGGAGCCAAGTTTTATAGACTATTCTTTTGAGAATTTGCAAATGCTAAATGGGTTTGGTTATTGGATTAGGAGTGAAGATGTTTGCTGTTTGCTTACTGCTTACTGAGTTTACATTGGTCTGGGCTCTCCTTGTTAAGCTTTATAGTGATGCAAATCTTTATTCAGTGTCATTATATGTTGGAAGTATATAATTGTTTGATGTTACAGAACTCATAGTTAAGAAACAGTATTAAATCTCAGATGAGATTTGGGCCTTTGGATTACCTTATGTTGGTAAATCCTGTGGGAACTAGCTGGAATACAATTTGCTGTGTGAAATGGTTATGAATCTATTGGGACCAGGGGAGAAATATGGTAGTTTGAATGGATGTAACCCAACAGGACCTCCAGCCACCCTACTGGAGGAATTGTCACTGTGGGTGGATCCCAGGGTGAGGCTGTAAGGTGCTACTGGGGGTGGATCAGAATTCTAGCCTAAGATATGAAAGGAATGCAAGGTAAGCTTTTCCTGGAGTGTGCTTGCTTTTGGGTAGCCGTTGCTTTTTTTTTCCACTTTGTGGATCTGTGTAAAGGGACCAGCTTCTCTGTCATTAAGGAGCTTCTCCTGTATCTATAAGCCTGAAATAAGTTCTGGCCTTTCCTCCTATGTACTGTGTCTGGTTTGGCAGGTCATCCCAGCAAAGTGAAGCTGACTATAATAGTACTCCATAGAACTCCTGTGAAATTGTCTAGTCCTGATGGGTTTATCACATGTACATATGCATGGATAACTATATTCAGTCACTAATATTTACAGGCCCATTATCATTTCTTGGCTTTATCAAAATTTAAGTAGTTGGGAGGGTAATACAATGCTAAGTATATATAATTTTACTATTTATATAACTAGAAACCTCCCTAGCTATATTTGTTTTGTGACTTCTTTGTAACCAAGAAGGTTTATTTGGTCTTTCTTTACTTTTTCTTGATAAACTTTAGAAAACCTTTTCTACTTGATTAGCAAAGCATTAATTATACACTTTATTGGCCTACATTTTGTGTTCTGCACTATTCCATTGTCTTATTTTATACTTATTCATTTATTATATAGATCTATGACTTTATAATGTCTTACATTGGGTGATGGGGTTCTTAAAATTTAGCCTTTTTCTCTGACGCATGTAATACTAATAATATGCTTCCATACCCATTCTCTGTGAAAATTCTCTTTGATGAATTTTGATCCTTATCAATAGGTGCTATTTATTTATATTTTTCCTCAAAATGGTCTACAGTTTCTTTAAGGAAAATAATATACCCTTTTTGTTTTAGCGTTGGATGACATATCTTTTTTATATATGTTTAGGGTGTTACTTGAAAATATTCTATGTCCCAAATTATAAAGTTGCTTGTTAGTGGCATATAAGTAGCTTTTTCAAATTTATTTATTGTTATTTCACCTGTGTGTATTTGATATGTATTTGTATTTGAGTGTATGCACATGTGTGACTATGTGTCTGTAGCTGAATGGTGAATATCAGTTGTCTTCTTCCATAATTGTCCACATTATTTTTGAGATATGGTCTCTCCCTTAACTTAGAGCTCACTGATTCAACTAGACTAGTTAGTCAGCAGGTCCTGGGGCTCCTATACTTTCCACCTCCCCACACTATTCCCCATACATGCACATAACCACATGTGGCAGTTGTGTATAGCTAACATTTGTCTAGATGTATTTATATATATTCAAATAATTTTTTGAGTGCTGGGATAGAATCTGTGGCCTTATTCATAAAAGTGTTGGGCCTCTTTGATTTAGCCACTATCTAATTTATGTGACATATTCTAGGCTGTATTATTTAGACCTTTCTCCAAGATTAACAATTTTTGTCCATAGTTGTATTGACTTTTCTATTTAGTCATCTTTGGAGTGTTTTATTTCAGTGATCACATAATTTTTAATTGATAGCCTATTTGATTATTTTTCTTATCTGTTTTGAACAAAAACCTATTTTATATTATTTTTCCTTTTAAAAATAGCTACAATTTGATGTTAGGGAGAGAGAGAGAGAGAAAGAGAGTAGTGGGCACACCAAGGCCTTTTGCTCCTGAAAATTAACTCCAGATACATGTGTCACTTTGTGTATCTGGCTTTGTGTTGGTATTGGGAAACTAAACTCAAGCTGGTAGGTTTTACAAGCAAATGTCTTTACTCACTGCTCAAGCTCCCCAGTCCAGGTATGCATCATTTTACAATGTTTGCTCCTTCCTGTAGCAGGTTTTCATGATGTACCTGATTTAACTATCTATTGAGCTTGAAGGTTTCTAGTACCCTGCTAGGGACTACAACTACATTAAATTTTCTTCAAATATTTAAATACTAGTTTCCACATACTTTTAAGTCATCTTTTCTTATCTTCCTTTATTTCTGTGCTTTCTTACTGCTATTTTTTTTTTCCTTTAAGGAGCTCAAGTCTTTCAAAATGCCATATTTGCAAACTTCATTTAAAAGGAGACAATTTGGGGATTGGAGCACTTCTTATTGTTAAACATTGCATATGCACGTAGTAACCCTAGAACCCAGAAATCCTTGCTTGCTAATTCTGTCTCAATGCTGATCTCCTCTTCAGTATTTACATAGTGTGCTTTCGTTTGTGTTGTTGTTCTGTGCGGTTCCTATGCTTTACAGTACGACCCGCCATTTACTTCTTCCTTAAACATTCCAATCACCCTGGAATCCCATCAGGAGAACTGCAATTTATTACTCACTATAAAGAAAAAGCAAGGGGCTGGAGAGATGGCTTAGTGGTTAAGTACTTGCCTGTGAAGCCTAAGGACCCCGGTTCGAGGCTCGGTTCCCCAGGTCCCACGTTAGCCAGATGCACAAGGGGACGCATGTGCCTGGAGTTCATTTGCAGTGGCTGGAAACCCTGGCATGCCCATTCTCTCTCTTTCCCTCTGTCTTTCTCTCTGTGTCTGTCGCTCTCAAATAAATAAATAAAAAATGGACAAAAAATTAAAAAAAAAGAAAAAGAAAAAGCAGTAACCCTAATGATTATACACATCTCTGCTATGTGCCATTACACAGGGAAGAATGGAAGTTACTCCATTCACCAAGCTGTTATGAAGGGCCTGCAGCACTTCCAAATTTTGCCCTGAGGGCCCTGTAGAAGAGTCATCACCTGATCCTGTGAATCAGCCCCTGAAACAGCAACTAACCTCTCCCTGCAGCGGGTGTCCTAGAAATACGGCAACACATTCTTTGCTCATTATATCTTATGGGAAAATTGCTTCTGACATATGTGCTTCAAGACTGTTTACACCTTCAAGGGATCCCCCTTCACCTTCCTCCATCCTTATACACACTGTCTTTGAAGATCAGCTCTTGACTTTCCTGACCTAAGCTGGTCTGTACAGCCTTTCTCTTTCATGCTTCCAAGTGAGCTTCTGTGCATATCTAACAAAAAGCGTATCAGAGTTATACTCACCATGTCACTCCCTTGTCTGAACAACCCTTGAGAATGGAGAGTTGTATCTTGATAAATTCAGCGACTTATAAAAATGGCTGGCTTGTCATTTCCAGTGGCATTTCAATCAATCTTAGCAAAGAACAGTCTGTCTGTATGATAAAGACAGTCTAGGACATTCTGATCTATTTACACACAATTTTGAAATATTTTAATTTAACTATCTAATATATGTCTTCTACCTGGGTGCTATTCTAACTTTAAAGACATTTATGACTGTAACGTATTGAGTATGGTTACTAGAGTGGGTGAGGTTCCAAAGAGCACACAGCCTAGAAGGAGGAGTGTCATGAGGCATACGCAGTAAACCAAGCTTCCAAATTAATACTCTCAACATTCCAGCAGAGTCAAAAATAACAAGAATGACAGTAATAATCAAGTGTAGCAAAATAACTGGATAGTTAACCATTCAAATTTATAAAAGTATTGGCACTATGCAAAAACGTGTGTTCTTGTAGGTTACATGAGGAATATAGGAAAAATTATTTTGAATTCAGCATATTTTTCATTTAATAAAATTCAATTTCACTTCTACTAAAGAAGATAATGAATAAAATTAAAGCCATGTTTTAAATCTGGAATTAACTTCTAGTGCATAATTAGATAAGAGGCATATATAGTCTTCATACTGTGATATAATTTTGGGTAAGTATAGAAATTAATATTACTGTGATAATAAAATATTAGAAGAGAATGAAGATATATAATCATAAAAATTTTCTCATTAATAAATAATGGTTTGAGCTCTCATGGTAATGAAGTGGGACCTAGAATAAAAACCTTCAGGAAATATTCAGTTAAGATACTCTTGAACATCAAGAAAAATCAGTGTGACAACATGGAATAATACTTTTAAGACCTTTACAGAAGGCCTTGAAAAGCTTAATTCAATTGACTTAAGAGAGATATACAAAATTTCATCTTAAAATATGTTAGTTTGAGCTGTATTATAAAACAGAAAGTAGTAAGTTGTATAGATTACATAAAGGTTAGATTGAACACAGTTTACTAATTGACCTATGTATTCCCTAGTCCAATGTACTAATCGACATAGGCACTCTCCTATTGTACATATTCTCTTAAAAAGTTTACTACATAAGCATTCTCTTAATAAATTTAAACAAAAAGCAATATTGAATATGATAATAGAAATTTTTAAATAGCATTGCTTATAAATTTAATTTGTCTTCTTTTGCTGGAATTTGAACTTTTACATGGAATAAAATATTTCCTAAAATTTAGAGCTAATCTTTTCTCAAATGGAAATTAATTGTTAATTTTACAATGATGCTCATTTACCTCTTAAATTTGACTGAACTGGGTTCTCAAGTTATCATACTTGCTCTTAAAACTTCATTCTAGACCAGTTTAAAAAAATCTATCCAGAGGTGTGTGGTGGTTTGATTCAGGTGTCCCCCATAAACTTAGGGGTTCTGAATGCTAGATTACCAGCTGGTAGAGATTTGGGAATTAGCACCTCCTGGAGGCAGTGTATTTATTGTTGGGGCGGGCTTATGGGTGTTACACCTCTTTCTCCTTGCTAGTGTTTGGCACACTCTCCTGTTGCTATTGTCCACCTTATGTTGGCCAGGGGGTGATGTCCACCCTTGGCTCATGTCATCATTTTCCTTTGCCATCATGGAGCTTCCCCTCAAGTCTGCAAGCTAAAATAAAACTTTTTTTTTCCCCCAAAAAAGCTGCTCTTGGTCAGATTTCTGGCATCAATGTGAAGCTGACTGCAATAATAAAGTTGGTACTGAGAAGTGGGATTGCTGAGACACCTGGCTGAGGCTCTTTGCATTTTAGAGCTGCTTTTCAAGAGGAATGTAGAAGGATTCAAACCTTGGCCTAAGAGACATCTTGAAGTGCTGCAAGTACAGCTTGATGGAATATTCTGTTCAGAGTTGAAAGACCTGAATACAGTAAGAACTATGGATTGTGGAGTTGGCTTGGGTGGGGGGAGGGAGTTGGTGAGAAAGAATTTTGCCTGAACTGAGCTAAAAGCAGTTTGTGTGAGAGACATGCTGTTCTGCCTGTATCCTGAGAACTTGTGCATGGTTGCATTGTGTAGAAACAGACTGGTGTGTTCAGAGGGACATGGCATAGAAAGAAAGTTTTGGGACGAAACTGCTGCCTGTTCAGCTGCAATTGAGAGATTACAACTTTTGAGATTGGGTCAGCTGACCTGCACTAGGCAACAGGAAGAATGTAGACTATTTGAAGGGGTCTGAATGCTCAAGGACTATCCTGTTCTTCAAACTGTGCTTTATTCCCCACCCTCCCACCTCCCCCATCCCCAAATACCAGCCCCCCCCCCCCACCCTGTTTAACAAACAGGCACCCTACCTGGTATTGTAGAGTATAAGAAAAGCAGGAAAGAGAGGGCCATTGAGTTTGTAATGTGGTCTTGTGTTTTGGAAACAGCCATGGGCAGTGTGAAGCAGGTTTGCTGGATGCCTGCATGGAGTCCCAATGGAGCAGTAAGGATGGACTATAGGCTGCAGTAGAGATCCAGAGATGCTGGGACCAAGGAGATGTCTGCTGAGGAAAGCTGGCAGCCCTGGATGATGTTTTCCAGGACTGTGAGTAGCCTAGCTTGAGGGGCATAATTAGAACTCCAGAGACTTGTTGCTGGTTAGAATTGTCAGACTTGGAGATTTGTTACTTACCAGAGTTGTTGGACTTGGAGCTACAGAGTTTGATGTTTACCCTGGTTGTTTTAAATCTTGTATTGGTTGAAAATTTGTGTGTTATGCCAAATGCTATCTTTTGCAGTATGAATGTGTATTCTGTGCCATTATGTTTTTTGTGGGGGAGGTTATTTTTGGAATTATGAGTCAGTTTAAAGATTTGGACTATGGAGATGTTTGAACATCATTGGGATTGATAAAACTAGGACTTTTAAACTTGAACTGAATGCATTGTATTTTATATCATGTGTGGTTATCAGTTTATGGGGGCTGAGGCATAATGTGCTGGTTTGATTCAGGTGTCCCCCATAAACTTAGGTGTTCTGAATGCTAGGTTACCAGTTGATGAAGATTTAAGGATTAACACCTCCTGAAGCAAATGTATTGTTGGGGGCAGGCATACAGGTGTTATAGCCAGTTTCCTCTTGCCAGTGTTTGGCACACTCTTCTGTTGCTATGGTCCACCTTATGTTGGCCAGGGGTTGATGTCCACCCTCTGCTCATACCATCATTTTCCCCTGCCATCATGGAGCTTCCCCTCAAGTCTTTAAGCCAAACTAAACTTTTTTTTATTTTTTTCCCTCAAAAGCTGCTCTTGGTCAGGTGATTTCTGCCAGCAATGTGAACCTGAGTGCAACAGGCAGTATGGGAGGCTTTGTTGAGTTTTTCCTTGTGTTGACCTGCTTCAAGGGAATCCTTTCTTTCCTCATTTCCCTGCCTTTCAGTTTCCTTTCTTCATGTCCCTTTCCCACATCCTTCTTCCTATTTTTTTTTCTTCTTTCTTTTCTTTTCTTCTTTTTTCTTTCTTCTGTGGGCTCAGAAAAATCCTTAATCTCCAAACTCTGAGGTTGAATCTATTTTTAACAAAGAATATGAATAAACAGACTGAGAAGGTTCCTTATAAATTATTACCTTTATTCTGAGAAGTAGAGAAGGAAAGTCCACTAAAAGATGAGGGGGGGGGAATAGATAAGCCTGCATGGTTGGAGAGCCCATGTGAAAGTTGAGCATGGGCCTAGGAAAAAAGGGAAAAGATATTTTCAAAAAATGACTTGTGGGCTGGAGACATGGCTTATCGGTTAAGGTAGTTGCCTGTAAAGCCAAAGGACCAAGGTTCAATTCCCCAGGACCCACATAAGCCAGATGCACAAGGTAGTACATGTGTCTGGAGTTTGTTTGTAGTGGCTGGAGGCCCTGACCCATCCATTCTCTTTCTTTCTCTTTTTGCCTCTTTCTCTACCTCAAATAAATAAAAATAAAATATTCTTAAAGTATTGTGCTTTAAAAAATTAAAAGGCAAAAAATAAAAGGCTATAAAATAATAAAAGCATTATATCCTTTCCTACTCTGCAAGGCTGTTTGGGTGGGAATGACGTGATCTTACCAGTGTTAAGCCCTCCCCAGATTCAGGCATTGAGAGATGAATAGCCAAGGAACCAAAGAAGGATTGGGAGCACATGTGCCAGTGAGTCTCTATTTCTTTGGAGTCAGAGGCTGTATCCAGAAGAGGTTGGCACTCCTGGGTACAGCTGGAGATCTGATTGGCTTGGGCTCCATGGAGAGTCCACGCATACACAGGTGGGTAAGATGTAGGAGGGAGAGGGAGCAGATTGTTAAGGCCAGAGCAGAAGCTAGATTCAGGTCTGTTGCTGCAGCAGGGTGACTAGTGACATAAGGTTTTTCTCTCGCAAGCCTCTTCACTCAGCTGCCTAACAAAGTCACCACACCCTCTCTCTCTTCAAATTCCTCGCTTCCTTACTTTTTGTTCCCTCACTCCCTCCTTCCTCACAACATGACATAAAACTATGAACCAGTCTGAGCTACTCATTTTAGGTGAAACATCATCAAGCCCTTTAATTGTAAGGCTGAATTATTGATATTGTTTCTAGGTCAATTAGAGTCACTTTCTTCTTCATTAGGGTGCCATGGAGTTCAACACATCCCATCACACATGGACAAGTCCTTCATGTCAGCAATGGAGAACAGACCTCATACCAAATCCCTTAATCTTTTGACAACTAAGGCTGTCTGCTAACAGCTCACAGAAACTCCACACTTAAAAAAAAAAAAAAAAAAAAAAAAAGAGCTAAAACTTGATTGATCTTAGTCCACAGGACTGGTCTTCATACCTTAAGGTCAAGTGACTTGGGACTCAAGAGAGGAATTCACAATCCCATCATAGCTCTACTTTGATTAATCTCTTAAATCACCAGCAGACATGGACTTGAGAAGTCACACAGATTTAGAATTCTGCCTTCTATGTTTCATCAAGCGAAATGACTTGTACAAGTTGTGAAGTGACTCACACCATCACAATCCATTCAGAAAGCTGCATCCTGTCACAGCAACAGTTTAGAACACAAATGCATAACCTTACTTTTATCTGCTCACATCTCTGGCATCTCATTCAAGTTAGATGAACGTACCTGATTAATCAGAATTCCTCTCCACCTCTGGAGTAGAAACTGAAAAATAGTTTTGAGGGAAGAGCTGTAGTAGAATGCTTTCCTGGTATATGAAAGGCACTGAGAAATCCTAAAGAAAACACGAACAATACTTTTAGAAAATAACCAGATTATCACACTCCAATGGCCCAAATACACAACACAAGTCAGGTCCAGAATGACATGTTAGATATCCTTCTGCTATTAGCATGTAATGGTTTGAACTATGGTTAGTGGTTTGCTAAATAACTTCTAGTTACATTTTGATCTGTAAGGCACATTTTTAACCAAAAAAAAAAAAAAAAAAAGTCACACTATGACTTTTGATACTTTCATGGAGTGTTGGCATTTTCCTGCCTTTGGTCTTCACTTTTGGCTGTTATCTCTGTTTTAGCGTCTTGTACCACCATAGTAAATTCATAATTTCTAAAATCAAAATTTTATAGACCAATTTTCCTTAGCAGTTCATCTCTTGATGTGTCACTCAATTTTCGCATTCCGCCTCACTGACAAAATAAAATAAGGTAGCACCTTCTGCCCGTGTGAAATGACCTTAATCAAACACCCAAACTATCTACCTAAAGTTGCTCTTTTTCAGGGCTCAACTTTGCTAACATGAAAAGTAAGCAAAATGTAGGAAACTATCTCATTGTTAGTAATGCATCTCATACTTTCTGAAGTTTCACTGGACTACTACAGTCCATATTTTAATTAAAATCTGTGGGCTAGAGAGATGGCTTAGTGGTCAAGGCACTTGCCTGCAAAGCCAAAGGACTGGGGTTCCATTTTCCAGTACCCATATCAGCAAGATGCACAATGTGATGCGTGTATCTGGAGTTTGTTTCCAGTGGCTAGCCAGTCCCTGGCAACCCGTTCTCTCTCCCTCTCTTTCTTTTTCTCTTTCTCTCCCCCTCTTTCTCTTTCAAATAAACAAAATGTTTTTAAAAATCTGTGATATATTGGGCTTTCATTAAGAATGATTTGAGATTTCTGCTCAATGTTCCTCACTGCTGTTACCAGTGCAATTTAGATAACCATGTTTCTACTTAAATCTGTTACTGAGGTTTTGTATAGATTTGTCTTCAACTCTGCCTTATTTTCTCATGCTCATGATTGATTCTAAGATATAAAAATTGGATTCAGAACTTTCATTCACATCACTATTTATATTTTACTTTCAGTCACATAGCTGAAGATGTAAAAATTACTTATTTCCTGCTTTGCAGAGATGGTTTTAAAATTTAAGGATCTATATCCTTCTTAGTTTCTAATATTATACCCAAAATCACTAAAGGTCACAGATTTCCTAGTCATATGATTTTTTTTAAAGATATATTACAAGTTTTTCATGTATTAATAAAGAAAACTAGAGGTTCATGTCACACTGATGGGACTCCAACAGATAGTGTAAGGGAAAACTTCAGTGCCCTTTATTCTGTGCAAAATGTTCCGTTTTGATTACGTCTGTCATTGTTACTTCCTCAAAACTCCATTTGTTTCTACAGTCATTATATTTTAGAAATTCCTCTGTTATAGAATCCTTAGCGGTGTTCCAGGATGCAATTATTTGGCCACTAGAATGTTTCATTCTCTTTATTTTTTCAGACATTGTGTGGTTTAAAGATAAATACCAAAAGTTCACCCATTATGGCTCTGCATTTTGTGTAATTATGGTTTCAGTGGACATTCACATCACAAAAGGTAATATAGGATGGATTTATGGTGTCACAGCTTGGAGTGGCCATGATTAATCTTCATAGATAGTGGCAGGAGTGATTCAAAAAGTCCTGCTGCTGGACACTTGGACTTGGTTGAGGTGCCTTGGGTTGGGAGGGTTAATTGGAATGTGCATTCAATGGTATTGATGATTTTTCATTGCCTGAGGGTTTTTTATTAAGTTCAATGTAATATAGTAGTATTCATTCTACCATACATTTCCTCCCTGAGAATAAACACGCAAACTATATATACTTTGAACTTCTGTAGCTTCAAGAATATTAAATAAAAAATTAACCACTATCAAGTATTTTATAGATAAATTTCAGCATCGGATTAACATGAGTAATATTAACATAATTTAAAAACTCATAGTTTTGGCTTAAGTACCCCATAACTTCTTATGTTCTGTGTCAGTTTTGGAATAACACTTCACTCTCTTAACCTTAATTTGCCTATTATTAAAGTAATAATAGTATCTATTTCATATGATTTTTCATAAAACTAAAATTATAATAGTAAGACAGTTGGGAAGATTAAACAAAATTATTCATGCATTTAATTAAGAAAGATAGGTGGTGTTTGACAAGGGAACATAAATATGTATTGTTTCAGTTAAGCACACATACATACATACATTTATAGCATCAGGTTTTAATTTAATTTATTTTTTCAATAGATTATACTCACTTATTCCTTTTCCCCTGTTCCCATTTCCTGGGGCCCTCCTCTGTGGGGTTATGATTTGACTGTGGGGGTCATGTAGGCCTCAGTCGGTCCCAATGGGGTAGTGGGAGAACTGTGCCTCCTATTTCCACCCTCTCTATGGTGCTTAAAATCTTTCCATTCCCTCTTCTGCTATGTTCCCTGAGCCATGGAAGGATTTTTGGCAGTCTGGCTTAGTGTTAAGTTCTTTATGCTTCTGGATTTCTGCTTTGATAGGCTTCTGCTCCATCACTGTCTGGCGAGCAGCAGGAGAGGCATTCATGGCGCCCCTTCCACTGAAAGTTCTCCTGGGCAACGGCAAATGCGGAGGAAGTGGCAAGTCTCATGGTGGGCAGTTGGTCATCTTCTTGCCTTATCGGTGGATATCAACTCTCCTCCATTTTCTCTGTCATCTGTAAAATAAAGTATCTTCTGCAGCCAATAGTGAGAGCTGCTTAGGTAAAGGGGGTGTGAAATGTTCAGAGATTTTTGCTGTACAAGCCCATTCTTCTCCAGAGAGCAGTGGAGGTGTTCTCGTCAGGTTTGCACTGCTGGCAGATAATATATGACCAAGAGCAGATTGTGGGGAAAACAGGGGGCTTATTTTTACTTAGGGACTTAGGGGGAAGCTCCATGATGGTAGGAGAAATGGTGGCATGAGCAGAGAATAGACATAACCTCTTGGCCAACATCATATGGACACAGTGTCAGGAGGGTGTGCCAAACACTGGCAAGGGTTAGCTGGCTAAAACACCAGTAAGTCCTCCACCAACAATACACTGCCTCTAGGAGGCTTCAAATCTCACAGCTGAGGACCTAGAACACAGAATACATGTTTATGGGGGACACCTGAATCAAACCACTACAGGGGATTCCCTCAGAAGTATTACTTTTCTGACTATGTGAATCTGACTTGGTTTCAAGTAGCAGTCATGAGTTGTCTCCCACTGAGCTGGCCCCAACTCCAATCAAAGAATAGTTTGCTACCCACAGTGGCTGTGGCTGCTTGCCACTATTGCACAAGCATGTACTTTTTGTCTTGACTTTATAGTCTGCAGGATCTCCTGCTTATTCTTGCTATTGGTGACCATGGTCTTTCAGAAGCTTGCATAGTGCTTTCCTGTACTATGGGGCTAGCCAGTGGGGAGCTAGTTTCCCTTCCGGTTCTAGCATGGTAATCTAATGTCCTGGTGGTGGCCTGTGGTGTCTTCAACATAGAGTCTTATCTTTCAGGCCTGGCAGGAGATCGAGTGGTGTGGCAGTGACCTACACTGGTTTGGGGACCTCATGAGTTTCCCTGGTCAGTAGCTCACTGTGGGTAGGAACCCAACTCTGGGCCTGGGAGATTTTAAATTACTTTTTAATTTCATTAGAAGTAGTAGGTTTGTTTAGGAAGTCTTTCTATTCTAGGTTTAGTTTTTGAAGGTGATACTAGTCAAGGAATTTATCCAGTTCTACCAGGTTTTCCAATTTTGTGGAATAAAGGCTTTTGAAATATGTCCTGGTGAGGCATTGTGGGAGTGCCTTCCTTTCTCGCTTCCTGGCCATCTTGGTGGCCACTCTTGGCTGGGGCCTGCCCTGCACCTAAGGCAGGAAGATGGTGGCTGCAAAGAAGATGAAACATCCCTGGAGTCCATCAACTCCAGGCTCCAGCTCGTTATGAAGTGTGGAAAGTGCATGCTGGCATGCAAGCAGACGCTGAAGATGATCAGACAGGGCAAAGCAAAGCTAGGCATCCTCGCCAACAACTGCCCAGCGTCGAGGAAATCTGAGATAGAACACTATGCCATGTTGGCCAAAACTGGTGTCCATCACTATAGTGGCAATAATATTGAACTGGGCACAGTGTGTGGTAAATACTACAGAGTATGCACACAGTCTATCTTTGATCCAGGTGATTCTGACAATATTACACACACACACACACACATATATATGTATATATATGTATATATATATATATATATTTATACTGATGATTCTTCAAATCTCATGGGCATCAGTTATGATATCTCCATTTTTTTTCTAATCTTGCTGAACTGAGTCTTCTCTTTTAGCCAGTAGTTTATCTATCTCACTTCATCAATCTATTTGATTTTTTTCTTTACTTCTAGTTTGTTGATTTCTTCTTTGATCATGATAATTTCTTTTTATCTGATACCTTAATAGTAAGGTGAGTTTCTTATAGACAGCCAATGGATGGATCCAGCTTTCTGAGCCAGTCCGCTAACCTGTGCCTTTTGATTGAATAATTGAGGCCATCTATGTTCAGAGTTATAATTGTGAAGTGTAGTTAATCCCTCTCATATTGAAGGTTTTGTGGAGCTTGGTGTTATCTTGGTATTTGCATGCTTTCATGACCAATCTAGTTCTGATTATTTCTTTGTCTCCCCTCTTGTGCATGTCAGTTCATCTTCTGAGTGTGGAGTGTTTCATTCAGTTTTCTCTGTAGGACTGTTTTGGCATTCATGTAATCATACAGCTGGTTTACGTCTTGAAAGTCTTTTCTTGTACATTCTATTATGATAAATAGTTTTGGTAATTATAGCATTTGGGTTGGGAGCCATGGTCATTTAGTTTTTGAAATGCTCTACTCCCAGCTCTTCTGGCTTTAAGTATTTCCACTGAAAAATCTGAGGTATTACCTGAGGGTTTACTTCTGTATGCTATGAGTTGTTTGATACAGCCTTAATACTCTCTTCTTGTTTTCTGTGTTTAGTGTTTTGATTATTATGTGTCATGAGGTGAATCTTTTCTGGGTGTCCTGTGCATCTCCTGTATTTGTCGTGGTCTGTCTTTTGTAAGGTTGGGAATTTTTTCTTCAATAATTCTGTAGAAAATACTCTCTATACCCTTGGCCTTTATTTCTAAATCTGTCTTCCATGTGGGCTACTCTGCTGGGCTTTCTTAAGAGCCTTCAAAGACGGTTAGTGCATTACTGTTTTCTGTTGTTTTTCTTCAGCATTTACACCTCTTGCTTGAATTCCTCTTTCATTTTTTTATTTAACCTTTTTTTGTTGTCTCTTGTAGTTCATTCCTGCTGTCATTGAGTTTGTCCCATTGGCCCATGATCTTGTCTATTTGTTGGTTCTCCTCAAATTTCTTCAGCCTTCTCTTGATGTCTTTTTGATTGTCTTCAATTTCATTAAACCATCCATGGAGTACTGTTTCTTGATTCTTTTTGATCGAGATGTTCTTGGTTATCTTCTATTTTCTTCACCTATCCTTTGAGTTCTTTTTGTTGTCTGTCTTCCAATTGAGCCAAACTTTGATTTGTTATTTGAATTATTTTTGTCAGTTTTCTTCCATTTTCTTCAGCCATTCTTTGAGCTCCTGTTTCATTACTCTTTGAACAGCTTCTCCCTATTCAACAAGCTGTTTGGGCATGGTGTCATTATGGTTGTTTAAAATGATTATTGAGGGCTGGAGAGATGGCTTAGCGGTTAAGCGCTTGCCTGTGAAGCCTAAGGACCCCGGTTCGAGGCTCGGTTCCCCAGGTCCCACGTTAGCTAGATGCACAAGGGGGCGCACGTGTCTGGAGTTCGTTTGCAGTGCTGGAAGCCCTGGTGCGCCCATTCTCTCTCTCTCCCTCTATCTGTCTTTCTCTCTGTGTCTGTCGCTCTCAAATAAATAAATAAATAAAATTTAAAAAAAAGATTATTGAGATTTCATTCTGGGCTTCTGTTACTTGGATTTTCTCCACACTTTTAGGGAGTCTCCCATTGTGGGAGTAGGTAATCTTGGTGGGGATCCCTTTGCTGGGGGTTGTTTGTTATTTGCTTTGCACTGAGGTCTGCCCATATGCAGTTCAGTTATCTCACTAAAGATTCATTGATAGCAGCTCATATGTATCAGTTCTAAACAGTCTTCATCATTGATATTTTTTTTATTTGTATTTATTTATTTGAGAGGGAAGGAGGCAGTGGGGGATGAGAATGGGTGTGGGCTTCTAGCAGCTGCAAACCAACTCCAGACAGATGTACCACCTTGTACATCTGGCTTACATGGGTTTTACAGAATTGAACCTTGTTCTTTTGGCTTTGAAGGCAAGTGCCTTAACTGCTAAGCCATTTCTTCAACCCCATCATTGATTTTTTTTTTTTTTAATGAGTTAAGTAGTGCAAATGTTTTATTTATTTTAGAGTGAAGTATATAGTAGTTTAAAAGGTTAGGGCTTTTTTTTTTTCATCTCACAGTAGATAGAAGTATACTTTGAAGCCATTTTTAAAATATTTTATTTATTTATTTATTTATTTGAAAGGGAGAGAGGCAGAAAGAGGCAGATACAAGGAAACAGAGAATGGGCATGCCAGGCCCTCCAGCTGCTGCAAACGACCATGCACTCCCTTGTGCATGTGGCTTACGTGGGTCCTGAAGAATTGAACCAGGGTCCTTAGGTTTCATAGGCAAATGTCTTAACTGCTAAACCATTTCCCAGCACCCTGAAACCATTTTTGATGACTCTGAAAATTAAAACATTTATTCAAAATGTCTTACAAAATCCTCTACATCTCAAATTAATCTTATGATTGGTTGTATTAATTACTTTACTAATTACTGTAGCATAATACCTGACAGGAAACAGTTGTGGGAAGGAAAGGTTTACTCTGGCTTATGTTCTCCAGGAAATATGTTTCATGATGGTGAGGAAAGTGATAAGGCAAGAGGAAGGCTGACCAGTCATATCATATCCAAAGTTAGAAAGTATGGAGGAAGAGGAAATGAAGCAATAATACAAATCCTCAAGTCTCATTTCTACAACAAGGCACTAGAGATTTCACAATGTTCCTACATGGTGCAACTAGCTGGGAACCAAGTTTTCAAACACATGAGTCCACCAGGGGTACGTCATACTCACTCCACCCATCTCATGTAAGACTTGCTTTAAATGACAAGCTTGCTTTCTTTAACTTTTTTTTTTTTTTAATGTTTTTTGAAGGTGACTTCTCCTTCAAGACCTGGTCTTTTACCTTGGTTATACTATTTGCAAATTTATATGTATTCCATGTATTTTTTTCAGAAAGGCAGAGTAGTTTTGCTGATGTTTGTAATCTACAGAATGAGCTATTGTAGAAATAATTACTACCATTTGGAGTTTTTTCAGTTGGAGAGAATTGATCAATCTTTACCAAGCTTTTTAATATCATACTGGACTTTATATTTAAAACATACATGTTCCATTGAATAAATACACCATAGTTTCTAAAGTATACTCATTTCTGTAGTACATTTCTCTGGTACTATTAATTTAGATGAATGAGACCATCTACCTCAGCCTACAGTTCTTTCTTGTTTTATATCTGATCACTTCTTGGCTCTCCTGTGCCTCAGAGTGAACACAATAATTTTCAGTTAGACTCAATACTGTGCTCTGCTTAGGACTAAATGAGTCCCCCTGTGACTCTCCTACATTATTCATAAAGAAAATGTACAGTCTTTGTTTCAAGTGGTCTTTTCTGAGCTAAGTGACCTCACCGACTTCAATGGTTTTTCATATAACCTACCATGAGCACCCTTCCAGGCAGCTTACCTTTTCCTTGGAAGGCTTCACTTTGCTTCTTAGGAGTTCTACAACAGGGCTGAGAAGATAGCTCAGTCAGTAGAGCACTTGCCTCATAAGAATGAGGACCTGAGTTCAATCCCCTGAATCCACATAAAAGGAAAAGGCAGGAATGGGGGCACCCACATGTAATCATAGCACTTGAACCAAGGATCGCTAGGGTTCACTGACCAGCCAAGCTAGACCATTTGGTAAACTGGCCAATAAAATACCACGTCACACCCACAAAAAAAAAAAAAAAAAAAAAAAAAAAAAAAAAAAAAAAAAAAAAAGGTGAAGAAGCCTAAAAGATGACACTTTGTGGTTATCCTCTGGCCAAACACTCATGCACTCACACCCACACATGTGTATGCACAAACAACAAAACATCCTTTCTCTCCCTCTACCACCCCACAATTCTACTACTGGTTACACACTGTGGAACTGACAGAACACTGAAAAAAAAAAAAAAAAAAAAAAAACTTCATGACAATTCTACTGTATATGGAATAGCAGTAACATCCTGATCTCAGGATAGGGCTTAAGAAGGAGTAATTTCAATACATGGAGCAATCCTCAAAGCTTTTGGATCACGGCCTCAAAAATCCCCTTAAACTCTTAAAGTGTCTTCCTGTTGTTTTTGTTCATTGAGCTATTTAAAAAATAGTTTTTGTTATTTACTTTACTTGAGAGAGACCAAAGGGGAAAGGCATATATGGAGAGAGCTGGGCATGCCAGACTACAAATGAACTCCAGAAGCATGCAGCACCTTGTACATATGGCTTATGTGGGTACTAGAGAGTCAAACCTGGGTACTTTGACTTTTCAGGAAAGCAACTTAACTGCTAAGCAATCTCTCCAGGCCATCATTGAGCTACTGATTACCAAGATATTCAATAAACATAACATCCAAACCATATAGCACATTAAATGTGAGGAAATTATTAAGTTTATTTTCATTTGATTATATTTAACAAACATTTGTATTTACATATTGTTTAAAGTCATGACAGGATATTTTCTAAACCTTGAAAGAAAATAAGGTAGAAAATAACACCTTTTCACTGATGAATTAATTTGACAATTACTTAATGAAATACTATTATATCTGAAAATTTTGAACATGAATATTAGTATGATAAACAGAGAACATCCATTCAAGTCTTACAGATATTCTATGTTTTGGGCAAATGCACTCTACATAAACAGTAATAAGTAAATTTAGCTCAGTTTTTCTTTGTTTGTCAGGATTACCATCTGTCTTATTTAAAAATCAAAGAGAGAGAGAGAGCAGGGAGCAAGAACAGGCACACCAAGGCTGCTTGTCACTGCAAAAATACTCGACACATGCTTATTGGGGAATCGAACCTGGGCCATCAGGATTTGCAAGCAAGTGCCTTTATCACTGAACCATGTCTCCAGCTCTTGTTTACCTGTAACAAGAATATGCAAGGGGGAGTTTCTGCATGTCCAATCAATGAATTCAGGCATGGGTTCCTTTCCTGTTGTAGAAACAGCCAAACACTACTACATACACATCTGTGATTTGCATATGCTGGTCTTTTAATAGCCCAATGACCCCCACTTCCCATTCCCAAACAGAAGGATGATTTTTCTGTAGACAGGAGCTTCTACTGCCTTCCTTTGTGGAACTCATATCCAGTGACAGTTAGTGTTGCCCTCTCATTTCCAGATCAAATTGCCCCTTCTGGTTTTTGATGGAAGTCTGGGAATGTACCTGCTGTCCTCCCCAGTGACATGTCTTATTGGAGAATATTCCTGGCCTTAACAAGGGGGCGTCATCACCACCAACTTCTCCATTGACCTTCAGTGGGGGCATTTCTCTCTGCTCAGCCTTCAATTAAAACCAGCACTCTGGGTTGCAGAGAATGTGGTTCCTAGACATGTAGGATTCACAGCTCATGACAAGGTCTCAGACTCTCTAGGAAAGCTGAACCATTCGTACCTATTAGTTTCATGGCCTCGAATCAGGACCAGCATTTTTGCCTTTTGCTTTGTATGAAGTATCTTTGACATTTCAAATATCTAACTATAAATGGATAGTTCTTTTTTTAAGTTGAACAGTTTTTGGACTATAGTAGTGTAAGTTTTTTTTTCCCTAAAATAGCAATTATTGGAATTTTTATAGTTATGTGGCATAAAGTTTATGTTCACAAATAATTCTATGGAAAATTTAGCTCATGCTGAACTAAATTAGAAGAGGACAGTTGCATGTTTGTAAGAAAGTTCTGGAACTTTGGGTAGAAAACAATGGAAAGAGGAGATTTGATCATTTTCTCACCACAGTTGAGATTATTTAATCATACAGGCTTAGTCATGATTCAGTGGATTTTTTTCTCACAACTCCATATGGAGATTTATTTTTCTTCTCAAGAATCATTTTCTTTCTTTCTCTGCCCAAGATTTGTGTATAGACCTGGCTGCCTAGAGAGTTGAATATCACTATGTCAGGTTAGGATTGGGCCCATAATGGGCATTGAAATGAAAAGAATAATCAATTGAAACCTGTGTACTTAAGTGCGTGTTTCCTATTTCCGACTGAAAATGCTGCTCAAATGAAAGCCAATTTTCTTTTTTATGAACTGATCACATAATTGGGGATTGAGTTATAATACTCACAGAAATGGTACTTTTAATATAGACATATTACATTTGATTAGATTTTGCACAAGGGAAATTTTCCTTTGTAATAACTGAGCATTTAATTCCAATTCCACCAAAGGTAACTTTGAAATTGCAGGCTGAGGAGTATACCACACTTCAGCAATCTGATTCTGGCAAGGCAGCCCACAGAGCGTCAGGACCAGGCATCCTGCTTGTTTGACTCTACATTTGTCATTAATATTTTTGGATTTCATTGTACGATCTATTTTTTTATTAGTGTGGTTTCATTGTCCACAGCATAAATATGAGAGTAGGATTTGCATTTAGAATGCTATAAAATACACTGTTCCTTTGGGTATACTAAAGAGGGTACCCTATAGCAACTCACATAAATCAAGATAAGAATACTAAAAGCTAAGCAATTGGATTAGGTACTAAATTAAAAACATTACAAGATTGTGGTCCAGCAGCCACCAGGAACTTAAGTCATGTTACATCTCTCACATTGTCTAATGTGGGAAATTAAAATGACAGTTTTAAGAGATAAAGGCAATCTTGTTCCTGTCATGCTTTAGGGTTCTTGCCAGTTTATCTACTTATGAGGTGTAATGTGATATTATGTACACATTTCCTATAAACATGCAGACATTTATAGACATGTCCAAAGGGTGCCACTTGATGCAAAATGAAGTGAAATCCAGCCTTGTGAAATCCGATGATTTACTCTATTGTGGGTACAGTCCTGCTCCACTCTCCCTGTCATCTGAAATCCACGGGAGAAATGGAAGACAAACAATTGAAAATTTTAGCTTAAGACCTACCAGAGCAATGTTGTACAGTTTTCCAAAACCAGAGATAAAAGTCTCCCTCTACCTTTATTACAAAATAATATCAAAATTTATATATTGTAGGTGATAAAAAAATCTCTGAAGCTTTTGAAGCTTAAATGCATGTAAGGGGTCTATTCAATTTTCTTTTTATTCTAAGAAAAATCTTAGAAATGTTGAATTTGCTACAATATATTTTATTTCAAGAACTAACATAATTCCATTCCTAAAACAGAAAAAAATAATATATTTTAATATATACTAGAAAGCTTCTTTTTTTTTTTATTTCCAGTATGTCCTCTTTCAAGCTAACCTATTTTTTCCCCTCATTTTATATTCTGTGGAGACACTGATATGTGCCTGATTCTTTTTCTGTGTAAGAGATGTTTGGCAAATAATAGCATTCTTTCCCTATCAAGTTTAAAGCTTTTATATAGCCAGTACAACCCATTTAAACTCATATTCATTCTATACGGACTTGCTATTTTTTCTTCTTTGTGTGCCCTCTTATAATTAGGAAGAAGGCCCCAAAGGGCCCAATTAGCCAACATGTGAATGTAATTATAACTCTTGACTTTTCTTCCTGTTCTCCGTGTTTGTGTGTGTGTGTGCGCGCGCGTGCGCGTGCATGCACGTGTTTGTGTGTGTGTGTGTGTTTGGGAGAAAAGACTCAGAAGTAAATTATAACTTAAGCTTTAAGCTAATTTATGGCAAAGCATTCATCATCTTACCCTAAGAGACCCTGCTTTCCTTTACGTCTGCTAAGGAGAGATGCTGTACTGGAGACACACATGGAACACACAGGCCTCCCATGGGCCAGTGGAGCTAAGCATCCAGCCTTGCTATCAACTGTGTTGGGATGTTCAGTCCTCTGAGTCCAAGCTTGTCCCATAAGCGATCCTCGAAAGAGTTGAAGTTTAGATGGGCACATGATGAGCAAGAGGGTAGAAGCTAGAGTTTTCTTAAAAAAAAAAATAAAAAATGTTTCTTGAAAGATAGAACTTTGGGACAAGACTTATGGTTCCACTCAATTAATTCCTAATGCTGTTTCCCAACTGTGATGATCCCACAATGAAATTTTTTGGGGGGAGAGAGAATGTGCAGACATCACTCACAGAAAAACTGTTTTCTGAAGTTTCTTCCTTCTCTGGAATCATTTCACTTTGTTCCCTTATGTCATAAATCAACACACAACATATTTCTCATTGTGAAGCAAGTCATCTTCAACATTCTTGGGGGTTTGAAGGACTGTTTAATTTCACTTAATAGCAACCATGCAGATAGTTTGTGTAATTACCCAGCTTTTGTAACCCCTGGGTGACCAGCTATATACTAACACTGGCATCTTGTCTCACATTCCTAGCAAGTACTACTCGCAGACGCTGGTGTTACTGGTGCCCTCCAGCGGTCTGAACGGAACTGCACCAGTTGGGGCTTCTACTCTGAGCTAATTCTATTTTGATTCTCAATTTGAATCAACATCTTCATCTGTCAGTCTGTAGACTCTCTTCTTTATTGTTTTACTACATACATTCCTTGTCTTCCATGAGTTGTAGCAATAATAGTTAATAAGAACTGATATCATTATATAGCTGCAATATTACATTTAATTCTTATAATAGTTCTCTGAATCAAATTTTATTATTAACCTTTTTTTTTTTTAGTAAAAAGAAAGTAAGATCTTTGAAGGATGTAAGAATTACAGTGTAAACCACAGAGAATTTTAATTTAAACAGAACTGGAGACTCCATTACTACTTTGCTGACTATTATACTATTATTAGGTTACTGAACAAATGCTACATATAACCAAGAGGTTTCCTTTGAAAAGCATTCTTCTTGGGCTTCAACCACCTGACCAGCTTCTTGCCTCCTATTTTTCCTACCCACTCCCAAATCCCACCTAACTACCATATTCTACCAACCTTTATTTGAACATATTTTAATAACTGAAATTTGTATGGAAAGAAAATAAATTCAGGCTCCTCCTGACATATAAAACCTAATTGTAACCAAATCACTATTTGAATTTATGTGGGATAATACTTTTGTGCATCAAGAAGAATGAATCAGTATGAATGGATTAAATCCAAAACACATTCTAGTAAGAATGTATTAAATCTAAAACAGATTCCTGTGTGTATATCTGGAAAGGTTTAAGTTAGTTACTTTGACCTCAAGAGAGGCTGGTTGAGTTGAATTAATAGCTCATTCAGTAACAAGCTCACTGCACAAACATGAGGATGAGACTTTGGATCCCAAGCATTCACATAGAAGGCAGGTAAGGTGGCTGACACCTGTAATTCTAATGCATTGGAGGTCACGGAAGGAGGATCCCTGGGGCATGATAGCTAGATATTATATAGAAACCTATGAACTTTGAATTCAGTGAGAGACCCATCTTGGAAAATAAGGTGGAGAGTGATTGAGGAATATATCTGACATCTACCTCTGGCCTGCACACACAGGTATACATCCTGTGACACATACTCACGGGCACATGAGAACCTACACCCACACAAACATGCATAGACATATGCATCATTACCACATAAACATGAGAGAGAGAAAGGGAGACAGACAGAAAGAGAGGGACACAGAAAGAGAGAGAGACGGAGAGAAAGGAGTGAAAGAGATAGAGCAGAGAAGACTGGCTGAAACATTACTTATCTTTTTGCCACATAGTGACTCAATGATACAATTCCTAGAAATATATAGATCAGATTGTTAGTTTCTGGGATGAAGGCCTCTTGAGCTTTATAGACTGATGCCTTTTAGGGGATGCCAAGAGAGAAGGCGATTCAGGGAAATCAAAGGAGTCAGTCAGAGAGATAAGGCATGTAAGAACTGGGATAAGAAATGAAGACATCACAGCAATGGGGAAAAATTTAGAAATTCTTCATAGATGACAACTAAAAATAATGCTAAAGAAATTGAGAATTTTGAACATTGAAAAGGTTACGAGACTGGTTTGTATGAAAATATATTCAAGTATAATTTTATTTACTTTTAATCAAATTCAACTTAATATATATTTAACAAATATATGATCACAATATTAACAAGGCTGTCAGTATGCTGACCCCTCCCCACTTTCCCTTGCAGAATTATTCCTTCACATTAGGTTATTTTTCCTGTATGTTTGAGAAGCAAGGGAGGTCTCTGGTTTCTCTTGCTTCAAAGCAATTTTGCCACATCTCCACATTTGGTGTTAGGACTTCAGAATACTAATTCTGGGAGGGTTAATGCATAACATTTATTATTTATTTATTAACAGTTAATGTTAATTCATAACATTTAAGCTTAACAATAAAAATGGACAGGCATGGTGGTGCACGCCTTTAATTCCAGCACTCAGGAGGCAGAGGTAGGAGGATCGCCATGAATTTGAGGCCACCCTGAGACTGCATAGTGAATTCCAGGTCAGCCTGAACCAGAGTGAGACCCTACCTCAAAAAAACAGTAATAATAATAAATGAAAAATAAAATAAAATCGGAATAATCAATTAGTACCCAAAGAGGATGATTACATATTACATCAGTATTCCATTAAAAGATAATGCTGTTTTTATTTATCAGTGACTAAGTATCATAAAGGGTTTATATAAAATGTCTAACTAGTCCATCCCAAGAGTGGGAGAAATGACATATAAAACATGAATTTTGAGTAGCTTCACTGTAGCCTATACAAAATTAATAACTAGGTTGAGAAGTCTATTGATGCTAAGGACCAAGGAGCACAAAACACTGACAGGAAAATATGTATAAATAAGAGTTCTTCCTTACTCTGCAGGAGTAATTTCATCCAGGAGTAGGAAAAGGGTGATGCTGTTCAGAGAATTTAGCCCATGAAATTGGTATCAGTCTGTTTTCCTGCACGTTACAGCTATGTCAATCTGCATAGCACACTGAGTTTTCAAGTGTGAGTGTTTGAGCCAGATATTAAAAGTTGTACCATCAAACACAGATAGTAACAATACACTCTGTTTTCCTCATACATACCTAGTCCTTTAAATCTAGTCCTCACTTTAATTCAATGTTGTCATCTGGAATTACTTCCCTATTACCTGAAGAACTACCTATGAATCTTCCTTAAATGTCTGTAAGTTGGTGACATGATTCTTTCCATGTTTATTGATCTCAAAGTCTCTCTTTACCTTGAAATATATTAGTGTTAGTCATAGAAATATTCTTTGTCCTGTTTCCCTAAGTTCATGGATGGTTTTTCCTCCCATTCTCCTTTTTTTCCTTTGTTAGCAATTTTGCTATTTTGTGTCTAGTTCTTATTGTCTTTATACTCATATTCTTAAGGGTTACAGAGCTTCCAAAATCTGTACTGTACTGGCATTCATTGGTTTTTCAACCTCCAGGGCATTACTTCTTCAGTTACAATTTTAATCTCATACAGAAGTGGGTGCCAAGTTACTTCACATAACCCTTTTTGGGACTGTCTTATTTGTCAATAACCTCCCACTAGTTATCCTACCTTCTATTGTGTGTGTGTGTGTGTGTGTGTGTGTGTGTGTGTATTCCTTATTGAACTATTTTCCAATTAATTGATCTCACACTCAGGTATATCTAATCTAGGTTTAAACCCTTTCTTCCTTCGACCTGAATTAAAGTTATTGTATTTTTTTTTAATTTAATTTATTAGTTTTCTTTTCAGTAAATACAGGCAGTTTGGTACCATTATTTAGGCTCATCTGTGATCTACCCCCTCCCATTAGACCCTCCTTGTTATTGAAAATGGGTCGGGCATTGTGGAGTTAGCCCCCAGTTATTAGTATGATAAATGTCTCTGAAAATCATGACCCAACATGTAACTCTGACATTCTTTCCGCCCCCTCTTCCACAAGATTTCCCTGAGCCATGTTGGGTTCATTTTTGGTCTGCTTCAGTGCTGAGGTGTTGGGGGCCTCTGAGGCTCTGGCTCTCTGATTTGGTAGGAGTTGATTTTTCTCTGCATTGATCTCCTTCCCCTTTGTGCTGGTATCCAGTTCACAGGAAAACATCACCCTTGCTTATTTCGCCAGTTGTCCTTAGTTTCAGTTGGGCCCCTTCTGAGGTATGTTGGGGCAGCTCTGTTCTTAGGATCTGCATCTATCTGGAAAAGAGAAGCAGATTCTCCAACGGAGAGTAAGTTAGCACCCAGAAAATTGAGATAACACTTACTTTTTTGATAGACAGTTTGATAGGTGTAGGCCCTCTTATACCCCGTGATTGATGGTAGCTTGATATTGTAGAGTGGGCTTGTGTTTGGGTATGGTTCTGACTTGTTTCCCAGCTCCAGCTAAGGGTCTAGTACCACTGAGTGGATCAGTTAGCCAAATCAAGAGCAATTGATTCCTCACCATGGCTGTGTTATTGTATTTTTATCTTAGAACCACAGTCTTATTTTTCTACATGGTATTCTCTCATTATTAGCACCCTTACTGTATTTTTATCTTAGAACCACAATCTTATTTTTCTACATGCTATTCTCTCATTCAATGCTCATGTCACTCCTATCTCATACTTACATGCAAGATATAGATGCATGCAGAAGTTTTTAATCCTGTATTTTGACTCCTTCAAAATTTTTAAATTGTAATATAAGTAAAATATATGAAGAGCACATAAGGTCCAATGGTGGCATGTTATTTAAGAGGTGTTGTGCTCTCTCTGCTGCTGTGCATCTCAGGGAATAACCACTTGAATGTAAGGAGATAAGCAGACTTATCTGAGGTAAATTGGACTGTGTTTTGAGTTTTGATGGTAATCTGGCTAACTCCAATCAGCAAAGACTTCCTGGTCACAACGTGTAAGCCATCCAACTGTAACACTTATGTGTTCACAAAAGTCACTCACATGGGTGGTTTTAATGTCTGATTGTAAGTACTATTTGAAGGGAAAAAAGATAAAATACCTATAATTTCCTCTGTTGTATATCCAGGTTTAGATTTTAAAGTTATCTTAGGAGAAATTTCCTCCTCTCTTTATTCTTGCTGGGTTTTCATCCCTTGACTTTCCAATTACCTATTCCCAGCATTGAAACATCACTGTGGGTGGCAGGAGCGATGGCCTGGGAGGAGATGCAGTTACAGAAACACAGCTCGCATGTCAGAGCCCTTCTCTTTAGGACCTGGGCATCTTACCTCCCCTAGAGCACTACACAGGAAACCTTTCTGAATTACTATTGGCTTATCTGTCATTCCCTTCTTGGAATTTTTGTCAAGAAAGCTCCTTTACCCTTACTAGAAGCATATGTGCTTGAGCCAATTTTCTTGAAAACATTTACATTAAGAAATATGTAATGCATATCTACTGGAGTTTATATTAGTTTATTTCTCACAAGAAATTTTCAGATGTAAATTGCTTTTTGCATTATTTTAAGCTTTTTAAAAATATATTTCAAATTATTTATTTATTTATTTGAGAGAGAGAGAGGGAGGGAATGGGCACAGGGCCTCAAGCTACTGCAAACAAACTCAAGATGTATGTGCCACCTTTTACCTATATTTCTCTTTTATTCCAATTTTACTTAATTTAAATTGAAGACTCAAGTGAAAAGTCACCTAGTCTGGGTCTTACATGATGGAAGGACATGAATAGTTTAGTTTCAAAAATCAAACTATTTTTATTGTGAAACTAAGTTATCCCAATTCAAAGAAGACAGCAATGGGAATAGAATTATGTTGGAATATTTCAGTGATAACATCTGAAAACTTTACATTAGAAGTATATATTTAGAAATAATTCCTTAATTCATTTATTCTCTTCTTGGATTTACATGATTTCAAATGTTTCTTTCAAGAATAAGTATTTCAAAAATGGATATAAGTACATTTGAGGGTGAAAAATCTATTTGATCCCATGTAAAGTTTTGATATAAATTTATAAAACAATAAACTATGTATTCTATATTGTAGAATATAACTCTTAAGTGATAGTGGTATATTTCAACTTTTATTGCATGATTTTATTATGGTAAGTATTTTCAATAGATTCTTTATCATATGGATGAAAATAATTCTGTTCCAAAGATCTCTGTAATACAACAAATTGGAATGTAAAGATAGAGGAAAACCTTTATACTGGAGTCAGTTATGACTGCCCCTTTCCATTTTCATAAAAAAAAAAAAAAACTGAACTCTAGAGCAGTCAGGCTTCAAAGATATTTTAAAGATTTAAGTACTCATGCATGGGAGAATTCCAATGCAAACAGTTCCTTTAAAGTACTTCAGTGCATGCTGGCTGTGGGAGGGACCTGGAGAGGCTTCTTAATCTTGCTTAGATCTTTCCATTAATGGAGTGTTATAAAAGTACTTTCAGCATACATGAGAAAAAGTAGTCTTACTGGGAGAAGCCTGGTTTCTCCCTAAGTTATCTTCCCCTCAAATAACGTTTAACAAACAGTTCTAAATAAAGAAAAAACTCTAGCTGCAAGGGATTAGTTTCAATTTAGGATTATTGTATTAAATATTGAATATTTTATTCCCTGAAAGCATATGGCCTACAAATGTTTAGAATTTCCTAAGAAGCCATCTTCTCATTCCATTTTTATTTGTTACTTTGTGTGCATAAAGGATTGGTTTAAACTAAGTATTTAAAGTGGAAAAAGGTTCAACTTTTAAAAGTGTTGTTGCATCATGACAGAGTTTAAGACAAAATAAATTCCCACAGCAAGGTGGATGCAAACTCATCAAAACCAAGTCTAGAGTCATGGAGGGTCTGAATTGTGAGACTGTCTCAGTTCATAATCTGTAGAAATGTCAGTCATGCTTATACCATTCTGTCAGCCGCATATACACAAAGTCTAGAGGTACAAGAATTTATGTAACAAATTGGAAATTCAGTCTAACCAAAGAAGTAGCTACTATAAAAAAATTCTATCAATGCTAAAATTATACTTTCTTTCCATAATCCAATTCTTCTTTACTTTTACCAGTAGGATTGCCTTACCTTTATAGTGACATAAAATATTACATAATAATTTCAGATAATAATTTGCTTCTAAGAGAATTTTTTACCTGTGAGAATTATATTGTTATATATTAGCTTCTATTTTTCTCTGCTTTAAATATCAACCATTATACAGTTTAAGTACAGGACAACCAAATAATGATTTTAAAAATGCAAATTAAAATGTAAGTTTCTTTTTACAAGGGAATACATGCTCTAGTTTCCTCTCATTTCCATTTCATTAAAGTTTATAATAGAGGAAAGATATCTGCTTAGTTGTTCCAAAGGTATAAGAAACCAAGGTGGCAGATTAAAAATATGCACAAATTTGCTATTTTATTATGAACAGATCTCCGCACTATGCATGCATTCTGGGTATAAGCAAATTGAAGCAAATTCCATCTGGGATTCTATCTCTAACAAGATGACCTTGAATAAATAGTATGATTTCAATAAATTACATCTTCCCATCTACAGTATGGTAATAATTACATGTGTGCTGCAGTATATTTGCTGAAGAAAAATAAGTAATATCCTGCAGTGAAATTTTAACTGGTAATATCTGTAATAGTTGTCAGTAGCAGCTATTGTTACTTACTTTTGTACTTAGTTTATAACATCCAGTTTATAATGGGTCATGGGAATCAATTTGTTCTCCCATTTACAGCCCCTATGTTCTCCATTTTATAGCTGGACAACTTTACTCCCTTCCACTATGTTTTATGGATTAGGGAGTCCAACTGTAAAATCCTACCTTAAAATTAGATGGCTAATTTAGGGTAGGAGGAACAGGGATCAGGAATGGCATGTTCAGTTCATTGTGGCCACCCACCCCAGTTATCCCCACCACCACTGCTGTTTATAACAAAAGATTTTACTTGATGATGTCTCCCATAAATCAAATTGAGGATTTACAAGATCCTTTTTTCCTCACAGATTTAAACATAGATTGAATGTTTGGATACATACTGTTACATTTTTATACAGTACCAGCTTAATTAAAATACCATTAAATAGTGGAGACCCAATAAATATACCAGCATTACCAGCATTATAATACAGTCATATTATGAGGGGATGGAGAAATCAGATCTATAAACTAATCTTGGATTATAAAAGCATGAACTCTTTCAAACAAGATGTTATAATTTTTTTTAAACTTTCTTTTATGTATTTATTTATTTGAGAGCGACAGACACAGAGAAAGACAGATAGAGGGAGAGAGAGAGAATGGGCGTGCCAGGGCTTCCAGCCTCTGCACACGAACTCCAGATGCATGCGCCCCCTTATGCATCTGGCTAACGTGGGACCTGGGGAACCGAGCCTCGAACCGGGGTCCTTAGGCATCACAGGCAAGCGTTTAACCGCTAAGCCATCTCTCCAGCCCATGATGTTATAATTTTTGATTGTATAGTACAAGGTGTCCCGAGGTACTTTGTAATCATTAATTAAAGAAAGCCTCTCTTTTTAAAAAATATATTTTATTTATTTATTTATTTGAGAGAGAGAAAGAGGCAGTGAGAGAGAGAGAATGAGCAAGCCAGGGCCACCAACCACTGCAAGCGAATTCCAGATGCATGTGCCCACTTGTGCATCTGGTTTATGTGGGACCTGGAGAGTCAAACTGGGTTTTTTGGCTTTGCAGGCAAATGCCTTAACCACTCAGCAATCTCTCCAGTCCAAGAAAGCCTCTCTTAACTCAAATACTGTTGTCTGTGGTTCCTCTCAGTTGTGTATGACGTATATAACTTAAGTTGCTGTAGTTTCAACCTTAATGGCCTCAAATAAAGAATATCCACAGGGTGGGGAATTATTTTGATATCAACAATGTATCTAAAGGAAAGAATAAGATTTTTCCCTTTATTCATCTATTTATTTTTCATCTGTCAATCTTTGGTTTGTTTGATGTATTCAGATTTTCACAACTCTTTCACACTCCGAGCATCCACTGGATATGTTGCTTCTCCATTACCTTATGAAGAGGGATATACATGGATTATGTGAGGCAATTGCTTTAATATGGCTTTGCCTTGTAGCTCTCTTTATTCAGCCTTGAGGACATAAAAAGTGCATAAATAGAACAGCATATAGAGTCCCAGATTCAAATGCTCCAATACTCCCTCCCTGAAGGTGAGGGTTTTCCTGAGAATGTGTGCCCTGACTTTGGTCTGCTCTCTGCTGTGGAGGTAGAGGTGATCTGAAAGTAAGAAAGAACATGTGTGAGATTTATTCAGTGTGTATGTGTATATATATATATATATATATATATATATATATATATATATATATATATAAAATGATTTTTCAAGGTAGCATCTCTAGCCTAGGCTGAATTAGAATACACTCTGTAGTCTCAGGCTGGTCTCAGACTCATAACAATCCTCCTAGCTCTGTCTCCCAAATGCTGGGATTAAGTATGTGGACCATCATGCCAGGCTGTAGAGAGAATGGGTGTGCCAGCCTGTAGACACTGAAAACTCAAGATGTAAGTATTACTTTGTGCATCTGGTTTTAAGTGGGTACTGGAGGATCAAACGAAGGTCCTTAGTCTTGCAGACAAGCGTCTTAACTGCTGAGCCATCTCTCCAGCCCCCTCTATTGCTCTCACTTGATGTGAATTCCCTACACATGGTCACCTGAATTCAAGACCAGTCTTCTTCCCTCAAATGTCACCTGTGGAAATGCATGCAGAAAATGACAAATATATGCATATATTACAGACTTGGTAGCTTAGACAGAAGAAACTTATTTTCTCATAGTTCTCCAGTTGGGGAAATCAAATATCATTCACATTATCACTGGGACATACTTCCTACGTAGTCTCTTTCCCAGTGTGATAGATACAGATACTATCACATTCTGAGGCACTTGGGTTTCACAGTTCAACATATAACTTTGAGTGGGACACTATTCCATGACAAATTACTTTCCATGAAGGGAAAAACTTAAGCAATCAAAGAAAGAATGTGAGTGATACTGTGGGGAAAGGAATATGTTGTGATTTTATGATATGTTTCACAGAGGAACAATGAGTTAGTTTAGGACAGATTGTGTGTGACTGTGTGTGTGTGTGAGTGTGTGTGTGTGTGTGTGTGTGTGTGTGTGTGCACGCAATCACCCACCTCAATCACTTTCCACATTACTTTTGAGACAAGTTCTCTCATTGAACTTGAAACTCACAAATTAGGGTACACTAGCTAGCCAGCAAGGCCCAGGGATCCTCCTGTCTCTGCATCCCCAACAACGGGATTTTAGAGAGATGCCACTACACTTAGGATGTACTTGCAAGCTGAGGATCCAGTTTACTGATTAAGCCTTTTCCCCAGCCCCTGTGAGGCATTTTTTTTGAAAGATGCTTACTTCTGTACATTTCACACATAGATTTAATATTAGCCCACCACCCATTACATGGTATATTGTTTATCTTCTTTGCTTTCTTAAAATGGTATAAGTACAATCCTTGATGTCTCACTTGGGAAGGCAAAATGAGCTGGTGGCATGAAATTATAATTGCTATATGTTAACAGCATCACTTACTTCTACAGTACTTTCTGTGGTGGTCTTATGTCCTCTGGTAAATGAGAAATTTATTCTGGGGAATTTAGAGATCATTACTATATACAAAATGAGGTGGGATCTGGGTTTGTCTGCAATTTTGGTTACATGTCAAGTCTTTGAATTATAATTCAAAATGCAAATTCACATCATTGAGCAAGACTAAAGAATTGCCTCAATGAGTAAAAATTGCTTACCATACAGGCAGGAGGACCTGTGTCTAGATCCCTGGTATCTATATAAAATTTGGGTGCTGTCACAGATACCTGCCACCCCAGAGTTGGACAGAGACATGTGGGAGGATCCCTGGGGTTGTCAGCTACCTAGTCTAGTTGAGTCTGTGATGTCCTTATTCAGCAAGAGAGCATGTCTCACAAACAAGGTGGAGAGAAACCAAACCTTTACACGCGTGTGGCCACACATGCACATATGCACTCACACCTGCACACACACATTCAACTATGCACACGTATGCATACCATAGAAACATACACGTAAAAACATGGAACTAGAGCTTTCATTATAAAAAATGCGGTAAGGATAGGATATACATGTGACATGAGTTCTAGAAACTTCTGTTCTAAAATTAAATTTTAGAATTTGTTACCTACTTATTCAAGGAAACATCATTACTGATATAAGGGTTCATTACCAGGTTCATACCTGGTGATATCAAATATCTCTGCTTAATTTAATATGTGAGGTATTTGTACTTTTTAATATTTTCTATGTATAATCTTAATCGAAGGTCAGAATGAACTCAATTCTGTGTAGCTTTTTGTAAAATGCAAGAGAAGAACATTTGAACTATATAGATAATGACTCATAATTACTATACTTAAAAATTATTTCTTGAATATTTTAAGTTGCATCTTTGGAGAAATATAGAAGATGCTCACAGCAATTTCTTTTTCATGAAAAATTAAGGTGAAGGTTAACAAGTTTAACAGCTCATGATTTCTCTGAATTTGATGTTGTTATAGGTTGAATTGAAATAGGTTTCCTCTCAAATTTGTATGTTAAAATTTTCATCTTTAGTGCCAGGAAATTGTTCATATATTATATATCTTGAAATAAAATCAGATCAATGCAGGTATAAGCTGATAGTTGATAAAATGTGATGCTTGAATATAGTGGGGCCCTAATACATTATGTCTGGTATTCTTTGAAAAGGAGAAATTTGGAAAGTGGTATGTTGATAGCAAGAATGCCATGGGAACATGAAAATGGACATCTGCAATCCCAGCAATCAGGCTCAGACAAATAGATTTTTTTTTCTCCCCTGCTGAAGAAAGAACCTACTTGTTAAAACCTAGTCTTCAGAAGAGTGAGACAATAACTTTCTTTTTATTATAGAGCACATTGTTTTTGGTATGACTTTTAAACAGCCTTTAAAAATCCTAACATATAAGTTCCTGAGCCTTGCATTTTAAGACATTTTTATTGATTTATTTGTAAGGAGAAAGAGGGAGAGAGACAAAAGGAGAGAGAGAGAGAATGGGTAAGCTAAGGTCTTCTGCCACTGAATATGGACTCAAGATACATGTAGTACTTTGTGCATCTGACATTACATGGGTACTGGGAATCAAACCAAGGCTGTCAGGCTTTGCATGAAAGCACTTTAACTGCTGAACCATGGTCTCTATAGTGTGCTTAGTTTAGGTGACTATATATTGCTTCTGATCCTAAGGTTATATAAATTGATGTAGGATGCTTAACCCTTTAACCTGAGGAATGAACATACATCACTTCTGAGCCCGAGGTTATATAAAAGAATATAGAAATATAGAGTCTCCCGCCTGCCTCCCTTCTCTCCATAGGAGTGCTGTGATAAGGGAGCTCACACCACCGCATCTGGTGGGGGCTTCATGCGGGGGCTGAGGATCCAAACATAGGTCCTTGGCACTCTTGTTCTAAAGTGAGTCATGCTTGACATTTAAAGTATCCAGATAGTGTGCACAGGCTCACAAATACCCTGCACACATTGGAATTGTATGCAAATAAACTCATTTAATATGCAGTCTTGGTTTCTAGGATCATTTGTTTACTATGCTCCATGGGTTTCATTCATTTCTCTTTGTACAATTAACTTGTTACTGACATGTGGCATTATACTTTATGAAGAGACACTGTATGGCTATTACATTGTATGGCTTTAAGTTCACTTTGAAACTAAATTAAAGTACTACTATTAAAAGTACTTCTATTACAAAACGTATCAGGAAAAAAAATAAGGAGAATGTTTTCATGGTTTTAGAGTAAGAAAATATTTCTTTAAATTGACAGAAGAAAGCACAGTTCATAAAATATTACTTGTGTTTAGTTGTAATTAAGGTATCTTGATTACTAAAAATATATCATTAAAATGAACATCAAACTCAAGTCTATGATAAAATGTCCAGTATTCGATACTTATAACTAAAAAAATAAGTCCATATTAACTAAAGAACTAAAAATGTATATGTCAATGATAAATCATGCAAATAAAATATAGTGGGATAATGGTATGGGCACATCTCAAAATAAGATATTCAAATAGCCTATAGTCTCATAAAAGAGGTTTTGGCCACACTTCTGAACAATGAAACATAATACATAATATAAAATCATAATTATGGATAATCCCATTGTTATTAGAATATATGAAATGTGAAACTCAATATACATTTTTGAGGGAAGGGAATTTCTAGAACCTACCTTATTACTTATGAGATGCTAAATTGCATGGAATGATATACTAGAGTTGAAGCCATGTCTACTGTGACATAATAATCCTACTCCTAGGTATATTTGCAAAGAAAATTAAGATATACATTAACCAGAAGATATGTAAGAGAATTCCTTCCATCATTCATAATCCCAACTTTTGAAACAAGGCATGTATCCAAAGAGAAATGATTAATTGTGAGAGGCCAAAATTATTAGCAATGCCCACTTCCACTGTGTTTTTGATGTTTCCTCCACATGTGTAGCATCTAACTGGATGTTGTCATACTTTTCTAATTCATATGTTGGGCCAGCATAATTATAAATATCAGTGAAGTATTACAGGGACCCTTGTGTTAGCTGGAAAAGAGGACTTTGATAAATTGCCACATATCTAAAACAACTGCTAGCCTTTCCCTCGGCTTCTCTTCTTACATTGTCTTTACTATTGTAATTGTTAATTTTAATGGTTAATGTGATTGGCTCTATCATCAATCAAGAGACTGGCTTCTGGGCAGGTTTATGAGGATATTTCCAGAAAGGATGAATTGAGTGTATGGGGCTTGCTCCTCTCCAAGTGTGATCAGCAGCCCAAATTAAAAAAAAAAAAAAAAAAAATCTCAGAAGAAATTATTGCTATTTTTGCCTTTCTTTGTTTCTCACTGGTGAGCACATCTGTGGTGGTTTGAATAGAATAGATGGCCCCCAATATATTCAGTTGTTTATTTGTTTGTAGTTTGCATTCTGCAGCCACCTGGCTAGAGGCAATGTCACTGGGTGGATCTTTATGTGTGGTGGTGGGCTTCGGATTTCAATCTAAATATATGCAAAGTGTGCCTAGCAGGAGTCCCTGAATTGTGCTATGTGGCTTTTGGCTTTTGGTTTGTACTTCTCTCTCTCTGCTTGGTCCTGTGAAGACAGGCCAGCTTCTTCTGCCATTTATGGAACTTCCCCTGGATCTGTAGGCTTCAATAAATATCCCTTCCTCCATAACTGTGCCTGGTCTGGAAGTTCATCTCAGTGAACCTGAAGCTGTCTGCTACAACATCCATCCATTTGTTCTGCTGTTGATGCCACTGCTTGTGAAAATTTTGACATTAAATATTTCCTCATCCCTTGAGTTTAAGAATGAATGACATTTCCTTCTTCAAAGTTGCTTACATCATAAAGCTATAGAGTCAGGGCTATCTGGAACTCTGATTTCTAACCAGTGAGCAGTGGAGGGAAGGATGAATAAATAAACTCCACCTCTTCATTCCACAACATGCATTACTAATTCATTCTGTCAGTATTGTTTACTCCTATACAGATAAAATGATTGGGTCCAAGTTGAATTGTATGAGTTTTGCTTTCTCATGTTCTGCTGGGAAGACCCCCTCATACGCCAAAGATGAAGATATAAAACCTGGATTGAAAGCCAGTGGGTGACTCCACAAAGACTCCCCCGAAGAAAACATACAGTGCATAGGAACAAAGCTAATTCCAGCCAAAGGCTGTTAGACGTGTGGCCAAGTTGGAGGTGACCTGTGTAAACTGATGCTCGCCATGCCCTTTATTAGGGGACATTTTACATTTTAACGTTAACACTAAAACACCATGGCCTAGCAAATATTTTTACATAATGTCAAGGAGGCTTAAGGTGATTATTGCTGAAAAGCATTGAAATTTGAGAAGTGTGACAAGGGAGTAGACCCTCAAGGTGGCTGCAGGCCATAACCATTGGCTTTGTGCAATAATCAGTTGATGGCAAACTGGATGGACTGAATTCGTGTTCCTTTGCTTTTTTCATACAATCATCTTTTCTCCCCAAACTAACCAAGACTCTCTGTGATCTAATCCCTTCCCAGAAATATTCCTGTTTGCTCTTCTTTAAATATTCAACTAACTTATTTTTTTTAATTTACAACCTACTGGGCATTAAATTTAGCATTTTTACAGAGAATCCACAAAATACCTTGAAGCCAACTGCCATGGTTGTATTATAAGTGAAGAAATAAAGATGCACAGAGGTTAAACAAACTGGTTTGGGTCTGAGAGCTAATTAGTAAAAATTGTGCATATAAAGGCTGGTTAGATAATTGCTACAGTTATCCTTTCTTGTAACTAAAATCTGCAAAAGAAGGAAATTGTGTGCTTGTGTGTTCACTGAGGATGAAAGTTCTGGTGATTCAGATCAAAAATAACCAAAACAATGAGATGATAGGTACTGGTGTGTGTGGATGTGGTAATTGTGCAAGTGTATTCTATGGTGCTGTGAAATCATGTGACACTCTCCCATTGCGATAGCATGCTTTAAGCCTATAACTTCCCCTGACTGGCATGTGAATACATTTCATTATCAGACAGCAAACTCATTTAATATGTTTGCTAAACAAGCATACAAATAAAATGCCATTGGTGAAAATATTCATTTAATAAAAAGTGTATTCTTGATCCTACTGTAGAGTAGGCATTGTTTCCATGAATACAATGGTGAAGAATAAAATGCCCATGTTCCCTTTCAGTGTAGCTGCTTTGGGGGCTGTATAAATGAGAGAGGGTATATAAAGAATGAGCAGTAAAATGAGAGATGTGCTAGAAGTTTGATAAAAATGTTAAAGAATATCTTTCTGCTCTAGTAGATTTTGAGAAATTTTATGAAAATATAGATGGACCAATATAACTAAGTTTAGCCTCTAAAAGAAAAGCAAGGTGTAAATAGAACACAAAGTCTTCATCATCTTCCTTATAACCAAATAGATACATGAGCAGCTGGGCACAGGGTGCATGCCCTCAATCCTAGTACTCGAAAGGCAGAAGCAGGAGGGTCACTGTGAGTGTAAGTAAGGGCAGCCTGGGATTACAGTGACCGTACCTCAGAAACACACACACACACAAGATAATCTCAGCCTCCTCAGTAAAAGTAAGAGTTAGCCACAATCCTGGTCTTGTGTCTTTCAAAAATTAGTTGTCAGGGCTGGAGAGATGGCTTAGTGGTTAAGGCATTTGCCTGCAAAGCCAAAGGATCCTGGTTTGATTCTCCAGGACCCACAGAAGTCAGATGCACAAGGGGGTGCATGCATCTGGAGTTCATTTGCCGTGGCTGGAGGCCCTGGCGTGCCCATATTCTCTCTCTCTCCCTCTTTCTCTTTCTCAAATAAATAAATAAATAAAATAGGTTGGCAAAGTTATAAAAGTTAGAGTCTAGCAAGGACAGGCATAGGGGGCACATTCAGGGCTCCACAAATCTTAAGTAAGTATTTTACTCTCCTAGTATCCGAGACATACTGGAGTCTAAGTCTCTTATTTCCAACAGCAGTGCCCTTGGGAGGTCATGAGTTAGTTACAAAATTGTGAATCAGTACAGAAATATTTTCTGGGTGCAGGGGCAGTTGGAGTCTGGGCTCTTCTCTGACAGCCATGCAGACTTCTGCCATCTGCACAGAGCACAGTCTTAATCACAGGGAATCAGCATACCTGCTGAGACAGTCTTAGAAACACAGAGAAAGAAAGAAAGAAAAAGAAAGAAAGAAAGAAAGAAAGAAAGAAAGAAAGAAAGAAAGAAAGAAAGAAAGAGGTAAAATGAGTAAAATAATGGAGGACATTTACATTTCAAGAGGAAAATACCTTCATAAATTGTAAGAAATGGATGTGAATCTGAAAAAATATATGAATTTCTACAATTGCACAAGGAAGCAGCAAAATGCCCAAGGTGACACTGAAATTGAAAACTGGGTGTGGGGTGAGGGACACTGAAGAGATGGTTTAGTGGTTAAGGCACTGGCCTGAAAACCCTAAGAAGCTGGGTTCAATGCCCCAGTATGTACATAAATCCAGATGTATAAAGTGACACATGCATCTGGAGTTAATTTGCACTGGCAAGAGGACCTGGCATGCCCATTCTATGTCTGTCTTTTTTTCTCTCTTTCTGTTCTTCCAAATAAATAAATATTTTTAATTTAATAACTGGGAAAATCATTGTAATTATGACAGGCCAGAAATAATGATCTGAAGATTTCATGAAGAAAGGGAACACATGTCCATCCTAGTCTGATATATAGAAGATTTTTACAGGGTTTCCAAAAAATATAGAAAAGGAAAACCAGCAAACATATTTAGAGAAAATGACATTCATGTGAAAGTTTGAATTGAAAAGAAGGGAGATTCATTATGAATATTTATGCCTAGGCAATAACAGAAAGAAAATCAATTGTACATCATTTCCATTGATGGCATAAAAGAATTTAACTTTAAAATGTTCTTTATCAAAACCTCTTAAAATACAAATGATTCATAGTTTCTCCATATTCCTTACAAGAGCACTTTCAATGGTAACAGTGGAACAAGTGTGAAGACAACACCTCTTATTATAGAGAACGTCCAGTTGTTCCTACCACTCCTTAACCACTCCTGTTAACATCGTGCACAAGTCCTCATGGTATATGCTATAAATATCCCTGCACTACGGAGCATAAAATTATTTTATTTATTTTTATTTTATTAATTTTTGTTTATTTTTATTTACTTATTTGAGAATGACAGACAGATAAAGAAAGAGGCAGATAGAGAGAGGGAGAGAGAATGGGCATGCCAGGACTTCCAGCCACTGCAAACTAATGCCAGATGTGTGTGCCCCTTGTGCATCAGGCTAATGTGGGTCCTGGGGAATCGAGCCTTGAACCTGGGTCCTTAGGCTTCACAGGCAAGTGCTTAACCACTAAACCATCTCTCAAGCTCAGAGCATAAAATTATGGTCCCAGAGATATCAAGTAAGTTTTCCAAAATAAGTGCCTAGGAAGTTGTAAATCTGGCCACAAAAAGTCTTCCCATTTCAGAATTCACACCAGGAACATCAGTTACTTTTCAGGACAGGGGGAGTCAGATAACAGTGCTTTTGCTGAAATCTATGAAAACCACTCATGCTCCTTCTGACGAGTACTAGGAGTGGAAAAGGTTGGGAGAGACAGATTGAACCAGTAGAGACATTTATTTCCTTTGGATAAGGAAGTGAAAATGTGGTGCTTGAACCCAGTGTTAATGCAATATTTAAGATTTTTTTTCCATATAAATGACTGTAATATTTTCAGATTCCAAAGATAAATTTCCAGTTAAACATTTGGTATGTACATAAAGTAGGAAAGCACACCAATGTTGAAAATTATTGATATGTGGTCATGTGAAAATTAGGCCACAGTTTATCAGTTAGTGAAAAAGCAGCAGAGGACAGTGAACAAGGCAGTCCTTGTAACCAGAGAATTATAATTTACACAGATAAACATCCACAAACACGCCCATGAAGTGTATAGGATGGGAAAATCTTTCCGTTCTAGGAAGGTCATTGAGGGCACAGAAGGAGGGCACAAAACGTGGGGAAAGAAATTTAATTAAAATTACGCTTTGCACAGCATAGCTATTTTTGTTTTTGTTCAAACATATTATGACGTTGTGTTTTTGATCGTAAAGCATGTGTTGAAGTGAGCCAGCAAGATGTAAGGTCACCGCAGGGCTGGGGGTCAGGTGACCAACAGGTAGTAAAAATGTAGCTGAGATGGTCCTCAATGAAGGACGGGCAAGTCACCCAGAAAGGAGGGACGCTGACCGAGTCCTACGTGGATCCATGTTTGTCCTTCTAATATGACCTCGAGGCCTCTTCAGCCACTGACCAGTCAAGTTCTCTGCCGCTCCGAAAGGACAAGTGGCATGGCTTTCATGACACACAATTGCTTCAGCAGAATAAATAGCACATGTCTGTGACATATAAAGTAATTGTTAAGTAGCTCTTAGGAGATTTAAGATGCAGTGAAATGTAGTGATTATTTTTATATGGCCTGAAAACAAAAATAAAAACAACAACAAAACAAAAACGGTTTCTTTTATGCATGGATCTATGAAGGCTACTGAAAATCTGATACGTGGTTCTCACAGACAAAACGTCACTAAAGGACACTCATGGTGACACATAGCTTATGCTGTGTGTTCAGGGAACTCCCAATTTCACAATTTTGCAACACAAAACACTTAGAATGACTAACCAGACATTAGCAAACAATGACCTATTGGAGATGACAGTGCATAGATTTTTGTTTTGGGCGTGCATACAATAAAGCCCACTTAAGTATAGCTCCATCATGGCCAATTTTTAGGATGACCCAAGTGTTCTGCATTAAATATTTGATATTGTTAGAGCTCTTTTGCTTTATTAATACTCTGAGAACAGTCTACCCTTGGCTCATCATATTTCTTACTTTTAAGACAAATCCCATCAGAGCATAGCCGGTTTCATTATGAAACCTGACTAACTATGACTGTGGACTTATCGGATTGCCAAAAACACATAGACCTTGAAAATAAGTTTCATGTTTCAAAAATAGTTAATTGATAGATATCTGTGGCAAATCATAGTTTAATTCACAAATATGAGGAGAAAATACTAAAATTCAGTGTTTCACGTTATATCCCAAATTAACCCGAGCAGCGATCGCAGTGAAAGCTAGGATGTGGAGGTTACTTGAGACATTGGCCAGCACTGTCTAGGTACACCAGTAAAAGATGCAAACTGTGGAAGAGGCGCAGGCGCCCTTTGACAACACAACGAAATCTGGAAGATGTTTTTCTGAATACAATTCAAAACCTGCTGAGGGGTACTTTTGTCATTTATTTCTTTATCCTAGAAATTGATGCTGAAATATCCAAACGGAAAAAAATAGCAACTACAATTCTTCACTATTAAGTAGTCAAAAACCAAAAAAAAAAAAAAAAGTTCCAGTTAATATGCCAACAATGCATTGTTTCCAAATGTCAGATTGTTTTTGTCTCCTTCTGATTCAGCTGAAGTTCCTTCCTTTCCTGAGGCCTGCGACGTTGGTGGCTGTCCTGGATTCTGTCTTCACCTCTGCTTCCTGCCTCACGCACTGTAGTTTTCTTAGCTTCCAGGTGTACCACAGTAACCCCAGGCTGGCAGGGTCCCTCCTCGGGATCTGTTTTACAGCCAGTCATAGTGGGGTGCTCTGCATCAGTTACCTGAAGTCCTCAGTGTCCTACCAATGAACAGTTATGTGCCCCGGGGCCTTCTGTTCCTTGATTGTATTCCTTGAAGCTCGCCAAACGCTGGGGAGCATGGTATCTGGCCATGTTTATCACTATGCTTTTTCTGGGAGAAGGCTGGCTTTATTACCAGGGCTATTATCTCCTTAGCTTTAAATCCTTTATCTTGAATGTTGGCTGGCGCTTCCTTAGTAGTTAATGTGTACTTGGGGAGTGCATGAATAAAGAAGTGAACAAGAAAAGATGAATGAACATTTTTCTTTTTAAATTATTTTTGGTTTATTTTTATTTACTTATTTGAGAGCGACAGACAGAGAAAGAGGCAGAGAGAGAGAGAGAGAGAGAGAGAGAGAGAGAGAGAGAGAGGAAGAGAATGGGCCCGCCAGGGCCTCCAGCCACTGCAGACGAATTACAGATGCATAAGCCCCCTTTGTGCATCTGGCTAACATGGGACCTGGGGAATTGAGCCTCAAACTGGGGTCCTTAGGCTTCACAGGCAAGCTCTTAACCGCTAAGCCCTCTCTCCAGCCCTGAACATTTTTCTAGAAATTTAGATTTTTATTTGTAGCGATATAACATTTAATGATATAAGTATATCTTATTTATTTAGCCTCTTGTTTTTATCTATTCACCTAGACTAATTTCCTTATTTTTCCTTTATGATCCAAGTTGGTCACAACCAACTTGTGACTTTTTTATGATAAATATCACTTAGTGATATTTCTTTATGATAAATTACAGGAAGTATGATTTTTCAAAAAATGTAACTATGTCATCTGTATTGAATAAGAAAGAATCATGTATTTGTAGGGAATTAATATGTCTTAAATGAACTGTAATTAATGGACCAATTTGCTGTTGACTTCCTATTCAATTGCAAACTTCAACTTTATTTTGGGATCATTTTCATGCATTTAGTCTTGGTTTCTGCTGAATTCAGTGTTATTAGGCTTTCTTCCATCAACATACTTGAGCACAATTTGTCTAGGTAGAAAACATAATTGTGATTTTTAATGTGATATATATATATATATATATATATATATATATATATATATATGAAAAATTTAAATCACACTTCTAAAAATATAGTATTTTTTTAAAGAATCAGAATTGTAAACATAAATAAGAGACACCTTTAGAGATCTATCCACAACTATTTGGCTGGGAAGTAGATTAAAATTTTAAATTATTGCTGAGGTTACCTAAGTTAAAAAAGACTAAGATCTAAGAGCTGAAACCAATCAAAGGTGCTCATGGCAACTACACTATTTCCCACAGGGCTAATCTATGCAAGCAGTATTTATCATTTAAACAGTCCTGCTTCAAAGGCTATGAATGATGTTATGTTGCCAAAAGAAAGAACCATTTGCTGACAGTTTATTCAGGATGAGGAGCAAAGAGTGAAGGGGGCTATTTGCATTTAGCTCACATTTTGAAATAAGGAGAAAGTAAAGAGAACAATCCAAATTTGACATCAATCCCCCTCCTTTTCTTTCTTTCTTTCTTTTTTTTTCGTTCTAAAGCACTGTTTTAGTTTAGAAAGAAATTCTAAATTGACATTTAAATGGTGGCAGGGCAATGCTCCTCTCTGCCTTGTGGAATGGTCTCTGGAAGTGCACAATTATGCTGTCATCCTTAGCACTCCACATCGGACAGAGTTTAATTATTAATGTGTTTCCCTCAGAGAATGACTCGATCATGTCACAACTCTAGACAAATACGTCTAATGCAAAATCATAAAATATTCACTTGAATACTGCTGAACTGACAGGAAATTAATTCTATGAACACTTTTGATATTACCAGAAAATTAGTTTCAAATGCATAAGACTGAAATAAATGTGTTCATAATTTGCTCAAGGGTAACGCTCATCTTGCAATCAGTTGGTGTCTTTTTATAAATGTTACAAGTATTCAACGTGGCTTTGTGATAAAGAGGACAGCTAATGTAATGTATTATTTGTAGACAGTGTTTTACTTGTAAACAGCAGGGAGTGAAGAATTGCTCTCTCAGAAATATTTAAACTCCAATAATATACTGCTATTTATCATTTTGTAGAACTGAAGAAGTACCATCAAAAAATGTTTTGTCTTTCCCAGAGATTGAGAAGCTCAAGGAATGGTAACAGGATTTTAAACTTTTCATTTTAGATCACTTCCTCAAGTCTTATCACAAAATGATTGAAAATAATTACTATCTTATGATAACTTGCAACTATTGTGCAAATTTGCAATTGTATGACTTTTGAGAATTAAAACTAGCCCTCAATGAAATCTACCCCTCTTCTGTGTTTGTTCAGAGATTTGCAGAAACTTATATATTCATGTACCTAGTTGTATTCATATTTTCAAACCTGACTGAGTAAAACACCCTTAAACATCAACTTGCAACATTGCTTTCTCAAGTGTGAGACACAAGGACCCATGCATAATCTATGAGGACTACAAATGAAGAAAGAAAAATGAAAAAATAGTAGCTGGAATATGCACTAAAACTTCAATAGAAAGTTAAATTGGTAACCATATAGCAAATGCATTTCACAATGAAAAATTATCCCAAAAGATATTAACTTATAATGCTCAAAAGTAGCATTTTATACAAATAATTCCTCATCTTAGAAAACAAATACTCCTGACACATGAAAGGAAGCATTAAGTGGCCAGTGTTTGCTGTCAATCTATAGCTATTGATCACACGATCAGGCGCTTTGGGCTTCGAAATGGTGAGCTCTTTAGAAAGGAATTGCATTTGATGATATTCTAGAGAGAAAGGTCTCCTCCCTTGAAGGAAGGTCAGGCTTTCTTACCATACTGAATCTGAGCTTATCTGTTCCTGCTGATGGATCCCTTCCTCAGACGAAGTTGCTCATCACGTGGTGTTATTATAAGAAATGAAAGCAGCATCACTTTCTATGTAATGAAGACTGTTTTAACAATGTTGTACTGTACTGATTTATGTCTTAAAATACATAAGATAAGCTATACCAAATTGCCTAGAGGTCTTAGGTCTCAAGCACACTTACAGTATAAATTTAAGCCTATGTAAAAGGAAACCTTGCAATTGTGGTTGGTCTTTCACTTTATATACTTGGCAAAGATGCTGGAACAAAAAATAAAAATAAAAAAATACAGTTACCCATGCATCCCACCAGCATTCTTTGCTGAATTGTTTTAACCTGTTTTAAACCTTACAGAAATAATTTTGCTAATTACACTTAAATCTACTTGATGACATTATATATTACACAGTAGGTCTGACAAATTTGACTATAAGAAAGGTAACAAATAATGACATTGAAGTTATGTTTAAAAGTAAAATACAGAGAAATGTACTCAACATTACAAATCTTCAAAACAATGATTAGATGTTTGATCTAGTTAGTATGTTGACATTACCCAGAGGTTGGTTGTAAGGTGTACTAAATTTTTAATTTGTGTGTGTGTGTGTGTGTGTGTGTGTGTGTGTGTGTGATTGATGTACACGTGTGCATGTGTGCTGGAATTTCATGAGCGTGATTGCAGGCACATATGCCACAGTTCATGTTTGGATGTTGAGGACAACCCCGGATGTCAGATTTTGCTTTTCACCTCATTTGAAGGAGGACTTCTCATTGTTTACTGCTACATTTACCCCATTAGATGACCTTTGAACTTTCAGGGGTTTCTCCTGTCTCTGCATGTTTTCTTACCACCGGCATGGTAGGATTGCAGATGCTTTCACTACAGGGTCTGGCTTTGAGTGGGTTCTGTAGATCCATACTCAGATACACATGATTGCACGGCAAGTGCCTTTTCCACTGAGCCATCTCCCCTGCCTCAATACTAAATTTCACAGACTTATTTATTTATTTATTTATTTTTGCTAAATCATTTTCCAGAATGGTTGTTCAACGAATAGGTGCTATAATATTCATTCATCATGTAAATGAGTGTACAAAGCAGGATGTGTACTAAGAGATAAGATGCATACCATGATGTAAACAAAAATCCTTCCCTTAGCCGGGTGTGGTGGCGCACACCTTTAATCCCAGCACTTGGGAGGCAGAGGTAGGAGGATCACCGTGAGTTCAAGGCCACCCTGAGACTACATAGTGAATTCCGGATGAGCCTGGGCTAGAGTGAGACCCTACCTCGAAAAACCAAAAAAAAAAAAAAAAAGAAAAAAGAAAAATCCTTCCCCTAGTTTCTTAGTAGGGGAAAAGGAAACGTAATAAAAATTATATAGAGAGCAGACTGTAACTGAATGGGAAGGCAAACACATGTGTTAAAAATATTATGATGTTTACGTTAAAGGGCATGGGAAATTATAACAAGTAAGCGCAATTAAAGGAAAGATTCATTAATAAGGTGGTTTTCACAAGAAATAATGGGTGAAAAGGGTATTTTGAAAGGTAGAGACAATGCTGGCTATCATGTTAAAAAGGAGTCTGTTACCTCAATATAGACAAAATTAAAAGGACTATCTAAGATCATTTTCACTTCAGGCAAGAGAAGGAGGAAGTCATATCTGCCCCCCAGAATCCAAACTTGTATCTTAACATTGTTCCAGCCAGAGTTCACTTGTTCTTTAGCCAGGTCACCAGTGGCAATCACATTGCAATATCCTATAAGTAATTATTCTCTCACGGTACACTGACAATCAGCAGTATATGAACACTAAAGAATTCTCTCTTCTTACAAACTTTCTTTCTTTGCTTTTTAAAACATACACATATATTTTTTTTCTTTTCTTTTTGTAAATTTTTTTGTATATTTTTATTTATTTGAGAGCAACAGACAGAGAAAGAGGCAGAGGGGGATGGGTGCACCAGGGCCTCCAGCCAATGTAAACCAACTCCAGATGAGTACTCCCCCTTGTGTATCTGGCTAACGTGGGTCCTGGGGAATCGTGCCTTGAACCAGGATCCTTAGGCCTCACAGGCAAGTGCTTAACCACTAAGCCATCTCTCCAGCCCATATATATTTTTCCTTTGGGAGAGAAAGACACAGAGAGAAAAATCACACCAAGGCCTCTTGCAACTGCAAATACACTCCCAACTCATGTTCCATGTTGTGCATCTGGCTTTATGTAGATACTGGGAAATCAGATGCCAGGCAAGGAAACATGTTTAACTGCAGCACCTCTCACCATTTCCAGTGCGTTTACTTGTCTTTTTCTTCCAATTCTTTGAAACCTTGTAACATGAAAGTATCTGAGGCCTCAGTCCCTGAGAAGCTTCTTTTTCACCTAGCTGTCTTGAAAAATGTCGGTGACTTATTTAACAAAGATATGGTTTTCCACATATGTAGCAGAGTTAAAGGCAAATTTAAAGACTTGAGTCAGGACACAAAGTACCCTGCCACAAATTGTCAAATAAAGTTAATGCAATAAAGTGATTGTACAGAGAAAACTGAAATCTCCCAAATTACATCAATTTATAACTTAGTGATAGAGTTATATATCTTACTGTCTTTTGAGTATTTCTACTTTTGTTACCTTAATTGCCAAGAAGCTCCTCTGATTTCTTTCATAATCCACACCATCTTCACTCAGAGCCCTTTATATCTCACTTGTATCACAATTCATGGAGCCATGTTTGATGATATTCCTTCAATCTCATTTCCTTTCCTTAGCATGCCACGCACAAGTAACAAGTACTTTTTCCTCTTAGAGCAGGCTTTCAATTTGCTATAATGGTTCTTTGCCTCTTTCTTTGCCTAGGTTTTCATCTCTCAGATAAGTTCATATTTGCTTTCCGTGATGGTCATTTCTCGGTGAGGTTTGTAAAGGTAGAGTACAGCTATTCAATCAAATCCCAGTCTATGTGTTGCTGAATGGTATTCTGGAGATGTGATCAACTCCTAAAATTAAATGATTTCAAGGAAAGAACATCACCCAGGATAATATGAACAGGAAGAAGTTCCCCCTGTGGGACATCATCAGCTAGAGCCTGATCCTTTCCAGGGGGCTCTTCCAACAGTGCTGCAGACACTGGATGCTCATAGTCAGCCTATAGTAAGACATAACAATTGTTCTCACCTGTTGCCTTCTATACTAGTTATTTTAAGCATGCCTGTGACCAAATACCTGACAAGAATGAGCTTAAGGAGAGAAAGGGTTGATTCTATAGTACAGCTTCAAGGTGATACATCACTCCATGGCTAGCAGGGCATCACAGATGAGCAAGAGGTTAGCTTCTTCCATGTCATCCAGAGGGGAAGGGAAGAGAAGAGGAGGAGGAGGAAGTGGGGCCAGGCTACAAAATCTCAATGACTGTCCCTTTTGGTCCACTTCCTCCAGCAAGGCTCCTCTTATTCAAAGTACTCCAACCTCCCCAAACAGTGCCTCAGATAAATGGGGACCAAGTGTTCCAACACATAAGACAGTGGGAGACATTGCTCTTTCAGTCCACAAGTCTACTTCATCCTCTCGAGAGATAGGGATGAAATGTAAAGGATTTAATGTTAGACACAACATTTCAGTCTATCAAGCAATACAAACATGCATTGCTTGCTTCCTCCTATTTAAAGACAGCTTTTCAAACTGGTGTTATTGACGCGTTAACTTTGAACTCACAGCCAAGAACCCTATAAACCATACTTTAGCCAAGCTTTTCTGATACATGTGTTTGGTTGTTTTATTTTTTTGTGGGGAGGCAGGGGATGCACTACTCACTTTTTGCACATCACAATACTGAACCACACTTTAGCACTGCCAGGTCAAGGTAATTCAAAGAGTACAGGTGTCTGTAGGGAAACACAAAAATATGAAAGGAAGACATTTGATAGACTTCAGCTAGGAGTTGTGAAGAGCTTAGATGACAGAGCTAGAAGATATATGGTTGCCTTTTTTGAGCTTATCTTGGGAATCGGCTTGTGTTGAGTGACTCAAAATTTTTGGCACTCGGAATTTCCATGAAGCACCACAAAATAGCATATGTATGTCTTGTCTTGCTTTGGGGGTTCCAAGTACATGTAAATGCATAAGTAGGTTCACAGTCATGATATATAGGCAAATCTTGAAATTCAATGACATCACCTGCCACACATCCATTCTTGTATTTCCCGTGCTCCTCTCACTTTCTCTGTCTCTCAACATTGACATACTTGCTGTCTTGCTCAGCTTACATATTTAGTTTTGTAACACATTTTGTGAGGTTATACACATGAATTTAGTATTTATTCTGTTTATTGTTTATTTGTACAAACATCTCATTCACTGTAAAACTCACAAGAAAAGGATTTATGTCTGATTTATTCAATCATATATTTCCATCGCTTGGAATGACATGTATAACATAACACAGTCTAATAAATATTTTTCACTGAATGAATGAGAAGCCTGATATAAACAGTAAGTTTTAATGTTATTTGCTTAAGGCTGTTTTCCACAGACTTGAAACCAATTGCCGTCTCTAAGGTGATTCTTCTTGGATATTCTGGAGTCCTACCCTTATACTACCATGCATGTACACACCATATATAATATTGCAATAATATAATATATGGCATCATGTGGTGTTTCTGGAATTTGCATGCTGTCTAAGTACACACACACACACACATACACGCACTCATGCACACATCAGAAGTTCTTGATTTGATTGGTGATAGGGAAGACACAGTATGTTTTGCTTGAACAGAATATTTAATGCTGATAATGGTAAGATCAATACTTTCCCTTAGGACATATTTCTCTTTGAAAGGAAGGATTACTTTGGAGAGTATTACAGGAGAGGTGCATGAGCGGAAGATGGAAGGTAAGTCCAAAAAACTGGATTTCCTTATTGAACTCTTCAATGTAGGTGATCAGGGAGCTAGAGGCTAGCCTAGAATTCATGACTGTATGGGAAGATGAGAAAATTTGTACTAAACATATAATCATTCTTCCTTCATGACTGTACACATTTAGACATTAATAAGCACAAGAACTAAAGTGGTTTATAGGACAAATTATTCTACTAAATTTGTACTGAAAGTAGAACACAGTGCTGTGGCTGGAGAGATTACTCAGTTGTTGAGACACTTGCCTGCAGTGCCCTATCACCCTGATTCAATTCCTCAGTATCCATGTAAAGCCAGGTACACAAAGTGATGCATGCATCTGGAGTTCATTTGTAATGGCTATAGGCCCTGGTGTATCTATTCTCTCCCTCCCCCCCCCTCTGCCTCTCACTCTCTCACTCATCATTCCCTACAGACAAATAAAATACATTTTTTTAAAAAGAACTCAGTGTGACCCAGACCCATCACTGCTAAGACAGAGCAGAATGTCAGTTTCTTATATTTTATTCTTAGAAGAAAAGAAATAAGCATTATGGTAGTATCTGTGCATCCTAGATCTTCTAATAACATGTGCCTTAATATTGTTAAATAATAACATACTTGAGTGTTATGATCCCAACCTATGAATCTGGAGCAACACAAATATTAAAGTCATATAAACATGAATACATATAAAATGTGATTATCAATCAAGAAAAGGAATATATAATTCAAACAAACCTAAGGTGATCCTGAGATTAGTAAGTAACAACATCTAGAAGAGTATCATTTATGGTTAAAAATAGATAAAGATGGAAAAATAGAGAGTTTCAACATGTACTGAAGTCTATCATCATAGAAAACTAAAAGTTAATCCACTGTCCAAATATTTAATAATAAATTACAAAACTAATTTCATGTATACAACAATTAATGCAGATAGAAGAAAATGAGTTGAGAACCAAATCACAAGAGAACAAACATCCCATGTACATTGCAGAACTGAGAAAATAAACAAGGGAAAGAAGAATGCAGAGATAACAACATGAGAGCCCAGCATGCAGGAGGCTGATTTAGAAGGATTAAAAATTCAAGGTCAGTTTGGGCCACATAACAAGACTCTGTTCTCACTAAATAATTGAATAACAATAAAAAGTTAAAAAAAACATAAACCCAAAACTAAGCAAACAAATAAAGTGGTTGCAGGTAAATTTATATACATATATAAATATGTATAAAAATACATATATTGGGCTGGAGAGATGGCTTAGCGGTTAAACGCTTGCCTGTGAAGCCTAAGGACCCCAGTTCGAGGCTCAGTTCCCCAGGTCCCACGTTAGCCAGATGCACAAGGGGGCGGAGTTTGTTTGCAGAGGCTGGAAGCCCTGGCGCGCCCATTCTCTCTCTCTCCCTCTATCTGTCCTTCTCTCTGTGTCTGTCACTCTCAAATAAAAAAAAAAAAAATACATATATCACAGCTCTTTATGTCTTAAAATGAACATCAAATTCCTATTTCCCCACAATTCTTTTGGGTGACTGATTGCTCGAGCCTGTTCAGACTTGAATGTTCTCTGCTGGGCTAGACTTCATATGTCTGGAGAACCCTTGTGGATGGGTAAGGCAATAGGTCTACTCAAACTTTGAGCCTAGTATTGTGCTTAATCTAAACTGCAGGTGGCCAACAATTATCTAGTATGTCTTGATTCTCCTCTGTCTGGTTTTTCCTTTCCTTAAGGGGTCATCTCAATTCACCCACAAGATCATTTCATCATTCAGGTCTATGAGGGATGATCATTGTTAGTTTTTGCAGTTTTACTGGCCTAGAAATTGCCCAGTTTTCAAAATATTCAGATTAGCTATGTCCACACTTATGGAGTGTAGAAACAAAGCATACTCTTGATAGAAAGGGAACAGATTCCCAATGCATAAATAAATGTCTGATGAATAACAATTGAAAAAGGAAAGAAACATGAACTTTAAAAAAATAATCTACAATGATCTGAAATTGAAATTCCCAATGGGGCAAGCATATAGATTGGAATATATCCATTGTTAAACAAATTAAATGCTGACACATTTCTACACATATTTAAAGTATCAGATTCCTGATTAAAAAAAAACAAAAACACAAACAGAAAATTCAACTAACTATCTAAAGACAAAAACGCTACCTTAAAGCTAGCTAAAGAATTATAAATCTAACGCCAGGAGTGGTGATGCACAACTTTAATCCCAGTACTCGGGAGGTAGAAGTTGGAGGATTGCCATGAGTTTGAAGCCACCCTGAGACTACATAGTGAATTCCAGGTTAGCCTGAGCTAGAGTGAGACCCTACCTCGAAAAACACAAACAAAAACAAAGAAACTAGGGCTAGGAGAGATAGTCACTTGCTTTCAAAGTCTGGCAGCCTTGGTTCATTTCCCCAGTACCCACGTAAAGCCAGATGAACAAAGTGATGCATGCATCTGGAGTTCGTTTGCAGTAGCAAGAGGGTCTGGTGTACCCAATTCTCTCTCTCTCAAGGTAGTTTTAATTTGCATTTCTCTGATGGCTAAGGATGTAGAACACTTTTTTAGATGTTTATAAATCATCTGTATTTTTTCTGGTGAGAACTTTCTATTTTAATCCATAGCCCATTTTTTTGATTGGGTTGTTTGATTTCTTATTGTTCTGTTTCATGAGTTCTTTGTATATTTTGGATATTAATCCTCTGTCAGATGTGTAATTGGCAAAGATTTTCTCCCATTCTGTAGATTTTCTCTTTGTTCTATTCACAGTGTCTGTTGCTGTACAAAAACTTTGTAATTTCTTGAGATCCCAGGAGTTTATTAGCGGTTATATTTTCTGAACATTTGGGGTTATATTCAGGTCATTTCCTATGCCAATATGTTGAAGGGTTTCTCCTACCTTCTAGCAATTTCAGAGCTTCAGGTCTGATATTAAGGTACCTGATCCACTTGGATTTGATTTTTGTACATGGAGAAAGACAAGGATCTATTTTGTATCTTTCTACATATGGTTATCTAATTTTCCCATCACCACTTCTTGACAAGGCTGTCTTTTCTCCAATGAATATTTTTGTCAAAACTCAGATGGTTGTAGCTGCCTGAATTAACATCTGGGTCCTCTATTCTGTTCCATTGATCTACATGTCTGTCTTTGTGCCAATACCATGCTGTTTTTGTTACTATGGCTTTGTAATGTAGCTTAAAATCAGGTATGGTGATATCACCAACCTTATTTTTGTTGCTCAAAAGTGTTTTGGCTATTCAAGTTTTTTTGTTTGTTTGTTTTTCCTAATGAAATTTAGGATTTTTTTTTATATTCCTATGAAGAATGTCATTGGAATTTTAATAAGGATTGCATTAAATGTGTAGATTGGTAAGATTGACATTTTTAGAATATTGATACTTCCAATCCAAGAACATGGGGTATCTTTCCATTTCATTGTGTCTTCTGCAATTTATCACTTGAGTATTTGAAAGTTCTCATTGTAGAGTTCCTTCACTTAGTTAAGTTCATTCCAAGGTACATTATTTTATTTTATTTTTTGAGGCAATTGTGAATGGGAGAGATTTTCTAATTTCATTCTCCACACATTTGTTGTTAGTATAAGGAAAGCTACTAATTTCTGTGTATTTGTTTTGTATCCTGCTATGTTGCTAAAAGTGTTTATCAGTTCTAACAGTTTGCTGGTAGAGTTTTTAGGGTCTTTTATGTATAGAATCATATCACCTGCAAATAGTGATAATTTGATCTCTTCCTTTCCAATTTGTATCCCTTTTATTAGTGTCTCTTGCCTTATTGCTATAATTAGGACTCCCAGTACTGTATTAAATAAGAGTGGAGACAGTGAACACCCTTGTTTGGTTTCTGAATTTAGTGGAAAAGCTTCGAGTTTTTCATCATTTAGTATTATGTTGGCTGTAGGTTTGTCATAAATAGCTTTTATTATGTTGAGATATGTTCCTTCTAGTCCCAATTTCTGTAATATTTTTACCATGAAAGTATGTTAGATTTTGTCAAATGCCTTTGCTGCATTTATTGAGATGATCATTTTTTTTTTTGTCCTTCAGACAGTTCATATGATGTATTACATTTATTGATTTGCATATGTTGAACCATCCTTACATCCCTGGAATAAAACCAACTTGCTTGGGGTGAATAATCTTTTTGATATATTCTTGTGTTCTGTTTGCCAATATTTTGTTCAAAATTTTTGCATCTATGTTCATGAGGGAGATTGGTCTGTAATTTTCTTTCTTTCTTTTTTTTTTTTTTCTTCTGTCTTTGCCTAGTTTTGGTATGAGGATGAGTTGGCTACATAGAAGGAGTTAAGTAGAATTCCTTGCTTTTCTATTTTAAGGAAAAGTTTGAAAAAGCATTGGTGTTAGTTCTTCCATGAAGGTCTGGTAAAATTTGCCAGTGAATCCATCTAGGCCTGGGCTTTTTATAGTGGGGAGACATTTTATAATTGCTTGGATCTCTGCACTTGTTATAGGTCTATTTAAATGGTTTATCTCATCTTGATTTAATTTTGATAGGTCATATGAATCAAGGAAATCATCATTTCTTTCAGATTTTCAAACTTAGAGGCATATATATTCTTCAAGTATGTCCTCATAATTATCTGAATTTCTTTGGTGTCTGTTGAAATGGTGCCTTTTTTATCTCATATTTTATTAATTTTTGTCTCTTCTCTCTTTCTTCTGGTCAAATTTGCTAAGAATTTATCAATCTTTTTTATCCTTTCAAAGAAACAACTCTTTGTTTTGTTAATTCTTTGTTTCGTTTTTGTTGTTGTTGTTGCTGTTGTTTCTATTTCATTAATTTCTGCCCTAATCTTTATGATTTCTTCTGGTCCACTGATTTTTGGTTTGCTTGTTCTTCTTTTTTCCATGTCTTAAGGTGGAGCATTAAATTGTTTATTTGTGAACTCTCTTATTTCTTTTTTTAATAGTTTTTTAACATTATTTATTTATTTGAGAGAAACAGACAGAGACTGAAAGAGGCAGATAGAGAGAAGGCAAATGGGCGTGCCAGGGCCTCTAAACACTGCAAACGAACTCCAGAAGCATGTGCCCCCTTGTGCATCTGGGTTCTGGAGAACTGAGCCTCAAACCAGGGTCCTTAGGCTTCACAGGCAAGCACTTAATCACTAAGCCATCTCTCTAACCCTCTCTTATTTCTTAATATAGGCACTTAGAGCTATAAATTTCCCTCTTAGACTGCCTTCATTGTGTCTCAAAGGTTGGCATGTTGTATTATCATCATTTGATTCTATGAATTTATTGATTTCCTTTTTGATTTCTTCAATGACCACTGATCATTCAATAGTGTACTGCTTAATCTCCATGAGTTTCTATAGGTTCTGGAGCTTTTCTTGTTGTTGATTTTCAGTTTAATCCAATTTTTGATCAGATAGAGTACAAGGGATTATTTGAATTTTCCTACATTTGTGGAGATTTGCTTTGTGTCCTAATATATGGTCTATTTTAGAGAATGTTCCATGTGCTGCTGAGAAAAATGTATACTCTGCAGCATGTGGATGGAATGTACTATAGATACAAATATATTGTTTAGGTCCATTTGTTCCATGAAATCATTTATTTCAGATATCTCTCTGTTTATTTTTTACTGGGATGACCTGTCAATTGATGAGACTGGGGTATTGAAGTCTCCCACTACAATTGCATTTGATGTTATCTGTGACCTTAAGTCTAATAGTGTTTGTTTGATGAAACTGTGAGCACCATGTTAGGTACATATATGTTTTGGATTGTAATGTCTTCTTGCTGGAGTGTTCCTTTAATCAGTACAAAATGACCTTCTTTATCTTTCCTCACTACTATTGGTTTGAATTCTGTCCTGTAGGATATTAGGATAGCAACTCCTGCTTGTTTCCTAGGCCCGTTTGCTTGAAATACCATTTTCACCCTAAGGCAGTGTCTATCTTTTATTGAGAGATGAGTTTCCTGGAGGCAAGAAATAGCAGGATCCTGCCTTTTTAATCCAGTCTGCAATCCTTTGTCTTTTGGGTGGTGCATTGAGGCCATTAATATTCAAAGTTATTATTGAAAGGTAATAATAACTTTAAAAAAATTAAAAAAATATAGGGTATGTAGTGTTGGTTCAGCAGTTAAGGCACTTGCCTGAAAAGCCTTAGGACCCAGTTCAATTCTCTAGTACCCACATAAAGCCAGATGCTCAAAGTTGCACAAGCCTCTGGAATTCGGTTGCACTGTCTTGAAGCCCCAGCATACCCAATCTTTCTCATTCTCTATGTGCCTCTCTCTCTCAAGTAAATAAATAAAATATTTTTTTAAAAAGACTTATAAAAGTACATGTTCACCTCTAAGGTAACAATAGCAAGGAAATGGCAGATTTCTGTATTCCTGAACCAACATTGTAAAGATAGAAATGCAATGATATCGTTATAGCATTTAAAGTAAAGGTATCTACCAGAGGTAGCAGTGAATTAATAAATCAAGTCAAACCCATTCATGTGGGTGGAAGTGCACATTGGTGAAGTCAGGTGGAAAATTATTTGTCAATAGAGGCTAAACCTAAAAACACAACTTGCCTATGATACAACCATTTCGCTCTTAGTGTCCTTTGTGCTGTTGTTATCTAGCCAAAACAGAGAACACAAGACCCCCAATGCATATGCGTAGGAATGTTCATAACTCCTCTCCTACAATAGCCACGAACTGGAAGTAACTAAGATTTACGTCAAATACTGAGGAATAATTACACTATTATTTTTGTTTCATTGAAAGGAACTCTAAATTTAGTATTAGCATATTATGCTATTATAACAGTGCTGTCATTTTCATGTTAACATGTATTAATTTTGTCCTGCAACTATACAAGGGGTAATTTGGTTCTACTCCATACACAGGTTATTAATGAATACTTAGAAAAACCAATAATGACCGTTGTTTGGTTCCCAGTGATTATTCTGCATGATGAGATTAAAGTCAGTTTCCATGTCCCTACATTGAAAAACTGGAGTGTGTTGTATCAATAAAAAATGGACAAAAATAAATTTCCTTTGCTTCTATTTGGAGCAAGAATGAACTTTTCTCTCAAAAGGAGGGTAAAACACAACAGCAAACGTCAAAAAAACTTGCTTCTTGGGTAACTTAGGTGAAGTGATAAAGGTCCTAGACTCTACCTCTGGCCTTTCAGAATATAATTAAAATCTCCCAGAGGAATGAACAGTCTCACATGTACTCCAATTTTGCAATCTAGACACATTGCTGATGTCTTCAGCTTCTTTTTCTCTTGGTACATGAACACATACCTGTGGTGTTGGGTAAATCTCTCAGGAGTTCATTGTTTTCTCTCAACCCAGGATTCCAAGTTTCCAGTGAAATTTATTCAAAAATTTCCCCCCTCTGGAGAAACATAAACATGTTTCCTCCACACTGAACAACTCAATAATGTGACAGAAGAAAACATTTCTAAACTCAGGAAAATGTATGAGTCCTGCAAACATATAATAAGGATAGAAGGCCAGAAGATTATGCAGTGTTTAATTCTAACCTCTATGAGATTCAAAGATGGAGCCCTTGTATGGTAACAGGAGTCAGAACAAAGGTGTCCCTTGGAGGGTAAAATAAATCAGGGCACATGGCATAACATGGTCCAAGAGAGAGTTTATCATTTGTGTTGTGGTTATTTATGTGAGTTCATATATAAAATCCAGTGTATTTTCACTTAGAATTTGTGCATTCTTGCACATTACTACAGTATGTTATATTATGGGCTGAAGAAGTTGCTGAGAGGTTAAAGTGCTTGCCTGCACAGGACCCAGGTTTCATTCCCCAGGACCCATGTAAGCTAGATGCACAAGATAGCACATGCTTCTGGAGTTCATTTGCAGTGGCTGGAAGGCCTTAGCATGCCCATTCATTCTCTCTCTCTCTCTTTAAATAAATACAAAATACTATATTGCAACAATTATTTCTGAGTAGTCCAATAAGTCAAAAGAGGTGATATCTTCTGAGAAACCCAATCTGTGTACTTTTGTCATTTTTATGCCCTTTAACACAACATCATTACTAAACTGCAGATGGAGTACTGAGCAAGGGGAGATGTTGAACTCTGATGAAGGGCAATGGAGAACATGGTGCCACAGTGAGTTGTGAGAATAGATGACCTTCAGAGACTACCACAGTGAGGTAGGACATCATGCTCTTCATGTGTGTGCATGGGCTAGCCAGTGCAAGAAGGGAAAGGAACTTGCAAACCCTTGGTGTGCCAGAGACAGGTGCTTGGAGCACTTACTCTTAGTAGTTTGCTAAATGAGGCTCCTGTGATGACAATGGAAGATCTGTACGGCCCATCACTCTACCCACAGTGGATTTGTGGTGTCACGTAGATTTACCAGCTTCTAAAAACATTAACTCATTTAGAAATAGATTCACTCAGATACTGATTGCTTCCCCAGCCCTGAAGAAAGGGAAAAGGAAGGAGACAAACAAGGATCTCACTGCTGTGGCCTTGGAGCAGGAGTTGAGGTCTCCCCTCTGCTGGCCATGATTGTTCGTGTTGGATGACCTTTGGGTTCATGCAGCAGCCCTGACAGTCCGCATGGCTTACCCAGGGAGCTACTCAGACCCTCATCCCTGAAGGGGGCCTTTCCTCCAGCATTACACTTACCACACAGTGATGTGTCCTCCAAGCCCGTAGAAAGCAAAGTGTGCTTCACCTCCACATCCTTGTTACAACACTAATGTTGAGGGCAATCAGTGAACTTTGTTGAGATACGGGGACTTCACACTTGACAGGGTTGAAGGTTCAACTCATTGAATTTATTCTAGGACTGGGATTTACTCTTGTGCCCAAACTTCCCTTTTCTCTTTCTGGCAGGTTTAGAAGGTAAGAGGGTCTCTCTGTGTATGCTCCTGAGGGAGGCTTCTGGTTTTCACACATTGTTTAAATGGATTATTGACCAACCAAAGCCTCTCACCTTGATTTTCCCAATATATCAGACACACCATCAACAGCCATCCAATTTCATAGTCCTTATTTTACTACTTCCTCTGCACATTTCAAATGCCTGAGTTAATGTACCAGCCAGTGCATTCACTTATGCCAGTGTCCTATTCCCATTTATAACCAGTGAAAGTTTAACAATTGCTTTACTACATAGGGACATGGGCTCCATCCATCACTTGCAATCCCTCTACTTCCCATGATGAGGGCTTCACTGGTGGCCAAGTAATTAGTGATTCAATTTCAAAATCTCATTTTTGAACCTACTTCCAGTGACCATGACTGGGTTATAAGAAAGCTAGCAGAGCAAGCCCATTACACAGCATTACTAATTTAGTAGCATATACCTTGGCACAGTGGTTATCTGTGGAGATACACTTACTTATGAGAACAAATCAGGCTATGTCTTATAATCACTTTTAAGTTATAGAAACCTGTAAACAAATAATTATAACTTAGTATAATAGTCAGTTTTCTGTTTAATCTCCTCATATAATGTTAACATTTATTTTTTATTAAAAAGCTACATTTCTGGAAAATTCCTTCAAAGACAATAGTATGCTAAATGAAACACTATACAATATGATTCCTAAAATAATACTAATTTTAAAGAGTGACATAAAAACAAATTGAGGGGTAGGAAGAGGGTTCAGTGGATACTCTGTGGTGGAAGTGTTGAGTACCTAAGATGGGTCCATAACACAGTCTGGAAGCTCTGGTGAAAATGTACAATCCCAGTAAATTACTGGCAATAAGGAAGGCAAAGATAGAAAAATACCCCAGAAATGTCATACCAGGTAACCTAATGAAAAGAGAATTCACAGCAAGAGACCCTGCCTCAAACGTGGAGGAAGATGAAAACCAAAACTTGAACATTTTACTCTGGCCTCCTCCATATCATATACACCATGGTACACATGTGTCTAAAGTCACACATTCCCACTCACATGCAAGAAAAAGTAAGACATGGAAAAACACTATATTCTTAGATGTTTGTGCATCCATACTTGATGTAATTCAGATATAAAAAAAAATGGTGGGCGAGTCTGTACTTGGAAACTATGATGCAAGGAAACTAACTACTGACACAATAATACTGTCATCTCTTTTTATACCCATTCTGAAGAAATGACAGCCAAGTGTTAAGTTTACTTTTCCCTTTATGCCAGTCACCTGCTGTTAGAAGTGGGGAAAGAGAGCAGAGCAAGGGTTTTGTTTTTCTTCTTTCTTTTTGTTTTTCTTTTTCTTTTTTTGAGACAATGTCTCACTGTAGCTCAGGCTGGCCTTATACTCAAGGTGATCCTCCAACCTCTATCTTATGAGTTCTGGTATTAGAGGCGTGCATCACCATACTTGGCAGGGCTTTTCTTAAATGCACATCTAGGGGACCATGTGGCTAACATACACAGGTGTAGGAACAATTCTGTAGTATAGGATTAAAAAATAGTCAATTCATTAGCTTTATTTTTTAATTTATTTTGTTCTTATTTATGTACTTGAGAGTGACAGATACAGAGAGAAAGGCAGAGAGAGAGAGAGAGAAAGAGAGAGAGAGAGAGAGAGAGAGAAAGAGAGAGAGAGAGAGAGAGAGAGAGAGAGAGAGAGAGAGAGAGAGAATGGGCTTGCCAGGCCCTCCAGCCACTGCAAGCAAACTCCAGACAGGTGCGCCCCCTTGTGCATCTGGCTAACGTGGGTCCTGGGGAATCGAGCCTCCAGCCCGGGTCCTCAGGCTTCACAGGCAAGTGCTTAACCACTAAGCCATCTCTCCAGCCCAATCCATTAGCATTTGATCTTTGATGGGCCAATCAAATTACTTTAAAGAGTGAGACCAGCTCTCTGCTCTACAATTCCCAGGAATCTAGATGATCTGATGAAATAGTCAGTGTTCTCTGAGCTCATTCAGAAAGTTCTTTCACAAGGGAGACATCTGTAAATGAGTTACTAAACTCACAAATGCTAAAAGACAGTCAATGTCAGACTCCAACTCAACACCAATTCTAGCATGAACCAATAACACAATAGATACAAGACATATAATCTAGTATTGCTCCTCCAATATCTTAATTAATTGGATCTGCTATTGTTTAAGTCGCAAGAAGCTATAAAAATTAGTAATTACATGTTTATTTGTTTTCTTTCTTTTATTCTTCTTATATTTGAGGGGGGTGTCTTGATTTTTTAGGAACCAGGTCTATTTATTACATATTTTTAATACTTTTCATTTATTATTATTTGAGACAGTGAGAGAAGGAAAGAGAGGAAAGAAAATGGGTGTGCCAGGGTCGTTAGCCACTGTAAACAAACTCCAGACACATGCACCATCTTATGTAGTACCTGGAGAATGGAACCTGGCTCCTTAGACTTTGCAGGCAAGTGCCTTAACCACGAAGTCATCTCTCCAGCCCCAAATCTAGTTTTTGATATGTAAATTTATCACTCTATAATATAAATGAATTCATGATCATAAATTTCAACATTGCAATGTTGTGCATCACAAACCTTCAGTTACAAAGAACGTTATATGTCAGGTATTCTTTTGTTTTGATTTTGTCATTAAACCTTATTTCTCTGCTGTACCAATCGAGGATGATAAACTACTGTGTTTTGGTAATTACTGTTCCTTTCTCCTACATGATTATGAATGAAATTATGAAAATCTGAAATTGTTCAGGCGTAGACCATTTTGCAGCTTTAAAGCTTGCAAATCCGGCAGTAAGGACTTAATAAATTTCCTTTAGTTTTCTTACTCTTTTACAGTAGAAGTTGAAACCATTGGCATCCCTCTCAGTTAGATGAAATTAACCTTAACCTATAGGTTATAAAACAAGATTTGTGGGGGCTGGAGAGATGGCTTACAGTTAAGCGCTTGCCTGTGAAGCCTAAGGACCCCAGTTCGAAGCTCGGTTCCCCAGGTCCCACGTTAGCCAGATGCATAAGGGGGCGCATGCATCTGGAGTTCGTTTGCAGTGGCTGGTAGCCCTGGCACGCCCATTCTCTCTTTCTCCCTCTATCTGTCTTTCTCTCTGTGTCTGTCACTCTCAAATAAATAAATAAATAAATAAATAAATAAATAAATATTAAAAAAAACAAGATTTGTGGGAATAATTTATGATTCTCAAGTATTACTATGGATCTTTATTTTGTGTGAACTGAACTGGAAAAAAGAACTTAATTGAACAAATGAAAAACAAAAAGTTAGCCAAATTGTTTATTATTTTGAAAAATTGGGAAAAGTAATTGTATTTTTTTAATCATTAAAAATTTAAATCTAACATAGATCTATAAATATCCTAACATATATTCTACATTTATAGATATATATCAGAAATTATGCATCCATCAGCAAGCAGTATCATCCTCACACACCCTGTGACTGCTAACCTGGGCATTTGTAAGGAGGGGTTAAGAAGAGTCCTTGCAATCAGATCATCTGGTTTTTCATTTGTAACCTTGGTGACATTGAGCTATTTATCATCTACAAAACTAGACCTCTGTTTTGGAACACTAAGAGTACATTAAATTATCAAAGGAAAAAATAACATTGACCTCACATATTTGCTATAAAGTTTAAATGAGCTCATACACTACAACATTGACCAAATGACTGGCACTTAATTTTAGCAAAAGAAAAACATAGTCTGGAGAAAACAGTAGATAAAAATAAAGAGTCCCACAGTGGACTGCAAAACCTTCTTTTGGATATTCTCTTCCCTCACCCCTGCCAATTACAAGCAACTTCACAATACCTTCCCATCTGACACTGCCTCAAAGACTGGCTTTGGCAAGTGTGATGTGGTGATAGACTTGAGAATCACTAGTGAGCTCGGCTCTCTTTCTCCTTCTCCCTCCCTTTTTGCATTCTCTCTCTCTCTCTCTCTCTCTCTTATATATTTCTCTCCTGTCTTCACAATATTGACTTGCTCTAGTTAATTTTATTTTTTTAATATTTTTACTCATTTATTTATTTGCAAAGGCCTCTTGCCATTGGAAAAGAACACCAGACACATGCACCACTTTGTGCATCTGGCTTTAGGTGGGTACAGGGGAATTAGTCTTAGGACATCAGGCTTTACAAACACTTAAGCAATGAGCCATGTCTCCATTCTGAAGTTATCTAAATATCTTAATTAATATTTTTGATAGGACAGTAAGTCATAGGTTAGTTTAGATACTCTGTACTTGTTTCTTCAGGGGACCCTAACAGTAACTTAGCTATTGTTTGATATGATTAAATGCTACCAGTATTTTTAGGTGGGTATCTAGTCACACATAAGCATGCACACACATAGCACAATAATCACTTCATAAGTTTTGTGGTGTAATTTTATTTTCTCAAGAAATGGGTATAGAATGAGAGAGATAGACAGTCAGAAATTTGGAGTTTATAAAGCATTTTATTTCTTATATTTTTTAAGGCGGGGTCTCATTTTAGCTCAGGATAAGCTAAAACTCACTATGTAGTCCCAGGCTGGCCTCAAACTCAAGGTGGTCCTCCTACCTCTGTCTCCCAACTGCTGGTATGAAAGTTGTGTGTCACCACAGCAAACCTCTTTATTCTTATTATCACATTATTTATGGATTTTTTTTTACCAGTTTCAATGCAAATCAGTTGAATATCATCAAAACTATGTATACTACACCAGAAAGTTTAGTTAGCAAATATGCTAAGTAATAGCAAGATATTCCAACAGAATTATTCAAAAAATTTGTAATTAATTTCAAGTACAAACAATGTGTTATGAAAACAGAAGAAAGTAGATTGTAATGCCAGCTTCAGGATTGCTGAAAATGAAGCCCTTTTCCAATCACAATTACATTTTCTTTTGCAAAGGTTTTTATAAGACTTGTGCAAAATTACAAATAAATATTTGACTTAAAGGTAGTGATAGGTGTTTAATATAAATGTTAAGGGAACAGAGATGGACTGTGGAATAAAACAGAGCAGGATAGAATGTAGAATGCTACGACCCAGGTTTACTTCAGAAGCAGAATTAGAAAGAACAACCGGGGTGCTGCACTGAGGCACGGCTTTGAAACAAGGCCTACAGAAAGGAAGTTGGAACATGCTATTAGTAACTTAAGGGAATTAATGCCTGGTACTGTAAACCAAGTCAAAAGCTTATGGTTTGGAAAGGCCTCTTGACTATTCAGATATGTTCAGCCCACCAAATTGCCCGTGTTTATGTCCCTTGACCAATGCTATTGTCACTTGTGTCTTTATAGATGGCAGTGAATTCTGGGGAGATTCAAGACTCACTGAAGTGACACAAAGAGAAAGCTCAGTGCTGTACACAGGATGCAACATCTCTACTACACTTGCCAGGGCCCAGAGAACAATGCAGACGAGGTGGTAGAAAGAACAGTGCTGCAACACCTCTTATTTTCAGCCTTGTTGAGTTTTGAGTCTCTTCAGTGTCTCCTGCTATCTCCACAGTGAGGCTTCTCCAGCAGGCAGCAAGAACAGCACTGCCTTTTCCATGTCCTTCAAGGCTCAGGGAATATTGAAAAAAAAAACAACAAAAAGAATATAAGGTCCAGAGGGCAGAAAGTAGTACTTTGGTGCATTCGTGACCTCAAAGTGGCTGTCCTCCAAACATGGGCTGACTGGTGCATTCGTGACCTCACAGTGGCTGTCCTCCAAACATGGGCTGACTGGTGCATTCGTGACCTCACAGTGGCTGTCCCCCAGACATGCACTGACTGGTGCATTCGTGACCTCGCGGTGGCTGTCCCCCAGACATGCACTGACTGGTGCATTTGTGACCTCACAATGGCTGTCCCCGAGACATGCACTGACTGGTTCATTTGTGACCTCACAGTGGCTGTCCCCCAGACATGCACTGACTGGTGCATTCGTGACCTCACGGTGGCTGTCCCCCAGACATGCACTGACTGGTGCATTCGTGACCTCACGGTGGCTGTCCCCCAGACATGCACTGATTGGTGCATTCGTGACCTCGCGGTGGCTGTCCCCCAGACATGCACTGACTGGTGCATTCGTGACCTCGCGGTGGCTGTCCCCCAGACATGCACTGACTGGTGCATTCGTGACCTCGCGGTGGCTGTCCCCCAGACATGCACTGACTGGTGCATTCGTGACCTCGCGGTGGCTGTCCCCCAGACATGCACTGACTGTTGCATTCGTGACCTCACGGTGGCTGTCCCCCAGACATGCACTGACTGGTGCATTCGTGACCTCGCGGTGGCTGTCCCCCAGACATGCACTGACTGTTGCATTCGTGACCTCACGGTGGCTGTCCCCCAGACATGCACTGACTGGTGCATTCGTGACCTCGCGGTGGCTGTCCCCCAGACATGCACTGACTGGTGCATTCGTGACCTCACGGTGGCTGTCCCCCAGACATGCACTGACTGGTGCATTCGTGACCTCACAGTGGCTGCACAACTATGAGCCCATCAACATTTCGACAATATGAATGAGACACCAAAACAGAAGGTCTGGAAGGCTGGAGATACGGCCCAACAGTTAAAGGCATTTACTTGCAAAGCTGGTTTCAATTCCCCACTACCCACATAAAACCAGAAGCACAAATTGGCATATGGATCTGGAGTTTGTTTGCCATGGTAAGGGGCGCTGGCATACCCATACTCAGTCTGTTTTACTCTATCTACCTTATTTTCTCTCTTTTTCTCTCTCTCTCCCTCTCCCCTTAAATAATAACTAAAAACATTTAAAAATAAGGGATCCATGGAAAAAGAAGGGTTCTCAGTAGGATAGGGATGGGAGAGGGTGTACAAAAGGGCAATAAGATGGAAACATGATCAAATTACAGTATATATTAAAATTCTCAATGAAATATTTTAAAAACAGTTGATGTAAACATCATGTGATGCTCTGTGCAGAAAGCTCACTTAAGCAGGAAATAATCACTATGTTTATCCATCAGGGAAATGACTTCATTTTACCAGATTTGATATGAAAAGTGTGTATTGTACAGGAAAAAGCCAATGACAAGGGCCAGAGTGCATTATTACGAGGGAAGGACTTCTGCTTAAGGACAGGAGTTAATGGATTTTCCATGGTGTAAACTGCAGCGAGGATGGAAGTACCACTGCAGATCAAGAGAGATAGGATTCTTATTGACGCTGTAATTTCAATGTGATTTGGAGTGCTTAATTCTCAGTGTCTGGGCATTTACAGATAGAAGCTTAAGGAATGGAGCCTAGTAGGAAGTCATAAAACTAGTAGAGAACATGAACATGAAAAAGAATTAAAGTGTTAGGCTGTGGGCCCCAAGATGCTTTCCATGAATGAATTGTCTTAAAAGCCTGAACTTGACACAATCCACTTTAAGATGTAACTTCACAGTTTCCTCTGCCACAGTGAAACTTATGCTTCGTAATGAGCGCTCCCAGGAGAGGTATAAGAAGGTAAGTCTACATAGTCTGAGGAAGCCTTGTAGACAGGTACATCATGCATAGGAGCAAATCACTCTTTTTTTTTTTTTAATGAAAAAGAAGAATGATGAGGAAAGGTTGACATGTGTAAAGAGATGGTGAGACAAAAAAAATACAGAAAATTAATGTCCTACAGGCTTAATTTGTCAAGAAAACTTGACACAAGTTTATAGAACGAGGGACAGAAGTAAGAGAGAGAGGGAGGGATAAAAAGTAAGGGAGAGGGAGAAAGAAAGGATAAGAGAGGGAAAGAAGGAAAGAGGATGGATAAGAGAGAGGGAGGGATGGACGGAGGCAAGAGAAAGGAAGGGAAGTAAATAAAGTAAGAGAGAGGAAGAAAGGGTGGCAGGAAAGGTAAGGGAGTCAGGAAGGGTCAGAGAGGGAAAAAGGGAAGGTAAGAGAGAGCCAAAGAAGGGGGAATGAGAGACACTAGGAACATATAGAAAAGGAGACAGATAGAAGTATAGGCAAAGAAGGGTTGGAATTACCCTGATGAAAAATAGAAGAGTGGAAAATTAGTCTTAAATGAAGAAGCAACAGTTCAGATATCAAGAAATACTTTGTAATGTCTAATTTAATTTTAAAGAATGTATAGTTCTATGCTTTATAAGTTCATGTGGGCATTTTGTTTTTCCTAATTAAATAATTATTAACTAGTTATGTGATGCTATTATTTTAACAAGTAAGATAAGTATTGGGAAGCTCTTTTATAATCTTATGGTGAAAAAACACAAATGAGTCATAGAACATGACTACATAAGCAGAAAACACAAAAATGACTAGAAAAACAGAAAATGATAACTTGCAACATATGAATCAAAAAGCAATAGTTTGGGGCTGCAGACATGATTTAGTGGTTAAGAAGTTTGCCTGTAAATCCAAAGGACCTAGGTTCAATTCCCCAGGAACCATATAAGCCAGATGTATAAGGTGGCACATGACTCTGAAGTTTGCAATGACTGGAGGACCTGACGTGCCTGTTCTAGCTCTCTGTCTGCCTCTTTACCCCCCCTCAAATTAATTAATTAATTAAAATATCCATTAGAAAGCAATAGTTTAACTACAATATGAAATACATTTATGAATAGATAATTATATAAGAAATATGTATAGATGCACACATATGGACTTTTTCTTTACACAGTAATCTAAATTTACAAATAAATATTTTCTCAACAATGGGTCATGAATAGACACTGTGAGAGTATACAGTTTGCCATGTGTAGTGGATGGTGGGATCTGAATTAGGAAACAACAGGCACAACTACTACACACTAAAAGATCAAGATTTTTTTTCCCCAGATAGCTTATATACCAAATTTATAGAGTTTATTTCAGGGTGATTAAAGTATTATTATAGAATTGTTGTTAAGTACCAAAGAAATGTTAACTTTTCTTCAAGTAACAATGGGTCAATCCAGAATTCAGGAACATCTGTTTGAGAAAAATGGAAACATTTTTGTGTGTGGCAACATAAACTACACTAATCATACCACAGAATGGTTTCACTTTACTTCGCTCTAGCGCAATAATTAAAGAATTCTGAATAGGCATGTTTACAAAAGCATTCATGTTTTTGAACTCAGCATAAGTGAATCTACCCCAGTTTGCTTCTCATCTACTACGGACATTAGTGTGGTGTTTTAACCTTTATTCAGAATTACTAAACTTCAACTCATCTGAAAAAAAAAAAAAAAAAAAAGCTTACACACTGAGCTAAGGGCTGTTCTTAATTATTTTTGTTTACATACAGAAATTCTGTGAGGTTTGTTAAGCCATTGTATGGCTCTGTTGATGGCAGAATTCTTGTCTTAATTTGTGACCACACATTCAGTAGGTTTCAAATTAAAGATTCATGGGGAGGGGAGCGGAGGACAGAAGAACTTAGGAAAGGCTCAGGCGTGGCAGCCCACTGATGCACCCATAGCGAAACTACTGGGAAGTGTTAGGGGTTCTGGTTGGAGGAAATGCGTCACTGAGTGCTCCCTGGGAAGGAGTGTAACTCGCCCTCACCATCCTCTGGCTACTTTCTCTTTCTGTTTCTAGGCTGCCCTGCGCTGAGCAGCTTTGATCACCACCATGCTGCTTCCCACCAGGAAATTTAGCCTGACCTTGTGCGCAGAGCAATGCAGCTAAGTGATCATAGACTGAAACCCCCAACTCTCCGAGTCAAAATGAATCTTTATTAGATTGTGTGCATGGGTGTCTGTGTATGTATGTGGGTTATGTGTAATGTGATGGTGTAGTGCACACATACATGTATTCAGATATAAAAGACCCATGCCCACACATGAGGAGGCCAGAAGAAGACTTTAGCTGTCCTCGGTTGCTTTCCTACTGTGGTCTCCCAAGATAGAATCTCTCAGGGAATCTGAAGCTCCCTGTGTTTTTAATTTTAATTAAATTAATTAATTAATTAATTAATTTTTATTTATTTATTTATTTTTGAGGCAGGGTGTCACTCCAGCCCACACTGAGCTGGAATTCACTCTGTATTCTCAGGGTGGCCTCGAACTCACAGTGATCCTCCTAATTTCTTCCTCCCAAGTGCTGAGATCAAAGGTGTGCACCACCATTCCCAGCTTTAAGATTTCATTATTGACAACTTCCATAATCATACACCATAAGCTATGACAATTCTCCCCTCACCTTACCCTTCACAACTCCACTCTCCATCATGTGTCACATCCCCTCACCCTCTCCTGAAGTCACTCTTTTACTCTGTCATCATCTTTTTTCTTCTATTATGATGGTCTTATGTATGTAGTGCCAGGCACTATGAGATCATGGATATCCAGACCGTTTTTTGTCTGGAAAAGTGCATTGTAAGGAGTCCTACCCTTCCTTTGGTTCTTACATTCTTTCAGCACCTCTTCTACAACGGACCCTGAGCCTGGGAGGGTGTGACAGAGATGTTTCAGTTGTGAGCACTCCTTAGTCAGTTCTTCTCAGCATTATGTTGACTTCAAGGTCATTCCAGAGGCCACTGCCATCTGAAAAGAGAAACTACTCTAACCAAAAGTAAAAATAGCATTAATATATGGGTATGAACATTATTTTTCTATGAACCTGGCTAACCACGGCGCTCAAGGAATTATCCTGTCACCACCCACCCACTCACCAATCACAGGCCACTGGCATGGGGGGTCATGTCTGGCTTTTCATGCAGGTTCCAGGATTGAACTCAGGTCCTCATAGGTACTCATCAGGTGCGGTATAGCTGGTGTGCCTTCTCCTCAGGCCCTGTCTTTTGTATGTCATGTTGTCAAGGCAATGGAAAGCTTTCTTGTGCAGCCTCTACATGGGACCCCATCAAGTTCTTCCACGTGCAACCCTGCCTTGTTCAGGAGGGATGAGTCCGAGGATGAGACTTGCAAGCCCTCCTTGTGCTGCCGAAGTAATCAGCCCTGCAACTCCAGGGACTCACACCCAGTGATCATGAGACAAACGTAGGCACGACTGCAGAGCTACTTTCAAGTGTTCTTTTCATGATTCTGTCAGGCAGACCCTTCTCAGGCAGCCACTGCATTGAGAACACAGACAGAGAGAATAGCTGTTAACCTGACCACGAGGGCCTCACCCCGCTGCCCCTTATTCTTGTGACCATAGTCTGAATCGCAGTCATCACTGTGATCCCCATCGACGGACGACTCCAGGCAAATTGGATGGAAGGGGGAACAAAGGTTTGACTTTTGCATTCAATTTGTTATGGGTATAGAGATGTAATCATTGTATCTTTCATGATCAGTTAAAAAGGATTTGAGGTACAACGGCTACGGAGGCAGATGACATACAGTATTCATAAGGCACCATATTGGGAGATACAGAGGGCCAAAAGTCCAACCAGGTTCCTTGATCTTGCTACCTCTCATCATGTCCATGTGTCAAGAGTCTCTGTTCTTGGGTCTCTTCCTCATGAGAATACACAAAAGGCGATGAATAACCCATTATTCTCATAATAAGTTTTAGTATCATTTTTTTGTCTGTGAAAATGAATAGCTATCTTTAGAGCCAATTTGAGAAGTCATAGGTTCCAGGCCTTGTTGTCACTTACAATCTGAACTTGGGTAAGTCATTTAACCTCTCTGAGCTCCAGTTACCACATCTATGAAATTGAAATAATAGCTAACTCACAGGGTGCTTGGGGTCAAATGCAATACTGTAAGTGAGCAGGTTTTGGGAACTGTGTAGAAAAAGAAAAGTATTGTGGACTAGAGTTGCTCTTGCCTGGCATATCAGGTAAGTAGGATTGAAGTGAATTTCATTGACTCTGTTTAGTAAGTTAAAATAGTTTGCCATTACGTGCACTGTGCTTAAGTTTTCAGAAAAATAGATGGGTAATTACATTCAGAACTGAAGCACTTCAATTTAAGTCTTTAAAAAACAATCCATAGAGAAAGGTGTTGTTGCATTTATAACATTTAAACTTTTAAAAATATATTTCAAATTGAGATTCATACCCATAAAAAGTTATTAAAGTTACAATTTTAATGTTAATATTTTGTCTAGCCTAAGTTTAAAACTTAAACTTGAAGTTAAATTTAGGCACATCTTTACAAATCTTTGAAAACTATATACTCATATAGGCATAAACATTAGATACTAGAGTATTTATGATGTCTATCACCAACATTTGTCTTTGCATGCAGTAATTCACTTCTCAAGCCCAGTGTTTATTTTTTCATTGACAACTCGGCTCCTCTTTGTCTGATATACAGAGCTGGTTTGTGAGTAGGAAAAATGGAAAAGACAAAGAAATGATAAGGAAGGGACAGAAAGAGAAGAAAGGGAAGAGGAAATAAGAGCAAAGGTGTGAGAGGAGGGTTTGTACAGTCTGTACTTGAAGGTGGAAACAATTCTTTGGACACTCAAAGTATGAGGCTCAACAGGAACACGTGATGAGTAGCAAAGGGAAATCCTACAGAATTGCTGAGTGGCCAAGATTCAGCAAGGCTGTGACATATACGGGGGAATTAGAAGTCACTTTTACCCATTTATAATATTGAAAGGATAAAAATAATGAGAGAGGGGCCATGACATAAATCACTGCAGTCTGTGAGCAGTGGTTGATTCCAATTTTATTTGTTAATGTTTATTTCTGGTCCATGTGCAAGCCCAGAGATAGGATGTCATGATTCCAGCCATATTTGGCTGACATCTTAACTGTTTCAGTAAATTACAATTGAAGCATGTAAACAGAAACTCCTTATATCAGAGAATGTTCCTCCACTATTTATTTGTAATTAATCCAATTTATAGCTGGAAGTCAAGTTTGTGCTTTATAGGTTTATTTCAAAGACATCTGCATTTTTATAGTCTTTGCTTCCTCACCAATGTTATATAAGAAATAAGCTATTAGTTTTTATAAAACGTAACTTATTAAAATGTACCCATCCAAATTATCAGTGAATAAAATTGTACTTTTGCTATTAGAAAATTATTACACTACACTGAATGTGAAAGTTCTGCTTTTTAGTTCATTAGACATTAATTGTTCTTTTCCTGCTGAGAACAGTATCTTTTTATAATATATAAGAAGTTTTGACACTGGATTTGGAAAATGCCAGTCCTTTGAGATTCCTTTCATACTCTGTGTAAAACAACATCTACTCGACCCTTTGAAGCTGTTTTCTTTTTTTTTTTTCCACGAGGTACAGTTTCACTTTAGTCCAGGCTGACCTGGAAATCACTATGTAGTCTCAAGGTGGCCTCAAACTCATGGTGATCCTCCTACCTCAGCCTCCAGAGTGCTGGGATTAAAGGCGTATGCCAGCATGAAGCTGTTTTCTTGACCACTAGTGGTCTCTCATTGAACTGAAACCAGGATTGCGCTGCAGGCCATTGATATAGATGAAACACTTAAATTGAACTGTACTGGATCATAATTAAGGACGGCCCATAAGTATGTTTGCTTATCTTTATTTTCCAAGCAGTTTGAAAGGTTATATTAGTCATGCTTCAATTAGGTCAATAGAATGATTTTATTTTTTTTTTTTTATCAGTTCTAAAACAAAGGTTGTCTTGGAAGGATAATATCTCATTGCCTCTGCCACCAGTTCAAAGCATGAGGTTTAATTTTATTTAAATCCAGAAAAAAAAAAAAGAAGAAAATCTTAATCCAGAGGCCAAGTTAAGCAGTATTCACAAAAGCTTCCAGAATTTTTTTTCTAGTAATGATGAGATAAATCATGACCTGGTATTTCTTGGAAGAATAAGGGTTGTTTATAAATAAGCAGAGAATAGATAAAGTATTTTCTAGTTAATCCTATGTATTTCACAACTTATCAGAAAACCATGACTATCATTTTAGGGTAAACATTCAATATCCTGAAAACCTAAGAGAAAGTATAGAAGAAATTTATATTTTCATGTTAGAACTCTGCCTAATCCACATATACAAGTGATGAGAGTAAATTACAGAAAAATAAATCAACTAAAAACTCAAAATTCTTAACCTTCCCAGGACTTTGACACAGGATAAGTTTAGAAGGTAAATGTCACCTTGACTATCATTTAATCTTTCTTTTGGAACCGTGACTTGCCTATAACTGGCTTGTAAGTGCCCATCTCATCATTTCTAAACAGTTTCCATTGTAACGGGTTATTAATATTGCCCAAACTGTTTTACTCGGGATCTGAAGGGGCGTGCATACACTGTAAAGTGACTACTATACAATAGTTGTCTATCACCGAAAGCTATGACACATGAACTAATTCATCCAGAATGCTATTTTCTGAGATATATGGGTCATTATTGTTCTTCTCATATTAAGTATTACTTTTTTTCACCTTTTGTCTCCCACAAAAAAAAAAAATAAAATGTGTAAGAAGGAAATGAGCTGACCATTGCAACAAATGTGAGTCGAGCTAGGGAAAGCAGAAAGCACGGTAAGCATGCAGAACAAAAGCACCATAAATTCTATCCAGGTGTGGCATCCGAAATGTTCAGTTTTATAAGCTGTAGAAACCCTGATCTGGGCCTGGAGAGAGGACTTCTTGGTTAACGTGCTTGTCTGTGAAGGACTCGTGTTTGGTCCCACGCAAGCCAGACACAGTGACCAAGTACTCCGTGTCTCCCATGGACACAAGAGGGCGCACACTCCTGGAGCTCGATTACAGTGCCTGGAGGCCCTGACGTGTCACTTCTCTCTCTCTCAATTGCATTAACAAAAGGCTAGTCTGGTGGGATTGGCTCAAAAAACAAATCCCAATCTGACTGGGAAAATATGGTCCGGTGACACCAGGACTCGCGGCTCTGTCCTTGTTATTGGTTGAATCCACACCCTTTGAAGCCTCCTCTCAGATGCATCACACTGTCTTGAGGAAGGCTCCATAGCCCTTGTGATGGGAGTTTACCTTTCCTAGAAGGAATTGGGATTATTTTTATATTGTTCAGAGATTGTCAATAGAATTGTTTAATGATGATTGTGCAGAATATCTCACAAATACTGTGGTTGGTTTTGCACTCTCAGTGGTCTTTAATTAGGATAATGTACAAAGACTGTGAAGAAAATAAAGATATTTCCCCCCTCTGGTTTTGAACCTGTGTTCCCTGCTCCCTGAGATATCTGTGGATCTGATTTTCCTTATTTCCAGAGCATTTAATCTCACATTTATTTCTTCTCTTTTTCCCTTTGAGCTTTCTCACTTGCAGAGAGCTGTTCTACAGGAACACAGGATCCTTCATTGCTATAGTGCAGTCTGGGATGTGAATGTCCACACATGAGGGTCCTCAGTCATGCCTTCCCAATCCAAAGGCCATCTGAAGCTTAGAAGCTTTGACATTGTGACCAAAGTATGTCATGCTTTCTTCTTTGAAAAATCTGTTATGGGGCTGAAATGGTTGCCCAGTAGCTAAAGTACTTGATTTCAAAGTCCACTAGCTCTGACTCAGCTCCCCAGCACCCATGCAAACAGGACAGGAGTTTGTCCACAGCTGCAAGAGACTCTGACACAGCCATATACATATATACACATGAGTATACACTGACATGGATAACAAATAAAAATTATTTGAGAACTCATGACTCACCATAGTGGTATAGCATGCCTAATGTGCATTACTCTGGGTTTGATCCCCAACACTGAAAAAATAATCTTAAAATAAATAAAATGATAATTCTTTGACTCTCCATTTTCCTGGTTTTCTAAATTCACTTTCTTTTTTAAAATGAAGTAATTCTATATTCTGTTTTCTGCTCAACTACTTAGTAAAAATTCATTTTTATTATGAGAGAGATAGATTAAAACATATCAATGATGGAGACTCACTTTAACATTTGACAATAGTATAGAAAAAATTCTAATTTTTATTGTTTAGACATTTAAAAAACTTTATTTATTTGCAATCAGTGGAAGAAAGAGAAAGAATGAATGAATGAATGGACTAGGGCCTTTAGCCACTGCAAACAAACTTCAGATATATGCACCACTTTGTGCATCTGGCTTTATTAGGGCACTGGTTAATCAAACCCAGGTTATTAGGCTTTGAAGGCAAGCAGAACCGTCTCTCCAGCCCAAATATTTTATTTATGTAATTGTTTGCATGCAGAGAGGGACAGAGAGAATAGAGATAGGAAAGAGAGATAGATAGATAGGTAGATAGATAGATAGATAGATAGATAGATAGATGATAGATAGATAGATAGGGAGAGAATGAATATGGGCAGACCAGTGCCTCTAGCCACTGCAAATGAGCTTCAGATACATGTGCCTATTTATGCATCTGGCTTTATGTGAGTGCTGTGGAATTTAACATGGAGCCATCAGGCTTTGCAGGAAAGTGCCTTAACCACTAAGAAATGTTCCTAGTCCTCTTCAAATGTTTATAAAAGGTGTTTCTGGAAATTACTACCTCCCCTTAGAATTACAACCTGTATAATGATATGTAGATGACCACAATACATTTTTAGGACTTTTCTCAAAATACAATTTAATAGTGGCTATTTAAGAATGTTACCTTAAGGGAAAATATTAATATCAAGGAATTTTGTGCACCACATTCAATTCTGATCCCCAATGTAAAGGAGTCTTGAACAGAGTACTAATTAACTAAAATTGTTTCATTGAATTTGGTAGTATACTCACTGATAAACATTCAATAAAATATTTTAGATGCTATTTATATTGTTATTAAATACTTTGTTTTTATTTGTAAGCAGAGAGGGAAAGACACACAGAGAAAAGGGGCACACCAGGTCCTCTAGCCGCTGCAAACAAACTCCACATGCATGTGCCACTTTGTGCATCTGGCTTTATGTGGGTCCTGGAGAATTAAACCCAGGTCATTAGTCTTTTAAGACAAGTGCCTTAATCACTGAGCCATCTCTCCAGTCTGATGTTATTTACATTTTCATGTATTTTTTAACCCTGAAAATCGATAAAGAGTATGCCAGAAAATAATGAAACAAAAGAGATCTAGTCCCTGAAATGGGAGGTAACTCATTGTTTTTAGTAATTTTGTTTTGACTGAACCCCATCTTGCTGATGTTTAACAGAGCACAAAAGGCACCCATCTTTGGAGATGGATCAAGGCTGACAGTCCCATGGGCAGACTGGATATGGAATCTCTAACTCAACACTAAGACATTCCCCTGTTGAGAACGTATGCATCATGAAGGAAACAAGCTGTTCATGCTTCCCAAATTTAGAAACTTGCAGTTCTTTTTCCTGATTTAATGATATATATAATTTTTAAAGATATTGACATGAGCTGTACCTTTGTCCATTGGGCCATCAAAACTATTCCTTAGTATAGCGCTTTATTTTTACAGATTATAATTTGCAATATAATACAATAATAACATTTGTGTCTTTCAATATCCATTATAGCAGCAGGATGCAGAGTGTTATAATAAATATTTTATTTAAAGATACAAAGGTTCTTACAATGGAGAATGTTAAGGATGCCTTTCTCCAGAGCTTAGCTGGCATCTAGTTTCATAGTTACTACCACAAGTACTCATGTAAACCGTTTAATTAAACATATTAAAAACAAACATATTTGGGGTTAGAAAGATGGCTTAGCAGTGAAGGCGCTTGCCTGCAAAGCCAAAGAACCCTGGTTTGATGCCTCAGGACCCATGAGAGCCAGATGTACAACGTGGCACATGCATCTGGCTGGAAGCCCTGGTGCACCTCTTCTCTAACTCTCTCTTTCTCTCTCCGTCTCTTAAAGAAATAAATAAGATATTAAAAAATAAATAAACATTTAAATTCTAAATTGTTGTATATGACTAGCAGCTATCATATTGGATAGCACAGACACTAACCATTCCCATTGGACAAGGGTGATCTAGAATTATATGCTTAAAATATAAAATGAATCATTGGTAGTAATGCAAAATCTTTTAATGGTCTGATTTGAAATGTTGGTCATTGGCTCTTATTTGGACCATTGTTGCTCAGCTCATAGAGGGAGCTGTGGAACTTGGCTTCCATTGCTAATTTTGCTTTCTGGTCAACAAAGATATGTGCAACCTCAATCACATGCTATTATTTCCATGAACTAAACCTCTTTTCCATGGCCCTCCCACTGTGATGGATTGAAAATCCTCCAAAATCATGAACCAAAATGGATCTTAGCTTCATGAAGTAGTTTTTACCAGGTATCTTGGTCACAGCAAGATGAGTCACTAATATTAACTCTAAATTCATACCATGTTTAACATAATGGTGCAAATATTTGTTTAAAACATCACACTCTACTGTATCCTTATTCTCTCATTTTATACTAATATTTAATATTATTTTAGACCTTTTTGCTTATATCCATATACACAAAGGACCCTACTTTTCACTATTTTAATTTCGTAAATATATGCCTCCAGTCCTTGGTGCTCACATAGTACTCTACCCTTAAACTGTCTATAGTGAAATATAATTACCAAGCTTTATACTAAACAAAACCAGAAGAAATAATTTTGTAGTTTTTTTTTTTTTCTTTCAAATAATTGAAAGCATCTTGTCTAAATTTCTGTACTCAGCTGGGAAAGGATTGGACTCATGGAAAATTTCAATGTTTAAAGTTCATTGGTTTCTGAATTACTGGAGCATACTAAGTTTAAATTGAAGTTAAAATTGGAAAAGGGAACATATTCTCTGCTTTTGGTTTAAAATTAGCCAACAGAATTTTGCTGAAAGTTATGAGTCATTCAAATTGAGAAATTTCTACAAATGTTCCAAGGTCCACTTAGCTCCAATGCTAACAACTCTGAATACATTCATATAAATTTGAGAGCTAACATTAGAATTGAGTCACTTTTAGAGCATGTATAGACTCTTAATGAGTAAGAAATTAGTCATCCTATGTTGTTCCATATTTTGATTTATAATTATGCAACTTAAGTGGGTTGAGTTCTGTATTAATACAATTAGTACTTAAATTTAATTGTCTTGTTTTTATTGAAAAATGTACATAGACTAATGTAGAAATAGCTTCTTAATTGTAACATAATACTTAATGGGATTAGTATTGTGTTTGAAAATAAGAGTTAACTGTTTTGCATATTAAAAGAGAGCTCTTAATTGTGAGGCTCCCTGAATTCTCCTCCAGAATGTCCCACCAGACAAAAATTGTCCCCCATCTCTCAAACTCCTTGATGCTTAACAAGCTTATACACAAGCATACTGGAAAGGATAAGGGGTAATTGTGAAAAAAAATAGTGATAATTGTAAATTCTATGAGACCATATTTTGTGATTCTGTTCTTCTATCTGGAATTTTTTCTGACCAATCAAGCTAAATGAGTGGGCTCTGGGAAAACCAGTTTTAAAACTAGTAGATATTTGTAGAATTAAGATTTGTGTGCTACCTGTTGCACCGTGAACACGTACTGGGCTGTATGGGTGAGCTAGGCTGGAGAGATGTCTCAATGGGTACAGGTACCTTCTCTTAATGCCTGCCAGGTTTGATTCCCCAGAGCCCACACAAAGCCAGACGCACAAAGAATCACGTGGCCTAGAGTCCCTTTGCAGAGGAGAAGGAGACCCCCTCTCTCTCTCCTCACAGATACTTAAGTAATTTTAGAAGTGGGTTAGCTTGCATGGATGCATGTGAAAGAAACAGAATTCGTGGGCACAATTGTTCCATAAAGTTTGGAGAGTACCTAGGAGGGCTGAAATCTGACTCTAGACTACAGAGTTCTTAAGAGGTAAAAGGCCATGAATGTATCCCAGAGTGTGAGATGATGAGGGAAAAAGATGAAAGATTTGCAAGCCAAACTTGCTTCAACCTGTTTGGTGTTGCAATGCTAAATTTTCCATGTAACAGATGGTTATTGAAGAGGTGAGTGGTTCTAAGCCATCTTGAATAACAAACCCACTGCCCCAAAAGTTGCCAAACTGGGATTAAGAATTTGAACAGCAAATATATGTATGCTACAGGAAACAGGAACTAAAGAGATTATATGTTGCTTCCCTGATGCTGGGACAACATACCTGACAAAAATAAATTTAAGGGAGGCATAGTTGATTCCATCTTACAATTCCAGATGACAGTCTGTCATGGCAGGCAAGGCGTGCTGCAGGAGCTTGAAGTAGGACATGCGCGTGAGCCAGCAGAGCGATGGGTGCTGGCGCTCAGACAGCGCTCCGTTCTGTATAATCCGGAGCACAGTCCATGGAGTGGTCCCACCAACAGTTAAGGTGAGTCTTCCCAACACATTTAACCAAATCAAGATAATTATGACAGAGACTTGCCTAATCTACATAATAATCCATCACAGGAGACTGGAGAATCTATCAAGCTGACAGTCACTGTAAACCATGACGCATACCAAGTCACAAAGGGTCACCAAGGAACCAAGAACTATGGAAGAGCCTTGGAGGTTTCTAAAAGCACTTTACAACTCTAACCCACAAAAGCGAAAGTCTAATCATTGTCTTCACAGAGGTTGCATCGCTAATTTCACTGTGTAACTACCTCTTCGAGCTTTCTCTCAAGCTTCTTCACTCTATCCTTAACAAAAATCAGAACAGAAAACGGGTATCATTTAATTTATATGTGATGCCTACGAAGTGACTCAGACACTAGGTGTTGATGAAAAGATGGGGACCTTTAATTAGGGTTATTATGAACCTTTAATATGTTCACAACAAGCTATTTTTATTCTTCAAAGTTACAAAAAAAATCTGTAAGATTGCCCCTCAGATGTCAGATGAAAGAGAAATGGGCAAACTGAGCTTGTTTGAAGGCAGGACCTGGAGAAAAGTAACTTTTTTTTTTTTTTTCCTTCTGGGGTTCTCTCAACAAATTTAGACCTTTTAGCAAACTTGTTACGTACATAAACCAAATTCTTCCTCAGATGGCTATCTCAAAAATGACTGTCATTGGTCAAAATGGGAAGTGGAGGAGAGAAGATGGAGGGGCATGGTGAGGAAAGTCAGCCCTGACACAGGAAGGAAAGAGACACGGCGCCTGCACGCCCCACGCCTCTGCTTGCGCTCTCAGGCAATCTCTGTTCACCCTCTCCAATTTTGTTATTTTCTTTGATAGAAAAGAAAGTGCAGACTTAACGATTCTGTTCTCACTGTTCTTGCTACGCTGTCATCTTATGCTATTTTATTTAGAAATATTTCTGTTACCTCTCAGTTTTGTTTTGTCTTTCTTGCCTAAATCACATAAACCTTTCTTGATTTTTTTTTAGTATTTTATATCCTCACACATTTGCCTATTCTAGGATCTGTTTCTCTGCCACCTCTCTTTATAAAACTTTGTTACTCAATTTGTCCTTCAATATATGCAGTTTCTTTTATAGTTTATACATCTCTCATATGTATACATAGTAAAAACTAGGAAAGACATTAAATGAACATTATACATATACATATATATATATATGCATACATATATTCATATAAATTGGAGAGAGCTCAGAACATATCTAAATGTCCATATGCTCTTTTTATGAGACTGATACCCATCATATTGCACTAAAAAAGCATAAATCACTTTTATTTATTTATTTGAGAAAGAGAGGAGAAGGTGCAGATAGAAAGAGAATTGGTGTGCCAGGGCCTCCAGCCACTGTAACGGAACTCCAGATGCATGAGCCACTTTGTACATCTGGCTTTACATGGGTCATTGGGAATTGAACCCAGGCCACCACCAAACTTTGCAAGCAAGTACCTAAACTGTTGAGTCATCTTTCCATCTCTGACTTAGTTTTTATGTTTTCTTAAACTATAGGCTGCATTTAATGTTGTGGGTTTATTTTTAATATTGATAACTATTATGAATCTCTTTTAAAATTTGCAATCAATTCCTCTTTATGAAATTGGTCTTTTAATAGTCGTTAGCATGCAAAAATCCCAATTTCTTTTTATAGAATTTGAATTTCAGAAAGAAAATAAAAGTTCTTCATTATCTTTGTTCTAGCCTCTGAGTTAGTTATGTTTTCTCTGTTCCTAAAGCCTTAGTAACTTTTGTATATGTTTAAGTAGTATTTCATATTTTAAAAATACATGTTTAAAACTTTTAAAATAGTTACTTATATGTTTATGGTTACTATTTAAATCCCTGCATTTATTATATTACTACAACAATATATACATACATATACAGGACAAAAAGTTATTAACATTCATTTGCTCTTTCCCTCAGGAATTAATCAGGACTCCTTCTTACGTCTCCCATGTTTAGCAAGTAATGTATCTTAGTCGAAGATTGCTTGCCTCATATGTAGGAGGCCCTGGGTTCAATTATCAGTACTTCAAGCAACAACAAGAAAAAGTTGAGATTGAATCTCATACAATGAGAAGATTTTGTAATAAATGAGTTTTTGTTATTGGTATTATTCTTCACTGAATTGTATTCAGATAGCATTATATAAAATTTTACTTTATGGAGAATCATGGTTTTACTTCAGATGAAGTACATCATCAGTTTTAATATATGCTCAAAGGATGGACTAATACGCTGATATTTTCTGCTTATAGGCACACAAATCTTCCAAAGGAAACAAGCTGGTTCACTTTGGATAATCACTCTGGTGCTAGTTAACATTTCTGTGATGATGAGTATTCAGACTGCTGAAAGCGTCAGCGTAAACTGAGAGTCATTGCCCATGTGGTGGCCCCACCCAGGCCCATGGACAAGTCCACTGAGTGGGGTAAGCTGCAGAGTCAGGAGGGACTGGTTTGACCTGAAGGGGCGTCTGCTTTCTGATTCTAAGAATGCAGCCTGCTGGGCCTTCAGAACCATCCTGGCCTGGCACTCTGGGTTCCCATGCTTTGAGAACCTTTGGGAGTAAATGAATTTATATTTTACTTTCCTATAGAATAAGGCAACCTACTCAAACAAATATTGGAATAATTAAAAAAGAAAACTGAGGATAAATACAAGAAGTTGGGAATGTAGCTGAGCAATAAAACATGAGGCTTATTCCCCAATATTGACCAAAACCTAACAAAAACTGCAACAACAACCATCACAAAACCATGGGCATGGGCACACATCCTCAAGCTACATTAATTAGTTCTGTCTACAGTCAGTCCTTTCTCAATGACTACATCACCCACTTTCCCTGCTCTTGTAGATTTCACATTGGTATACAGACGGGTGATTTGCTGCTTTTAGACTTTCACTCCTAAAGCTTAAATTTAAGAGGAAAAATTTCTCAGAAAATTAGTTTTTAATCACAAAAACATTTCTGCTTCCCTAAGATCAACATTATCCATGGATCAAGCCACCAATATATTGGAGGAAATTAAAAAATAAACATATAAAAATTTTGGTCATTGATTTTTAAAAATATCCAATCATTTAATTAATTATTCTCTAAGGAGAAACAGAGAGAAGGAGACAGAGAGAATACAAACAGGTGTGCCAGGGCTTCTAGCCACTGCAAATGAGCTTCAGATACATGTGCCACACTTTGCACATCTGTCTTTACGTAGGTAATAGGGAGTTGAACCTGGGTCATTAAGCTTTTCAGGCCTAATGTCTTAACTATTGAGCCATGTCTCCAGCCCTTTTATTTGGTCATTGCTTTTTGATAGATACTATTCCAAATTTTAAAGTTATATATTCTAAATGTAAGAAACTAGTGTGTTTTAAATAAATTTAGCCAGAATCAAAAACTTTATATTTTTCTGTAGAAGTAAATTTTAATGGCTAATTATATCCCAACATTTTTATTTTAATATAGTACTCATGTAAGCACTTAAAAATGGAACATGTACAAAGATAAAATGAAGACATAGTAAGTTGACAAAATATTTGTTTTTTTATATAAATGAAGGCCATAACCACACTGTGGGCATGTAATACAGTCAACCTTGACAACAGTTAAACTTGTGAGGTTACAACAGAAGTCACCTGTAGTTAAACAGGAAACAAAGTTGAAAATGACCCTGTTTTAATATAACTACTGGCAATGTATTGGGAAAAAGGTATTTTCACATTTTTCAGTTTATCACTACACAGCGAGGAGAGAAAGAAAGTTCTGAAGATTGAGTTTCTTCATGTATAGAAGGATATCTAGATCACTTACTTGTATCAAAACATTAATTTCATACTTGGCTTCTAAGGGGAAAAAATCAGAGCACTTGTTTACTTGTTTTGAATCTAAAATGGGTATGGTGTGGCATCTGAAAATGTGAGTCAGAGAACCAAATGGTTTCCAGGATACACAGTGAGAAAAATGTACTGCAGTTATATAAAAAATATCAGTGGAAAGAGCAGTGACTTTTGAGATAAAAATAGTATTCTTTAAGCAGTATTATAAACTATGATCCATTTGGTGAAAAGATGTTCATCAGAATCCTACCAGAGGCTAAGCAGTATTTTATAATTGCCAGATATGTATCAGAAAAACAGAAAAATAAGAAGCTGTTCTCTTAATGTTTAAATTATAACTGAGAGACAGAGAGGGTAAAGCACTACCATTATAAAGAAGTACATTTTTCTGGGCTTGAGAGATGGCTTAATTGTTAAGGCATTTGTCTGGACCCAGGTTCTATTCCCCAATACCCACATAAGCCTGAAGAACATGGTGGCACATGCATCTGGAGTTCACTTGCAGTTGCTGGAGGCCCTGGGTTGCCCATTCTCTCTCTCCATCTCTCTCTCATAAATAAATAATTAAAAATAGTAAACATTTTTCACTATGTAAGAAGGAGCTAAATTCTATGGGACATGCAGAAGTAGTGCTTGGTAAGGATGAATTTTCAGGGGGTGGGGGGAATTCAATCTAAAGTACATTATAAGTAGGCACTAGAATGAATTGGTCTCACAGAGAAGGTACAATGTGAGTAAGGTCATGAAGGCATCCCTTTAGTTCAGACAAAGTTTCCTAGTGCAGAGCAAGCCTGGAGTGAGAAAGGAAAGGCAAGGAGTCTATGTAGATAGAAAAAAGTAGAGAGCAGAAATGGTTAGTGAGGCAACCGGGCAAGATCAAAAACTTTCCAAGTCATTGTAAGGATTTTAGAATCTAACATGAGAAAGTAGTGAGATATTTTAAGCCCACGGATGAAGTGGCACCACTTTTGAAAGGCTCCTGAGAATGGTGCAGAAGCGGTAGGAAGAGGCGCACTGTGGTTAAATTTGAGGGACCCAGTCATCGAGGCAACGGCGCCCTGGAGCCAGCTTATTAGACACCTGGCTTCATGTTGCAGTCCGAAAGGCTTCATGGTGGACAGTACTTACACATACGTTCCCACCACTCGAGCTTTCTAGTTAATAAATTTAATCATGACTGTCATGACTCAAAGCCCATGAAAGTGATTTCCTCTTTCATTGAGTGTTTGAATTCCTTGGTCTGGAGTAAGCACTGGATACACTTACCACCCATGGTGGTGTGTTCAGGTGTCCCCCGTAAACTTAGGTATTCTGTTTTCCTTTTTTCTTATTTTTTTTAATTTGAGAGCGAGAGAGCGAGAGAGAGAATGGGCTCGCCAGGGCCTCCAGCCACTGCAAAAGAACTCCAGATGCTTCCGCCCTCTTGTGCATCGGGCTAACGTGGGTTCTGGAGACTCGAGCCTCAAACCAGGGTCCTTAGGCTTCACAGGCAAGCGCTTAACCGCTAAGCCATCTCTCCAGCTCAAACTTAGGTATTCTGAATGCTAGTCTCCCCAGCTGATGACGATCGGAAATTAAAGCCTCCTGGAGGCAGTGTACTGTTGGGGGTGGGCCTACAGGTGTTACAGCAAGTTTCCCATGCCAGTGTTTGGCGCACTCTCCTGTCCCGGTTGTGCACCTGATGTTGGCCAGGGACTGATGTCCACCCTCCGCTCATGCCATCATTTACCCCTAACATACTGGAGCTTCCCCTCAAGACCATAAGCCAAATTAACTTTTTCCCCCCAGAGCTTTTCTTGGTTGTTTGATTCCTGCCAGCAATGTGAACCTGAGTGCAACGTCTCAATTTCTCTTGTTTGGAACCCAGCAGCATGCTTTCAGCTGGCTGACGTGGCCTAGGTTGCTTGTCAGTTCGCCAGCTTGCTTCCTTCTAAGTAGAGCTGTAGCTTTACTGAAAGCTCCGCGGTCATGAGCATGCTCTTCTTGCTCTCTTCCTCCAAGACTGACTTGGGAAGGAGGGCACATCAGCCCACGGGTACAGCGACTCCGGATGGTGAAGACTTAGGGAGGAGCACGTGTCAGCCCACGAATACATCGACTCCGGATGGTGACATCTAGTTAGATATTTTACCCACAGTGTGCTTGTAAGTTGGCAATGAGCATGAGAGGATCGCTGCTGATGGACTCAGATTTGCCATCCACGGGCATGACAGTTAGACACGCCCTAGCCTCTCATCGCTTTGGCGGGGCTCTTCTGAGCATCCTGCTTCCCAGATAAGGGCTGAAGGCTGAAAAAATGGGAGGAGTCGGGATTCCCAACAATTGTTAATGCAAAAAAAAAATTTAACCTAGTAATGATGTTTCTTTTTTTATTATGTAACATAAATATATCCCTTATAACATAATCCAGTTTATATCCTTTTTGCCATTGGTACCATTTTTATTGCTAAATCAATCAAGAATTCTGTAGACTTACCAACCATTTTGTTTTTTTTTTTTTTTTTTCCTTTGGAATAAATACACTATTCAAATATCAGCTATCACTTTCAGTCTTTTCTCTCCAAGTTGGTTTTAATCCAAGATTTGAAAAAGTTGATATCAATTAGTCTTGATGAATGCAAATATTTTAAGCTACTAGATTACTGCTATAATCCATGTTAATTCAAAATTTAACCTGGTGCCACTTTTGCTCCAGATTCAATGGATATTCATACCATGCACAGTGAGCATACTTATTACTTTGGTTTATTCTGAGAGTTTTGTATTTTCATCCCATTTTTTTTCAAAACAAAAAAGTGAGACTCAACAGAAAATCTAGGGGGAGCTTGGGAGGTAGCTATATGAGTAAAGATGCCCTCTGTCCAAACCCAGAAACCCACATAAAAAGTTAGGTATTTTAGTAAGCACCTACATTCCAAGACTCCTATAGTGAGATAGGAGAAGGAGATATTAGGATAGGAATCTCACAAAAACTTTCAGACCAACTACCCTGGAACACTTAGCAGCCAGCCACAAGACCCTGCTGCATACAAGATGGAAGGTGAGTGAGTGCTGACAGCCATTGTGGCCTCTGAACTCCACACACAAGCCACGGCATGTCCCAACCTGTACACAAGTACACAAGCAAATACTCACATCATATGTATATCCACAATACCCTCACACATCATACACGCAGAATATAGAACAAAATAAAGCCTGACCCTTAATTCAACAGTAACATGTGTGACATCTCCAGTAACAGAATGTTACACATGTGCTTAATGCATACTAATGACTTTCAATTCGATAATTATATTTCTATGCAAATATTTATATGTTCTGATTTACACTACAAAGGCTAGGTGTCTAACTGAACATGCACATGCTTACAAACATCTACAATATGATGATTTTTTGCACCTTACTAAACTTCAATAATTTCTTTAAATGCACAAATTAAGAGATTTGATCATGATGATAGGTGGACTACATCAGGGTACAATGGAAATAACCTGCATTGGTATTCAGTTCTTCTTCTTCAGTGCCTTTCATTTTGAATATGAGGTACAGACGATTTTTACATCGTTGTAATCGTCTGAGGCCTGAGGAGGCTGCTCAGTGGATAATGTACTTGCCACATACACAGGAGGACCAGAATTCAAATCTCTAGCATGTGCATAAATAGCAGGTAGGCTCTGAGACTTGACTGTAATCCCAGTTCACAGAAGATGGAGACAGAAGATCCCTGGGGCACAATACCTAGCTAGAGAAGCTAAGTTGGTGAGATCTGTGTACAAGTTAGAGACCCTGCCTCAGTTAACAGTGTGCAGTGGTTTAAGAAGGCTCCTGATGTTATTTTTTGGTCTCCACACACATGTGCACATGCACCTTGCCCATATGCATGTAAACCCTCATTCTCTGGGAATGTTGGTGGGAATGCAAGCTGGTACAACCACTGTGCAAATCAATTTGGTGACTCCTGAAAAGGACAAATATAGAGTTACCAGCAGACCCTGTTATTACCTTGCTGGGCATTTACCCTAAAAGCTCCATATCTCAGTTCAGATATATTTGCTCAACCATGTTTATAGCTGCTCAAATCATAATAGCTAAAAATTGGCATCAACCCAGGCGCCCATCATTGGATAAATGGATAACCAAGATGTGGTATATCTACATGATAGAATTCTACTCAGCAGTAAAAAAAAAAAGGACACATTGAAATTTGTATAAAAGTGGTCTAACATGAAACAGATCATTTTAAGTGAACACACACAATAACAGAAACACAATCATCATTGTTGCATGATCTCTCTCATCTGCAGTTTCTAACTTGGATCAGCCCAAGCTGCTGACATAACTGAATAGCATCTTGAAGCTTGGGCAATAGGGAGGGCAGGTCTGGGGAAAGGGAAAGGGTGTGTGTGTGGGGAGCCAAAATCTGAACCCAAATTGAACTGGTACCATAGAATCCTATATCCTGGAAATCAGACTATAAGGTGGAATCCTCAAACAAACCTTAGAGGGAGCACCTGAATCAAATGGACCTGGAGAGAATTAGATAAAACCTAACCTCAAATTTCTCCTGTTTCTCTTGCTTCTCTGGATTTTGCTTGTTTTCTTCCCCCTTGACTCTGGCCTGTAATTCCCTGTACCTGGATGTGGTCTACATCCATAATGAGCTGTTGATCAGAGAGACCTACTAGATCTCCCAAAACAAATAAGACAGACTTCTGTCAAAGCACTTGATTACCCACCAAGGTTAATGGTAAGACCCTACTGCTGAAGACACCAATTGCTGCCAGCACGGACCATGGAGAGACCTGACTGGAATCCAGAGGAGAGTCAGTCCTCAGATAATTATCCCATCTTGTGCTGGAAGGAACTACATGAGCTACCAGGGGAAAGTGGCCAACATCTGTCTAAGCAATTCAAAGTATAAGTGACTCAGAAGCAAACAACCTGATGTGATGCTCATACAAGTGCAATAGTGGCACATAGCCATGGTGGTAACCAACTGCTCTTGGATTGGCTAACAGATCTGCTCAGTGGAAAGGAAACCATATCTGGAACTGGGAAACAAGTCAGAAGCATATCCAGATAATGATTCTGCTTTCCATTGTCAAGCTCCTACTAACCATACACTGTACAAGTGTCTAAACCCTTATAATTCTAAGTTAATAATGGTTATCTAATTTAACTTGCACTAACTTCATGCTATTTTGGATAATCTGCTTCTTTTCAGGTGGTAACTGGACTTGAGGAGGCAAATGACCCAGAACACTCCATCCCAGCCCCAGCTGAACTGGGGAAATGAGCAAGAGTGCTGCTCTCTTAGTTAAGCTGATATCAGCACAAGGGTGATGGAGAAAGATACTGAGGACACTCAATTCCTACCAAACCAGGGAATCTTGCAGAAAGGTGGGGGGAGGATTGTTAGAGCCATAAGTTGGGACATTGTTTACAGAGACATTGCCTCTCCACAATAATTGACTACTGCCCCCATAATGCATGACCCACAATCCCCATGGGGTTGACCTGCATACCCAATGAGGAAGGACTCTTCAGAAAAGGGGCAGGTAGGAGTGGATGTGATGTTTATATAGAAAATATGTCCATATCTAATAATAAAAAATATATATATTAAAAAAGTCACTATCAAGATTATGAAATGCTGGTAAGAAAGGTGTTAATATAGGTCTTTATCATGTATTTTAAATTTCCCATGCATATTTCCATGTATAATATTCCACTTTTTAATAATTCTACCAAGAAAATAAACTCAAATCACAGCAAATCAACACACAAAAGCTCTTTATGGACAGATTAATAACTAATGCTATTTTTGTATAGAGACTGATCTGACTTACCCTGAGGCTAAATGCTTGACTCTATACATATATTAAGGTTAAAGGATATGGCCAGAGGTGATTATGAATGCTCTAAAACCTGAACATGCAAATGTAGCATACTAAATAATTTTATTATGATTGGTAATATAAATATAATATGTTTTTACACATGTGTAGATATAATATGGATAGACATTTTTTCTTTGTGCTTTTAGTTTTGGATGATACTAATGAGTTATGGAAAAGCTAAGGCAAAAACAAAACTTTGAAGAAAGCATATAATGCTATAAAAATTCTATTTTCAGCTATTTTTCCTGTTTTAGATATTTTAAAAAACAGACAGGTTTGGATGCACATATTTTAAAGCAACCTTAGATTCATCAAGAAATCACGATGTGCTTTTATCAGGTGAGCTTTGAATCAGGCTGGGGATGACTCAATACTGTTATCACCACCACTGAGTAAAACATGAAGAGCTCTTCCAGGATAACAGGAGCACCTTTCAGTTTCCCCACTGCTCTATTCATCTAACAAGTGACATCAAACTGCCTGCTAATGTCTGTGCTACATCACTTCTAGTTGTTTCCTATCTACTCTTGGGGCATATTGTAGAGAGTTATTCAGCATTTATCAAAGTTCTGTTTTTATTCTACATGGGAATTGAAGAAAAGTAAGCTAAAAGATTTTAGCTGCAAAATCTCTTATCTACTTTAGTATAAGTAAATCATTAACATATATTTTCACTTAAATTTGAGAATTATACAATGTCATATTTCTTAGAACCTATTGTGAATGTCACCAATATTTCCATCATGAAAAAGTAATAAATTCCTAGCTTCAATAGTTTATGAGGTCTTTGAAGTTACTTGATTGTTGATTGTATTGTTAATACTACAAGTTCAGGTATAAAGTATTATCCCTCCAGATATCATTGTTACTGATAGTTGATAGGTTTAAAAAATCAATGAATATTTCTTCCTGTTTGGAATCTTTGCAAAGTAGCTTTCCATGTGAAATAGGCATATGGTTTGGATATATATTATTTGTACAGTGAGTAATTCTAAAGGTACACTGAAGTACACTTAATATTAATGTGGTTTAAGTGACACCAGTCATGTATGCCTAAGATTCATCTTGCTGAGCTGTTCACTTTCCCCAGAATGATGTATTGTCACTGTCCTATTCATTTTCAATGTTGTATTCATAAGGGCTTTGTGACTAGACATCACTGTAAATCAGTGTTATTGGGCTATATTTTCAGTCATCTCACATTCCATACTAAGAGTATGTCACGCATGAAGGTCAAATAGAGTGGATGACAACTTATGGATTACTTTATTGAAGAAGTGAATGAAACCAACCATTTTCGAAATAGTCTTTTGTTTTCAAGCTAAGGCCTCAGACTCATGGGTTCTCCTACCTCTGCATCTGGAGTGCTGGAATTAAAGGCATATGCCACCATGCCTGGCTTGTTCTTATTTTTTTTCATGGGAAAGAGAGAGAAAGAGGGCAAGAGAGAGAGAATTGGCACACCAGAGCCTCCAGCCATTGCAACAGAACACCAGAAGTGTATGCCACCTTGTGCACATGCACAACCTTGCACGTGCATCACCTGGTGCATCTGGCTTATGTGGGATCTGGGGAGTTGAACATTGGTCCTTAGGCTTCACAGACAAGCACCTTAACTGCTAAGCTATCTCTCCAGATGGTGAAATATCTAAATTATATGTTTAAAGTATTCATGCATCTCTCCAGGATCCTTAGTAGTTTTAAATAATTTTTAGTAATTTGGTATGACTGTAAAACAAATGACATTAGGGGATGGACATACAGGTCCTTAAGGTTGTCTTTTCTGAAGAACATCTAAGCAATACTGTAGGTATGTTAGTTTACCTTATGATTTTGTACTGTGTGTGCTAATATTAACAGTCACAATTTACTGCAAAATATATGAGATTCATTTATGACCGCTTCTCACTGGATTTGTATTCATTTTTGGTAAAAAGTAATAAAACTTGCTGCAGTAGAATAAACTGCAAGTGTGTGTGAGAGTGAGAGAGTGGGGGAGAGAGAAAGAATCTTAGAATGAAGGAAACAGGGCTAGAGAGATGGCTTAGCGGTTAAGCGCTTGCCTGTAAAGCCTAAGGACCCCGGTTCGAGGCTCAGTTCCCCAGGTCCCACGTTAGCCAGATGCACAAGGGGGCACACGCATCTGGAGTTCGTTTGCAGAGGCTGGAAGCCCTGGCGCGCCCATTCTCTCTCTATCCCTCTATCTGTCTTTCTCTCTGTGTCTGTCGCTCTCAAATAAATAAATGAATATTTAAAAAACAAAAAAAGAATGAAGGAAACATCCTCTTAAAGTTTTTTTTTTTTTTTCCCTAACATTTTTGCAGTGGAAGCCACAGGTGTTTTGTAGCCACCATTCTCATGTGAAGTTTTATTAATTGATTTCATATTGAAGGAATCATATCCTATGTAAAGAATATACTGAAGCCAGTAACCTATAGCCATATTCTAAGTTATTGAAGTGTCAATATACAACAAGTAAAGGAAACAGCTAAATGAGAGATAAACATCATCTTGGAGTACCTAATGCTTAATCTAGACTGCCTTCATATTTTAGATTTGCAAGTAAACATGCACATATCAGAAATCACGGTGTTATTATACAGAAAGTTTTTCCTTGATAATAAAATGGCTTACCTGAACAAATTGATAAAGGAACAGTAATTTGGCAGGTAAAATAAATTAATGTTACATAGAAATAGCAATGTGCTACAGGTAGGCTAATTTATGTTAAAGTCAAGGCCATATTTTACATGGTGATGACGTCCATCCATTTTCATATTCCAGCACAGAGCTTGGTACAGAGTGCTACATGCATTTCTCAGTGGGTATCATAAGTGGACTTCCCACTTATGCTTCTTGCTGGCTCAGTCAAGAACAGTGGAGGCAATATACATCAGAGCTTTCATTAGACACCAATATATATATGTACTCAGGTTAAAGTTACACTGTGTACCTTGAATTTTAAGGGAGATTTGATGAAAACATTAGAGTAATTAACATTTGCTGGCCATAAATTATTTCTAGTGTTAAGGTTACTAGAATATTCTAGAGAAGTTTTATCACTTATTTTTGAATGTTAGTGGAAGGAGTGAGGGATAGCATAAAAGTAGGAAGGAGTGAGTCAAATTATTTAAAAAAAATAAATAAAAGCAACAGTTTTTTCCTAGTTGCTTTGTGTACCGAAGCTCAGATGACAAGGTCACATGCTGTAGTCCATGTAGCTGTAGAACTCTTTTAACCATTTAAAATCCCTTTTATTTAGCCGGACATGGTGGCACACACCTTTAATTCTAGTACTTGAAAGGCAGAGGTAGGTGGATCACCATGAGTTTGAGGCCACCCTGAGACTACATAGTGAATTCCAGATCAGCCTGAGCTAGAGTGAAACCTAACTCAAAAAACCAAAAGAAAAAAAAAAAATCCCTTTTATTTTATTCATTTCCAGTTATCACAAGGGTGGCATTCATTACTTATTCCCCATAAATTCATTGCTATGCAATACAGCCACCTCTGGAAGGTAATGTTCACTCTACAGATGAAGAAAGGAAAGAATAAAGAAACCTGCTCTCTTGCCTAGGGTTACATTATAAGTTAGTGGCAAAGTGTGTATTAAAATTCAGGTCTCCAGAGCCCCAGTATTTTAATTAGCTTAATAATCCAGGCTAACTTTCATAATTGTAAGGGCTTAGGTTTTGGTATTCTTTAACACTATTCTCAATACCTATGAAAAATGGCTGCCCTTCATAAGGTTAATGCAAACTGTGAGTTACACCAATTATGCAAACTCTAATCTTTGTAACTCATCTACCTCCAGGGTGCTTGGTGCAGTGGGAGTCTGTTCTTTATTTCTTATACAAAAGAGCCTTCACCAACTTCTATGAATATTTTCTTTTTGTACTATTGACAACAAAACCAAACCATTAATTGACTGTTAAAACAAATGCACTTATAATTAATGTAGTATAATTATCCAACCATATTAATAAAGAAATTAATTTTTAGTAACTTGTCCATGGCTATATCACTAAAAAGAATCACACTGGAAGTTTAATTTTGTGACTTATTCAAGGGATCATAGTATATAATTTTAAGTGTAAATTCTACTTTGAGGAAATTAATTTTATACTATTAGAAAAAATGAAATCAGTAATGAATTTGAAAATATATGCTTTATCAAAGTTCTTCATGGGCAAAAAGTTTCATTAGATCCACCTACATTTAGTCGTAATTGATAATTCTGTGCTTCTGATATATTTCTTTATTCATTTAACAAATATTAAGCCACTTGAAGGGGATTAAAGGTGAAGGAAATGAATTTAAGTTGTGCTATTATGTTTTTTTTTTAAAGAAAGCTAACTTTAGATGGGATGGCCAAAAGTAACTTTACTCAAGATGTACTGTATTTAAATGACTTATGAGAGAAGGAAATGTGATTGCAATGCCAACAGTGAGAGGGACGTATTCTATCAAGGAGACAAAGAAATCGTCATTATTGAATTAATAATCAGGAAGAAAAATAAAAAAGGAAATAAACAGTAGGCAGAGTTACGAGATACAGAGAAGTAACCAAGGAAAACATGAAAATAAAATGCTTCTTATGAAGCAGTTGTGATAGAAAGCTTCACTAATAATCCTGACAATGGCTGCCCTGGCAGTCCACGTGTACTTGCCGAGACAAAGAATCCAGTGAGGGACCCTAAGTAAGGCTGTGTCTGTGTATAAGCAATGCTGGGGACAAGCAGGAGAATGGGAGAGAGGTGTCCGTGGCTTAAGGATTAGGGAAAAATTTTAAGACAATCTTATAAATCCAGTTGAAAGGCAATTGAGACCTGAATGAAGATGGTGCTGGTGGAGGGGCACTAATGCACAGGAACCGAGCTGTGTTTTGGAAGAGGAATCAGCCAAACATGATTTATGATTGGCTATGGTGAGACAAGAGAGTCATCATCAGTAATTACTGATTTTTCATGTGACAGTTGAGGTGTTCTTTACTGAATTAGGAAAGGGTTGTGATACGAGGCTTAAGAATAGAATAATGCATCCCATTTATCCTTACTGGGGTTGAGACATTTACAAAGTTTAAAGTGGAGCTTTCAAACGGGTAATTGGATATGAGTCTAGAAGTGAGACATGTCACAAATCTTTGATTCCCTAACAGCAAGGTGATATCTAACTGAATCCAGACTCTTTATTTCTGACAACTCTATTTAGCATAAATTCAGAACCATAAAACAAGTAACTATGAGTTAAGTTGTATTTGAAATTATAATGTTTGCTAAACCAATTATAAACAAATAAACAGCTCTCATATCACAGACTGCATACCATGATTTTTATTAAGTTCTCATCAGTAAACCAAATTATCAGTAAAAGCACTTATACATTTTGAATAAAAATATCACCAAAATACATCAAAACTCAAAACTAGTCATTGTAAACATCTTCTCAGCCTTATGTCTCTTTTACATCATAATGATCCTTTGTGTGTTCACCTCACTCAAGGACCTTGAACTCACTGGCAAGTGCCCTCTTCAGTTCAGATGGCGGTATCTCAAGAACTTGAAGATGTGTCAAAGGTTAAAGTTGTAACTGTCTTGCTGCAGTCTGACGGTGTACTTTGTCTGCTTGGATGGTGTTATTAAAACGATGCAGCCTGCATTCATTAAGCAGGATGTGTTTAGTGATTCACCTGATGATACTAATCACTGATGTCTTCTCCATTGTGGAATGTGATAGGCCCTGGTTGTAATATTACCTCATAAACTTCCTACAGAGACTAAAGTGCCTGATATTTACCTTTATACTAAGACCAACCAACTATTTTACATGTCAGTTGTTGCCAAGAAGATTCTATACAATTATTTTGCTGAACGTTGCTGTGGCACATTTCTAGTAGTCAATGAGATATTCTTAGAACTATCCATATGAATCTTATCATAGTGCCCATAGAAATTTCACTGGTTGCATAACAATTTAGGAGGCAGATGACAAGTTTTAGCACACCATCCTACCCAGAATTCTTGCACAACTCCTGTTGGCTGTACCCTTGCATAAAGTCTTCTTGTCAGTTTGAGCAGAACTTGTAGATACAAGATTATCCAGCTGTAACCAAGGGTCCACATTACTGGATCTTAAGGAGCTAATCTAGGTGGGCATGACCTATTCATGTAAGCCTTTTACATATGATATATTGGGTATAAAGTGGAAGATCCACAGAATGTGCAGATAAATAGAGACTTATGGCAAGGACATGGGTGGACTCTATAGGGTAGAATCATTATAAATAAGGAAATAGTGACCTCAGTGCTATAGCTGTGAGAAATTAAATTTGAGCACAAAAATAAACAAGGTTGGAAGTGTACACACTTTAGAAATGAAATAATCCTAGATGATGTGATTTTTGTATAATAATCCTGAGTAGAAACCAAGTCATGCTCTTCAAAATCTGTGAGCTAATGAATTATAAGCTAATACATGGCCTTGTTACCTCCTAAATTCTGATAATTTGTCACAAAGCAGTAGAAAAAACTCTACAGTACGATGTCAAGAGCTGTAAAAGATGTGAAAATTTGATCTACTTGAATCCTAAGATTACCTCTGAGCTTAGGTTTCTTGCCTACCTAGAGAGCCAGGAGACTTCTGGTCAAGGGATAGGCAACTTTATTGTGTAGCAATAGTCAGGGTCTGTGAGGGTTCATTACCCCAGTTCCCACAGGAAAGTACAGGAGGTCAGGTAATATCTGCACACACACTGGGTTCTGCTGAAGAAAAGGAAATCCCTGTATAGGAAAGAAAAACCATTTATAGTGGGCAGTAAGCCACCCTGAACTTTGTCCCAGGGTAAGTCATACTTATTAAACTGGATGGTATATAAATCTGTCCTTTGCTCTATGTCTATCTTCCAAGGTCACTTGCTGTACAAAAGCTGTCAGTCAGTGATAAATAGTCAGGCACTATCTCCAAGGGTCTGTGCCCACATCCCTTTCCTTGTAGAGGAGTTATCAATATCAGCACTATTAATGCACACATTCCTAGGAATCAACGTATGGAGAATGTTAATCCACATAGCTCTGAAGGTAGACATCTTTGAACTATAAGATATCAAAGTTCATATAAAGAAAATTTATAAATTTATTTAAAATAAAATTTTATTTATAAAATTATTTATAAAAATATATAACTTCCCCTAGCACAAACCTAAAAGGTACACTGTTAACAAATGAACCTTAACTTTATTTCAAATTTATATTGCTACATTTATTTTTTCCTTTCTTTCCATATTTTCAACTCATTTTATGGTTAAGCACTGAAATATATAACAAGTAGAATAATTAAAGAGAAATAGACCAAAATAGATGAATATTTTTCTAGCTTCCCTATGACTCTCTGTACTGTAAAGCGGCTGTTTGTCCATAGTAATGGGTCCACAGAGAAGACTGCCACTAACGGTCCTGGACAGTTCCCTTCTTTTTGCTAGAACAAAACACCAGAACAAATGAAGTATGTGGGAGGAAAACGCTGCATTACGGTCTTTTTTATTAGAGTTAACTATCGGCTTACAGTCTTAAGGGGAAGTTTCATCCTAGTACTGAAAACCGTAATGGAAGAGCGGAGGCTGAGCCTCACCTTGTCTTATGAGCTTGGAAGTAACAGCGAGAACGAACTAGCAAGATTGATGAGCCTAAGGGTCCCCTCCCAATGACCACGGCCTGCGGGGCTCCAAAGCTTGCGGTTGAGGATGGAGTTTAATGACAAACACATGAGGCTACGGGTGACATTTTACATTCAAACCACTACTAGCTCTCAGCGGCATTAAGGGCTGCGCTGCAGGGTGCAAAGTGTTATGAAGGAAAAAAGAGAAATACTGGACACTTGGACAATCATTGTGGACAGTTGAATGTCTCCGCATGAGCTTTGTTGGTGACAAAACAAGAAACATGAAGGAAAGTTGTGCTCTTTCCACGGTTGCGCAAATAAGGTTCCCAAGTCCATCCAGGACCAGTCTTCGTGGGAAGAAGCACAAGTCTGTTTTGTAGACTACAATATGTCCAGAAGCCAGTCTTATAGCAAAGTTAATGAAATGAACTCATACGCTTCAAACAATGAGGCACCACGGCGAATGTCGGAAGGGGGCACCGGGTAAACGCACAGAGGGGGCAAATCCGGGGGCACAGCCTAGGGCACCTGTGTGGAAGGAAGCGGACCGGAGGCCTGAGGCCTCCCGGAGAGGTTGAAGAGACCAAGGCCCCAGTTCATCATAAACGGCAATGCCAGGTTTTGGGGCCAAGTTTGATCTTTGCAGGTCCATGCTGTTCATTTTCTAGTCTCTTGTGACATTTGGAGTGAATCTAGTTCTTACAGAAAACTGAGTTTGAACACTGGAAGATGTAGTAATAAGGAGATACACTGGTCCTTCATGGGGAGAAAAGAGAGCCCTCAAGAAGAAAACACCTAGGAGCAGAAACACTCGGCTGAAGTTTTTGTTTTTTAATTTATGTATTTATTTGAGAGCGACAGACAGTGAGAAAGAGAGAAGGAGAGAGAGAGAGAGAGAGAGAGAGAGAGAGAGAGAATGGGCGCGCCAGGGCCTCCAGCCACTGCAACCGAACTCCAGATGCGTGCGCCCCCTTGTGCATCTGGCTAACGTGGGTCCTGGGGAATCGAGCCTCGAACAGGGGTCCTTAAGCTTTGCAGGCAAGCGCTTAACTGTAAGCCATCTCTCCAGCCCTAGGCTGAAGTTTTTAAGACAATATTTGGCTTCTACGTGAGTTTGCCTAGTTCAGGACCTTCTATTTCTCGGGAGGAGCAACTCAGTGATAGATGGCAGAATCTGCCCGGGGAGCAGTGCTGCCGATTCGCGCTCCCACGGCGACTCCCCAGAGCAGCTCAGACTAGAACAAAGAAAACAAATTCCCATGAAAACCTAACGAAAAGGTCACAGAAAGGAGAGTCAGAACTCATTATTATTATTATTTTTTTTTCTACAGGGCCCGAGGGTTTATTCCTTAAAATCTGCGCCACATTGGCACGTGCAGCTCCAGGAAGGCTCCCTTTGTGTGGAAGCGCACCTCTCGGTCTCAGCACGCCAGAGCCCCGCTGCCCTTTGGCTGCAAGCCCTCCGCTTCGCTGCGACAGCCTCATAGCTCAGAAACACACGTCTTTGCGAGTCATTTGAAGTGGGTCTGCCTCAAGACAGAATCTTAATATCATACAGGTTATTTTCTTCCTGAAACACAACTAAGTTTGTATTTAATATTTGAAATTTAAAATGATTTAATAGTCTGTTAATGATATAAAAGCTGCATTGGCTACAAAATTATGGTATTTATATTAAGTTATTAATTTAAAGGGGTCACATAGGGGTGCTGTTACACTTAAGGGAAAAATAGAAAGTAAAAGCAAAATATAGTGGTCTGGGGAGATGGTTTAGTGTTTAAGGAGCTTGCCTGCAAAGCCAAAGGACCTAGGTTCAATTATCCAGGACCCACTTAAGCCAGATACACAAGGTTGTGCATGTGTCTGGAATTTGTTTTCAGCTGCTGGATGGCCTGGTGTGCCCATTCTCTCTCTCTTTCTCTGTTTCTCTCAAATAATAATAATAAAAAAATAGTATACTGTCACACATGTTGCTAGTAATATTGGTGTAAAAATATATATTTTTGACAATTTCAAATAGTACACCACACATTTTGATCACTCCACTTCCCCATCTTTTCCCTTCCCTCCCCCACTAAAACCCTTCTTCCCATTAGACCTCCGTTGTACTTCTCTAACTTATTTACTTTTTGACCCACTGATTTAAATTAGAATCAGTTGCATAATCACTGGAGTGAGGCTGGTTACTAGATCAAGGGCACTCCTGCCATAGCTATCCCACTAAAACCTATGACTTCATCAAGATTCATTTGTGTATCCACCCACCAATGAATGTATTTAAAATACATGATGTATACACTGAGATATTTTTTTCAGCAATGAAAATTGAGGAGATTTTTAACACTAGCTATGAAATGGATGAACTCTGAGGACATTATGCCAAGGGAAAGAAGCCAGATTTCAGAATCAAATAATACTATTCCCATGTGGTACTTAAAGTGGTGAAACCCACAGAGATGCAAAGTGAAATAGAGAGGTTGTCAGGAGCTAGGGTAGAGGATAAGGGAGGTCCCCATGGAATGGATATAGAGTTTTTGTTTGAGGGGGGAAAAAAAAAAACCTTCTAGAAATGAATACCTAACAATGAGCTTATTCAATGGCATTGGCTAAAATGGCAAAAATTTACTAGAAAACTTTGAAGGTTTTCACTATAAATTAATAATATATTTGATAATATGGATAGTTTTACCATAATTTGTGCATTATTTAAAGGCATAAGCATTGAGCCATCACATGGTACCCTACATCTAGACATGCTGTCTAAAAATATTTTAAGGAAAATTTAAAAAATAGTATATGATCATCTCTGATCTTTACTTGTGAATTCAGGAGTCTGTGTAAGGCAGAAAAGTTTGAAGATATACATGTTGTGGCTGAATTAAGCCTTCTTTTTCTGTTTTTGATGAAACAGCAAAGCAAAACAAACAAGATATAGACAGTTGACGAGCAAGGCAGAGTGAGAAAGAAGTTATGTGAGGATCCCAAGTGTGCTCCTTCTACAAATTTCCTTAGATTTGGGAAACAGAGGCAAGAGAATATGCAGCAATTATTCCAGAACACAGCCCAGGATGGGGGTCAAGTTCATAGTTGTTTTCATTTTTTTCTTAGTAATAATCATTCCATGAAAAGAGGTAATCACTTTTTGATATGTGAAAAGTTGTGTGCTTATATAAATATTAACAAAGAACTCATGCATAACTATAGGACACTGGATTTTATAAAGCATATGTGGAAGCTTGAAATCAAAATAGACAGAGTAAAGATGAGTTAAAACATTATAAGAAATTGTTTTGTAGTCTATTAGTAGTGTTAGGCATTTAAATACTTTTATTAAAATTGGTGCCTTTGGTGTGATTAATTATATATTAACATCATGGATCTTGACTTAAAATATTGTGTCAGAATCATTTAAAGGGCTGTTTGAAAGCTCTGTTTGCAGAGATATACTGTTTATCAGTTTAAAGACTGTCGTTAGAAAAGCCAAGTGGTAAAATTCACAGATACAAGTGGAGGAAGGGCACGTTGCCTGCATTTGTAAAATCCACTAATAAGAAAAAATACTTGTTGGGTTTGGTGAAGGGGTGTTGAGATTCTCTAATACTCATCAGCTGTTTTAGTTAAGTTTGTAAATACTATGCCTTAATAGTTTTAGAAAATACAGCATTTCATTAGCATTTCATTTATAAGTCATCATATTTGTTTGAGTTATGTTCTTAATCCTATTGATGATAATTCTTATAGGTGACACTGTTACACTGTTTCAGGAACAAATTTATCTAAAGATGGACTTATTTTTTTTTTTAATATCACTCTTTAGAATGTTCTCACCAAAGCAGGAGGCTCTTTGAAAAGCAATTGCTTTCTGAGTCTTGATTAAAATGTGAGAATTTTGAAATATTTATTTTGGCAAGGAAAGTTATTAAATTATTCTTTAAATGTGACAACTCCTTGAAGTATGTTCTTATGAGATGTGTAATGCATGTCTATGAGGCATGCAAACATTTCCCTCACAATTGAATACATGAGAAGCTATTTAGGGCTAGGGAAATGTTTCACTCCATAGCATTGTTGCATGTGTTTGGCTCTCCAGAGCCTATGCATAATGCTGGTCATGGTGATAAGTGCCTATAATCCCTTATGCACATCCCCAGGAGAGTCCATGGACATACTTCCAGGGAGGTTTGCCTAAGGTAGGAAGACCTGCCCTGGATGTGCACAGTGTCTGCCCAAGGTCAGTGACCCATAGGGGAAAAGAAAGGCCAAAGAGACTTGAAGAAACAGTTCAGGTATAAAATACTACCTGCCTCCCAAACATGAGGCTCTGAGTTTGAACTCACAGCCCACGTAGAAATTCCTGGAGTAGTGGTGTGAAATGCATCTGTAATCTGCTAGGCAGACAGAGACAGGAGGGCTCCTGGAGCTGCTGGCCAATCAGTGGAGCTTCACCAATGAGCTCCAGGACAGAGAAAGAACTTGTGTCACAGCAGGTGGAGAGTGATCCTAAGGATTACACCTATGGTTGTCCTGTGGCCTCTAGACACGTGTACAAGAGTGAGGCCCCTCCCCCCACACACAGCAAAGGGAAAAATGCTGTCCTGATCGTTCTCCTCTCTCGCTCGCTCTGCTCTTCATACACTGCTCTTCTCTTCCCTGACACACGGCACAGGCGCTGTTCTTTCTCCTCCATTGTGCATCTGTTCTCATCACTATGCAACTGTAAAATCCGTAAGTAGAAATAAATTTATCTTTCCAACCATAAGTTGTTTTGCTGAGATATGTTATCACAGAGACAATAGAATATATAAAACAAAACAAAAAATCAGACTAATATTTAATATAAAGAATGAAGACATCAGAACAGAATTTTGGGCTGGAGGGGTTGCTTAGCAGTTGAGGCATTTGCCTGCAAAGTCAAAGAACCCAGGTTTAGTTCACCAGGACCCACATAAGCCAGATACACAAGGTTGTGCATGCATCTGGAGTTCATTTTCAGTGCCTGAAGGCCCTGGCATGTCCATTTTTTCTATCTGCCTCTTTCTCTCCCTCTCTCGCTCAAATAAAATAAATAAATTAGTAAATAAATAAACAACATTTTTGCCAGGAAAACCAATCAACAAAGAGCCAGGTGTGGTGGTAAATTCCTGCAATCCTAGCACTTGGGAAGCTGAGGCAGGAAGATAAGATAAAAATAGTCCTCAAGCTACAAAAGTGAGTTTGAGGTAAGTGGAGGCTATATGATATCCTGTCTCAAAAAAACAAGCAAACCAACAAGCGCAAAGTAGATATTCACTCCAAGAAGAGAAGTAAGTGTAAGTTGACCCAGCCTACTGTTTCTATACCCAGGGCTATTTTCCAGAGGTGTGATTGTATTGGTATAAAGGACACTCATGCATTTCACAGCTAAGGGAAAAAATATTTTACCTTACATACTTTAATTTTAAAATTATAATAAGCATTTAAATTAATATGGTAGTATCTTGTAGACACAAATTTGTGCAAGTGCTCATAAGATTTCATCATGTCTCCTGTGGCTCGATAAGCCCTGGTGTCAGTCGAAGCAATTTTTACATGAGTGCTGAGCTAATGAGTACAAGCCCACTCCTCCAGTCTGCATTATCATTTCCAAGGACTTGTCATTTCTAAAGGAACCATATAAAGCAGTTAATTCCCCTTTAAGTTTAAGATTACAGAATTGTAAAGCTGTGGGTCTATTTCAGGCCTCATTTAGCAATTAAGAAAGTTACAAGATTTCTTTCACTTTTGCTAATGGCAAGAGATGTTGCAATATAAATTGAGAAAAGGAAGGATAAAGGAAAAACGAAGTTTCTTAAATTTTCATTACAGTTAAACTTTCCTCTCATCAAAACATCCCAGAAATTCCCCTGCTGGACCAGTAATGCCAGATATTTAATTTCTTTCCCCAAACAGGATACACAGGTTTGCTGACATTATAATGTCCCAAGTTTCAAGATCTTAAAGGCTTTTAATATACAAGCTGGGGACCTCAGCTGCGTGTGGTGGCACATGCACATCCTAGCACTTGGGAGGCAGAGGTAGGAGGATCCCCATGAGGTCAAGGCCACCCTGAGACTACATAGTGAATTCCAGGTCAACCTGAACTATAGTGAGACCCTACCTCGAAAAACCGAAAAAAAAAAAAAAAAAAAAAGCTAGTGAGTTCAGATATATTTCCTCCCCTTGGAAAGATAAAAAGATTATTATTTGTTATTTCAAAGTAATAAGGTAATCAGTGTTGGGTGAATTTTATAAAAGAATGTGCAATGTTTACATGGGTGCAGATAGATACTGATGTTTAGAGGATGCATCTTTGAACTTTGTGAATACTAGGAATATTCTGTTTGCAAAACTTAAGTGCAAGTCTGGCAGGGAGGGGGGCTACCTAGTAATATTTGAGGCCCATTGTGCTGCTCATGATACTGAAAAATAGATGCGTGGTCAGCCCCTGACTCTACTGCTTTCTCTGGGTCTGCTAAAAGTGAGATGAAACACCCAGAAATGCAGACACCTTAAAAAGGCAACATAGAACTTTCAAAATCTTCAAGAATTATTGTTAGTGGCCTTTTTTTGCATGGCAATGTGTTGTTGTTCTCCTCCATTCTGCAGAAATTATACTGAAGCAAGTAAGCTAGAGTCATTCTCCTGCCCCTCTGTCCCCTGCTCCCTGTCTCTGGTTTTTACTGGATTAGAAGGATGAATGACCCTTTCGATCCCATGGGAATCTGGTGCTTGCATCAGCGATTGGCTGAGGGGAATCAGAGAAAGGTGAGCAGCCGGCCTGGAGAGAGAAATTGCAACTTGAGCAGATTGCTCACACGCTACTGGGTCTCCTTATGTCATATATATATATATATATATATATATATATATATATATATATATATATAAATTTTCCTGGCTCAAACAAGAAATTAGCTATGGGAAGAAAGAGGGAAATCTGGCTTAACAAATGGCAAATGGTCTTCTTGCTGGCTACAACAAAGCAGCCTTATAAGTGATGAGCTGCCTCCTCTCCCATTCTGCTTCAACTGTCTCAAGTCCACTTCAGAGGAACGGCCAGCACCCAGCTGTCCAGACATACCTATGCTGTCCCTCCCCAACCTAGTCAGGATGCTCCACCGTTTGTGCATGTGCATTGAAAAACTTGCCAACATGGCTGTTTCCCCATAAATAGCAAGGAAAGATTTTTTTTTTTTAAATTTTATTTTTACAAAGCATAGCTTAGCTTGTATTTACCCATGGGTGAGCAGGATTTCACAGTGTTTGGTAAACAGAATCCCGGTCAAAGTTAGTGACATGGAGCAGGTCCTCATATTTACACATACAGTGATTGATCTGAAAAAGTGACAGTGTAATATACAGTAAGCTGAGAGACTGTTACTATGAGGAGAGTCGGATATTCCCTAATAAGTTATATTTCCTCACTGTGCACCAATATCTTCCTTTTGACAGCTAAATTTTATTAACACACATAAACACACACACATATGGGAAAAGATCAAAACATAGTCTATATTATATTTGAAATAATTGATAATAAAATGTCAAGAGAATAAAATTGTTTTATGTCCAAGTAATCCATGTCAAAATGGCTTGAAACAAGCTTAGGTTTGTTAAAAGCCAAAAAAACAAATGTGGGTATTTTTAATAATTTGAACATATGGTCTGAGCAGAAGCAGAGAAGACACGTTTTGAACATGATGTCAGATCAGATCACAGTGCGTCGGTTTATATTGCACAGTGTAATCTGCAGCAGATTCTTTAATAAATGGACTTCCTCCACCAATTCAATGAGGGAAGTTTTTAGGGTACGAATCTGAGGATGTCCATTGGGATTTTAGCTCTTGACTAAGAAGATTTTCAAGAAATTCACAGAGTTCTATTTTACTTCTTACACTGGGTGAAACAGGAGAAATAAAATTTTAGTAGAAAAAAAAATGATGCATCAACTGGGAAAACAACTTTTTCCATCTCAGTGCAGACCAAAACTCTGGCAATAAGCAGTATGTGAGGTTTCGGCGTTCGGCTGTCATGAAAGACGGGAGGGTGTGGGAGGTGAGAAGCACCCAGGCGGGAAGTCCCAATGCATTGGCAGGTGTACTAGGCACTAGGAGTACACTGCCACAGTCCAGGCATTGCATGTGCCTTCTGGTGCTCAGGCATAGACAGAAGCCACTTGTACCTTTAAAATAGGTTGCATCTGTGACACACAAGAATTGTTTCTAAATAATAGATAAATTCAATCTAGGAATGTTTGTTCATGCCTATATTAGTAATCCTCAGTCTCTAGGGTGCTCCAACATGAGTTTGAGGCTAGCCTTTGGCTACAAAGCAAGTTCCAGAACAGCCTTCACTAAGTTAGGCTCTATCTCAAAAACATAAGTACATTAAAATAAATAAATAAATTTCAAAGTGCTTTTTATTTCAGGAGAAACTAGAAACGTATTCAGTTATCAATCTAAGATTTCACTAGAAACTCGCATTTTGGAGGATAGGTTAAAAAAAAAAAAAAAGAAAAAAGAAAAGTGGGGCGTGGTGGCGCACGCCTTTAATCCCAGCACTTGGGAGGCAGAGGTAGGAGGATCGCCGTGAGTTCAAGGCCACCCTGAGACTACATAGTGAATTCCAGGTCAGCCTGAGCCAGAGTGAGACCCTACCTCGAAAAACCAAAAAAAAAAAAAAAAAAAAAGAAAAGAAAAGTGATCACTTTCATAGTATTTCCCCAAGCACTTTTTATTCTGCTTTGAGTTATTATTATTGTATCACAATTAATGTACACTTACTTGCTCTTTTATTGTAGATTCTTTGGGGTTGAAAATTATTTACTGAATTAATTCCAGGCCCTAACAAGCATTATATGACCAAATTTAGAAAACAAATACAAAAATGTGTAGGTTAATTTCCACTGTATTCCTCTTTGAACCTTGAATTTTAATAAACATCTTAGGATAGTCATCATAGGTGAAATAAAAAATAAAATAAAATAAGACAAAACTAGACAAACAGCAGCCTTGGCTGAGGTTCTGTAGGGAATGTTTAAAGGGTGCAGTAGGATTTCATAAAAGTCCCTGAATTATGTATGTGGTATTCACTAGCAGCAGTAGATTGACAATTTAACTAAAAACGATATGTAGACATTTTTGAATATTAAATTATACATGTGGTTTTAAAAATTATTTTCTCACCCTATAACATTTTCCTTTGGGGAAATGTTTAAGCAAGTACTTTTCTTCCATAAGTTTTAAATAAGAGCTTGGAAGTAGTAATACATAGGAAAAAAAATATTTAGAACCTTAACATATGAACATATCATAAATTGGTCATATTCCCATTGGGCAAATAAACAAATACGTTTATGTCCCTCTTCCCAATCCATTCAGGCTCTTCCTCAGTGAGGTTATTGATAGTCACTGTGGGGTCAGGAAAGTGCTGGTTATTTTCATGGGAGGAAAATGCCTCAGAATATAACCCCACACACACTCTTTCTGCCCCTTTTTCTGCAATGTTCTCTGAGCCTTAGAGGACATGTGTAAGACTCCTGGAGTGTTGAGCTTTCAGCAGCCTCTAGTTTTCTGTTTTGAATTTCTCTTGTCAGTGTCTACCGCCATTTCCCTAGTGGAGGTTTTCTGGCTAGCACTGACAGTAGCCCTCATCTTTCCTGTGGCCAAGGAAACATCAAAGAAGAAACGGTGTATTAAATACAAAGAAAAAAATTGTTAGCCAAATTCATAGCTGAAAAGCAGGTCAGAGAAACAAAACAAAAGAGGGGACATGAGCTAACCCATGTGAAATTACTCCCCTAAGTAACATATTACTTCCCAGTTAAAATGTGAGCGTGTGACAGATGTCTAAATAGGGCCTCTAGGGAACGAGGCCAGACTTCTGCCTGGTCCCTCAGCAATGCCCGGCTGCTCCTGCCATGAAGAGGTGACGGTGTCTCCACCCTTGATTTCATAACTGTCTTTCACCACTATCGTGCAATGGGAAGATGTTCAGAGAATTCTGAGGTCAAAGTTTAACAGGCTGTTATTTTCTGCTTTTACTCAACCTAGGTTATCATCGTCAGATAAAGGCATCTGGTTTCCTCTGCCATGGAGGGAAACCACATGGGGTGAAAGTTCCTGGAGAATAAGAAAACCAGAAACTCGGTGTCATAATGCTGAAAAGTGGCATGCAGGCTGTGAGGGGGGGAAATGATCAGCAGTCTTTTCTGGCAGTGGACTTAAGCTGCATAAGCAACCAATCAGGCAAGATCATGCCCACTGGTGCAACAACGGCATGACTGTCATGGTAGTATCCAACTGCTCTCTAGACCTGAGCCCTGATCCACAGGAGGGCATCCATGAATTGTACTGAAAGCATAGTCAAAAACCTATGGCTGGGAAGATCATAGGCCCTAGAGGGAAACTACTACTATGGTTTCGTTAAAATAATATGTTATGCCCATCAATTAGCCCTCTAATATTTATGTCCATAGGTTAATGCTGCTCTCACATTTTTGGCAGTGAAGATTATTTATTAAAATAGAATTTTATTCATTTATTTGCAAGCAGACAAAGAAAGAGAAAGAGACACAGAGAGAGAGAATGAGAAATAAGTGTGCATATAGCTTTACATAATTACTAAGGACATGAACCAGGGTCAACCCAGTTAGGAAGCTTATTTTTGCAGTTGGCTGAGACAACTAGAGGAGTGAAAATTTATCAAAGTGCAAGAATAAGTGACGGTTGCAGGTGGCATCTCGTCCAGGCTCTCCCGTGCTCTGGAAACACCGGCGAAAGGTGGAAGAACGAATGTCAGAGCGACCGCAGTGGGAGGAGGGGTACTGAACACCGTCTTCCTGACGTGAAGTGGTCTTTCCATGCACGACGTCACAGCAGCTGGGGGCACCTGCACAAGACCCGTCTAGTAGTGGCCCCATTAACATTCTGCCACGGATGCTGTAGGAAGGGGGAAATTACATCAAATAGAAAAAAGACTAGTGGGAGGAAAAGAAGAAATTCAGTGGAATAGGGAGAGGAAGACATGAGAAAGTAATGGGAGAGGATTATAATCAGAATATACATGTACATATATGATAATTCTTAATAAAATGTAAAAAAAAATACAGAAGTTCTGATAAGAGGGGCAATATGGCCGGGCATGGTGGGACACATCTTTAATCCAAGCACTCAAGAGGCAGAGGTAGGAGGATTGCTCTGAGTTTGAGACTGCATTGTGAATTCCAGATTAGTCTGGACTAGATCAGGACACTACCTTAAGAAATAAAATAAGAGAAAAAAAAAAAAAGGTATCATGATATAGAAGCAAAGTCCCAGACATATTGTGAGAAGTCAGCCAACTGAGGTTGGAGAATGATACAGTGTCTGAGATACCAGTCAATTTTACTGCAAATACAGAAAGCATGAGAGAAAAACCACCTTGAGCTATCTAGTTCTGGTCAGGCTGTTCCTGCCAACACCCTGTGGAGTATAGATGAACCAAGTCTTAAGAGTCCTGCCAAATTCCTAAGCAAACTAAACATGATCCAAGACAGCTATACAAATATACCAAGTTATACTGGAGGTTGTTAAAAGCCATAACCACACGAGACGGTGTATGTATGATTAGCCCTATTGAACTTCCAAAAAAATTTGGATTTTGGTGAGATACCAATTACTAAACAGGATATAGTACTGATGATAGCTATGAAAGTACACAACTTGTTGAATCTAAATAACAGTGAGAGTTTTTTGCATAAAATTGCTATATTTTGTAATATATGTAATAATATTGTTACTTTATGTTGGGTGAAAATAAATCTGATCTTATGAAATGACCAAGTACAGAAGATAACAAAATGGCCTTATTTTAGGTCAATAAAACCAAAATCACTATTTCTGATAGATGCCATATATAATAAGATATAATTAGAAATACATGGGTTCAATTAGAGGAAGACTGAAGTGGACATTCGTATGTGTAACATTTGTGTTAAGAAACACAGTTGCCACTTAAAGTTCAATTTTACTGCATACAGATTTTGTTACCCAATTTAGAATGGCATGACCAATTACATTTACAAGTTTCCAATTTTCTTTATATTGAAGTAAAAACCACATAAAATACTGTAAATGCTAAATTTAAGCACAAAACAAATACCCTATCTAATTTAATTGAGCTTATTATATTACCTCATCATTAAGAATAAGTAGAAAAAATTAGTTTAAATTAAGGCAGACAATGATGGCCAACCCATTTTTCCTGTCTGGAATAGCCAACTGGACAGTGCAATAGATTTTTAATCTTCAAAGACTAAAAGGTGAACTATATTTAGAGAAAAAATAGTTTGTTTTGAATCATGGGGAAAAAACCAATGATACTTCAACTTTTTGTAACTCTTTAAATGTTTTGTTTTTAATTTTTTGTGATATACAATGTCTATATTTATATGTATAAGTAAAAAGGTGCATGTGGGAGTCCAGAGGACCACTTTGTGTGAGTTCTGACTTTTCACCTTGCTTGAGGCTGTCTCTCTTACAGGTTTCTGTCCTTTGTACCTGGCTAGCTAAATCAAGAGCTTCTGAGCTTCAGGAAATCCTCTCTTCTCCACCTCTGATCTCACCATAGGACAGCTGAAGTCCTGCCTTCCCTGGGTTCTGGGGATCTGAACTCAGCTACTCATGCTTGCAAAGCAGGTGTTTTTATGCATTGAGCAGTCTCCCTGGCCACCTTCACTGCTTTTCTTGTCCTTTTTCCTATTACATTTGTTCAATGCTTTATTCTATTTGACCATGAATAATTCTATGTTTCTATTCTCTATTTTGAATGGAAGAGTGAAAATTAAATCACATTACTCAAGGTGTATCATTTCAATTAGTCTGCCTTGTTAAACAGCACACTACAATTCAGAGGGTCTTCCTTTCTATTGTTCGGTGAGAATAATGTGTTGAATATTAACCCCTGAGATTAGTGAAGACGTCTTAATGTAAAATTATAAGATAATATAAAGAATGTGATGGAAATGTTCTATGGAACTTGTTTATAATAAGTTATTTTTTCTATCAGTATGTTTATGGATTTTTTTATAGATTGCTCCTGGAGTTTCATCATTTTCCTCGAGCCAATGACTTCTTATGCTTTTAGGCATTATGGTGTCATTCTCATTTAATGTCAGCTTTTGAAGGAGAAGTAATCATAGTTGAAGTTTCTGAAAACCCATCCAGTTGTTGCAATTAAGTTGATTGCTAGGCTATATTGTTCATATGAGAGGAAAGTGCCATGTTGTGAAAAGGCGGAAAAGAGTGAGCGGCATGCAAGTTTTCATGCAGCCATGCTGTTCCCATACTAATTGAGCACATAATCATATGTTCTTTTCTTCTCCATAACACAACCAGTCTTCGTTTTGCTGTGCATTTTATGAATATCAAAGTCCAAAATATTCCCAGTCCAGCCAATGTTAAAGAGTACAATTTTGGGACAAGAGCAAATAGTAAAGGAAATAAAGGTGCCCAGTCCACCATTCTGGATTCACAAGGCTGTCATATACAGGATGTAGGCAGAGCTCTCACTTTCTGCTCTGTACTTTAACTAGCGTGAACACACTTTGTAATTGAGTCCAGTCCATAAATGATAACAAGAAAACATGAAGCATGACCTGGAGGCCCAGGCCTGTAACCCCAACTATTTGGAAAGTTGAGACAGAGGATTCAAAGTTCAAGACACAGGGCTGGGGAGATGGCTCAGGGGTTAAAGAAACTTGCTTGCAAAGCCTGATGGTCCAAGTTCAATTCCCCAGTGCCCACATAAAATCAGATGCACAAAGTGGCCCATGTATCTGGAGTTCATTTGCAGGGACAGGAGGCCCTGTCACACCCATACTCACTGTCTTTCTCAAAGTTCACAGCCTGCCTTGGCAATGGAATGTGTTTAAAATGAGCCTGAGCAACCTATCAAGATCAGGTATCAATAAAAGAGTATAAACAATAAAATTACAATAACAACTGGGTTGGGGATGCAGCTCATTGGTATAGTGATTGGTGTGTGTGTGTGTGTGTGTGTGTGTGTGTACAAATGAACATGGATATATCTATCTAAGTATTCTGGGGAAATTGATTAATGGTTAAAGGGTCTTGCTTGCAAAGGCTGCCGACCCAAAGTAGCATATGTGTCTGCAGTTGGTTTGCAATGGCGAGAAGGCCTGGTGTGTCATTTCCTGTGGCAATAGAAGGTAGAGCCGGGAGAATTCAGCCTCTCACTAGGAGCAGCACAAGACATAACCTGTCTCAGAGGAAGGTAGGAGAGGCTATATCCTGAAGCCGTCCTCTGACCTCCACTCACACCCGTAAACACACATTATACCCAAACACACGCACACACTTTATATCATACACAAACACGCATATACATATACACACAGGGAAATAGTTAATATATACTGTTTGGAAGCAACTTCACTCCTCACAACAAAGGTGCTACTAATAAGTAGATATTTGTTTAAAATAGAAAATAAGAAAGAAAATGTATACAATCAACATTATTTTCTTTTTATCAAATATCTATAATATGAATATTTCTACATATAAATAAACTTAGACTAAGCTGTATGAAAATTAATTGTGGAATCACTCTTAATATCATATGATTTATATTCAACTATACTATATTATTATGTGAGTGTGCAACAATTACTTTATTCATTCCTTTTTAATGATGTGCTTAAGCCTTTGTTATTATCAATAATATATCTTCAAAATATTTTTATAATAAACCATTTTATTTCTGATTAGTGACTTAGGATAGAAGTCAGGAAGCTATAGTGTGCTGTGTTTTTATAAATACCACTTTACTTTATCAGAATACAGATATGCTGATTTGTTTTAACTAAGGCAGTTTATATGCCAGAGTACTGAGAATGCGAAGCTGGGAGAGGGCCCAGCAGGCAGACAGAGAGTACCATATTACTGGTATGCATCTTACACAGCAAGATTGCCGACCTCTTTCACAGGGTAAAATCCTACACATGCCATTTCTTGTTTGCGGTGTATGCATATTCTTATAATGCCTAATGTAGCATAAACTTACTCCTGGAATTCTGAAGTTCATGGTGATATTGTATAAGTGCTTGTCTCACACATAATTATAATGATTGAAGACTAAAATTTGAAACTTCTAAAGAGTAGTTTATATTCTTCTCCTCTTTCCGAAGGTGATGTTACAATTTATTCACATATTAAAAAATAAATTCAGATTTGCTTTCCTAAGAGAGCTCATGTTATTTTAAAGTCACAACACTAACCTGTGCTCACCTGCTCTAAGCATGTGCTCCTTGGGCATTCTAATAAAATCAGTGTAACCTCTGGTGATGCATGAAGTATTTGACAGCAGCCAAGGGGATAATTATTCATGAGAAAACTGAGGCAGAAGGTGTCACCCTTCCATTTTGTGCACATGCAAACCCACTGGTATCTCCTCGTGAACACAAGAAAGTTTGTCCCTGCTGTTTTCTGGAAGATTTTTCACCCTTCACCAGATTGTGCATTTTCCCCCAACAGTTTTTGTGGCTCTCTTCGGTACAAAACAGAAAATTTTCTGCCTGTCATATCACATGCTATGCCCATAAGATTGATGCACATATAAGCATGCATTAAATAACCTTATTTATTTACAATAGGAAAACATAAAATTAGGCAATCACATTTTTAAGTCTATATGGTAATTTTATCCTAGGTATGTTATACCCCAAACTGTTAAAAAAGGTGGTGTTTGTGTAATGTTTGCCCCAAATAAACAACACATATATTCTTCAGGGGTATAATTGCATGGGAAATAGCCTGATCATCTGACTATGATGTCTCAATTAAAAATTTACTTGATATTCCTTACTGTCACATCCTATTTAAAAAATTAGAGATCAATTCTTGAAATATTAAATATCTTTCTTATCATGTTAGCGTTTTGACTACTGATTAACTTGGTTTCCATGGGAGAGATTGTTGTTGGGAAGCATTGCAGAAGATCAATGCCTATGTTATTTCAATTTTGTGGGGTTTTTTTTTGTTTTATTTTAAACAAGAGCTATTTGTTTGTTTGTTTGTTTGTTTGTTTGTTTATTTATTTATTTATTTATTTATTTATTTATTTATTTATTTATAAGTAGAGACAGAGAGAAGACTGAGAGAATGGGCATGCCAGGACCTCTGACAACTGCAAACAAATGCTAGATACATGAGCCACTTTTTGCACCTAGCTTTGTATGGATACTGGAGAATAGAACCCAGGTCATTACATAAATAATTAGGCTTTCTAGGCAAGCACCTTAACTGCTGAGCCATCTCTTCAGTTGGGTTTTGTGTTTTTGTCACAAGACAAAATAAAACATTCCTACATATTGTTTCTACTTTTGCCACTATATTTATTCACAAATGTGGTTCTCAGAATTAGGAATTTTCATGAGAATATGAAAAAAAAAAAAAAAAGCTAAGTGGAAATCCTGTGATTCTATGAGCCTGAGGAGTGATGGTGGGAATTCAGGGGAAAATTCCACATCTGAACCGATTCCAAGGATTGTATTTGACATCAGAAACGTCTGACATACTTTCCCTAGACTAGGCAGAGGGATTGATGATAATTCTTTGTGTATGTGATTTCCTTGTCAAAGATACAGTGTCAGTGATGTTCACCTGTGATATGTGGGGTTGGCTCAAGGCAGCCATGTCATCCATGGTGGAGGGAGAGCCCCAGAAGCACGCTGCCTTTGTTGACTGTAGAGGCTGTAGGTTTTTTTACACTAATTTCATATATCTCTCTAATCAGTTTATTTAAAAATATGGGTAGCAACCATGTGTGTCAGAATTACACTCTCACCTGCATGGTAATATTATTCAGGTTTTCCTGGTCCTAGAAAACAAAGATCTCCAGAACTGATATTCCATCATCGATAAGATTCACAAATACCTCAGATACATGTGTCAAGAGAACTACTGATTTGGAAGCTATGTGTTTTTTTGTTTTTTTTTCACAGCTTAGTTTAGTTTTGAATTAAAGTTTAAAATTTGTAAGAGAAAATAGTGAGGCCCTTATGGATATTGCATTTTTAGAAATTGTGAAATGATAATCATGACATTACATCTTACATATCTTTTGTTTCATTCCTGTGTATAAATATCTGACAAACCCAACTTAAAGGAGGAGTTATTAATTTTACTCATGGCTTAAGAAAGGTTGCCATCCATCCTAGAGGGGAAGGCGTGATGGCAGGCGTTTGTGGCAACTGGTCACATGTTACACACAGTCAGGAAGTTGGTGTTTGGCCAACTTTCTCCTTTTCTCCTGTTATTCATACCAAGACCCCAGGCCATGTGATGTGACAGTGACGTGACAGATGGGTATGCCATCTCTTCAGTGCATCCTCTTTGGAAATACCCTAAGACTCACCCAAAGTGTGTCACCTAGGTGATTCCAAATATAATTAAACTGGCACTGATATTAGCCACCATATGTGGTTAATATCCACACTACAACTAAAGTTAACTTAATGTTAAATTTTCATTTAGTAAAACATTTCGTGGATTCCTATTCAAATGGCAGAATTTCAAATTTTCATCAATTTTTAAACGCAATTACTCAATAATGAAATGACATTAGAAATTCAGTCACCTACATGATCATTGTATTCTAAAGTTTCTAAAACTATTTAGAAATGATTTATTGTCCTGAACAAATCCACTTATTCACCCTTCTTCCACGCACATATCAACAAACAGATATCATTCACACACATATATATGCACACGAACACCTATACAAACACATATATATATGAGCAAAAATAACCCCACACAGAAGAAATAGTATTTCTGCACCTTCTTCCCACATGTGTAATTTCCTCAGAGTCTATGCACTTGTTTGAATTAAGAGACATGCCATGATACATATAAAAAAAATTAAAAATAATTTTTGGCCAAAACTGTGAAGAGAACAAGGATCAATCTCTCTTTATATATGAAAGATTACAATAAACAAAAAATGAGGGCTGGAGGAATGGCTTAGCAGTTAAGGCCTAAAAAAGCCAAAGGACACAGGTTTGATTTCCCAGGACCCATGTTAGCCAGAAGCACAAAGGGTCGCACAGGATTGGAGTTTGTTTGCAGCCGCTGGAGGCCCTGGTAGGCCTAGTCTCTCTCTCTCTCTCTCTCCCTCCCTCCCTCCCTCTCCCTCCCTCTCTCTCTCTCTCTCTCTCTCTCTCTCTCTCCCTCCCTCCTTCCCTCCCTCTCCCTCTCTCTCTCTCTCTCTCTCTCTCTCTCTCTCCCTCCCTCCCTCTCCCTCTCTCTCTCTCTCTCTCTCTCTCTCTCTCTCTCTCTCTCTCTCTCTCTTTCTCTTTTTCTCTGTCAAATAAATATATAAAAATAAACAAACATTTAAAACAAAGAAATAGGGAACTTTGTGCTCTATATCACCTTTCTCTTGGGAGATAAACCAGGGCACTTGGGTCAGTCATTTTCTATCCTAACATGGTATTTCCTTATTCCTACAACCTGTATTCATGGGCAGATCAGCTTCAAGAATAAGGAAGTGGGTGTTACCACAAGAGCAATTCTAGTAGTTTGAACTTTCTAAGTTTATAAAATACTTCAGCTTGTCAAATATTGTCTTTTTGTTTTGGTATTTTTCAGACAATGGTTATTTCTTATCCTTTACCATCAAAAAGACAAAGAAACATGAATAGTCCTTCTGATGGCTTTAGATGTAGAGATAAACTACAGAAAATAACCTTAAATAACTGAACAAGAATTTTTCCTATATGAAGATAATATTTGTTAATAATTTTGATCTGAGGTGGAGAATGGTGCACCTTATTAATGACTAATTAGTAGTGCAGGCAATGTCGGATGCATGGAAATGCTGTGGAGGGAGAAACTGAAAAGTCAATATTTTCCTCTGTGATAATGGCAAGTGCTAAAAATGGACTGGATCACTCCACAGCCTGGATTTTGGCTCCAGTGGTTTCTGTTGTATAAATGAGTTGTTATGACTGCCTTACAATGGACTCTTGAAAATAATGTTGGATGTCAGTGAGCACAGTTTTCTCTTTTGAGCAGGTGTAAACCACTCAGACTGTCTGATTCAACAGTTGTTCATATCCTTTCTCTTCCAAGTAGATGTGTGCAGTGCAACACACATGAACTGCAGACTCAGTGGTACCCTACCCCTTGAATCTTCAGATGAAAAGTGTTTCACTGTATTAGTAACAGACTTCCCCTTGCAATTACAATATGATGTGAGGACAACCATTTCTCCAGGGAGTACTTTTTCTTTTAAATCCTGTGAAAGTATGGATTTTACCAACATGTTCAGAAGCATACCCCAACCTCTGCTAATATCCCTTTCCAAAACACCTAACAGCAACATAGCCACTTTCTTTCAATGTTTTATTAGTCTGGAGTGATGTATTTTATACAAGTTTAAATTATCTGTATTGTGGAAGTCAGATAGATCATAATTCTATGTTCAATTTATATTACTCACTCAATAAACATATCTTATCATCCTAGATATTATTCAGTTATTTAATAAGTAGCCACTATACAGGGCTCTGCCCTGTCCACTTCTATAGGTTGATAAAGGAGCAACATGGTTATTTTGGTGTAATGTGTACACAAACATTTTGTTGACAAGCTATGTAAATTTGCTTACTTTCTCATTTTAATAGACAAAAAAGTTAAGGGTTGATTGAGTTGACTAGATTTCTACACAGAAATATGAAGGAGATAGTTAGAGGGATCTAAGGCATATAATGTGTTTTGTTAGTTTTAATAAGTCAAGATTCCTCATTCATATACTTATCTTCTTTTATATATTTTTTGTTCATTATTTATTTATTTATTTGAGAGCAAGAGACACAGAGAGAAAGACAGATAGAGGGAGAGAGAGAGAATAGGCGCGCCAGGGCTTCCAGCCTCTGCAAACGAACTCCAGACGTGTGCGCCCCCTTGTGCATCTGGCTAACGTGGGACCTGGGGAACCGAGCCTCGAACCGGGGTCCTTAGGCTTCACAGGCAAGCGCTTAACCGCTAAGCCATCTCTCCAGTCCTGATATACTTATCTTAATAAGAAAAATTATTTCATCTTATAGATCTCTCTTCCATCTTTTCTTCCCTTTTGTCCTGTTCTATCCTCTCTGTTTCTCTCATCTTTTCCCCTCTCTTTGTTTTCTTCTTTATTTCTCTATTCACATTAGTTCTTTCTCTCTTGTCTTTAACATAAATAGAATAGAAATTATAGGATAGGGCTTTGCGCAGAATACGGTCATCACAGATCTTGAGATAAGTGTGTGTTTAAATAAGTGGGTTTTGTAATACTGTTATAATAGGAAATTCCCTTTGAGTGTGGCGGTAGCAGTCACTCAAGACTACTTCAAGCTAAACTCACCCACTGTTTCTTCTAGGATAACTGACTGAGGCAAGCATGCTGAGTTGATGGCCTGATGCCATATTTCAATCTCACCTCCAAAGTAGATCAAACATACGCTACTTTATGAAAGTATGCCTAGCCTATCTTTCAAGATCTAAAAATACACAAACTAGATTTTTAAAAAATCATCATAACTTAAACCACTTTCTTCAAAACATCTTTATCTGAGAATGAAAAATTAACATATTTGTTACTTGACATTTTTGTTGAAACTTTGCTATATTATCCTCATTATTCTTTTCATTTATATGTGATAAGTAGTCTTGTCGCTGACTCTTAATAAGTCATCTAAATAAACTAAAGAAATTGTCATAAAACACAGCTCCAGTTTCTGACAGCTAGGTTTCTCAAAGGTGCCAAGTATTGCTTTTTCTGAGACTTGTGAGTCCAAAACCAAATCATCACAGTGATACTGGTTGAACATGTACAAGCATGAGTCTGACCACTTCTAGATGTTTTTAGGAGGCCCTAAGATGTAATCATGTGTGTTGAGAGATGACCTCTTGTAAGAGCCCAAGGAGAAAAGGACAGGAAGTCATTCACTTCACACTTCTTCAAATGTGAATACAAATGCTGCAGCGATGGGAATTTATACAACTAGTTAAGTATCTGATCAGGTCACTTCTAAGGAATGTCTTCCCTGAGATCAGAAGACCTGTTCAGCTTTGTTCTTGCTAGGCATGGTAGGGCTGTAGCCACGCCCTTGGGGGAGGGGATCTCACCGCTGTCAAGGTCTAATCTTCATGACTTCTTCAGGTAGTTTTATCTTCATGCCAGATGGGATAAACCAATTGCTTGACAGCAATTTTCTTACGTCCTATTCCAGCTATTTTATTTCTGAATAAAATATTATAATACACTATAGATAAAAACTAGGACACGATATATTAGAAATAGGATGTCTCTCACAAGATGTTACTAAAGTGACTATATTCTATCATCCATAAATTTAGACAATTTGTCATTTAAAATTGTGTTTACTTGCATGGAGGGGAAGAGAGATCAGGGGCATATATACGTACAGTTGCAAATGAACTCCAGATGCATGTGCCACTCTGTGTGCTTGGTAGGTAGCAAGGACTTGAAACAGCAGGCAGACTTTACTGAATTATGTCCCCTTCCTACATGTTGTCATTTTAGAGTTTGAACCCTAATCATATTAATTTATATAATAAATTAGAAGTGTTTATGTTATATAGGTTATTATATAAAAATATAGAGAAATCTGAAAAATGTTAACAGGCTTTCTTGTGAAATTATAGTTAGTGTACAAGGAATAAGACAAGTTGGGAATCTATACATTTTGTGGCAGAAGATATTAAATACATTGAATAAACAGGCAAAAACCATATGCATTGAGATTGTATGATAAGAATGATTGACAGTCCAGAATTACAATGTAATGTCATAATATATTCATGTCATTTTTGCCTTAGGTAGCTACTTGTTACTGTGCTAATACATGTTTTCCATAAAACACACTATAGGTCAATGATATATTCCGATTATCCCCAGAGAATTCATAAGGTATTATGAAAAGATTGCTCTGAATTAGAAAAGAAGAAGAAAAATTTATGGGTGACCTTACTGAGACAGATCTATGAAATCAAACAATTTTCATCTTTTTAATTGCATTTGGTCACTTTATTGAGAAAGAGTGCCAAGTTCAGTGAAATATTGCAAGCTACATAACTTTGTTCCACTTGATATTTTTTCCCATTTTTACATAACATTTGTGTGTATGAATGTCCACTGATTAAAGTCAATCCCCTGCATCCTACCAACTAATATTTTATTTCATTGAGCCGTAGCAATCTGCTATTTGTGGTTGATGATGATGTTGTAAATCAGCAGAGAAAAAAATAACCATGGTGAATACCTATCACCAGACAGAAGTCTAACATATCACAATAAAGGCAAAACCACCAATCCAGGCTTTAAGGAAATGACAGTCTAAAGTTATTAAAAGGGTGGTGAGAAAGTACAATATTGTCACTAAAATAATTGATAATTCAGTCAATAAATACATATTAGTTGAGATCATAGAAGAGATTCTTAGAAATTGTTAAAAGGTATATCTTATTCATTAATATGAGAACTGCATATCTCTAGTGTTACAGATATTTTTATATTTGTAGATATTCAGCTATACAGAATTATTGCACAAAGTCTTTTCTAAGGAAGATCCCATTCATGCTTGCTCCCCCAGGCATAGCACTCCTGACAAACTAGAGGCAGATATACCATTTACACCGGCAAACCAATGGGTTCATTGGTTTTTTTGACAGAGCATTGGCAAGGGCTTACCTACAAGAACATGGGCAAGAATATTATAATGAAAGGTTTCATTTTAACATGGGTAACAACCTCACCATTCCTGTCTGAATGTGTGGTGCACCCTGCTCCTTGGCCTTTAACCTCTTATATACTCCATCTTCCCCTAAAACCATGAGAACTTATGCATCACTGCATATGTCTGGCACAGGGTTACCTGAGATTTCAGGTGGGTGTCTTACCATTCCTGCTCCTCTCCTTAACTGGAGGGATGCCCTAATCTGTAGAGTCTCCTGTATGCAGTCACAACTGGTTCTAATTAAGTTGTCAATCCTTTTACTCAGGGGACCATGTCACACGACATGATGCAACTGTTGTTACATCAGGGAACTTAATTTCATACTCATACTTTTTTTTCCTCCAGAATAGCTTAAATTCTATCTTCTCAATATTAAATAAAATATCTTTCCTTTTCAAAGGTTCCTGACCAACAATTATCTAAAACCTGGCTGTCATACTCAGGTTGTGTAAATAACACTTTTATAAACATACTTGGTAGTAAGAGCTAATGCTTTTATTTTTTAATGTAGAATTTCCATGTTGAAAGCCACTCCTTGGCTATAAACATCACACTTTCCAAAATATTCTCTCATGTGGATCACTAACCATATTGCAGATACTTGACACGGCCAAGTTGCTGCCCAGTTCTCTCTTGCTTGGGATTTGTACAGCTGGATCTATTCATCATGTATTTAATATGACTCTGCCTCCAACAGTTTTGCTTGTAGTACTTGACAAGACCAAAGCTTGCCAAACTATGGTCCATGGGTTAAATCCAGCTCACCTCCAGTATTTATAAATAAAGTTTTATTGGAAAACAGCCACTTTCACTCATTTATATATTTTCTCTGGCTGTATTCACATTACCACTTGCAGACCTGAGACTTTCTGACAGAAACCATATGGTCTCTGTGGTTGGCAGAACTCTAAATTTCCTGCCCTGCTTCTCAGGATGCTGAATATGTTGTCTTTCTTCGGTCTTCTCTTGCAACTTTTGCCTTCACTGGGATGAGAGAAGACTGGCTTCCTGGCGGAAAGAAATCTCAGCCACAGAGGTGCATCAAAACACTCAGTCAATGCCAATGGTTCAGTTTTCCTCTTGCTACCCTGATCTGCTCACCACATAAAGTGGTACTGGCTCCCAAAGCACCCAAAGGAATATGGTATTCATTCCATGCTAGGACACCTTCTTGCTTTCCCCCATGACCTTATTCCCTGTCTTGACTTTTTTATTTTGACTTGAGAAGAATTCACTGTCAAGATTTTAGTTAAGAGTTGTAAGGCCTTGCATCAGAGAGGTGGGAGTTAGGGCTTCCTTACAAAATGAATGCCCTCATGGCAAGAGACTAAAGATGAATTTATGTCCTAAATCCTTTTCTAGATTTCTCTAGAACTAGAACCTTGGATGTAAAATAAACCAAGTTAGCTTCTTCTTAAAAAAAAAAAAAAACAAAAACTAAAAAAACTAACCCTTAATAATTGGTCTAGAGTATATTCTTGAAAGATCTCTGATTAGAGTCAGAAAACATTGGTTAGGATGTAGAGTCAGATGACCCTCCATCAATACCTGTATACTTTAAGATGGAGCATCCAACTTCCTGGAACCTGATGTCTTTAGCTGTACAGCAGAGACATACACACCCCTTCATAGCTTTCATTTGAGTACTACGGTGTAAAAATATAAAAAATACTTCTTAGGACACTATAAATCTTTAATTAAAATCATGGTTGCTATAGCTAATGTTGTCAGTATTATTTTATTACTATTTTGTGTCAGAACTATTTTGGGTTCTTGAGAGATGCCTCAGAAGTTAAGGCAATTGGCTAAGAACCTGGATTTGATACCCTAGTACCCAAGTAAAGTCAAATGCATGATGTGGTGTATGCACCTTGAGTTTACTTGCCCATTCTCTCTCTCTCTTTCTATTTCCTTGGAAATAAATCAATAAAATGCTTTTTAAAATTCATCATGGACTCTTCCTTTTCAGTATGCCCCTTCTTTGTAAGGAAAACATTCTAAGCCTGCAGTGGATAACAGAACCTATCTCTCTATGATTATTTCCTATCCTATTTGTGCATATCTTATGATGAAATTTAATTGATAAAGCAAGTACAGTAAAAGGTTAAGGAAATAAATAACTGTAAAATAATATTTACAACAGTTTTATGTAATATAAATCATATGAAATCCCTCTCTATTCCCCCACCATCTCTCTCAAACACCAGAGTTCTTCACTTGTGTTTGAACTTGGGTGACTTGAGCTTTAGACAAGAAAGTCCTCAGTAAGCAGAACTACTATATTTGGAACAAAATCTACAGTAGCTAACAAAGGTTCTTTGTTTAAACTTTAATAAGGCTATTGACTTTTCTCCTCCAAATTGTGTATTTTCTCGTAATATCTGATTTTAGCAAGAACCCTGATAAATCAGTTGAGAAGAGCCTCCCTCCATTGGTATCTGATCTCCTTTGATGTGTGATCAATTTCTTCATTTGTTCCCATCCCCCAGGTGGTGCTTGTTTACCTTGGCATATCTTCATTGAGAATCCCATTAAGTTAGTGAGCCTGATATTTCTTTCTGGCAATCTTTGATTTTCTGACTTCAATTCTATTTGTTCGTATAAATTTTCATTTACTCATGCTCTATTTGAGAGTAGTATGCTGGGGAGCACAAATTCTTATTCCATGGTCACTTGTGATGGTCAGTCTTCAATGTCAACTCCACTGTATTTAGAATGGCCTAAGATACTGGGAAGCACACATGTGTGACTGTGATGTCATCTTTTGAAATGATTAAATGAAGGAGGAAGGATCACTGTCAATGTAGAGAACTGAATACATGTACTTGGGTCCCATCAAGAATACAAAAAGGGAAGGCAAAGAAAGAAACCAGCTAAATGCCTGCATTCCCCATTCTGTCCTTACTGTCCCATCGTGATGGAGAACTCCTCTGCTAAACTGTGCCACAGCCTCTCCATTGGGAGGGTCTAAAAACTGAGACTGTAAGCTAAAATGAATGCTCTCTCTACTTATTTCTGTTAGGTGTATGTTCCTGCAGTGACAAAGTTCACAGACACAGCAGATCGAATGTGTGCTGTGATGTGCCTGAGTGTATTTTACTCTCTACTGTTTTCTTCTCACAAAATCAATTTACATACTACACACACAGATATTCAGAGAAACATTTTCTTTACCTGATAGCACACTTTCGCCATTTTTCCATATATCATTTATTTTCTTTCTGATTTATAAATCTTTTTTTCATCTTTATTATTCTCCATGTAAGGCTTTATTTTTCTCTGTTTTAAAATTCCTTCATTACTGCTTTTCAATAATTTGATTATACTGTAATTTGTATAGTTTCCTCTGTGCGCATGTTATGTTTTTTTTTTTTTTTAATTTAATTTATTAGTTTTCTTTTTAGCAAATACAGGCAGTTTGGTACCATTGTTTAGGCTCATCCATGATCTGCCCCCTCCCAATAGACCCTCCTTGTTTATGTAAATGGGTCGTGCATTGTGGAGTTAGCCCACAGTTATTGGTATGATAAATGTCTCTGCATATCATGACCCAACATGTGACTCTGACATTCTCTCCGGCCCCTCTTCCGCAAGATTTCCCTGAGCCATGTTGGGTTCATTTTTGGTCTGCTTCAGTGCTGAGGTGTTGGGGGCCTCTGAGGCTCTGGCTCTCTGATTTTGTAGGAGTTGATTTTTCTCTGTGTTGGTCTCCTTCCACTTTGTGCTGGGATCCGGTTCATCAGGAAAACATCACCCTTGCTTGTTTCGCCAATTATCCTTAGTTTCAGTCAGGCCCCTTTTGAGGTATGTTGGGGCAGCTCTCTCCTTAGGATCTGCATCTATCTGAAAAAGAGAAGCAGAGTCTCCAACAGAGAATAAGTTAGCACCTGGAAAATTAAGATAACACTTACTTTTTTGATAGAGAGTTTGATAGGTGTAGGCCCTCTTGTACCCCATGATTGATGGTAGCTTGATATTGGAGAGTGGGCTTATGTTTGGATATGGTTCTGACTTGTTTCCCTGCTCCGGCAATGGGTCTCGTACCACTGAGGGGATCAGTTAGCCAAATCAAGACCAGTTGGTTCCCCACTATGGCTGTGTGCCACATTTATAAATCTTTTCATAACAAACTCAACCTATTCACATCATTTATCAGATTTATTGCATACTTGCAGGGAGCTTTCTTTTGTCTCCATTCCAATTTCTAGAAACTCTCACTTATTTCCCCTGCTTTTAACTTAAATATCTGTTACAAAAATGTATAAAGCAAATGACTTTATTGAGCATACAACTAAAACTATTGCCATATATATATATATATATATATATATATATATATATATATATATATATATATGTATATATGTGTGTGTCTCTGTTATCAAATTTGTTATACAATGCTATTATTTATTTTAAGTTTTGTGATGCTTGGGAATATTTCAATAGCTGTTGATGCTTGAATAAGAAATGTATTTCGTAGACGTACATGTTTGAACACTTGGTCTTCATGCACCTGCACTGTCTTGTATAGTGGCACCTTCATGTGGTTGAGCACTGCTGAAGGAAGTGGGTTGCTAAAGATGGTTTTGAGGTCCAACACACACACATTCTCCATATCCCTTCATATTTAACCCCAAACATTTATATATATATATGTGTGTGTGTGTGTGTGTGTGTGTGTGATATATATATATATATATATATATATATATATATATATATATATATATATAATATATGTGTGTGTGTATTATATAAGCACACATACACACACACATATTCTCCATATCTCTTCATATATAACCCCAAATATATATATCTTATGCAGATACATACACACACACACACACACACACACACACACACACACACACTATGTTTTGCAAGAAAAAAAAGATTTAGAGAAAATTGTTACATTAGAAATGATGGTTTGAATTCTTTGCACTCTTTCATGCAATGTAAATTTGTATGTTTCCATATTTTCTTTATTAGACTATTTAATTGATGAATTTAACCATGGTTATTTATTCACCATATTAAAACCAATCTGATAAAGATACTGTCTATAAGCACAAATCAAAAGTAAGTGTGTGTTTGTGTGTGTGGGTGTGTGTGTATGTGTTATAGTATATCCAGTTGCAGCTGTTATAAAAATTTCCATCATGATTACATACAGTCATGTAGACATCCATTTTATTCCACATAGTGCTGGGGCTACTTTTGTACCGCCTTTCAAGGAGGCATGACATAAAGGCAGCATAGATAGCTTTAGGAGTCCCTTTGGGGCTGGACAATGACTTGCTGTAAGAGCAGTTGCTGTGAATGGATGAGGATCTAATTTGAATGTCCAGCATCCACAGAGGGTAGGAGAGGAAATATTTTTTTCACCTTTCTGTTGTCTAGCTTTTATAGTGCAGGCTGTATGAGGGATAATGGTTAACAGTCTTATTCAACTATGGACTTGGTATGTTTTATTACCAACATGCCAGACCATATGTTCTCACTGATGAAATAATGGCATGACTGTTATGTGAGTAGCCAACCTGTCTGAGATTTGGGGCCTGCTCCACAGGAAAGAATCCACTTTGGGACAGAAAGTTATGGCTCTGGAGTTCATAGGTCTTACTAGAGAGTTACTGCTATTTTATTAAATCCATATACGTACCTGTCAAATTACCTTTTGTACGTGTACCTTATGATCATAGATTATACTGTCATCAGCTTTTGACTGAGAATAAGTGACTGTTGAATGCTTATCTGTGAGTGAGAATCTGCATTACTCCCTCCAAGGCTCATGGATCTTGGTGGGAAAGAGAGTGGAAGGTGTAAGAGCTAGAGGAAGGGGTGGAGTGCTGTGCTCACTGTTCCCTTGGCAGGATAGTTCTTGAACTATCAACACTTACAATTATTTGCACAAGATTGGGTCCATCCACAGCATGTTATAGAGGCTGGAGAAGGAATGAGCTTTGCCTGAGGATTAAATAAACAGTTAACACACATGTGCTAAGAAGACTCATGAGACTCCCCCTTTCCCTGGAGATATATAGGCAGCTAATGGTTTCTGGAGGAGGGAGACACAATTCTTTCAGTAGTGTATTTCTTGTTAAGTTGCCCACGTTTCAGTAAATAACCTTTCTCTCGTACTGTTTTCAACAACCCTAGTTAAACTCAATGGTTTACAACTGACAGAGAGAAAGAACTGAAGGAAGAGAAGTGAGGGAAAGAAAGGAAAAAGAAGGAGAACATATTAGAATCCAGATATTTGTAATCTTTTGTTTTCCCATCACTACTGGTAAAATGTTATCCATTTAAATAAACACAGCATTATTTTACCAAAGGTTGAAAACGAAGCCTGGCTTAAGAGAAATTCTCCAATGAGTGTTTGAACATACAGAAAACATTTTTGTACAGCTGCATACAACTTGTCTGCAGTACATGAACCCAGTCATGTTCAGTTGTTACGGAGTATCACGGGTCTTGTCATCTTTCCAGAGTGTTAACATTTACAAAGGTACTGGAAGGGATTTCAGTGATACATTAGAAAGTTAAACTCAAGGGTTTATATAAGTAGCCTGAGCACACTGTGTGAATTTTCCTTGTTGAATTTGAAATAAACACTTTATTGTGAGGTATAAAAAATGTGCACAATAAATATTTCATGACACCTCATAAACTCTCTTATTATTTTTATTTCCATAATATAATATACTTGTATCACAAGATTATTTATACAAGGATATGTTTTTCTTTTTGTTTAACATGCAGGAATTTTTTTCAGTAAATCAATTTTATACCATAACCATGCATACTTGATGTGTGTCCTTAATGGCCTTTCATAACATCAGCATTTAAACTCTTACTTAATGTAGGGAAATTTGATTTACTACAATATGCACCTTGATTGCCACAGGAAAATGTTTACAGAGGTTTTTACCATTAAAATTGCTTCTGATTTCTTTGTACTTAACTGTAAGACTACAGAGAATAAAGATGAATAGTTGACTAGCATCAGAAGGTTCTGTTTGTGGATATAGGACACAACGATAAAACTGAGATGTCATTAATCTACTCTATTCAAGTATAAACATTAACTCGGGATGTTCCTGATGACCCATTTGGCAAGTGAGTAGAATGGTCGACAAGGTTTGGGGACATCAGCTCTAATACTTAACCAGTAATGAGCTCCATGGATAAGAGAAATTCTTTACTGGAATACCATAGGCCAATATTAAAAAGGAAAAGAATATAAAATACTACTTATCTTTCTCTATGAAACCATTTTTCATTTTGCATTTTTGGCTTTATTGAACTAACCTACCCTCTAGATGCAAAACCATAAAAAAACTGTAAAGAAGTTTTCTAAATAGACAGTTGAGAAATTAGTGTACACTATATGGTATAAACAGTTCAATACTAATAGCATACATAACACACATTTAATTTTTAATTTTTTTAAAATTTTTTTATTTATTTATTTGAGAGTGACAGACACAGAGAGAAAGACAGATAAAGGGAGAGAGAGAGAGAATGGGCGCGCCAGGGCTTCCAGCATCTGCAAACAAACTCCAGACGCGTCTGCCCCCTTGTGCATCTGGCTAACGTGGGACCTGGGGAACCAAGCCTTGAACCTGGGTCCTTAGGCTTCACAGGCAAGCTCTTAACAGCTAAGCCATCTCTCCAGCCCACACAATTAATTTTTATTAGACAATGTATTTTAATTTCTCCTCAAATATTTTGTATTGTCTTTGATTCTCTCTTTCCATATTGTATGTATACATTTTTGTCATATTTTTTAACTTACATGTTAGTTTCAAACCATAAACCACTCCTAAGTTTTCTTTGCCTTAAAAGCCTCTTGACCTTCTAATCTTCAATTCTTGCATATTCATTTTATCCATTTTTGTGTCTTCAGCTATTGATTTTGCAGATATCTCTGAAGTCTATAATTCAGGATTCCTTTTACTATCCATATTTAATACCACACCAACTGAATCAAAAAGCTTACCTTGACAAACTGAAATAATCTGCAACAAACTCTATCCTGTTTGGTTTCTTTTCTCTTCACAGAATATCTATAAGATAAAATCAGTGAAACCAGATTTCTAGAGCTTCAGCCAACACAAAGAAGCAAAAAAGAGATGGTAGAAATGAAAAAGGTTCACAGAACTTCTATAAGCATACTCACCTGGAGAACAGAAAAAAAAGAAGAAGGAGGAGAAGGAGGAGGAGGAGAATGAGGGGGAGGAGGAAGAGGAGAAAAGAGAAAAGAAAAGAAAAATAAAAGACAGACAAGACAGGCCAGAAGTGCTTCAGGCAGAGGAAGATCTACAAAAGCTCTGTAAGAGGTGGGAGCCATGGCTCAGCAGTTAAGGGATTTCCCCATAGTAGCCATAGGTAAAGCCCAAACACTACCCTAGAGGTGCTTTCTTGGAATGGAGGACAAAAAGAAAGAAAGAAAGAAAGAAAGAAAGAAAGAAAGAAAGAAAGAAAGAAAGAAAGAAAGAAAGAAAGAAAGAAAGAAAGAAAGAAAGAAGAAAGAAAGAAGAAAGAAAGAAAGAAAGAAAGAAAGAAAGAAAGAAAGAAAGAAAGAAAGAAAGAAAGCAAGCAAGCAAGCAAACAAAAAACAAAGAAAGGTGGGACCTTCTCTTAACTATTAAATAACACAGCTGAAAGGAATGGGATGGAGTGGGATCTTTGTGAGGTGTCTAATCATGGAGAAGTATATCATTCTGCAGTTGAGAAATGCATACTGCTAGGCTCTCAAAGATCTCCCCATCTGCATATAAAAGGTTACTAACCCAAGGTAAGTATGACACTATTCTAGGTACAGTTATCAATATTTTGAGGATGATTTGATTGTATGCAATGCATCTATTCAGTCAAACAATAGATGCTTCTCTCTAAGGCACAGCCCCACTTTTCTAAGACAAACTCACATCACATTCCCTTGAGTAGCATTAATTCCATTGTACATCTCTGTCTTACACATGGAGCATCTTTTTTTTTCTAGTCATTCTTTTTACTATGAATTCCTTGGTATTCTATGGTAGGTGGAGTGACATCATCAGACAATTCTTTCAGATGTGAGGACTGGAAAATGCAGGGTGAATTCATTTTTATGGTACTTGTTTGTTGGGAGTCTGTTATTTGTCCCCAGCTGCTTGCAGTGTCCTCGTGTGACTGGAGAAGGACTATGGTTCTTCTGCATTTACAGAGCCCTGGACCAATCAGATTCAAACCTCATGACTTAGATGATCAATATCCTTTTATGCAGCCTATCTCCACATAATTTCACATAGAGGGAATTTTATGATGCTTCAACATGCTCTAGATTTTATCACAATTTATGAATTTGTACAAATTGAATACCTTGGATCAGAGGAATAATAATGACCAATGTAAACCAGAAAAAGCATGTGAGGAATGCACATTTTTATGAGAGAAAATATGAAACAAAAATCTTAGAATGAATTAATAAATGCTAAAACATATTTGGGATTATCATTCTGAAAAACATCAGTGATTTTTTAACCCAAAGCAAAATGTATACCATGGTACTTTCTAAATTGTAATGAGTTTGGCATGACCTTGTATATATTTCACTATAATAACAATTTTGAAGATAGATTAAAATGCCTTCTTTAGAACTTCCAATTAAAATATTATATCTGGAATTTAGGGATAAATAATAATAGGATGGGAGACAAATGCTGGAGGAATGATGATGAGGAACAAAGAGAAAAGAGCAGATGGGCTTAGTAGAATGAAAGATGAAAGTGCATGATGTATTTGAGATCCACTGCTATTTATTTTTCCTAAAATGTAAAACATATTCACAGAAGATCTGTATTTTGTATGGAAGAAGTACTGTGGGTGTCAAATATACACCATTATATGGCTTGCTGAAGAGACAGATATTTTTACGTGGTTGTGGAAATCATAATTAAAAATTATCTTTCAACAGAAATGATAAAATTTTCATTTTAGAGAAAGATCAATGCAAAATCATGGACAAATTTTTTGTGAGGAAGAATTGGATAACAGGGAGTCCATTAGAATGTTTTCATCATTCTTTGTAAAGAGCTGAATAAGCCCAACATATGCAGTCACAGTGATAGAAGAAAGAGTTACTTGGGCCACAGGAAAAAGTAAAAAGAGGGAATTTATGTTAAGCCTCTTAAAATGCCAGCATGTCCACTCTTATTGATAGCATTACAATCAAATTTTGAGAAACATAAGGTTCATTTTATTTTCCTGGGAGTCACTCAGGACATTCATTTTACAAAACAGTTGATAACTATAGCTTATAATTCTTGAGAAACTGGGCATAAAGGATTAGATGTAGAAATCCTTCGGTTTGTTCACTTGAGTATGAAAAATAATTTCAATTGTAATTTTTTGTTAAATTCTTTAATTTAAGCAAGGGAAATGAAAATCTAGGAGCAAGGATTAATAGAGAATATAAATTTGGTAAGTTTATATTGGAAAAAGGTCAAGAACTTAAAATATTCTGTTTTGACAAAATTGTTTACTTTACACTTTCTGTATTCAAATTATATTGTTCAAATAAAAATACATTACCATACCTACAATGAAAGCCTTGAAAATCTTATTTAGAAATGCATATCAAATAATATTTACTTTTGTGAAAACTTCCATAATTTTATTATTACTCAGCAGATATTTTCTAAGGACTGGAAATATAATATTTAAATATAGCATACCCTCAAAAATCTACGGTTTATTTGAAATTAGACAATCAAATACATAATAAAATATAATGGATTCCACAATTATGCCTCAGAGTTAACTCCAAAATAACAAAACTTGTTATTTTATGTTTATTTGGCCCATGGAAAACACGAAAGACAGCATTATTTATTTAAGCTTCATATTATATCTCACATTTTTAATCCCAACACTGGGACGACTGAAATAGGAGGATCACAATTATTTTGAGACCAGCCTAAGCAAAAGAGTGAATTCCAGGTCAGCCTGGATGGAGCGAGACCCTGCCTCAAAAGCACCATAAGACTTTCTATTTTAATGGTATTGATTAAAGAGTGCATACCCTTTCACTTAACAGATATCTCCACAGAACATTAAAGATGTGAGAGCTAAGGACAAAAATGTGTACCATGTTACTTTCTAAATTGTAATGAGTATGGCATGACCTTGTATATATATTCACTATAATAACAATTTTGAAGATAGATTAAAATGCTTTCTTTAGAACTTTCAAAGGCAACTTTACCTCACAATTTCCAACTTAAAAATTAATTCCAACCTAATAAACTTCTAAATATTTCCGCTAGAAACTTCAGATGCATTCATGATTAAATCAGTTGGGGGTTCTTATCCTAAAGATCTTTTATTCTTAACATAAAGGCTTTTACCTTAAACATATTAGCTGCTAGCACACTGTGTTTTAGTTTATTGAAATGTTTTGACTTTCAAAGCCACAGATAGTAATCCTCATGTCTCTAGGATGAGCAAAGTGCAAACCATGTTTAATGCCTTTTAAGAAAATTGAGGTACACTTCATTTCAGCAATCATCCAGGAACAAGTGTTTAAAGAATGTATTTGAGCCTGATGGCAGAAGTAGACGAGCTGTTGAGTGGGCTCCATCTTAACTTCATCTGGTCTTATAACTGGGTTAAATCGGATGGCAGAAAAGACTGCGGAAGCAAGAAATTTACCATGAAGCAGCTTTATCCGTAGATTTCAAAAGATAAAAAAGTTGATTATTTTACAAATATATTTATTAAGTGTGTCTGTCACTGAATATGAGCTTTGCTAGGAATCTATAGCTTCTTGAGACACCTGGGACTCTTATTTTTTTGTTTTGTTTTGGTGGTTACTAAACCACACTTGTTTTAAACATCTGTGTCTCTTACATTCTTGGGGCTGACAAATTTACAACATTGATCATCACGGTAAACTCACTTCCTTTTAATTCATCCATCTAGCCACATGGACAACTTTTCTTGGTAGGAGGAGGCACACCCACACAAGACACCCCAGGCATGATGCGGGCAGTGGAGATGCCTGAATGGAGCATCCCCAGGCAGAAGAGGAGGGCCTCCTTCCTCTCCGGGGGTGAGGGGCTCAGAGGTCAAGATGAAGCTCTCTGTGAGGCTGGTAATGGTGGGCACTAAAATTTGATTTTTGTGTGTCTGTATAGTTTACCTTAATGTTTCATATTTGATTTTAAATAAAGTGCATTTGTAATTTCCCAGTAATAATGTCCATCTGTGGAGAACTACATTGAGCAGAGGATTATTTCACTTCAGGGGCAGCACAACAGATACCAGTTCCTTTGCAAGATGAAGTTGGCACAGACGTTAAACATCTGTACCTGCAAAAAGCCCCTTTCTTGTTTTATTTTCTTATTTGGCCTTGTAAAACTTCGTCAGCAGAGAAGGCAATGCAGTGGCAACCCCAGACAGCTCTGACCTGGGCAGAGGTTTGCACTAAGTATTGTCACGTGTTTTTCTTTAGTGCCTGTTGAGACCTTTGAAAACTCCAGTCTTATCATTTACTTAGTCTTTCCTTCTGGCCAAACTATAGATTTGTTCGTTACATCACCAGTGCCCCATTTCTATGTTGATTATATTGCATGAATGTTGCCCAGAAGCATGAATCTAGAACACTCCATCAACTTTCGTAAATTTTATTATTTGGGATGTGTTTTGAGCATGGTCATTTAATATAAGTAGCACAATGTAGAGTTGGTTGTCAACATACACACCTGTTTCGATGGTTCTTTATTGTCTCAGCATGTCCACATGAGAACAACCATCAATTCATTAGTCAGACACATGTGATAAGCTGTCTTTGCCAAAGTATACATCTATACATTTATATTACAAATCCAAAAGGCTAGAAAATGAGAAGAAATGACTATCCAGAATCATATCATGATCACAGTTTTTTTTTTAATATATTACTGGTATCTTACCTTTGGTATCACAGGTATTAAAATGACATTGTATAATAATATCTAATAAAACATTGAAAGTAGCTTTAGTTAAAATTATTATACTTCATCTCCAATTCTGTTGGATATTGACTTTTTAATTCAATTGTCATTCTTGAGATTTTTCCTTCTTATGGGCTCTTATATTTTAAACAGAAAATTCCATTAAATATAAAGCAAAAGTGGTTGGAATTAATTTACATCTGTCTTTTTAGGGAAAAAAAAAAGTTCTTTCACTTCAACTGCTTGTGAATTTGATAGAATAATTTTTCCTGCGGCCACCCTGTGATGTGATTTGTCATTTTGTTATAAAAAGGGTAAAACTGACATATCAATTTGTGGTTGTGAAAATAAGTACCATTCATAGCAAGTATGCTTTTTTTTTTTAATTCCTTCTGGGGCTGGGAGAAAAGATACTGTGTAAAAGTCAGTTCTGCGCAATATTTACCCAGTTCACCCAAAAGATCTATTCTAACATGCCTGTACTAGTGCTAAATATATTAGTGAAAGCTACAATTAATTAGACAGGAGGTACTTGTCAATGGGGATAAGAAAAGGGAATAATTGCTTCTGGAAACATAGTCTAAAAACATTGCCTAGTTCTGGCCAGGCACACATATTTATTATTCCTTTTGTCAAGCGACTGGAATAGAAACAAGGGGAGATGGAGAAGGAAGATGATGGGGAGAACAAGAACGTGGAGTAAGTGGAGAAGAACATTGACAGCCACATTTACTCTTTGAATGCAGTGGGATGGCAAACGTGAGGGAGCAGCCATGAGTCATGAGGGACAATGGGCTTCTTTGTCACTGATGGTTGGAATGCTGAGCAGGAAGATTGACCTTCTGTGGCTGTGTGGGTCTGGAAAACCTTCACAGGTTTGTGTTCCTTGAACATGGACAACAGTTAAGAAAATGGAGGGTCGGTCAGAGCTTTCTAAGTCAAAGGGATGATGGTACAGCATGCTAGGGTAGGCAAGAAAGACACTGGCAAGTTTTGGAGACCACACAGCTTTAGAATGGTTGCTCCATAGTGTAAGTTTTGGAAAAGTAGTGGGGGGGGCCATGAAATGAGGTGCTCATGAAATACAGTGCTCAGACTGAGAGGGACTTTGGGAAACAGAGCAGGGTAATGCATTGTAATTAGGAATTATAGAAGGAACTGAAGCGATTTCACATGGAGAAGCCAATGTCCTATTTGCAACAAGGAAGATCTCTGTCCTAAATCCCTCTATAGTGGTGTAAAGGAAAGGAAACTATATTAAAGAAAAACGATAAAGGGCTGGAGAGATGGCTCAGTGGTTAAGGTGGTTGCCTACAAAGCCTAACACTTCAGGTCCAATTCTCCAGGACCCACGTAAAGCCAGATGTTCAAAGTGGTACATGCAACTGGAGGTCCTTTGTAGTAACTACAGGTGCACCCATATTCATTCCCTCTCTCTCTCTCTCTCTCTCTCTCTCTCTTTCTCTCTCTCTCTCCTCTCTGTCTCTACTTGCAGATAAATAAATAATAAAAAAGAAAAAAAATAATCAAGACTTTAACACTATACCAAGACAAACATTTCTTACTCAATGTGAGGAGTGTTAATGTTAAAAATAGTACAGTTTAATGTGTTTAAGTAAGTAGAGATGTACAAACTTAAATAAGATGGTCATTAGTAACATGAAATTCCCAGTTGGATTACAAAAGAAGGATTTAGGTTGCTTCGTCATTCTGAGGACTGTCTCTCAGTACAGAGAACTGAGTTGTTTTTTTCTGACTGCCCAGATCTCTGCTTGCTTATTTATTTTGTAACATTTTCTTCATTGCATCCTAAGGCACCTTCCCACCAGGGCAGTTGCTACTGTGTTTTTCCTCAGCATCTCTCCTTGTTCTACTGTTTCCTGTCTCAGTAGTTCCATACCTGAGGCCAGTTTGTAGTTTTCTCCTGTAGATAAACCAGCTGTTTTGCAATAACATTGTTGATTTTTTCAGAATGGATAGTGCAGGCAGCGATCTTTTACATATCACAACATTTGTAAGACATGAGCCTAAAGGTTCAGAGAATGTCTGCAGCATGAGAGTATGAAAGCTTCTATGATTTGAAAATCTTTGGGTCACATGGAATGGCAGTGAGCAAAAGTGATGGCTGTTCTTTGTTTGTGACTGATTCTGAAGTATGTTAGTCTTTTTAATTAATTAATTATTTATTTATTTGACAGAGAAAGGAGGCAGAGAGAGAGAGAGAGAGAGAGAGAACAGTCCTGCCAGGGCCTCCAGCCACTGCAAATGAACTCCAAACACTGCAAATGAACTCCAGACATGTGTCCCCTTGTTCATCTGGCTAATGTGGGTCCTGAGGAATCAAACCTGGGTGCTTTGGCTTTGCAGGCAAACGCCTTAACCGCTAAGCCATCCCTCCAGCCCTCATGTTAGTCTTTATAGACAGAAGAAGTAATGTAGATACTGGCCCACTGAGACTGTACATCTGGTCAAATTCCAGAACTTGTCAGGCAAGGAAGGGAAGGAAAGTAGTAAGTTGAGTTTAGCTGCTTGCATGGAAAGATGGCTGTTTTAATCATCAGCATGCTAGGTAAGAGTAAGGCCATGTGCAATAGTCAATATATTTTAAAACTATGACCCATTTCCAATTCATCATTAATAAAACTCGTGTTTTTAAAATTGTGTTGTGTGTGTGTGTGTGTGTGTGTGTGTGTGTGTGTTTGTGTGTGTGCGTGCGTGCGCGTGCACAAGAGTATTCCCAGGTGGAGGCTGGGCATCCCTGAGTACTTGTTTGTGTTGCCCACCTCGTCTGGCACAAGGTCTCCGGCAAGTTCCAGGTGGGCTGCCTGGGGTGCATCCTTGAGGGATTATGGCCACCTCCCTCTCACTCCAGGAAGGCCAGGGGTACAGCCGTGTGCAGTATCTGGGGCATCAAACCCAGGTTGTCGCACTTGCACAACGATTTTCCTCACTGAGACATCTCCCCAGGCCAAATGCATGTTTTTAAAATTACACATAATAATTTTTAGCCAGATATAAAATCCTAACAATTTTGACAGTACCATGCTTTACTGGAAAGACTAAACTTTGAGCAAATTGACAAATGTAACATTGATCTCCCAAGTGCCTGTCAAAAAATGGAAGAAGGAATACTTTTACAATCTTAAATAGATTAATGCTGCCTCACATGATTTCTTAGGTACAAAATTGGATATGTGCATAGTTATAATATTTAATAAGGTTAAAATATTTCATCAGACATTATTTTGCACATAAGCCATTACTTTGGTCTATTTTATTTCTATCTCTGTCTTTTACTAAATATCAAAATGAAACCCACTTGAGTTCATGAAATGCTACAGAAAACCCTTTTATATCATGATTGATAAATTACCGTAAGATGCCCCTTGTCTTCTAGCACATGTTCCCGATGTTAAATACCACGCACACTTTGAGGTACTTACAACACGGCTGGCTGTCCTCCAAAGAGGTTGCTATTAGATTTTAGAGAGGAAATACAAGTTTGAGCATAGCTTTGTTTAACACTGATATCATATTTAAACTGAAATATTGTATATGATTTATGCGTATTGTGAAGCAATTATATACCCGATGTTTTCTTTCATGGGCATTATAGAAGTATTAGATCAGCATTTTCTAACAGGTCATTCATGATGAGACAGGAAAATCTGTCACCTGAGTGGAAGACCAGAAGGTGGAAGGACCTGTGGCCACCATCATCAGCTGCCCTTCTGTAGAGCTAATAGCATTTTCAAATACAATGAGAAAAATTATATTTAATTCCCACCCTTTGGTCTTGGGGTAATGTATAAAGACTGGAGTGTGACGGTTGTAACACTTTCCTTCCATTCTGTCTCAAAGGAAATAAGTGTATACTTTCTTGTTTATACCCTTTTAATTTTTAATAGTTAACAAAGAATTAGGTTTTGTTACAATGTTTTTATTTTTTTTTTCTGTTTTCATATTACATGCCCTTTTTAGTCCTTCCCGCTTCTCATCACCTCTTGTTTCCCCCTCATAGTTCTCTTTCTAAAATCTTCATTGGTACTCAGTCCCATGCCCTTTGTTTACATATATACAACCAATACAAGGATGCATAACACATGAGAGAGAACAGGTTATCCTGAGCATGTGCCCAATAGACTGTATATTCTACCACAGAAGCACTTGCACATCCAGGTTCATTGATGCTCTATTCACAAATTGAATCAACCTATTTCCTTTTCCAACCTACCATACTGCTCCATTTTGTGTATTTTCTAGTGAGGCTATTTAGATGTGTGATGACACCTCAATAGAGCTGTTCTTTGTATTCCTCATTTATTTCTCCTTAAAGATATTATGGTATTTGATTTATCCATTATGTTCTCAATGTTGGTGATGCTCTGCTCTATCTGTAAGTCTTACTTAATTCATTGTGCATGAAACAAATGACCCTGTTGAATTCCCCAATTGCTACAGTGGCATTTAATTTTCATGCATTCAAATTATTATATTTTTAGTAATCCTCCATTTTAACAATTTTAGATGTTAGTTATTAAAGCTGCCTTTAGGATAAAAGGCAGTGGTTTTATACTACAGGGTTGTAACCTCATGATAGATATTTGCCATTCTAATTTGTCTGGTTATGTTCATTACTGGCCCTTCTTAAACACTTTGGAGTGACCTTTCTAACATTCAACTTTAGTCAAGTTAATGCTATTCTTGAGTTACTTTAAAGTTAAGGAGTTTGTAAAAGTCCAGTCTCCTCAGCATAGATGATGAAACCCAAAGCCCTTTCTTAGCATACCCTGTGCATATGAGGACAGTCTGCTTAGCTCTTTCTCTATGTGAAATTCAATTTTCCACCAACAGTCAAATATCTGACATACATGAATTTATTATACTATTTCACAAGACTACCCAAGCTGTAATTCTCTTAAGAAATTCCACCACTGAATCCCTACTTATTGGAGAGGATTTAACTAAAACATTTCTTCTCAGCCAATGTGGCTCTAGCTTTCAATATAAACTAAAAGGTTTCCTAATGACTTTGTGAGTCTCTATGATGCCTTTTTTTTCCCTTTTTTGATCTTTCTAACAAAATTACAAATATATCAGTGTTAGAGCTGTTGTTGAAGACATCATCTCTAACAGTGATATATTTTTAATTTTGTTGACTGACTGCTGCGCTCACAACTCATAACCCACAACTCTCTGATAAATACTAGCAGCCCTACGTAGGAGGGCCCTCCATGGAGAGAGGGAAGGGATGAAGGAAATGACGATACCAACACATTATGTACCCATATGTAGAATCTATTTAACAAAAAAGAGCAACACAAGCCCTTATAGAGATAAAAACATTTTCCAATTTTCACTTTAAACATAAAAGCATGTTGAAATTTGTATCAGTTGAACATATCCTTTTTATTTACTAGAGACATGTATTTTTTATTTGTTATATAATTTTAAGATTTTTTTTTCCATTTTGTTAAGTACAGTATATAATTTATTCTTATGAGTAAACAATACCATAATTTTATTCAAATATTAACTTCATTAGAAGAATGGTGTAGATGCTACCTGTTTTATTATATTTTCTTTGATTCTATTTTTTGTTCAAATGGTATCCCCTTTCTTTATGGTGGATACATACCCATATTTCCTTTGGCAGTTTGTTCCACCTTCCTTGGTAAATAATACACATAGGTGTTACAGATATTAACAATTCCTGGTACAAATAAAATAAAAACAGAAACCAACCACAATAAAAGCAAAATTCACAAGAAATATGTAGGGCAAGAAAAAGTATAAAAAACAAATTACTAAGAGTGAAATAAAATTCGCTCACATTCTTTTTTTTTTTTATTAAGAGCATACTTTGTATGGATACAACACGTGTTGGTACCATCTTTTCCCTTCTCCCTGCCCCAGGCAACTGAGGGCCCTCCTTAGTGGGGTTGTTGGTATTCCACATGAGGTTGTAAGTTATGTGTTGTGTGAGCAGTTATTTCGGGGGGATCAATGTTTCTGGTATTATGTCCCAACTTTGTGTTCTTACAATCTTTCTACCCCCTTCTCTGCAAAAATCCCTGAACTTAGGTGAGTGTATTTTAAGTCTACTTCAGTATTAAGCTCTCAGGAGCCTCTGGATCTTTGCTTTGGTATGCACTGAGTATCACCAGCATCCGTCTCCTTCACCTTGGCCTAATTGTCAAGTGTGTCATAGAAGCTCATCTCTCCAGTTCCTCTGTGGTCTCATCTGGGCCTTGGCTGAAGTATAGGGGTTGGTTTAATCTCCTTGGGTCTCACTACTTACTGGTAAAGAAAAGCATATTCTCTGAAGGAGAATGATGTCAGCATAGATTAAATGCCCCTGGTAAATACTTCCTGTTTTGAGACTAGTTCGACAGTATACACCATTGATAGCATTGGAAGAGACAAATATTTTAAGTATACAGAGGCCAACAAACTTAGGAACAAAAGACAAGGTAGGTTAGGGAGAAGTCTATACAGTTAAAGACACTTGCTTGCAAGACCTGCTGTCCAGGGTTCAATCCTCTGGCACCCACATAAAGCCACACAGAAAATGAGGCACATGTGTCTGGTATTACTTTGCAGTGACAGAAAATCCCTGGTATATACATGCATGCAAACATACAGAAGAAAATAAATTAAAAAAAAAATACAAGGGACATTTGTAAAGCAATGATGGAAGATTGTGGTCTGGCAATAATGTCCTGGTTGGGTGGAAATGAAGAGCCTGTCCAAACCTAGTCTCGACTACTAGCCTGTTCTTTAAAAAGTTTACCATACATCCTGGCTCTATTTTAAGCTTACTTCATGATGAGTTACTATTAGTTTATGATGGAGTCAAGTCTAAAGGTTAATGCACTTCCTGCTCTTGAGCTTTCCAAACAAGGTATATCACTGTGCTCTTGGGTCACACGTGACCCAAGCTTCCTGAAGAGATGTATGTACTCCATACCTAATATGTGGCAGTAATGGATTGAATCTGAGAACTCACAGTATCAACATATGAAACACACACGACTCTTGTCATGAAGGTTCAAATGTCCCCCTTAAGGAGATGACAGAGATGGTCGTTGTTAGTACCTGACTGAAGAATGATTGCTCAACCCTTAACTATAAGGTATTGAAGGTTGATTTGTACATAATTAGAAATAAGTAATGTGATAACAAGTTACTAGGTCATTACTTGATTAGAAGTAGTATTAAAACTACTATTAATCACTGAAATGCATGTTCTAGTCATCCTGACATCACTAAGCTTTATTTCCAACCCCCTCTTATCTTTACTGGGGCTATGCGACCAAAGTCTAATCAATGCAATGTTGAAGGGAAACTGATGAAAACTGGTTAAGGCATAGCCTAAGAAATGATTCTGTGAAATTACCTACTCATACTCTGTCTCCTAAAGGTGAGAGTCATGAGAGTCATTCAGTTGCTGAGGGACCCAAGGAAAGAGCCCAAATCCTCAACTGGGATATGATGGGGAAATAAAATTTCCTCTTTGGGTAGTAAGCCACTGATGCATTGCATTTGTTTATTATGGTTAAGAAAATTGAAAAAGATATGAGTTTAAATGCATAAGGAAAAGACATGTATGTAAGTGAGGTTTGAGGAAGGGGGTGTGCTGAGACAGTGCAGGAGTGAGCGAGGAAGCCCGGGAATCAAGTTAACTCTGAAAGTCAAGAAGAAAAGGACGAGCCAGCAAAGCAGCTCCAGAAGTAACCGGCAAGCTGGGAGGGAAATGGATACAACTCGGTAGGAGGAAGGGAAAATAAATGTGGTGGTTTGATTCAGGTGTCCCCCATAAACTTAGGTGTTCTGAATGCTAGGTTCCCAGCTGATGGATATTTGGGGATTAATGCCTCCTGGAGGGAGTGTATTGTTGGGGGCGGGCTTATGGTCTTTATAGCCAGTTTCCCCATGCCAGTGTTTGGCACACCCTCCTGTTGCTGTGGTCCATCTTATGTTTGCCAGGGGGTGATGTCCACCCTCTGCTCATGCCATCGTTTTCCCCTGCCATCGTGGAGCTTCCCCTCGAGCCTGTAAGCCAAAATAAATCTCTTTTTCCCAGAAGCTGTTCTTGGTTGGGTGATTTCTACCAGCAATGCGGACCAGACTGCAACAATAAACTTTTAAGGAAAGGCATTGCATCAAAGTCAGGTGCTGCTCAATGCCCAGAAAGGATGAAATCAGAAAACTGACCAGTGGAGCTGATGGCCATGACTGAAAAATGCAATTGCTGAAGTTTAAGCAATGGGGTTATATGTAAAAGAGAATGTATTAAAGGGAGAAACAGTTCTAATGAGCCAAGATATATAATAAATGTGAAATAATCAAGAAATTGGTTAACTCATGTCAGGATGATGAACAAAAATCATTTTGTGTCTTACTTCCTGAAATTCCTCTTTGAGAATCCCACAGTCATGAACTTGGGTGAGTCTGCCCTTCTAAACCTCTGCATTGACCATCCTGTTTAAATTCTGCATAAAAATATATTAAATAAAATTCCAACTCTGCTTCAAAAATTATTATTTCTAAGGCACAGATGCATGAGTGACTAAGAAGGCAGAAATTAGGTGAACTAATTCCTACATTTGTTTATATTAGCATTTGAATTCAGTCATAGAGAAGAAAAGAAGGGTTTATTTTTAAAGTGTCAGTGAGGAATTTGACTTTTGATGAGTATAGGGCATTAACTGTGGTGTCAGGAGGAAAGAAGAAAGTTACAAATGTGTCCAGTGAATAGGAGCAAACCTGGATTCAGCAAGCTTCTTAGGGCCCTTCCTTTACAAAGTATGGTCCTTTGAGCTCTTACTTTGACTCTGTAACTTGTCCTACATCCTGTCAAGTAACCTCTTTGCACTCTAGGTAACAAGAGCATGTCCTTTGACTCAGTAGAGAAAGTTCTAGCCAATGAAATGGTCAGGATGATGTGGTGAAATTAATCTCCATTGAAGTTTAAGATATATTAAGCACATTACCTTTTTAGATGCCTGCAATTTATGTTTTTCCAAGTTTCAGTTCCTAGCATGTGTATTTCCAGTTTCAGATGACATTTGTCATGGTTTTGAAGAGTATGCATGTGTTTACATATGTCTGCAGAGGGTTGATTATTCATACAAAGATCAAAAGGAAGTTAGACTCAGGGAGAGAGAGGTTAAGTGATAATGTCTTCTGTCTCTCCATTTAAGAAGTAAAAATTAGTTGCTAAGCTCTATTCAAAATCTTGTAACAAAGACAGAAATTATTTTCCATAGAAATACATTTTGTACAATTATAGTTGATGTCTTGGAGCAGAGTACAGTCATGGGAGAGCACCATATTCCCATGATGTCAGTTATGATACAGATATGAAAATATATATAAAATGATAGACAGAGTGCTTTTGCTGGAATTAAGAATGGGTGTGCATAGATCAACTTTATTCAAACTTCTCTCTCAATTTAACGCAAACTTCAGGCCCTACTTAAGAAAAAAAAAAACATGTTAATATTGCAGATCCATGTAGAAAGGGATTCATTTGTTTCACAAATGTAACTTTGGTAAAATAAAAGCAAATATTTTTATGCTTGTTTTACCACATGTTCCTTGATAATTTCTATGGTAAGTCATAATGAAAATGTTTAATGCACTGTGTTGTTGACTGTATAATTATGGCCATAATTTGAACGATCTGAATACATGTTCAAAGGCTAAAATTAACTGCTACTTAACAAATGAACAAGTCATGTGGGTCATTGCATGCTAATTGTGTGAACCTTATATTTGTACTGCTTTTGCTCCTCTGAATGATGTGGATAAGCCATGTCCAGATAAAGGAGTAGTGATAGTATTGTGATGTCCCTCAGCTTATAACGAGCAGAACTAGGTCAGGGGAGCATGCACCCCAATCCCTCCGTGGTATTAGTGTATGTAAGCCTCAAGCCTAGTGCCTATTCAGAGCACATCTCAGAAAAGATAGACATCATTCAATCTAGAACACTTGAAGTTAAAGCTACCAATGTTTTCCTGCTATCCATGATAAATATATTTGCACCCTACGAGAAACCCTTATGTGAGCATGAACTCTTGTTACAGAGTTATCTCTGAAAGAGATTGTGGAAGTCAGAGGGGTTAAGAAGTGTGCTCTTCAAAAAAAATAATTACTTGTGGCATTTATTTAAAAAGAGCTAAATCAACATGCCCACTCTTATATACGGAACCATTCATCAGAGAACAGATGGTCCCCTAAAAGTGAAACTGAACAGTCTCTAAACATGACAATCCATTTATCTTAATGTGAGCTTCATCTAGCAGATATCAAAAAACAACCCAGGCAGATTTGTAACTTTTGGAGTGTGTTATATATACACTTGAGATCCAAGGAAGAATGTTTGCATTTAATAATCTGATTCATATTTGTAAATGGCATATGAAAATGTATAGTCGAACAGACCTCAAATATTTTGATTATATTCAAAGCTACATTAGTAAAATGATAACATTTATCATCAATATTTCTTTAAGCTTTCCATTCTGTTATGTGACAAAACTATCTGTAATTCCCACCTAAGTACCTTTATCTGCCTAGATGTTTGAAACCTGGCTATCATTTATCGGGCTGTGTGCTTTTACATTACAATGAATAAGTGTGTTCATATTCTATTTTTTTTTCTTTTTTAATTCATGCACTCATTTTTTTTCATTTATTCAGCAAGCAGTTATTGGATGACTGCTCTGAAAGCTGCCAGGAAGAGGAAATAAAGAAGCAAATAGATGATCTCTATTTTTTGCCCTGAAGGATCTCAAACTATAAGAGGGAGAGAGCGACATACAATCATGCAATAATGAATGGAAATAAGAATTTAAAATACCATAGGTGAATAAAGTGTTAGATAGAGTAATTTTTGTTTTCCTATCCTTTGTTTTCAATTCCTCCATGAATCTAACTTTTCCTGTCTCCTTTAATATTCCCTTCGTTCTATAAACTGGCTTCTCTCTGCTTTTTAACTTTCTTTTGTCTTTTACTTTTTTGGTGTATGTGTGCTGTGAGTATGTGCAAGTGGCATATGCATGTGTGTACCAATGTACATACCACACACACGTGCAGTTGTAGGCCAGAGGCAGATATCAGATGACCTCTTCTATCATTCTTCTACTTTATTTTATTTCCTACATACAGAGTATCTTATTGATCCTGGAAATCCTCATCTTTTGGTTACACTTGTTGACTTCAGTGAGGGTCTTGTCTCCACCCCCTCAGCACCAGGCTTATAGGCATTCTCAGCCTTATGTGGCTTTTCACCTGAGTGCTGCTGGATCCTCTTGCTTGCTACTTTTAGCCAGTGGGCAATTGTCCTCAACACAATCTTTGTGGTTTCTGAGATGTCAACATGTTTGTTCTGAGGAGCATGAAGAGGACTAAGGGCTGTGGCAAAAATTAAGAAGGGAACTCAGTCAAGCAGAGTGGGTACTGGTAGAAAGGGATGGCCTTTGTCAAAGAGAGAAAGGTGATAGGTGAAAGCCATGTGATAACTCTGTAGAAGGAGAGACCCTGTGAAGGAGTCCTTATCTTACTTTCTATGAAGCTGAGTGGAGTGGGAGCTGAGGAGAGGGAGCTCATTCATGAGGTTTGAGCATCAAAGACATTGATACCATTATAGACCTTGCCCAGACAGAAGCCTATGCCCTTGCTCCAGTACCAGGTAAATTATGACCAAGTATTATGCTGGGCAGAAACTTCCCAATTCATTTATTCAATAAGCTATTCAAACTATACTTGTGGATTGGAGATATGGCCTAGAGGGTAAGGCATATGCCTGTGAAGCCTAAGGACCCAGGTTCAATTCTCCAGGTTCCACGCAAGCCAGATGCACAAGGTGGAGCATGCATCTGGAGTTTGTTTGCAGCAGCTGGAGGCCCTGGCATGCCCATTCTCACATACACACACACACTCTCTCTCCCTCTCTCTGTCTCAAATAAATAAATACATTAGATAAATAAAATGTTAAAAAAAAAACCCTCATCTTGGAAATGGGGCTATAGAACTTAAAGTCCCCACAGCTCCAAGGTGGCCCCGACTATGGTAGTGTGAAGGCCGAGTGTCTCCAGAAGTCTCAGGTATTTGTGATTAAGCCTCATACTCAATCCCAAACTGGCGGAGCCTTGGGGAGCTGGAGCCTTGCTGCGGAAGGTGTGTCACTGGGGTGGACCTTGTGGCTTATTAGCCAGTGCTTGTGCTACTTCAAGCAGACACATGACCGCTTCCTGCCTATGAAGTTGCCCCTAAAACTGTAAGCCTGAAATTAACCTTGTCCTCCCCATTCTGCTTTTATTTGGGTGCTTTGTCCCAACCATGGCAAGGGAACTTCTGAAGTTACCTAATCCCATCCCACATTAGGTACAGGAAAATCACAAGTATGAACATTTATCAATTGGCTGACTCTTTCTTTACATAACAAAAAACTACATGAGTTAATATGGACCTAACCTAATCACCTATTACAGTGTTTTCAAGCAGGTAGCCAAGGAAGGAAGAGATTTTCAACATCAGAAGGATTTCATACATCTTGGCTGGCGTTAATATAAAGGTGGTCCCAGGCACGGCCATCGAGGGCGGTTTCTGGATGTGAAGTGCGACCTCTGAGGCTAGTCACTGAGGAAATACGACTGTTATCTTTCTGTTGAAGCAAACTGAGTCTGCTAACAAATTTGGTGAGCTTGAAAGGTACTTTTCCTGAGGTCCTCCAGATAAGATTCAATGCTGTGAACATCTTAATCCCAGTTTGGTAAGAGTCTAAATACATGTCCCAGACAAGTCCATCCAGAGTGCTTATCAACAGAACTGTGAGACCATAAGTACAGTTTTAATTCCCTGTGTGTGTAGGGCCTGCACTACATTATTACACAGAAACAGAAAATAAATTTACAAATAAATCACAGAGACTAAAGTACCTATCCCACAGAGCTTAAGATATAATGGGAAAAGACATACTAAAAGAGGAAGAGTTGTTATTACTGAATAAAATAGGTAGAAGGCTTCAGAAGTTGAGCGAGTGACTAACAACAGCGTACAGAGGTGGTGATGATAACTTTAAAATTACAGTGTAACACACCTGCCAAGGCTCAGGGAACCTTTTAGAGGAGGGAGTGGAAAAACTATAAGAGCCACAGGATAGGGAGGAGTATCCAGAGACACTGCTTCCCTGCTAACAAGACAGACAGATGCATCCACAACCCTATGGTGAATACCAATCACTTCACTAAGAAAGCCCTCAGTGGATTAAGGGTAAGAAGAGAGGATTTAAAAGGAGACTGCATGGGACCAACACATGATTTATTCATATAATAAGGTACCTAATTAATAAATAGAAAGTAAATGCCAAAATTAGCAAATTAAAGAAGAAGAGCTATCATAGTTAGACATATAGTGATCCAATGTATGCCAAGTCTTGGGATGGAAGAAGTTAAATATAAAGGCAATGAAATGGAATATGTTTAAATCCCAACAAGGTAAGTGTGGGCAGAGCAAAGTGAATAATGAAGACACTGGGAGATGAAGTCAGGGAGGTGTCGTGAGATTGGATGCATGGCTCCAGTGGCTGATCTGAATCCCAGCTTTGTGTCTGAGTATAAAGGGAATCTGATTAGGGTTGTATGCAAAGGTTGACATTATTTGATTTTTCTATTCAAAGTGATCACTCCATCTGCTAAGAAGTAATGGAAAGAGGGCTGGAGAGATGGCTTACCGGTTAAGCGCTTGCCTGTGAAGCCAAAGGACCCCGGTTTGAGGCTCGGTTCCCCAGGTCCCACGTTAGCCAGATGCACAAGGGGGCGCACGCGCCTGGAGTTCATTTGCAGAGGCTGGAAGCCCTGGCGCGCCCACTCTCTCTCTCTCCCCCTCTATCTGTCTTTCTCTCTGTGTCTGTCGCTCTCAAATAAATAAATAAATAAAATATTTAAAAAAAAAGAAGTAATGGAATGAGCATGATAGAAACTTCTATGGTTTAAATTTTAAAATGCCTGCATGGTATGGAAAGATGGTTTAGTGGTTAAGGTGCTTGCCTAAGGACAAGGTTTAATTTCTCAGTACCCATGAAAGCCAGATGTACAAGTTACCACATGTGTCTGGAATTTGTTTGCAGTGGCTGAAGGCCCTGGCATGCCCATTCTCTCTTTCTCTCTATCTCTCTCTCTGTCTACCTCTTTCTCCCTTTCTGTCTCTCTCTGTGTCTGTCTCATTTTTTTCTCTCTCTTTCTCTCTCTCTGTCTTTCACCCCTCTCTCAAATAAATAAATAAAATATTTCAAAAATGTCTTTCTACATTAGAGTTTTCTAGAGGAATAAAATTGATAGGATGGATATGGATGATGAAGGGAAATAATTGGATCAATTTAAAGAATTTGGGACGGACTTTCCAACGATATCTGTCCTCAGTCTGCAGGGCAGGAGAAACTTGTGGCTGCTTAGCCCATAAGGGTGGACACAGCCAAAGTCTCAAGCAAGTGTTGAAATTTGGAGGATAACAACAGAACTGCTGGTCTTCAGTACACAGTGGAGCGGTAACAAGCTGATGTCCATGGGGGATGGCAGAATTGCATTGATGCTCATTGACAACAGAATTTAGCCAGCACACATTTAAGACCATGTGCTGGACATTTGTTGATGGACTTTTGACAAAAGGTGATTAGATAATGGGTGCTCTGTCATCCTCAATAGGTTAATCTCTGGATCAATTCATAGCTGAAAGTACTGTTCGGAGTGGGTCTTGGTCAGGACAGGTGAGGACTGTTAGGAGAGGGCTTGGTCAGGACAGGTGAGGACTGTTAGGAGAGGGGCTTGGTCAGGGCAGGTGAGGACTGTTAGGAGAGGGCTTGGTCAGGGCAGGTGAGGACTGTTAGGAGAGGGCTTGGTCAGGACAGGTGAGGACTGTTAGGAAAGGGCTTGTTCAGCACAGGTGAGGACTGTTAGGAGAGGGCTTGGTCAGCACAGGTGAGGACTGTTAGGAGAGGGGCTTGGTCAGGACAGGTGAGGACTGTTAGGAGAGGGCTTGGTCAGGACAGGTGAGGACTGTTAGGAGAGGGCTTGGTCAGGGCAGGTGAGGACTGTTAGGAGAGGGCTTGGTCAGGACAGGTGAGGACTGTTAGGAGAGGGCTTGGTCAGGACAGGTGAGGACTGTTAGGAGAGGGCTTGGTCAGGACAGGTGAGGACTGTTAGGAGAGGGCTTGGTCAGGACAGGTGAGGACTGTTAGGAGCGGGGCTTGGTCAGGACAGGTGAGGACTGTTAGGAGCGGGGCTTGGTCAGGACAGGTGAGGACTGTTAGGAGAGGGCTTGGTCAGCACAGGTGAGGACTGTTAGGAGAGGGCTTGGTCAGCACAGGTGAGGACTGTTAGGAGAGGGCTTGGTCAGCACAGGTGAGGACTGTTAGGAGAGGGCTTGGTCAGGACAGGTGAGGACTGTTAGGAGAGGTCTTGGTCAACACAGGTGAGGACTGTTAGGAGAGGGCTTGGTCAGCACAGGTGAGGACTGTTAGGAGAGGGCTTGGTCAGGACAGGTGAGGACTGTTAGGAGTGGGGCTTGGTCTGCGCAGGTAAGGGAATGGTCACCATCATTTTCTCAGACACTTCTCTTCCATGTTTCGCCGGGACTCCTGCCTGCTATGAAGTCAGCCACAGGCTTATGACAAGAACGTTACTGAAAGAGTTCAGAAGCTGTACAGACAAGGTACTGTGGACAAAAGCCTCCAACACCATGAGCAAAAGCAAATTTGTCTTAAATTGTTAATCTCTAGTAGTTTGGCAGAGGTTTGGTATAATTATTAAAACAGATAATATACCATTAATAACCCTATTAACTGTGATTGCCTCCTTCTTTTATTTTTATTTGCTGAGTTATTTGTGAGAGGTGAGAGATAGAGAGTGAATGTGCAAGCCAGGGCATCTAGCCAATGCAAAGGAACTCCAGATGCATGTACCCTCTTGTGCAGCTAGCTTATTTGGTTCCTGGGGAATTGAACCTGGGTCCTTTGGATTTTCAAAAAAATGTCTTCACCACTAAGCTACCTCTCCAGCCCAACACTGACAGTCTTTTATGGACAGGGACAGGGGGTAAACCTTGTAGAAACTCATAAATACCTATAGCCAAAACCATGTAAGATTATCTGGTTCTTAGGCAATCTTTTTAAAGCTAGATGTCCAGCATGAAGTCAGCATGAGATTAATAGTATGTTTCATTTTACTTTCAGATTGGTGGTTTTTTTAATTGAGAAATTTCTTAAATATGGGTTGGAGTTTTCAATTAACTAATTTCCAAGAAAGGAAAGACATATAGGATGTATATTCATGACACAGGAAAACACCGATTTCTCCAATTTGTCATACAAATTGGAAGAAAGAACTAGGGCATTGGAAAACTGATTAAACATATATTTCTACCATAGACATAAATACATATTATAAATCATTGTTTAGTTTTTAATATTATATGTCCTATATTGTTGGAATGAGTTCACTTTTAATTTACTTAGAATTAGAGCAATGTCTCATTTATAATTATTGCCTCAGTGTCTCAAGCTAAAAGACTTGATGTATTATAAGCATTAAAAAATATATGCTAATGTATAAAACCCATGAAGTATGGTTTTTAAGATTCTTAATTACTACAGGGGAACAAATAATTTCAGAAGACCCATAGCTCTGAATACTATGATGTGATGGGATCAAGACAAAAGAAAGGTCTCAATAAATGAAAGATTTGTGTGTGTGTGTGTGTGTGTGTGTGTGTGTGTGTGTGTGTGTGTCTGCCTGCAGCTTAATCATCATCTATCGTGGTGGGAATGTAAAATATCTGCCACAGACGAAAGGGTTTGAGCACTTTCCCTGTGTGTGCACTGTGCGAGGAGGGTGCAGAGCCTTGAGGAGGAGGCTCTTCCCCGAAAAACCGCATCCCTGGGGGTGGGGGGGCTTCGGGGTTACAGGCTGAGTCTACTTGTACACTGTCTACTTTCTCCCCCAGACCTGAAGATGCGACCCCCGCTTCCAACACCTGCCATGCTTCCCTTCCTATGAGCTTTACCCTCTGGAACAGTCAGCCAAGTAAAGCACTTTTCCCTCCGTAAACTGCTTCTGGTTGTGTAACTCATGTCCCCAGGAAAAGGAAGTAACTGAGGCATAGCTTGAATTTTCATCTCAGAAGTACTGATCCGCACAGACTGTGTGTTCAGAGAACTGCGGAGAGGAAGGGCTGACTAGATAAATGTAAACATTGATAACAAAATATGACAGAAAATGAGTTCTAAAGTTCATTCTTTGTCATTTAACAAGCTATACTTGTTATTGCTATACTTACCTATCAGTGCAGACACCATGACCATGAAGGTGGTTTGTCCAAGGTGATGTGATGACCCTGAAATTTCCCCAAAGGTGGGAAACTCAACTGTATAATTTGTGGTAGTGAGGGACTGCATTCATGCTCTCCCCTCTAGGAGGAGAAAAATAAAACAAAAAACAGAAGTTGTGACCATTGCTAAGTACCAAGTACAAGTATATTTGGTAAATAAGTTTTAAGACTTGTTCCAAATCTGAAAATAAAAAAAAAAAAAACAAAAAACAATTAAATGAATGGTCTGATTGCATTCAACTATAGGATTTGTTAACACATAAAATGTCACTCCATTACCTTCTCCAGATTCCTCTAAGTAGTCCGTGAAAGAAGACTTTTAGAAACGTCTTGTTGACGGCTTACATAAATATAGGTAGTATGACACGGCCATAACCCCTCCCACCACTGACTCTCTTCTTCTTCCCAACTAGTCTTTCTTCTAGTTGGATCTCATCATTTATGTTCTTCCTGTCCTCGGGCTCTTGTGTGGATAGCATCAGCCACTGTAAGGTCATGGATATCAAGACCCCTTTGTGTCTGGAAGACAGTATTATAAGCGCTCCTTCTCTTCCTTTTGCTTCCTCCACAATGAACTCTGAGGGAGACAAAGAATTGTCTCACTTAGTGTTGAACACGCCCCTGGCAATTCTCAGTACTTTGGCAATTTTTTTAACATTTTATTTACTTATTTATGTGAGAGAAAGATAAGGGCACATGAGAGCCTCTAGCCACTGCAAATGACTCCAGATGAATGTGCCATCTTGTGCACTTGGCTTATGTGAGTACTGGGGAATTGAACCTGGGTCCTTAGGCTGCACAGGCAAATGCCTTAACCACTAAGCAATCTCTCTAGCTCTTACTTTGGCAAAGTTCTGAGTCACCCCAGTGGTTATTGACAAGGATGGAGTTTTTTTTTTTTTTTTTTTTTTAATTCAAGGCAGATAAAGCTAAATTTCTGGGTAAAGAAGACAAGCTGAGGCTTGGAAAATGCAGGGGAATGATTGCTGTATAAGATTATTCCTTTAAGAAGTACATTCATGAAAGGAGAGTTGGGAAAATTTAGTTAAATTTTATGCTTATTGACTTCTTTCAGAAGTAATGAACATGCTGTTTATGTCGTCGGCCTGAGCCCTGTGCACCAGCAAGATCATATCTATTCTGATTTCCATCTCGGGGCTGCCAGTCCTTCTTCCAAAAACTCACCTAATTAGATCTGCATTCTGCTAACAAGATATCAATAATTTTTGACGTAATAGCATGAAAAACAAAATCTTTGCCAGGAAATAAGAACATTTTCAGCTTTATTCTTTATTTTCAGGCCAGCTAAATGCAATTCTTAGCCCTTCATCCTATGTAAGCTTGATAGATTCGTAGAACTCCTTTTCTATGCACCTGATGTCATGTTTTCCTAAAACTTCTATTTTCTTTTTTGACCTTATAATAATCAATTCATCACTCACAATTCTGACAAGATTTACTTTCTCCAGAACACCATTTTTTATAACCCAGAGTGATGGATGTAGGGCTCCTATGTGATGTTCCAATAACAGTAGTTAGCATAAGTTACTTACATGCCCCGAGATCCATTGTTATTTTCTCTGAAATGCTTTTGATGTGCCACTAAGAGACAGGTATTAACCAACCTCTGTGGTAAGGCAGGGCCGTACACTACATGACTGTATGATGGGATATAAGCAAGAATTCAGGGAGCCATTTATGGACTTCATACTTGAAGGAGAGCCTCTTGACCTCCACTTTCTCTTTTCTTTTCCTGCAGGCAAAAGCATGAGCTGACCACCCTAGGAAATGGTGAAGCACTCTAGTCATGCCCATCTAGAGATAGAAGTGGGATTCTTGGCTCACACTGTGGAGCAGAGCTGCATTATGTTTAATAGATCAGCTAGAAGTTCTCATTGGAAGGAAAACAAGCTTTCTGTTTCATGTGGTCTCATGTTATGTGTTTGCTATAAATCAGGGGAAACAATCAATGACTGAAGATAGATTTCTATACACATTACACAAGAGGTGCAGTCACATGTAAATCTCTCATTACTTGAGGTTACAAGAGTGAGACTGAAAAGAAGGAGAGGGAGGAGAAGAGAAGGAAAAAATAGAGAAGGAGAGAGAAGGAGGAGGAGGAATGAAGGAGGAAGAAAAGGAGGAGGAGAGAAGACAGAAAAGAGTCAAACCAAGAGCTTTTCACAGAATCCAGAAATATGAAATGTATCTGGAACTTGCTGTTGTCTAAGAAAATGAATGATAAAGTAATCAGAAAGGCAAATATTTCTTTTGTGAGGACTAATTATTCTTTCTGAGTGTCTACCTGTGCCATCTTTAAAGGTTCACATCATCTTTCCTTAACAAATGTATCATCTCCCTATTTCCCCAATTAAAAAAAAATCACTTAAATTTAAGCAAAATTACTTATGACACTAGAACTTTATATTCCATCTTATCCAAACAAAGGTCTGGACATTTATTTATTTATCCAAACAACATGTATTGATTCATGTCTGCTCTAAACCAAGGTCTATAGCTCTCAGGTTATTGTATCAGTGATGAAAATAGAACTTAGTGTTAAAGGAATATGTAATTTATTAAAAAAAAAAAAACACCTATATGTAAGCCGGGCGTGGTGGTGCACACCTTTATTCCCAGCACTCTGGAGGCAGAGGTAGGAGGATCACCATGAGTTCAAGGCCACCCTGAGACTCCATAGTGAATTCTAGGTCAGCTTGGGCTAGAGTGAGGCCCTACCTCAGAAAAAAAAAAAAAAAAAATGAAAAACTATATGTACTTTTATGGAATTAAATGTAAATTAAATTAAAAGCCAATAACAAAGTCACTAAATCCTTTGGCTAGAGACTCAGAGTAAGGACATCAGAGATTCTAAGTAGCTTTGGGAGGCTGACCTATACTGAAGGGGAACCACACCAGAAATCCATGGGGAAGCCACAGAGGCAGTGGTCGCAACCTGTTGCCTTTGCGGGGCCATTGATTCTGCTGCTTGCCTTGGCCTACTAGTCGCAACACAACCCAGTGTAGACGTTCACTGGGTGTGCTGTTGAGCCGGGGTCGTGTGAGGTGGGCGGACTGATTCCTGGTCACTGTGAGGTGTACGTCTAGTGGTGAAAGCAGAGATTGAGAAACAAATGACAGACAAAATTGCAATTTTTTTTTAAATTATATGTTATTATTTATTTGAGAGAAAGAGAAAGAGAGAATGGTGATGCCAGGGCCTCCAGCCACAGCAAATGAACTCCAGATACATGCGCCCCCTTGTGCATCTGGCTTATGTGGATCCTGGAGAATCAAACCAGGATCATTTGGCTTTGCAGGTAAATGCCTTAACCACTAAGCCATCTCTCTTCAGCCCCAAAACTGCAATTCTGAGAAGTGCTAGTGAGTCACATGGAACTACAAGTTAAAGAGATTAGTAATATGCCCATGAAGTCAGTGGTAATTGAGCGAAAACAATGAAAATTGACTCAATAGTATATTTGGCCTCACATTTACTTGGCAAAATGTGTTATACACACACACACACACACACACACACACACACACACACACTGACACACTCAAAAAATAGAGCCTAACTGTTCTCCCTGGGCATTTGAGCTGATTTATACTATAATGAGACATAATTTGTACTGTATGAGTCCCAAGGCTTGGTCAACTGAGCATTGATGTCTCTGCATTGCTCTTCTGAAATGTTTGTCCTGCAAATGTTTGCTTTGGGTACCCAAGTCATCACATGAAAGTCTATCCTTGGCAATACTAGCTGAGCCCAAGTTTCAAACACTCCGGGGACTGAAATATCAGTTTCATACGAGCATCATGTAAAGTGTTCTTTTAGCTCTTGTCAATTTAGATCAATCCATAGGTACTTGGATCTTCCCTCCTTCCATCCTCCTCTATTCAAATCTTCCAAACTATGGCACTAGACATCCTAGAACAGTGAACATACCATCCCCACTGTGCACCCGTCTGAATCATTCCTCCATGGAGTTTGTGAACCTCTAAAAAGCATGGCATTGCTTTTGACGGTTTTGTCACATACAGTCATAGTTCTCAGATTTCCTGTTCCAGCTTGTTATATATTCTAACATCAATTTCATTGACAATCATGGAGATAAAGAGAAACAGACACATAAAAAACTTACAGGGTAATTTTATACATATGCATATACATACATGCACACCTCTCCTTAGTAATGGTCTTATGGCTATTGGGTCTTAAAGCAGATGAAAATGAATATATCCTGGTCTGTCATTGTCCAAAGATGAAAATGAATATATCCAGGTCTGTCATTGTCCAAACCAATGGAAGCTGCTGTATTTCAGGAAGACAGTGCCTGATGCATGACGCTTGCTGTCCCTTTCTGCGGACATGGGAGACTGTTGCTCATTGCCTTCCCAGTGAGCCTCACCATGTTTCTAGTTCTGGCCAGTGACTTGCACTCTGTCACAATGAGTAAGGCAGTGTAAAAAGGAAATCTCTGCACATCTTTCCACCCCACTCTTTCCCCGTCCTACCGAGCTGAGTCTGAACTACTCCGTCCTTACCTAAATCACCACTGCCCCAGAGAGTCATTCGGTCTACAAGAACTTGTGTGAACAAGAAATTAACTTTTAGGCATTAAGACATTGAGTTTGGGGGATGCGTGTCACCATAGATTAGTCTTGTTGGTTGTGACTTAACATACAGGGAATGCAGTAGAGGGGCTTTGTTCCCATATTAAGTTGGCTAGAATCATATTTGTTGTTTTGGTGTTTTAATTACATGGAAATTGCCTCCTTTGTGGGGCCAGTTATAGATTTCCTGGCAACTATTTATTCATGGTGCTTCTGCATATGTTTATTTCAAAATATTGATTTAAAATTTTTTTATGGAATATATATATATGTGTGTGTGTGTGTGTATGTATATATATATATATATATATATATATATATATATATATATATATTCTAGGCATTACTTAGGTGATATGGAGTGTGAGGCTAATATAGATATAAGCATAGACATCAATATATAAGTATTTTCCTGAGAAAGTGCAAAGATCAGTAGAGCTCACCACCCATGAATATAATAGTAGTATTAAGAGGTATAAACTAAGTGCTATGAATACTGTTGAAATGTAATGATATGTTTGCTCAAGGTAGTCTAGGGGCTCTAGGAGTGTGACTGTCTACCAAAACAAACAAAGTAATAAATCAAGCATGGAGCCACTGGGAAATCTTTGGACGTGAGGAGACTCTTTGATGCAAGGCTATGGCTTAAGCACAGCAGAGTTTGCATGCAAGACTATGTGGGTGAGAGAAAGTTACATAACTGGCATAGAGCTCAAAGCACAGGAAGTAGAGTGTAAGGTAACAAGCCTTGATTGGCTGTCCGTTTGCAGAGATCTTAAAGAAAAGAAGCACAGAGCAGATTTCACACATGTGAGAGGAGGGGACATGTACAATGCCCATGTGGATTTCAGAGGACAGCTTCCCATGTCAGTCCTGTTTGTCTGTTTTCTTTTTGAGGAATGTTGTTGTTTCCCACTGTTTATGCCAGTGAAACTGGCCCACAAACTTTTAGATTCTTCTGGCTCTTGCTGTATGCACATTGGAATGACAGACACATGTACCTTTTTGTTTCTCCCTTCTAGCTTAACGTGAGTACTGGGGAATGGCAGTCTCGTTGACCAAGCATTTTTAACCACTGAACTTTCTCCTTAGCCTCTACATCTAGTTTTTGTTGCTGTTGTCTGTTTATCTACTTTTGTATGCTATCAAGGGTTATCAATTGAATCAATAGGTTGTTTAAAGAGATAGATGAGAGGGATTTTTTGGAGGAATTAGATCAGGCAGTTAAGAAGCTGAGAAGTCCCAGGATGGGCTGTTTGTCAGTTTGAGAAACAAAGAACATGATGTCTTGGCTCACTCCAAGTTCAATGCCTTCAAATGTAGAAAGATAATGAGGTAATTCTCAGTCCAAGACCAAATTCAGTGTGGAGAACCTGGAGTTCTAACATCTGAGGGGAAGAGGGGGATGAAGGTGAACTCTTATCAAATGGTGGAGAAATAGATTCTGGGATAGGCATGGTAACATTTTCACAGTGTGGCATGCTTATCTTGAAAAAAAAAAAATGACACAGCATACCAAAGGCGGATGCTGAGACTCTGGCATTAAGAACAGGCATTTGTGACGCTGGGGAGATGGCTCAGTGGATAAAGCTCACGTTCACAAGTTCAGATCCCCAGAACTACAAAGAGCTGGATGCTGCAGCAGGTGTCTGGGACCCAAGCAAGCCTACAGAAAACAGGAAAGCAATGGGCTGGAGAGATTGCTTAGTGGTTCAGGCTCTTGCCTACAAAACCAAAGAATCCAGGACCGAATCCCCAGGATGCACATAAGCCAGATGCACAAGGTGACACAAGTGTCTGGAGTTTGTTTGCAGTGGCTAGAAGCCCTGACATGCTCATCCTCTCTCTCCCTCCCTCCGTCTGTCCCTCCCTCTGTCTGTCCCTCCATCCCTCAAATAACTAAATAAAAATATTTTTAAAAGGGTGTATGACTGAGAATGGAGGCAGACACAAGAGAATCACTCAGAAGCTGTGAAATTAGCTACTTTAGGGATCACAAGATGCACCAGAGAGCTTGCCTAAGTAAAGTGGAAGGTGGGAGCCACACTTGAGGGCTATCCACTGACCAGCCACAAGCACTGTATGTCACGCATGTCCTCATTCATATATATAAACATACCTAAGAAAGAAGCATAAAAAATTTGCAAGCAGGGTGTCGTGGCACCCGCCTTTAATCCCAGCACTTGGGAGGCAGAGGTAGGAGGATTGCAAAGAGTTCGAGGCCACCCTGAGACTACATAGTGAATTCCAGGTGAGCCTGAGATCCAGAGAGACCCCACCTCAAAAAAAATTACAAATAAATAATGCACATTTGTTATCATAGTACTATGTATTAATATGCAAATTAACATTTTTGTAATGAAGCATATACATTAGTTTATCTTACAAAGAAAACACTACTCCTAATCCATTGTTCTTCCTGTTATCTGGTTGTGATTTTTACTCATAAAAGGACTTGGAATAAACAGAATGTGCTAACAGTGCCCTCCCCACACCTATGCTTGGGTGATTTGGTTAACAGCACTAAAAGGTTAGGTTGAGGAAGATACCATGTTCTATTTGTTGTTTTTCATCATAGAATATATTCCTCTGGGATAAATGAGACACTTATCTTCATTTCAATCTTACAGAAAATAAACAATTTAAGATATAAGACCACCATAATAATAAACACCAGATTACTGCTTAGGTTCACTGTACTTTGGACTGACAATTTAATATTCAATAAAGTAAATTCACATTTTTTCATTAACCTGAGAGCCCAGAGAACATGCTTCTATTTCAAAATGTTGCCAAGTTTTTACTTAAAGCATTTTTTGAAAGATGAATCTAGCTAAAGATTTCTCAACAGAACATGATACAAAATCTATTCCATCACAGGAGGCGGCATGCCATAATGGGACAGTCTACGTGTCATAAGAATTAAACTGCTTTCAATTCTGACCTTAACATGGATAACTGAGTTAAATTTAGAGGTCTTAGTTTTTATTTTAAACAATAAAGTGTAAACATCAAATACTGCAAAGTAAGATGCTGTATCTTTTAGGAGTATTTGGTATTACATATAATAGTAACACAATGCTCCTTTATTTATGTTCTTGTCTATTATTATTAAATAATAGCAACCAATGAAAAAGTTTGAATTCTGTTGAAAATAAATTTATTCAAACTACCATAAGGCCAGGCATTTTTCCACTTTTTCAACAAACACACCAGTGTTTAATACAGACTAACAAAGATCACAACAATTTTCAATGAAATTACAACATGAAGAGTAAAAGGCTGTCAAAACATTATGAGTGCTCTGAAATTAGGATAAAGTAGCCATTTATTCATGACTAATTTTCAATAAATTTAATTTTAATTAATTTCATATAAAATTTAAAATTATGAATTTAAACAAGTGGAATTCCTAATTATATCCCATGCATTTTATAATACTTTCTGTTATATTGAAAAAAATGCAATGAGAATGCATAAGCTTCTTAACTGTTTTTTTCATTTTAGTAACATTTCCTACCAATTCAACTTTTAGACTGTTTTTTTTTACAATATTTGTATATATTTTCTTGAGAGAATGAAAGAAAGAAAAGAAGAGAAAGAGAATGGCACCCTTAATTCTCCTGCCACTGGATTTCCAGAGTCATGTGCCACTTTGTGCGTCTGGCTTTAAGTGGGTACTAAGGAACTGAAACTGGACTTTTAAGCTTTGTAAGCAAACACCTTTAGTTGCTGACTCATATTCCCAACCCAGACTTGAAAACAACATAAGGAAGGAAAGATTCATTTTTGACTCAGTACACAGTCAACTCACTGTGTCCTTTCTGGGCTTCGATATTGTGGGACATCATGGTCCAAGTACCAGATGGAGTAATGTTGCTCAGTTCAATGGTGGCCAGTAAGCAGAGAGCCAGACCAGAAGGACCAAGGTAAGATACCTGTGGAAGTGATGACCCCAGTGGCCTTTTTCCTCCCACCAGGTCACACCTCCTAGTAGCTCACCAATGCAGTAAGTCCTCTAGTAATTCAATCCCCTCTTAATATGGACAGAGGTAGCAATCAAACCTTCAACACATGAGACTTTTAGGGAACACTTCATACACAAGCAATAATAGTCCACAGTTTAAAACACCTGTGCAAAATCTATTTAAGGTGTGAAATACAGGATTTATGTGGCTCAAAGAAGAAAATAAAATTCCTATATTTCATGTGAACTTGTGTGTGTGCGCCTGCTTGTTTGTTCATGTGTGAATGAAGGTGCAGGTGTGTGCTGGAGTACTTGTGGAGGTCAGAGCGCAACTTCCAAGAGTTGGTCACTGGCTTTTACCTTGATTAATTCAGGGTCTCTGAAGTTTGGCAAGATGGCCTGCATTGTCCTGTTTGCCTCCCTTCTACCTGTAGGCAAGCCGGGATCACAGGTATCAGTCACAACATCTGGCTTTAGGCAGGTTCTGGGTGTCTGAGCTCAGGTACATGTGCTTCCATGGCAACTTCTGTGTCTACCGAGCCATCCACACAGCCCCAGTGAGTGAAGTTCTATACGAAAATAGTTGAAGGAGTAATTATCCTAGGATTCAAAATTAATAATTTTTTCACTGGACAGGAGATGATTCTTTTTTTTTAATTTTAATTTTTTTTTAAATTTATTTGAGAACAACAGAGACAGAGAGAAAGAGGCAGATAGAAAGAGAGAGAGAATGGGCACGCCAGGGCTTCCAGCCACTGCAAACGAACTCCAGACACATGCGCCCCCTTGTGCATCTGGCTAACGTGGGTCCTGGGGAATTGAGCCTCGAACCGGGGTCCTTAGGCTTCACAGGCAAGCACTTAACCACTATGCCATCTCTCCAGCCCAGGAGATGATTCTTAATATAAGTAATGATATAAAGTAATGCATGGAGCTATAATATTATGAAATTTTACAAATCATGTCTCACTGTAAGAATTATATAATCTTGGTATTTGGTATATAGTTGTTTACAATTCTGCATGCCACAGTCCCTCGCCAAGAGTTCATAATTTCTTTTTTTTTAATGTATTTTTATTTATTTTAGAGGGAGAGAGGCAGATAGAGAGAAAGAAAGAATGGGTGTGCCACGACCTCCAGCTACTGCAAACAAATTGCAGACACATGCACCCCCTTGTACATCTGGCTTACGTGGGTCTTGGGGAATCAAACCATGGTCCTTAGGCTTCACGGGCAAAAACCTTAACCACTAAGCCATTTACCCAGCCCTGAAATTCATCATTTCTTAAGCCTTGAGCTTGGAGCTTTTTATTTCTACATATGTTTAATATCTACTAAGAGTCTAAAAAAATTTAACATGTTCATTAGCTTTTGAAACTATCACAAACTAGCCTCAGTTTACCTTGCTCATGTCTTTCTAGTCATATTAAAATAAGTTATGAAAAATTTATCTGGAGTATGATATGGATATTAATTTATTTCCAATCTCTTTTAAGGGTTTTTTTACCTTGGTCTAAACCACAATTCTACTATAAGAAACTCGAGACTTTACCTATAAGCCACTGAGCATTTTCAGAAGTCTGAGCTTATGCTAATAGATACTTCCTTCTTCATATTCCACTAATCTCACTGCCAATTTTCTCCTTGATCAAAAAGTTGAAGCTTGTCTGTATGAGAGAGTCAAGAGAAAGTAATGGAAGATGATTATCATCAAAATACATTACATATAATTATATCAATTGTCAATAAATAAAATACAAAAAGGAAATAAAAAATAACACACTTAAGAGGTATTTTGCATATATGGTCAAAGCTAAAAATATTCTAATCATGTGTATCTGTTAATTTGTTATTTATAAAAGAAGCATATTATATATACTATTTATTCATTTTCTATTGTTACATAACAAAATATGTGGCTTGAAGCAACACACACTGTCCTTCTTACAGTTTCTGTGAGATGTGCCTGAGCACAACATAGGAGGGTCTTCTGTAAGGGTTTAATCAAGGTGGCATCCAAAAATATGTCTTCATGTAGATATTGGGGAGCAATCCACTTCTAACTTCATAGTATCGGCAGAATTCCATTCCGTGCAGGCGAGGGCTTATGCTAGCTTTCTCTTCAGCATGCTAGCTAGATGGAAGCTACCCCGATGAAACACAGTCAGGACAGCCATATCCTATTAGTTACAAGCAAGTCACACAACTCACATATATTTTTATGACTAGTGGACTATTAAGGACTGCAACTGTTTGGGGAAATCATTAAGTTTATCACATGTGAAAAACTAGTTTCCTGTCATTTAAAAATAGTTCAAATACAACAAAAATTAATGGTCCCAGTGTTAGTACCTGTACTGGAAGGTTTAATAATTTCAATCCAACCACACACTGTTTGCCTTTGAAACATGTATATTTGACTCAATTAATGACATGGAGTATGAGTCTCAGATAAAATCATCTTTATCACCAAAATGTATGAACCAAATCAGATACAGAACAAGCTTGCCTAGGTTGAACAAAGGTTTAATAAAATGAATTTGCTTTTCAACTGTACTGTGAAACAATCCTAAGGAAACACCCACATGTTGGCAGATTCTTCTCATAATGACTCCCTCTTCGTCTCATAAGCACATCACCGGCATCAGACCATTACCTTCCAGAACTCTTTTAAGACCACAGCTTCCTCTGTGAAACCACAGTTAACAAAGTCATAAGATAGACTTCATTTTGGAGAGAAAAAGGTCAGATTATTTTGAAAAATAGACTTGATTCTGAAAACACTACTTCCCAATTTGTATTACAATGTCTTTTCCAGGATCACACTAGCATAATAAAAACATAATGATGTGCCTAACACTAAAGTTTGTTAAATAACTTTGAATCCACATTCAACATGATGTCAGCCAAGATAATTTGGTTAATCTAGAGTGCCTCCATCTTCTTGATTACTCATTGTGTCTCTTTTCACAATACCTCCAATGTTGTCATAAGATCAGCTCAGTTTATTTTGTTACATTCATCAGGCATTTCCAAAAGCAATCAGGTTCATTTTCCCATAACTACACTTCACATGAAGTTACTGCCACGCAATAGAGATGTCATCCATTACTCTGCATCCACAAACATTGAAGAAATTATCTGGAAGAACATTAGTGTAGTGAAGTCAAAACCATTCTTCTAAGCCTCCAAGTAAAGTGGAACATACTACATCTCTGTCTAGCTGTAATTAAAACACCAGATCATTTAAGAGTAACCACCCACATTCTTCAAAGAATCCACTGCTCCTACATAGGGGATGAAGCTCACTAGGCATAATAAGCTCAACTTATTTCTTTCTGACAAAACTCCTAAGTATACTGATTTACCACTTAATTGCTTCCAGTTTTCAGAGTACAATCTACATGTCATCCCACAGGAGGAAATACATGGCTATGCACACTTCATTTTAAGTTCTCTGGAGTTTAACTGGAAAAGACATGTAACCCAGAGGCAATTAACAGTAGCTGACCAATAAATGATCCAAACCACTGTAGATCTTCCTTCCTGAGACTATTTTATATAGGTTCTCTGATACCTGGGATCATTTTAAATTCCTGAGATTAGAATTGATTATGGTCTTCTTTTGGCCCTGAATTATCTTTTTAAGTTCATATTAAATACACATTACTTTCCTCTTTGGGCTCCTAGATTATCTGCCAATCCCAATAGAGTTTTCTAAGATTTATAACTGAGATACCAGTTGAGACAAGTATAGTGTAATGAAAAAAATTAAGTGGAATTTATAACATTTATTACTTCTATTAGCTAATTATTTGATGTCAGGTTTAAATGTATGGCCCCATAGACTTGAATATTGAGTGCTTTCTGGTTCTTTCTCTCAAAGCTGTATTTCACATAAACTTATGGAAAACCCTATTGGGGAAGAGGTATGTCACTGGGGGTAGATCTTAGAATATGGCCCTAAGGTGTGTTTCGGAACAGACCATAGATCTATCCTTTAAGATGTGTGGGGAACAGTTTTGAAGTCCTGGCTGTTTGTGTTTCGTGGTGCTGACTATCATGGCGCCTCTGCTTGAAAACTAGGAAGCTTCTTTCACAATTAATTGTGTTACTCTGACAATGATAAGCCTGAAATAAAGCCCTTTTCTTCTATAAGATGCTTTTGGTCAGGTTTGTTTCAAACAACACAAAGCTGACTACAACAATTAGACTATTGGCATGTTGACCTCGTCCTCAACCGTGAGCACAAGCCTAAGTCCAGAGCCCAGCACACTTTCTGAATCGTAGTCTTTACTTTGTCTACACGGTCTTCATAACCTTATCCCTAGAGGTGATTCCAGTTAGTTCTGAACATTGCTCTAAGGATTAGGCAATTATTGCTAACAAATTGCTAAATAAATATCTATCATAGTAACAGGAGAAACTCTAACTGTTCTTGACACTTTCCCCACTGGGACCATGGTGACAAAAGCAATTCCATTGTTAGCAACATTACTAAAATTTTTCTTTTCAGCAATCATTGTCTACTACCAGAGAGTATATTTTCAATCAATAAAAATTGTAGTAGTATATTCAAAACGACACAAATGTTAAGGTGATGATCATACTTAAGTGTTGTTAATTAACAAGTGCAGGCTGTATGGTAGTAGTTTTATCTAGGTGTACTTAGTGACTATTCATTTATTCTGTTTGTTTAAGCTCAAAATTGTACTTTAATAATGAATGACTGTGGAAATTCATATAGTCCATGCAATTCTATTTGGAGGTAATGCGTATTTGAATGTGTTCGGAATGTACAATTTGAAGTATCTCTGGTTTTACCAATCAGAGTGTTGTCAAGACTGCTAGAACCACCAGCTTCTATGCATGTTTTAACAAAAAATGATACTGATGTCCTAACAGTAGTTCTATTTCCAAAACAAGGATCTTTGTAGCATTTTTTGATCAAAACTTAGTGAATTGTATAGATCATAGTTTTTATTTTGCAAACTAGCTGTAGGCTTTAAATTAGTTCTTAAATAATTTACTTGTCCCTCTTATGGTTAAGCAACAGTGCTCAGATATTTTTATGTGAATAAGATCCAGTTAGAATGATGTTCATTAAGTTTGTTTATTTTTTTATAGACAAAGGTGTACAGAAATAGTTCAAACAATTTTTTTCACTGCATGCTACTAAGAATTTAAAATAACTAATTACTTCTGGTGTGCAAATTCAGGTAAGCCTAATTAAATAAATATAAGATCTATGGGTTGGCCTATTAAACAAATACCCCTGCTTTCAATCTTACATATCTGTGTTTAAAGGAGAAACCTGTTTACATAAACAAATAATAAGAGTAACTATAAAGTAATTCTCTTTAACTCCAAGAAACAAAAACAAAATCATTATGCTCACCTTGCAACTAAAACTTTTCTTCTTAAGTTCTTAGAAGTGAATTTGTGAGCAGATACAGTCTAAATAATTATGTGCCATGTTTTAAGAATTACATTAACTTTAAATTATTACACTTGGTTATTAAACACACATAACAATATCACAAACATATCTTGCTTACTTGTGAAGATTGTTTTCCACCCACTGAAGTGGAGGAGACAGTCTAGAGGTATCGAGGGTGATCATAAATATTTATCTCAGCTACTAATAATATTGTAACTAGCCTGATTCCACTGATGTACTATAGTTTTGTGAAGGAAAGACTTTTTTTTAACTTCAAATTGATTCTTCATTTTTTCTTCTCATTTTTTCAACAATGCACAGCAGGAAATGCTGTCCACAGACAGAAAACAGGATCTAGCTATAAGCATATATATGAAACAAAGAGGACTTGATTAAGGAAAAAATACAAGGCTGCTATTCCTATTTGATATTCCATTTATTCATCTTGTCAATCAGATAGAGACACAGAGTCCCATTTAATTCTGTAATAAACTAGTATTGGTACAGTAGTATGGTTGGCCACTGTAAAAGTCAAAGAAACTATGAGATAATGATGTGTTGTTAATTTTGTTCCTGCAACAATTATCCACCCATGCATGGTCTATGTCAAGGACATAAAAAATTCAGTGAAGATTGTATTGCCATGAGAAACTTTGGGCATCAGTCCTTAGCTCAAATCCTCATGAGTTACAAGGTAAAATTTCCACGTGGCTTTCCTTGAAGTCTGTGTTGTCTTCATTTTTTAAAATAAAATTTTAAAAATAATATTTTACTTTAGAGAGAGAGACAGAAAGAGAGACATGGAAAGAGAATGGGCACGCCAGGGCCTTTTCAGTTGCTATAGATGAACTCCAGGTGTGTGTGCCCTCTTTTGTGCATGCGTGACATTGCACACTTGCATCACTTTCTGTCTGGCAACATGGGAACTGGAGAGTCAAGCATGTGTTCTTAGGTTTTGCAGGCAAGTGTCCTAAAGGCCAAGCCAACTTCCCAGCCCTGCTGTTTTCTTTAGAGAGAAGGGAGATGCTTAGTAATCAAGAAAATAGCAGGATGTGGATGAAAGGTACCGAGGGGTGAGATGTAGGTTGGACTTAGTTTATAGCAATGTCCAATATTGGATAAATCTAAGAAAGGAAAAAATAGAAAATTATCCTTGCAGAACTTGTCAGATGGTTCAAATGGCATGTTGGAGCCAGTGCTCCTAACTTTTCCTGTCTGTGGAACCAGCGTGGGCGATTTCTGGTGCCTCTGACACGTGGAAGCTGAACATCACCTTCACTCGTGTCCATACTCCCCAGCTCAGTGAGCTCTGCCCAGCAGCTGGGCTACTTTGCCCTCACCAGTCTTCACTGTATTTAGTGGACTCGACTCCTTATTTAGTGGATACAGCACCTACTCGACATACTCAAGTCACTCCTCCTCCATTTCTTAACCACGGAGTAAATTCCATTTATAACTCATATCATGAAACTTATTACATGTACTATAGGACTAATGAGTGATATTGAGTGTACATTTATAATCATAAACATCCCACAAAAACATATTTAATTCTACATTTTAGTTATTAAACTAATGAAAAACTGCTGCCATCATCAGCATGACTATACATTTTGTGTACAAGCTAGTTTAAAATTTCCAATTCAAATATGAATCCCTTGGAAACAATATTTATAATATTTAATTATTGTCACATAGTAACTTTTCAAAAGTCATCTACCTTTGTGCTTTATTTTCTTAGGAGGCATTTATCTATGAACATATAATATGCATTTAGTTCACTGAATGAGCTATATATGAGTGTTTCATAGTAGGTGTACAAAACTATGACCTAACTCTCAGTAAAGAACCAATGTTACTTTCAAAATAATCTGGGATGAAGAGGAAAATATCATAAATGATTACTGAGTTTGGTTTCATAGCATTAGGTAGAAAAAAATGCATCAATAATTATGATTCATTAGTTTAAATTTTTGTAAAACAATACATTCAGATGTAACAATATTTTGTTTGACCTTAATTTACAAGTGTATTTATAACTATTCAATTCATATAGATGTCATTGTATTTAATACTTCAAAGTTTGTGTTTTTCCTATAGGATATAGTTCTATTCTAATGTTAGGTGAGCAGGAAAGAAGATCAAAGGAACACCGGATCAAGCAAAGAAGAGGTTGGTGTGCCACAAAGTAGACACTCCTGTCCTTACTACACCTCCTCAGAAGTCATTTCCACTGAGCTAGACCACCTTCCTGTTTATGACATGACTGCAGAGAATGACTCTAATAGCTCTACAAGCATACACGCTTTAGAAGGGCTCTACAATAAGGCATATGTTGTTAATGCTCCTGAAATGAAAGTGTCCACAGAGACTCCTACAATCATGACTTTTGGGATATTGGAATATTTGCAATGTCTTTAAAACATGTACCATCTGGAGTGGGCTTAACAGATTGTTCAGTGGATAAAGCTCTTAGTATGCAACAATATTTACTGAGTTCACATCCCAAGACAACATGTTAAAGAAAAAAATAAAACTAAAACATGTGGTGGGGTTCTATAATCTGAGTTCATCTATGGTTAGGAAGGAGGCCAACAGATTTTCCCAGAAGTTTGAAATATAGCAGTTAACAAACAGAAACTTACTCAAGCTCATTGGGACATGAAGACAGACCTAAAAGTTGTCCTCTGATCTCCACACTGTTACACACACACACACACACACACACACACACACACACACACACGAACACATGCATACACAATACATAAATAAATAAATATAAGATAGTAGGTAAATGGGAAAGAGGTAAAAATATAAGAATATCTGAAAAAAAAAAACAAAAAACAGTAGCATCAGTCAAGATGGAAACTAAAAGCAACAAAGCCCTTGGAGAGATGAGAGCCGTGCAGAGACAGAAAAGTGGAGCTAAGCAAACAAAGCGAAGAGAGTGTAAAACAAAGGGCAGATGCAGAAGTAAAGGATATTCTGGCAGGGGAAGGCAAGGCATTCAAATTTGGACTTGTTACTACTTGTGTTGGTATTAATACTGACACTTTCCAAAGTCCGCTAACAAGCTGGTATTTGTTTGATACTGCTTTGTCAGAAAGAATGCTCAAAATTTGGGTTAAAGAAATTTACACATATCCTAAAGAGGTAATTATTTTCTGGACTCTGAAGGAAAATGGAAGCCAGGAGGAAAGATATAACACACAAAGGACAAAATGAAAAGAATTGCAGAAACCTGCAAAAATGAGATCAAGAAGGCTAAACCGCACAAGTTGAGCCTTGTGGAAGCACTGAGGACAATTCAAATATAATTTCAAAGAAAGACCGAGCAAAGCTTCCTGAGCCAGATGGTGTAATATTAGCAGATGACATTGGAAGGACTGAACTGCTATTTTGCTTCTGTTTTCTCAATCAGGAATAAAATGATCTTCAAACTCACAGGGATAGGACAAACAAGGGAACCCAAGCCCGATAAGCAAGAGATAGTGAGAGAGCACTTAACTACTTCAGCGAGGTCACATTACCAGACGGGATGGATTACGTCTCCCAGGACCGAAGGGCCCTGTGCCCGGCTTCCGCCTCCTTCGTGAGTGTGTTAGCTCTCCTCGGAACTCTGCTGGTACTCTGCAGCCCAGGCCCTCATCCCTCTGCAGGATCATGCCAAGTCTTTGTCAAGTCTACCTGGCTCCAGCCTCTCGATCCAGGGTGATCAGCCCCTAGCCAACAGCCCTGGTAACTGTCCCTTCACGACCACATACGTGTTACCTAAATATCATTTTGTAATTTTTAACTCTGGAAGATACCTTTCTGAGAATGTTGCAGATGGCCTTTCCCTTTGTGGCATCAACTAGCCCACCTCATGTCTTTTCTCACCTTTGGCCTCTCATATCATAAACCAGGGCCCTGGCAAGTACTCAATTAGACATGCCACATATGCTCCTCCCTGCTTTAAAGTATCCGTTCTAGATACTGTGAGCACTTGGATTCTTCAAGCACTGATTTTAAGATAACTCTCTTTAGTAGTTCTTTTTTTTTTTTTTTAAGGTTTCTAATAGGAATAAATTGTATACTTTTCAATCAACCTATCTAAAGGTAGCTTAGTTCCCAAAATTATTGAATACAGTTTATCTGCATTCAAGTACTTTAAGCTAAATCTTTAAGTAGTTGCTATGTTAAATGATATTGTTATTAAGTCAGAATATTTCTCTAAGTGTTTGAAAAATCGTAAGAGATAAGATGTTATTAATACCCTTGACTCCTAAGAGTAGATATAGTACGTTTTATATTTTTTTATATTTTATTTATTTATTAGAGAGAGAGAAAGGGAGAGAGAGAGAGAGAGAAAGGAGAAAGAATGGGTGTGCCAGGGCCTCTGGCCACTGCAAACAAACAAACTCTGGATACATGTGACACCTTGTGCATCCAGCTTTATGTGTGTACTAGGGAATCAAACTAGGCTCCTTTGGCCTTACTGGCAAGCATCTTAGCTGGTAAGCCATCTCTACCACCACAGATACAGTCTTTTAAAAGTTATATATTACCTTTATAAAAATTCAGACATTATATATATTTCAAGGGCAAGTGTATTAGAGTTTTATTCTCCTCTTTCTATATTTTATATTTATGCTTCTAACTGGATGGATCAAATGTGTATGTGTTTAAATCCATAGTGTGTATGTGTTTGTGTACATGTATGTCCACATATGAACATATGCAAAACTACTCCCCACTTTCAAAAGTGACACCATGCTTTTGAGAACTGAACCTGGCAATGTGAGTGCAGGGGAAGAGATGTGCACTTACATGCTGGGCCTTTGCTGCAGGACCTGATTCATCATCAACTTTTACATAGTGGTTAGAATTTCAGGGAAACAAATGTCAGTTGCTTTTTCTTGGTACACCCCAGTACTGCTGAAACTATCATAATATTTTCATGTATTAAAAAGGATCCCAGAATTTCAGGAACTTTCAAACATGTTTTTCACTAACTTTAAAACTTTACAAAATGTCTATCGCCACTATCTAAGAACTTCTGAAAGGACCTTTCTCACCTATACTAATGTATGTCTATTTTTCCTAGTTGTAATCCTTGAAAAGAGATTGCTAACTTGAGAGATATACATGTTTTAATGGTTTTTTGTTGCTTAAAAATAACTGTGGCTAATTGACTCATCGTAGACATATAATTCTGATTAACAAGGAATAACCTCTCAGAAAATTGTCTCTACATGCATGCTTCAGTCTCATTTTCTTAGTTATTATACTCAAAAGGTAAAAATAATCATGTTGATTAAACAAATAGGTCACAGAGAAAATGAAACTAATTTTTTTCAGAATATTAATATCAAATTACTTTGACACATTTGAATAGTAAAACCAACAAAAATACAATAGAAATCGATGAAAACTGTGCATGGAGATTCACAAACACTTAGTGGATAAATGCTCAAGAGTTTCAGCTGTCTGAATTTCTGCCCACTCATCAACATGTGATACGTGGGTGATTGTTTTGATATTAATGTCTAGAATGGGAATGGCACCGATTTAATTACTGTTCAGAAAGTCCTCTGTGCCTGGAATATGGCCTCCTACCCCCCACCCTGCCGATTCCCATGACTGTGTTCAAATGGAAGATGTTCAAGAAATGACTAACTAGATGGAGGCTCTGGGAGCATGGTAACGATAAATGGGTATGCTCGGCCTTAAGTGAGAAGAGCAAAGCTACACAAATAATTCAGGCTTTTTGAGTGTTTGCAAAATCTGTGTTTACTGTAAAAAAACAAACAAACAAAAAAAAAAAACATGATTCAGTCTGTTTAGCTTTGGATTTAAAGATAAAAATTACAGTGCAGGGCTGGGGAGAAGGCTAAGCAGTTAAAGGTGCTTGTTTACAAGGCCTGTTGGCCGGCGTTCAAGTCCTGCATCAAGCTAAATATAAAAAGGAGCATGATCCTGAGATCCCAGCTTGCCTACAGTAAAGGTAGGTAGAGCCAAGAGAACCCAAATTTCCAAGTTTGCACCAACTACATGGAAGAAAGCATTTAGAAGTTTCTGGAAATGGGAAGAAAAGTAAAGATAAATGATGAAGTCTTGAGTTGTATTCTCATCTAGCAAAAATGACTTTGAATTGTCACCCACTGTGATGGTCAGTTTTCACTGTGAAGTTTGAATTAAGAATGGTCTAAGTGACACATTTCTGTTCTTGTCTGTGAGGATGTGTCCAGAAGATTTAACAGAAGAAGGAAGATCACCTGAGTATGGTCAACACTAACACATGGGCTCTGGTCCCAGAGAGATTGCAGAGGAAAAAGCAAGTGGAGTACCAGCATCCATCTCTTTGTGCTTCCTGTGAATGCAGCATGACCAATCACTGACCACTCTTGTGGCCACAGTTGTCCTTCATGTCCTTTTGGTTCTTGATCTTGTTGCTCCTAACAGCCTATTTCTGAAAAGGTGGCTCATCATATTAAGTTCCTTCTGTCTCTGTCTTGCACATGGTAGGATTTCAGCAAATGTTTATTGTTGTGCTCTCATGCTTTAGAGTACAGGCTACAAAGAAGGGATGGCTTTAAATTAATATCCTCTGTCAATTATAAGGTATTTTGCTTAAGTTAAAACTAAATCTATCTAGGTACAATTTTCTTTACCTGTGTAAAAGGAATAATAACATTTAGAACTATAATGTGGAATACATTATGAAGAACTACAATGAGTGTCGCATAAGGAAACATGTAGAAGGTTCTGAGTGACACACAGTGAACGCTAGGTAAAAGTTAGCCATCTTGTGATGGTGAACTTCATGACATCTATCAATGCAATGCTTCGAGGTCCATGAGAAACAGCACGCATAACCATGCACATTTCTATGAAGCAGTTAACGGAGATTCAATACTGCAGTATTTTCTAAAATGTGCTGTAAGTAAAGTATAGTTCTCAGTACTGAATGTAGTTCCATAAATCATGAAATATTCTCATCCCCATGGAGTCTCTCAGCAACACCTCCAGCAGCTCAGCAGTCACTCACAGGCCTGGAAACTTGAAGGCATGAAGGTCAGTGTCTCCAGGTGCCGGGGCACTTTTCCACTTAACCCTTAGCCCAGGCGATTTAAGACTACGCAGATTTGTTCTCTCCTTTGAGACAGGACCCAGCAGGGCCTTATCAACTAGTTATCCCCAAGGAATGGAAACTTCCTCTAAGACAAGCTAATCAACCACATCAAATAAGGGCAGGGGGAAACAGTCCCCTGTGTTCCATGTGTGAATGCTCAGAGAGTTATGAAAAGGCCTTTCAGAGTATCATGATAAATAAGGGAAAAAGAATAACACAAATTCAGGGTGAGAGATGATTCAGAAGACAGCTGGGCCACTGTGGTTGGTCGTCAGAAACTTGAACAGTTTCTTAAACCTTATGTCCAGAGGAGGAAAGAGTTTTAGAGAAAATGGCCTTGGGAAGGTCATCCCCTAAGACAGGTAGTGAGACTTGCAAACCTTATATATAGGGTGCTTTGGTGACCCATCTACACACAGGGAAGAGCCACAGGCCAGGCCTCATTCCCTTACACATACCAGGCATATAAGGAGAAAAGAAATGGAAGTAGGCTCAGCTATTACACTCTTTTCCAATATGTTTTTCAATTGTTTATTGAAGATTCAAACAACATTTTTAATGAATCATTTTATTTGGACTTCTATAAGTACCAAAACAATTTAAAAAGACATTTGTTTCAATCATGCTTTTCAATCAATTAATTTAAAGTAAGCCACAAAGATACAGTGTAACAGGATATGGAATGTCTCTTTCTTACCATCTAAAATGACTTCTTTAAATTAAGTGCTAAGAAGAAATGGTAGGAAACCTGTGGATATGTGAATATGTTTCTATGTCCCAGATTTCTCTCTAGGAGTTACTCAAAGAAAGAATGCATAAAATATGCTAAGTTTATCATAAGTCCAACAAATAAATGACTTATATATGCTGACTTTATTGGATGGAGTTGAATCTAGTACACAGATTAGAAACTCCAGAAAATATCAAGTACATGGCTGAAATTAGCAAAGTTGAAATTCGAAGAACTGAGGTCATGTTCTTCCCTAGGTTCCAGCAACATTTAAACAAAATCAATATGATGTTTGTACCTTTGGAACATTAAGAAACATTACCAGGGCTGGAGAGATGGCTTAGCGGTTAAGCGCTTGCCTGTGAAGCCTAAGGACCCCGGTTCGAGGCTCGGTTCCCCAGGTCCCACGTTAGCCAGATGTGCAAGGGGGTGCATGCGTCTGGAGTTCGTTTGCAGTGGCTGGAAGCCCTGGCGCGCCCATTCTCTCTCTCTCCCTCTATCTGTCTTTCTCCCTGTGTCTGTCACTCTCAAAAATAAATAAAAAATGAACAAAAAAAAAATTTAAAAAAAAAAAGAAACATTACCAAATAGGAAGGGCAATTTCAATAAAATTCTGCATGCATGGTTTTCTTCTGATGTGTGGAGTATTGCATGCTTTCTTATTGCAATCTTTCATTCCAGCATTGATGAAATAGAAGTACTATTTTCCATTGTGTTACTTCCAGTGTTGAATTGATGGATGATAGTGGGAACCAGAGAACTGTGCTTATGTGTCTAGAATAAGAGAATGCTTCTGTGCCCCACTTCTATTTCCACAAACATTTACTGTTCTCCATCTGCCACATGCTGGTTCCTTTACTCTATGGTGTGACAACTGATATGTTCCTTGCTTTCTGGAATGTTCTAAGGTGGGGATTTGACAAGTAGACAAATTACTTTTCCCAAGATGTAGTCATGTGGATGCCAGAAAAGTATAACTGAGAGCAAGAATGCACCTCCACTAACAGCCAGCCTAATTGATCTCCTTTTATAGACAAGGAAATTAGGTCAAGAGTAAGGGGCTAGTTTAAGGTCACACTGCACATTAGAACACACCAGGACTGGAAGTTAGGTCTTTAACATCAAATGAAGGGCTCTTTTCAATTTAAATTGCACTACTCTTTTTGGGGAATTTAAATAACTTTAATTACTCTTGGACATTGGTATGTTTAACTTTCACACACAAGTATAAAAATATCCTGAAACTCATTCAGAACACTGAAAAATACATGGAAAGAATTAAACTTTTGACTCAGTTGGGTCAATATCATTTTACAACTTTCTAACTCCATTATACTGCCATTTGATTCATTATACAAAGAGTTACAAAATTAAAAAAATTTCAGTCAAATAAAGCAGCAGACCCCCACAGATAGACCACAAGAGGACTATTTTTCTTGTGCATAGATATCTGAAATTTAACTTGGATCCATGAGAGCAGTATGTGCTAATCTCTTAGAAACATTGTTAACCTTCATATAAGTTTTATTCCACTTCCTATGAATATTGACTAGAGCAAGCATAAAATAGCAGGAACCACACTGAACTCTGTCCTGTTTTATACAGAGAAACATCTGTGAACATGTGCACAAAATAAAAATATGCATTTATCGTCTGATATATATATTTTATGATACTCTGGATTCTTATATACAGATGAATGTGTGTGTGTGTGTGTGTGTGAGAGAGAGAGAGTATAAACACACACACACATACATATGCAAGCAAGCTTCACACAAAATAATGTTAACCTCATTCAGTTACTTTTTATTCCTTAAACACAACATGAACTCAATGTCTCATGAGAAAGCTTTAATGTATCCAGACTGATGTTTCTGCTAGGCGTGGTGGTGCATGCCTTTAATTCCAGTACTTGGGAGGCAGAGGTAGGAGGATCACCTTGAGTTCGAGGCCACCCAAAGCATACAGAGTGTACTCCAGGTCAGCCTGGGCTAGAGTGAAAAAAAAAAAAAAAAAGAAAGAAAGATTTATGTTTCTGCTATATCTCTGGTAAAATTTGTCACTGATTAGTCCTTCAACTTCAACTGGACCATACTGTGAACAGCTGTGGAAATTTGCTGGGAAATGAAGAAAGGAGTTACAGCATAGCCTTTTTAATATTCTCAGAAACTACTGTGTAATTTTTGTTTCCTTCATGGGAGCTAGACTGGATCACCTATAGGCGGCTACTGTGCTACCAGTAAGACACTAAGGCCCCATAAGCTACAACACCTGCTCATTGCTGTCCTCTACTGGGGACAGCAGCTCCTGCAAATGATTGTGAAACAGGCCTGTGGTATTTCCAAGGGAAGAACCACAGCTGAAGGGCAGGCACCATACTCATGGGAGTATATCCTTAATTCATATGGGCTGGGCATCTTTGAAACTTCAGAAGGTTTTGGTTACACTGGGTGTAAGGCTCTTCGGACTTGATCTTTTTCAGGTTTGGCATTAAGTTCATTTGCCAGAGTTAGAAAATCCCATTGACATCTTTGGTATGAAGTATGGACTTTCTTTCTATGTATATCTAAGTCCTTCTGGTGCTATCTCATGCCTTTCAAAGACAGCAGCCTTCCCAGCACCCCACAATGGCTTGCTTGGTGATTGCTTTGCTTTGCTTGAATTTTAGTTGCCTGACGTAAACAGAAAGCAAATGGAGACCTCTCACCCATCCCGTCTCTGTCCATGAAAACTCCCCACGTGGTGTCTGTATTTTTTTTTTCTTTTATATTACACTCAGGGTTTTTTTTTTTTTCCTTTTCTGTAATTGGGGTATATTTTTACATATCATTCACTCAAATGGTATTGCAAATGCCTGTTTGCTTTGGCTTTCCATCTCATCACCTCTGATCAGCTGCCAGAACATGGAGGACAGTGTCCTTTTTCTGAAATAAGCCTAACTAGCAAACAGCTCTCCGATTTCACATCAGGCCATCATCACATCCGTGGCTGGACTTGGATAGCCCAGCATGTTTTGGACTGTAGCAGAGAAGGGCTGCCCTCTAGTGACTAGTTAGCCCCGCTGTTTCGATTTAGATAAAACGAGGAATGTTTAAAACAGATGTCCTATTTTCCACTCAAACACAGGGGCATTGAGAGCCCTTTGTACAGAGAAGGTAATATATATAGGGTTAATTAGCCTGAACATTACCTTCAGGAAATGCAGACGCATGTGCAATGCAGAGGTACAAATGTGTGTTCTTCAATCATAGCACTTTGCCAACATGCATTTCTAAAAATTTTCAAGTTTTCAAGTTAAGGTGTTTTCAGTGAAATAATCATACATTGTTTCAATAATCACAGAACACAAATTGTGCTTTCTAAGGCAGAAAGGCTTACATATAACCATACTATTAACTATTGGATTTTCTTATAACTCCTTCATCATATTCTCCCAAAGAGCATTTTGCTCATTTGACAAGCAATTTGTATTTCTAACTAGCTTCAGAGAAATTGCTATTTTGCTAATTGTTGAAATGTTCTGAGCTGTCTGGAGATGACCACCCATGCGTGGCTGTACCAGGCCATGCTGAAGATTCAACCCAGCAAGACTGGCGCTGCGCAGACCAGCAGGGCAAGGCACCAGGCAAGTCGGCTTTCTCTCGTCACATCCGCCTAAAGGTACAGCATGGCAACGTTGGGTCTGATTAGTTTCAAAGTAAAGAAAAAGGAAACAAAGAAGGATAAGAAAAGAAACCATGCCCTTTGGCCTCTTTCTGATGGAGCTGAAACAAACAAAAAACTCTAGTGCCAACCAGACCGGAGAAAAAATCACCTTTTTGAAGGCTGACGGGAGAACAAATCATTTTTTATTTACCACCTCATTTTAACCCTATTCCCCAAACAAAGACATTTCCTACAATGGATTGCTTTTGTTCTATAAAAAAAGTAAGTTTATATAAGTGACATCAAATGTGCTAAAAGACAAGCTCATATGCACACTGCAGGTGACTCAACCATGGAAGTCAGTGTGGAGTTTCTCAAAATACTAAAAATTGGATATACCACACAATCCGTTGTACTCCTGAGTGTATGCCTGAAGAAAGGAGCACAGCCGTCCTGGCAAGCAAGTATTGAGTCACTACTTACAGTAGCCAATACACAGAGTTTGCTTGGACCCCCACGTGTTATCTGTAGATGATCAGTTTGGTCATGAAACTATGCCATCTTCAGTAAAATGGATATAACTGAGGATCATCATGTTAAGTGAACTAGGCCACAGAGATCAGAAACCAGGTATCATCTCTTTTCTCTCATGTGGAACCTATATTTTAATGCATCTATATGGATACGCATGTAAAAATATATGTGTGTATCTATGTGTCTGTGTGTGTGAGTCTCAGTTATATATATAAGTATATATGTATATATATGTATATGCATGCATATATATCCTCATCTCATGTATATGAATATATACATGAAAGCACAAAAGATAGACTGTTTCGGAGAGAATAGTACCAACAAGAGGGAAGAGAAGGGCTGGACATGGTACTTAGAACACTTATTTATACGATATATGCCTTCATACACACACATACATGAATATAAGGACAGAAAAGCACTGGGAAAAAATAATGAATCTCACTTGCTTGCATATCTAATGAAAAATATTGACTATCTAGTCTGGCCTTCCACATGATTAGTTACTGAATTTGCTCATATTGTTGAAGTCCGTTTGTAGTAAACACTTTTTTGGTCAGTGCAATAAAATGAAACAGACAGAGACAATGTTTTTGGGAATAAAAGCAAGTTACGTTCTCTGGGCTGTGTGGTTGAGGCGGAGTGCTTAAATCACCTCCTAGCGACGGCAGCGCACCCTGCACAACACTGTGCTTCTGGAAGGAAGGGCTCCACGGACTCCAGGGCTCTTCATGTGTGTGTGCGTCTCACGGTGTCAGGAGCATGTGTTCATGCTCCAGGGAAAAAGTGCAGAAAACACTGAGCTTCTGCCCTCAATGTCATGCAAACAAATGTACAATAGCGTATCTATTAGTAACATACATGGCTAATTCTCTGAAGGCCAGGAAAACCACATCAAGTAATGACTCCACCATGATGAGATCAAAGTTTTACATGATCAATAGGACATCTGCAGAAAGACATGGAGAAGGATTAGGCCAAGAGGGAGGAGGAAGGGGAAGAAGAAAGAAGGAAGAACAAAACACCCAAGGAAATATTTAATTCTGCTTCATTCCAACTGTTTTATACATATACATATATCTTACCTATAAACATGATATTGTAAAATCCATGGTAGTTCAATAACTGATGTTCTAATGATCCAGCCACTTACACTATCACAACTCTCCTACATTACTTTCCTTACAGCATACATTACCCTTAATGTTGGTGAAAAAATAAAACCAAACACTGAATGCCCTAAAAATGCTTACTGCTTGAACAACAGAAAAACTAACAATGATGTGATTAAGCAACATGCAAGAGAGAAGTAGAGAGGAGGATACAACAGACATATATCATTGCATGTCTCAAAGTAAAAAGGCAAATGGAGAATTGAAATCATTTCAGAGGAGAAAAATTTATAATGCAAATGCATGAAGGAGTTGATGCCAGAAAATGCAGAAGTCGTCTTAGGAAACCTCTGCACTGCTCTGTGGCTGAACGCACAGGCCATGGAGAAGATCAGGGTGGAGCCCACAGCGATTAGTGGGAAGCATGGCAGGAGTTTGCACAGAGTCGATCACAAAGTCTTGCATGACATCAAACATTTGTTTCCTATGCACATTAAAAGTGAAAAGAAAAGGCTTAATAAAATGGCAAATTGAATTAAGTTAAATCTCCACATTGAACAGTGAAATATCAAGCTACTTCCCTTCCCCAATTTTTGGAGGAGTAAAGAATTTTTCTAGCATTTCTGAATAGTTCCAGAAAAAAAAAAAAAAAACATTTCAAATATTGACACCATAGAGAGTTGAGTAAAAGGAAAACAAAACTCCAAGGTGATTCAACTGATCTTTCCATCATGAGACCTACAAGTCAAGATGCTTCATAACCAAACACAGAGAAAAAAACAGACATTTTTTTTTTTAGGATTCTGTCTGAAATATAGATAAAGAATTAAGCACAACATAAAGATTTCAGCCATTAAAAAGAAAATAAATTAACTGGAATAATCATTTCTCAATTAGAATGCAAGATACTATGCCCATACTCATACCCTTAATATGTCAGAGAAATGAAATAAGACACCTTTTCTATACAGGAAGAATATGAAAAAGAATGTGAAGGCATGAGAGTGGTTCCAAAGAAACAAAATTTTGTTAACAAAACAATGGTTCAATACAAAGATTAACAGGATTATAAATTACTCAACATGTGACATGGAAAGATAAAGAAGTTGAATATAAAAGTGTAGAATATAAACATTAAGATCAACTAGGGGAAGATTAATTTTCCATTAGTGGTGATTATGGAACAAAAAGAGAGGTTAAGTCCCATACTACCAGAGAAAATACTCCCAAGAGAATTTTTAAAAGTAGACATAACTATTAATGATCCAACTTTGTACATTGAGCATATATAATGTATATATCATTGGAAGAATGGATAAACAAGATGTGGTATATCTATCTACAGATTGAATTCTACTCAGCAGTTAGAAAAAAAAAAGACACATTGAAATTTGTAGAAAATGGTAGAACTTGGAATAGATCATACTACAGAAACTCACACAATCACAGAAAGACAATCATTGCACTCATCTGAAGCTCCTAACCTGGATCACCCAGGATACAGACATACCTAGTGGGCATCTTGAGTCCTGGACAATAGGGAGGGTAGGATATGAAGGAAGGTAAAGGAGGGGGTTGGGAATACAAAAATGAACCAAATTGGATATGATACCATAAAATCCTATACACTGTTAGACAGATTAAAAGGATAAACCTTCAACAGGACCCTTGAGAAAGCCCCTGAATCCAAGGGCCCTGAAGAGGATGGAAGCAGGATCTGAGGAGGAAAATTACCCATCACACTTCACCTGTACCCCAGCTGAAGCCATAGAGTAACTGGAGAAATAAGCAAGAGTGCTGCTTTCTAGGTGAACCTGATATCAGCACAAGGATGAAAGAGACAGACACTGAGGACACTCAACACCTAGAAACTAGAGATCCAGAGGCTTCTAAGAAACCATCACTAAAGTAGACTTAAAATGAACCCAACATGGCTCAGGGAATTTTGCAGAAGAGTAGGTAGAAAGGTTGTTAGAGCCACAAGTCTGGATATGATGCACAGAGACATTGCCTCTTCCTCATAACTGACAGCTGAACCCATAATGCATGACCCACAATCCTCATGGGGATGACCAGCATCCCCAATAAGAGGGTCCCTTTGGAGGGTGGGTCAGTGATGAGGGAAAAGATGGTACCAACATGTGCTGTTTACATACTGAGTATGTCCATAACTAATAAAAAATAAATAAGTTTATAATACAAATACATAAATACTTCCAAAACATAGTTACCTAAATTCTTCTAACTAATGTCAAGTAGACTCTGTTGAACCTGATACTATTTTAAAATCTGAATGCCACATTCTTCCTATGGAATTCTCAAGCCTTTCGTTAGTGTTTATATATTATTGCTAGCACAGAGGGCAATTGTCCCTATTTTTGGAACACGCTAAACTTACACTGAAAGTTTTTGTTTAAATATTGTTAGCATGGACTGGGAAAATAGTTCAGTGGCTAAAGGGCTGGACATAAAAACATTAGTACAGGAGTCTGGATCTGGAGCACCTAGGCAAAGGCGGGGTGTGGTGGTATCTGCACGTAATCTCAGCACTAGAGGGAGAGACAGGATCCCAGAGCTTATTTTCTAGCTTCCGTAGATAGCTTCAGAGACACTCTCTCAACAAATATGTAGGAAAGTGATACAGTAGACACCATCCATTGACCTCCGGCTGTTCAGTCATATATACATGAACATATGCACACACACACACACACACACACACACACACACACACACACACAGCCTCAGTCATACAACTACAGATACACTTACAAACACACATAAAACAATAAAATCTCTAAACCAAATTTGTGACACTGACTATGTCTTTAAAGGAAATAAGGAAATGAAAAAAAAAAAAAAAAAAAAAAAAACCTCCATGCAGTTCTTGGAATGTTACTGAAGTATTTCTGTATGAAGTTGAAGACAGATTTGTGTGTGCTGCCCCAGGTAGTGGAGTTCAAGTGTAGTGATAGCTATCTTAAAAAAAAAAAAAAAAAAAAAAAAAAACAGGGCTGGAGAGATGGCTTAGCGGTTAAGCGCTTGCCTGTGAAGCCTAAGGACCCCGGTTTGAGGCTCGGTTCCCCAGGACCCACATTAGCCAGATGCACAAGGGGGCGCACATGTCTGGAGTTCATTTGCAGTGACTGGACGCCCAGGCACGCCCATTCTCTCTATCTGCATCTCTGCCTCTGTGTCTGTCGCTCTCAAATAAATAAATAAAAGTAATCAAAAAAGTTTAAAAAAAAACAACAAAACAAAACAAAAAAAACATCACATTCTACCACTGATTTCCTTACTGTGTTATATTTGGCCAAGTTGTGACTGTACCAGGATTTTCAAATTTATACTTTCGACCCCTGGGAAAGCCCTGTTTCCACCTGGCTCTCTCTTGGATCTAGATCCAGCTCTGATGAGCCTTCCCAAAGCCCCCTGCCTAAGTCTGGCAAAGCTGTGATTTTCCTCGCTCAGGGGGCTTTCCTGCTGTGTGCTATTAAATATGGAAATGTTCATATTTGTGCATTGTGCTAAAATTAGATGCCCCTAAGAACACCTAAGAGGGGATGCAGATCTTATTGCCACCGTGAGCACCACACGGTCTGCTGTTAGCAGTCAGCTGGCAGGGCAGCGCAGGTTCTTCCCCTCACTGTCCATCACCTTCCTTTGTGTCCTTCAAATACCGAGACATTAGCTCACTCCAACTTTGTGACTCTCTTAAAAAAATATTTTTGAGTATTCCATTTTCTTTGATTAACCTCTGTCTGATTTACCATGGTCTACAAATATAAAGGTAACACATGCTGTCTTTCATAAGCTGGCTGAAGCAAGGCTGGTTGTTGGCTCCTCACAGCCATGTTATTCAGCTAATGTACCAAGAACCTGGACAGGGATGGCAGTCACCCCAGGAATGCCATCAGCACACATAGGTTGGTTGACTATAGATAAGTTGTGCCCTACTGGGAGTCGGGAAAACATCACTAACCTCACATACATTTGATTGCAAATTGCATATATATGGATGGAACTTCTATTTATTGTGTGTGTGTGTGTGTGTGTGTGTGTGTGTGTGTGTGTAAAATACTGCTCAGAAATGGTTTCAACATATACAAGTGGGTTTTTGAGAAGTCAAGTGGTAAGATGGTCTGAAAGGCTAGCATTTGATGGATCAAAATGTTGGGGGACATTGTCTTAGTCCTACAAGTGTTGTACAGAATTTATTGACTCCGATTTCTAATTCTCCAGTCATATACCTCCCACGCGGTGTAATTACAGGACTGTTACCACTCTGAGCTTGTAGTTTTTCATGCAAACTATTTTATCTTCATCTCGTTGGTGTAATCTGTGGTGCTTCTATAACAAAATAACACAAACCTGATAGCTTATGGACAGTAGGCATTTATTTACCTCACAGCTCCAAATTCTGGAAGAGCCAATAGCAAGGGTCCAACAGACTTATGGATATTTCCATAAATGTTGTCACATGGTAGAAGGGGTCTCTAGTTCTGGTCTTTTTTGAAAGATCTAATTCTACACAAAAAGACTCTATGACTTAATCATATTCCAAAGTCCCCAGTTTTTGTGCCTTCCCTTTGGTTGTTAGGATTTTAATATATGCATGTTAGTCGGTAAACACTCTGACTCTCAGACACATTCTGTATTTGAGAAGTATCCATCCTGGGAGGCCATTGAAAGATATTTCAACGATTTTGTGATGACCTTCCATATCCTGCCCATTTACCCAAAGGATGTTTCCCATATATTTATTTATTTATTTATTTTTAATTTATTTGAGAGCGACGGAAACAGAGAAAGAGAGAGAGAGCGAGAATGGGCACGCCAGGGCCTCCAGCCTCTGCAAACGAACTCCAGACGCATGCGCCCGCTTGTGCATCTGGCTAACGTGGGTCCTGGGGAACCGAGCCTCGAACCGGGGTCCTTAGGCTTCACAGGCAAGCGCTTAACCACTAAGCCACTTCTCCAGCCCGGTTTCCATGTTTTTATGGGATAATTCACGGAAGCGTGCACCAGGAGCTCCTCTCCTCGCTGGGTCACCCATGCCCGCCTCCCATGGGGGTGAAGGCGTCGGCTGTCTCAGCTTCAGCTTTACTTTCCTGCCACACGTCACCGGGCTCAGCTGCTTCGCGATCTAAGTGACAAACACAGCGGCCCTTTTAAATATCCTGGGAGAGGGATTTGCCTTAGTGTTTCATCTCTGTAATAGATCTGAATGCAAAGGGGAAAGAGTGGTGCCACCGTGCCTTTGGTTCATCCTCCATACTGTGCTTGTTAGATAAGACAATGCCCTTTTGGAACAGCAGTTGAGGGGACAGCTATAAGCCTGGTTACTTGAATACATGTTATCAACATTTATTATAAAACCATGCAGGAAAGGAAATTTCTGCCCAATAGGTCTGTAAATAAGAAAACTGTAAAATATAAATTCCTGGTGAAGGAGATAGTGATGACAAAAAAAGTGTATGAGAATACCAAAAATGTAAATGTTAACCTACCATTGCAAATGAAGCCTAGACTTCTTTAAAATAAAAACATGGGGAGGTAATATGATGGAGAATGGAATTTCAAAGGGGAAAGTGTTGTGCGGGGGAGGGAGGGAATTGCCATGGATAATTTTTTATAATCATGGAAAATACTAATAAAAATTAAATTAAAATAAAATAAAATAAAAACTAAAAACAAACCACCAGTAATCATATGGTAGGCAGAGTAAGTTCAAAAACATTCTGTAATGGGTTCTTTCAGCATTAATATGCATAGTCAACTGGATATAGAATCACCATGGAAATGCTCATCTGTCTGTGCATTAAAGGCATTTGCAGAAAGGATGAACTTAGGAAGAATGGTTCACCTTGACTTTTATGCATTTGCAGTGGCTAGAGGCCCTGGCCTGTCCATTTATTCATTCTCTCTCTCTCTTTCACTCTCTCTCTCTCTCTCTCATTCTCTCTTTCTCTCTCTCTCCTTGTAAATAAACATAAAAATATGAAGGGAGAGAAGATTCAGTGTCCTGTTAGCCCAGAGGGCTGCAGCCGGGGAAGGGCAAGCTGAGAAGTGCTACTAAGGAAATGTTAAACTGAACCTCCAGACAAGGGTTGCCTCATACCTCAGCTGGAAAAGCCACATGTACATGATTTCAACCCCTGAAAACTCCAGCCTGTCGGGCACTCTGGACAGCTATGGACAGCTCCAGCTAAAGTTCTGGAGGACCAAGGCCTGCTCTGTGAGTCCAGGATATGTAACATGAAGCCAAAATTGTTTTCTAACTTTCAAATTTATTAGTGCTTATCCTAGTGTATGTTAGATTAGAATCAATTTGTTTTACCTGGGAGAAAGGCATGCCTCTTTAAGACCAGGAACAAAATAGCGTGTTCTACATGCTGGTATGCCCAAAAATTCATACACCGGAAATTAATTCCAAATGTGGCAGCTTGGAAATGACAGGGTTTCATGGAGGCAATTGCAGTATTAGGACTCACACTTATGAATGGCAGTCCTCCCTTTATCGAAGACCCTGGTGAAACTCCTCCTCCTTTCCACCATGAGAGGCCCCAGCAGAAGCTGTCACTTTGATCAAAAGCCAGCCTTTACCTCAGAAATACTAGTCCCTTGGTCCTTGACCACACATCTTTTACTCTAAATAATAAATTTCTGTTGTTTATCAATCACAGGCATGAGATTATTTTCTTACAAAAACTAGAATAAATTAAAACAACAGGAATTAAATGGATAAGGAAGGATATGGTTTATTTTTTGAATACAACTTTTTAAAAATGGTTTTGTTGCTAGTAACCTTTGTTCCCATGCTGCAATCAATCATCAATCAATGGAACCAATACATTAAGATAATCCAACGTGGAATGCCAATAATAATAAGCAAATATCAATGAGCCCATCTCAACTAAAAATGAAGAAAACAAATCAACCTGTAACTACACTCAAGGAGACAGGGACAGCTTCAACAACAGTATTTTAGTAGTATGGTTATAGTGGCCACTTGCATGAGGCTTGCCTAGACAAGCTTGTACTTGCATTGCACCTTTGCCCTGCCTGGTCTTCCAGTCTATTGAATGGCGTCTTACACAGTGAGGGTGGCTCTGAGCCCTCATTTCACTAACCTACACCCCAGTTGTCTCTAGAAATACCCTTACACACATAGTTAGAATTATGTTTTGTCAGTTTTCTAAGCATCTTCTGATGTAGTCATGATAGTGAAGTTAACCATAATGTTTGAATACATGTTTCCCATCTTTTTCAGTCAAGGTGCTGGGAGATCTTGCAGACATGATACTGAAGAGGCAATAAACACTGAGTTCCCAATGCATGACTTCTGGCTTCCATCCTCTAGTAAAATGAACCTGCATTTCTTGGAAAACTGTAAGGTGTGAAATAGTGAATCGCTTTAGAAAATATAGGCCAATGAAAGTTCCAAACGAAGAAGTGGACAAATACAGACAATTCCCCTGGGAAGAATATAGGAATGAGCAAATAAAGAGTAGTTTGAGCAACCCATGAGAAATAGTAAGGATCCTAGAGCCTATTCTAATGTAGATAATTTAAATAATAAAATCACAGAGAGGAGACAGTTCTTACAGATAGAAAATTCTACTTAACTGCTCTGGAATAAATGAGAGAAATTCCTAACTACTAATAGGCAAACAATAAACATATTCGCTGTTACAGCAACTCACTAATGGGTGCTATAATTGGAGATTGAAAATTATAAAAGAAATGTAGTGTCATATGGTCTCAAAGGATCTCCTGACATATTCATCAAATACAGAGGAAGATTTGGAAATGGCAGTGTCCCAACACACCAGACTCCAGGTGAGTGTTACTTCCATCCTCCACTAAGGAGTTAAGATTAAGAGCACATAGAAAATAAATAAAAACAAACAACAAAGATTAAAAGCATAAAATATATTGACCAATCTCCAGTGAATCAGAGTCAATGAAACATACCTGAGGTCTGTCATTCTTGCCAAAAATGCATCAGTGAACATCACAGTCTTCTCATGAACAAGCCGTAGGTATTGGAATTGAGAGACATCTTATAGAGTAATGGACTGATACTTCTCAAAAGTTTGAGTCATTAAAAGACAGAAAATACTGAAAAAAAAAAAGCTCCTAGTAATTGGAAGCAAGTAAGGAGACACAAGATATAAATATAACAGGGTCCTACTTTGTATTCTGCAAATGGAGAAGGACATTTAAGAAGAAACTGTTGAAATTCAAATAAGGTCTACCATTTAGTTAATAATATGGTAGCCGTGTTGATGTGCTTGTTGTAAAAATTGTGTTACCGTTATTAAGAAAATGACTGAATAGTATATCTAAACTCTTGACCCCTGTTTTTCAGTACTAGTAAGTCTGAAATTATTTGAAAGAAAAAAAAAAAAAGCAGCCAAAACCACTGACTGAAAAGCATGTTCTAAATGTGAACCAAATTAAATTGGCATGGTTCTGAGTAATTAGTGAAGTGTGAAGAGTCCAGTTGAACATTCTAATTTGAGTATCCAAAGGCTTAAGGCTTTAGAAATTTAAAGTGTTGAAATACTTGCCCCTGCAATGAATAATCACTTTGTACTTGTGAAACTACAAATGATATTTAAGCATTTTTAGCATTTGGAGATGACCTATCACCTAAGCATTGAAATCCAACTATAGCTGTAAGTGATAGTATAGATGGTATAGACATTTGCATTCCTGACAAATTAAAAGTGTACATAAAATGTTTTAAAATTTGATGGATAAGTAAGAAAGATGAATAAAAGGAAGTATATAATATTAGTAATATCCTATACTGTGGAAAGTTACAATAAACTCTAGGCTTGGGAACCAGTCATAAAAATGGCTGACAAGAGGATACTTCTGTGAAGGGAATATAGGACATAAGAGATAGCTTATCAATTCAATCTCCACTTACAGCGGTGGAAAGTTGAAATAAAATGTCTAATGTTAAATCAAAAGGAATATTTAGAGATTTTGTTAATGATATGTTATATTATGGTATACTATTTTTGAGGATGTTTAAAAGTGTATAATCTTTACAACTTGTGATATTTTAATATCAATTACCTATGCAACTATTATTCCAAATATATTTCACAAAATATTATGTTTCTTCTTCATATATGAGCTCTGTCATACTAATTGATGTTTGATATAATTATGAAGCTGTTTTCTGATATCCCAGATAAGTGTGATATTTTGGTCTTCTATTTTCAGTAACATCACCCTTAAAATCCAATTAAACAAGCATTCATACTTTCATAGGTGACTTGAGAAGCCCGTGCCCTACCTTTGCAAGCCCCCATCACCCTATATTTGTTGAAACAGGATCATGCCTCCTTTGTAAACTCATGCTTGAAAAAAATATATATGTATATATATAAGTGTGTGTATATATATACATATATAAATATATAAATACATGTATATATATTTATATATATATATTTAAAACTGTTTCCTAATAAGTTCCAACTTTGACTCAAAATTCATACTTAAAATTTTTTCTTATAAATAATTCCTTGCTGAAATAGGTGTACCTTGAGATCAGAGGTAATGTATCATACTCATGTTTGTACTTGAAAACTATTAGTGTTTAAACTATCATTGATCTCAGTACATGTAGGGCATTAGTTGTGGGACCTCAACTGACCAAACCACCCAGCCCATGGATGCCTATGACCTTGATGTAAAATAGTTTTATAATCACTCATGATATGTGTTCATCTTATGTTTTAAGTCATCTTTAGGTCACTTAAAATTCAAGACAGGATGAAAATTCTACATAAACAATGTTTTAAATTACAGTTGTGTGAAATAAGGGCAATGCAATGTCTATATACTCAGAGAATATAACTTTTTACTTGTTTATTTTTCTATATACATAGGTTTTAAAAACATTGATCTATAGTTTGTTCACTCTACTGGCACAGACTCATACTCAGCCATAGTTTCTGACATTTGAACATTTACAGAAATTAATGATGTTTTTTCTCCTTTAAAAAGAATTCTAGGGTGCCTTCATCTAGACCTGAAGAGCACCATATTAGAATGTGTTGTTTCCATTATCTATACACACAAATCATTAACTTTTTTATGTCCAATAAGAAAATAATTTGGAGCCAAAAGCCTTTAATCCCAACACTAGGGAGGCAGAAGTATGAAGATCACTGACTGTGAGTTATTATTATTAGTAGTAGTATGTTTATCATTATTAACAACAAAATGTTTTGCATGGATATATCATGTGTTGGTACCCTCTTTTCCCTCATCCCTGCCCCCATTCCATTGGGGATGCTCCTCAGTAGGGTTGCAGGTATTCTCCATGGGGTTGTAGTTTATGCATTGTGGGAGCAGCAGTCAGTTATTTGGGGGGGGGGGAATGAATGCCTCTGGGCACGATATCTCAATCTGTGGCTCTTACGATCTTTCTGCCCCCTCTTTTGCAGTGTTCCCTGAGCTGTAGTGGGTAAGTTTTAAGTCTACTTCAGTTATGAGCTCTTAGGAGCCTCTGGATCTCTGCTTTGGTAAGTGGTGTGGATTATCAGGAAGAGAATGGAAGCAGCACTCTTGTTTGTCTCCCCAATCCTCTGTGGATTCATCTGTGGCTTGAGTGAAATGCAAGAGGTAGTTTATCTCCTCTGGTCTTTCTACCTGCTGAAAAGAACAGATCCTCCAGCAGAGAGTGAAATCAGCATAGTTTAAATGGGATAAGCATTATTAACTTAGGAAAATTTGACTTGACACTGCAGAACATAATCTTGGTCTCCATGGAATTCTGATCTAGTTCCCAATTCTGCCGAGTGGCTCACTTAGTCAATCATAAAGGCGTTGGTCACCCACTGAGGCTGTGAGGCACTAGTGCACTGGTGTGTACACCGTGTCAGGGTGTTTGCTTCTGAGTAGCTTAGACCTCTAGTTGTTCAGACCGTTGTTGGCCATTTTCCCCCAGTAGCTCATGCAGGGCTTTCCACACCACACAGGCTAACTTTCTGGGGACTGGCTTTCTTCTGAATTCCATCCTGGTATCTCTGTGCTCTGTGTCAGCATCATATGGTGTCTTCAGCAATATGGTCTTAGCTTTTGCCTCAGGCAAAAGGTAATCAAGTGCTTTCACTAAGAACTGTCTTGATTTGGGGATCTCATAGGTCTCTCCAAACAACAGCTCAATGTGGGTGGTGCCAATCTCTGGTACTGTGGGTTACAGGTCAGAGACAGAAAAAAAAAAAAATCTTTTAAGCTTAGGCTTCATCTCTCCCTCATCAGAGCCCTATTTTTCAGGTGCTCACCCCATTATTCCTTTTGAAGGTTATATCTTTTAGGCTATTGCCTAAAATTTCCATGGTATCAGTGCATTTTGAGTTTAATTTTGTGTTTCCCCAAAAACTTCCCTCACACCCCCCCCCCAAGCACTTCCATTCCTATTGTCTAGCCCTCAAGTTGCCCATTAGGTGTGACAGAAGCTTGAGCAGGTCTACAGGAGGAGACACAGATAAGTGACACCATGCAGCGCTTGTCTTCCTGTGATTGGGTGAGTGTGCTGAGTATGATCTGTTTCAAGTCTGTCCATTTTTCTACAGGTTTCATTGTATTGTTTGTTTGTTTGTTTTTCTTACTGCTGAGTAGAATTCCATTGCATAATGTACCACAACTTCATTATCCACTCATCCAATGATGGACATCTATGTTGATTCCAGTTCTTAGCTATAATGAATTGAGCAGCTATAAACACAGTTGAGCAAATGTCTCTGTGTTGATGCATGGAGCATTTAGGGTAACTGCCCAGTAAGGGAATAACTGGGTCTGTTGTTAGCTCTATGTTCATCCTTTTCAGGAATCTCCAAATTGATTTCCATAATAGTTGTACAAGTTTGCATTCCTACCAACAGTGGATGAGGGTTTCTCTTTCCCCAAATCCTCACCAATATTTGCTGCTGCTAGATTTTTTTAATGATTGCTGTCCTTACTGGAGTAAGGTGGAATCTCATGGTTGTTTTAATTTTCATTTCCCTAATGGTTAGGGATGTTGAACAGTTTCTTAGGTGTGTGTTATAGGCATTCGTAATTCTTCCTCTGAGAACTCCCTATTCAGTTCTCTGTCTCACTTTCAGAGTTTGATTTTTTAATGTTTAGTTGTTTTTTTTTTTTTTAATTCTTTGTAGATTCTAGATATTAGGCTTCTGTCAGTGGTATAGCTGGTGAAGATTTTCTCCCATTCAGTGGATAATCTATTGGTTTTGCTTATGGTGTGTTTGTTTGTTCACATACATCTAAAAAGTATCCATGCGTGACACAAAGCATACTTAGTCAACTTTAGAAACATAAAAAGAATATGGTAGACCACCAAGCAGAACTGTCTTCCACTGACAGGATATTTTTTGTGAGTTTCAGGAAAAAAAGTGAAAAAATAAAAATAAAAAATAAATGAACAACTATATTTACCCTCCAAGAGAATGTCATTCAGCCTAAGCATAGTTTATGTTTTTAATGAGATAGTAATCAATGGGATTTATTTATTTATTGATTTATTATTGCTCACCTCATTTGTCCTCATAACTACTAGATTAGAACACACAGAGAAAAATATGAAATCCAGTCATTGAAGTAGTTTGAAATAGATGATCTCTAGTTCTTCATTTATAATCCTATAAGGTTTGTATTTTTATGTTAAAATCAAAATTTATTACAATTATGATTTTCATAAAACATTCTTAGCATCTATTTCCTCAGGATACACTCATTGATAACCTGGAATATGATAATAGAAGTGTGTACCCTAAGATGCTGATATTTGTACCTGTGAATGTGACATTACTATGAACACTGTCTTTGCCAATGATCAAGGTCATTACAACTGTTTAAATCTGATAGAAGTTGGTCCTTATAAGAAGAATTACTTTGGATAATAGAAGCATGAGTATGCATAGGGATAATCCTATGTTACTGCAAAGGTAGAGATTATTATGATGTGTCTATAAGTCAAGGAATATATAAGATTACCAGGCAACTAATATAAGCTACAAGAAGAGCATAGAGGAGATTTTAAGTGGTTAGAGCCATTGCTGCTACATTTTCTTGAACTTCTATCTTTCGTAAACTGTGGGTTACTACATTCGCACACTGTTGATCATTTTATGACAGCATTGCTAGGAACACAAGTGCGTGTACATGGAGGAAGAGTTGGCCCTGTGTGCTGCGTGCTGAGGAAAGGCCCCATAAGTAGCTCTGGCAGAGCAGCGGAGCACAACAATATTGCCTCGGTCATAGACAAGTCAAGATTCGAAGAGATGATACCCAGAAACTTCATTTCATCTACATTCAGGATTTCTTTTCTTTATATATAATATTTTAAGCTAGGTGTGGTGACACAAGACTTTAATCCCAGATCTCTGGAAGCTGAGCTAAGGGGAACAACACAAATTCAAGGCTAGCCTAGGGCTATAAAGTTAATTTCAGGTAAGTCTGGGCTAGAGTGAGACTCTACCTTGGGGGGGAAAAAAAAAACTTATAAAATATTCTTTTAAACTTCTACAATTCTGGAATATTATTTGCCCATATCTATATGCAATTCTGAATAAAATGCCCTTTATTTGATCTCAGAGAACCATGTTTTCTGTACAGTAACAATCAAAATGTATTACACATACTGAATTTACTCATTGCTATATTTGTGAGGTGCCCCCAGAAGAAAGAGTCCGAATCTTATAAATATCCATGTTCTGAGCTCCTAAGAATGTGACAGTGTATTTCAGTTGAATGAACAAGTAAATTAAAATCATTCAAATGTTTATAAAAATATCACCTTTATTAACCAAGATCATGTCTATTTTTAATACTGCTTCACTAACTTGCAAAACTTTCTACCACTGATAGAGAATTCCAATTTCGACACAAAGAAGGATGAATGAAAACATACATTAATTTTCTTTATACTTCCTTCATGTACTTTCTTTTTTCATATAGTACAGGGCCCAGGATAGCATCTACTTGAATAAATGATTGGTTCATTGTTTGATTATTGTGACAAAGAGCAAATGCTAGATGCCAAATTATAATTTCAAACAAATTCTGTCTTTTTAAATTCAATTGAACTATATTTCTTGGACAATTTTATCCTGGAAAAAGTATCAAAGATAAATTACCAGAAATGTCAATGCCACATTAATATTTATGAATAATTTAATAAAAGCTTCTAAGTCAAGTTTGTGCTAGTGGAGATTCTGCAAAGAAGCTGAGGGAGAAAGAGAAAGCAGAAAGAGAGAACACGCAAGAAGAGTCTACTGCGCCCTTCCTCCCTAAGGAACAGAGCGAGCAGAGTGATCCCTGCTGTTTATGCGGCTGGGGAATCTCAAAATCAGCCTTTCACTTACCTTTCCTGACTGACACATGGGCTATTGGAAGAACAAAATTCTTCCTTTACTCAGATAACTTTGCACTCATCCAACTTATCACCAGGAGACCCTGTTTATACTCAGTCATTAAAAGTTAGGCCAGTGTTGTTTCTAAGTCTGTCATCTATTTCAATGTGGGTTACATGGTGCACAAAAGTTTGACTAGCGTGCAGGAAAGTTGGATTTTCCATCCCTGGGTCTTGGCATGCAATTTGATGGAAGGAATTTGTATACTGTATAGCTGATATAAAATTTCATGTATGTGTCTGTCACTGTACTCATTTTATTTATACCTCAATTATTTATTTATTTATTTGAAGAGAGAGAGAAAGAGAAGCAGATAAAAGAAAGTGGGCACATCAGGGCCTCCACATACTTCAGATGGGCTCCAGATGCATGTGCCAACTTGTGCATCTGGCTTACGTGGGTCCTGAGGAATCAAACCTGGGTCCTCTAATTTTGCAGGGAAGCATCTAAACTGCTAAACCATCTCTCCAGCCCCTCTCATTCTTTTGTATCCCAAATTGCTTTTATTTTTTCAAGAAAATAGTTACTTCAGTAATTTTCAGTTTAATATATATAAAAAAGTTGTCCTGTCATTTTTGATCAATTATAACACATTTATCCATGTTATATTAAGAAAGAATCTCATATGTATATCTTTATTGATCTTCTATGGTAGTATTATAATCAGTCTCCCAAGTGGTAAGATGGATAGGATATAAAGTAAATTACGTTTCAGGAGTTGGCAGTAGAAGAATCAATATCTATCTATCTGTCTGTCTGTCTGTCTGTCTATCTATCTAATGTTTAATTCTCATTATTTGAAGTCACTATAATCTACAGAATAGTGTCAAACAACAAAGAAGGCATATTGAATCTCTGCCTGTAAGGAAACTAAGTGGGAAAAAAAAAAAAACAGACTAAGAACAAGGCACTTGTTTATGGTATGAGAACCAAAAATAAATAAATAATAATAACAGGCACACCTCAGCTTGGAGAACTTCTCTTGAACATCTTGACATCTTTTGCCATCTGGTGAATGTCTGCAGATGAGCATGTAAGCATCAGGACCACTGACTGGCAAATCTTGAAAGCTTTTCAAATGTGGGTTCTACAAACAGTGAAGATGGATCGTGACTGCTTTGATAAATGCACTCCCTCACTGGCAGTGAATATTGTAAGGTATTAAAACACAGATGGAAAAGAATTACCATAGTTCTGCAATTTAGAGCGCAACCTATAGAAGAGATGGTGGGGTGAGACAATATTTAGGGCTTCCTTCAAGTAGGAACACTCCTTAGTTAAAGAAATAATCTGGGACAGCAATGTTGTTCTGACATTTTCATGGACATGCAAGTAGCTTGGTAATTCTCAGTTCTGGACTACAACCTGGAGATGATTTAAAAAAAAATTTCAGGAGAAGGTAAAAGCAACAGGTCATGGGGAAGTTCAGATGTCCACATTAATTTCTTACAATACTTTTTCTGATGCTTAAAAGAAAAAAAAATGGCTCAAGTAAGAAAATAGCATGAACATATCAAAATTATAATTTGTGAAACATGGTATTAAAGATATTCAGTGGGATTTGGGGGGTCACATTTTCATCATAACTGTTTTAACCCAATTCTTTCTTATTTCATACAATATATTTTTATCTTCCAAAATGCTAGTGACATAGTTCTTTGATTTGGGAAGGATTGTGCTGAAGCCTTAACCTTGCAGTATACCAAAATTTGACTTTAGTAGGAGATGGGGTTTTTAAAGAAGACATTGGGTTAAATGAGGTTATTGTGGTATCTCTAATCCAGTCTGACTGATGACTGAGTATACAGAAAATATGAGGTCTCAGAAAGACAACTGTGGCAATTGGGTACAGAAAACAGAACACGTGAAGGGCAAAGGCACAATGGGGACAATGGCAAGCCATGAAATGAAGCCTGCAGACATCTTGATTTGAGATTGCCACGTTCCAGAACCAGAAGGAAATTTAATTTTCTGTTTAAGGCACACTGTCTGAAGAATTTCATTATTGTTAGCCTGGACGACTAAAACTAAAACAACCTCCATCAATAATACATTTCATGAATTATATCTTTACACCTTTATAAATCTAAAGTAACATAACTTTTGATCTCTCATTATTTACTTATTTACTAACAATCTTACCTTTCCTACTGCATTTTAGAGCAGGATTTTTATCTTACCATATTTTCTATACCTCCATAGTAATTGCCTGAGTGTCTTCAGATAAGTGCTAAATATTCAAAGAATAATTATGTCCTCAAAAACATTTCTTTGTGATCTGTTCTAATTATGTTTGTTTTAATTAGAGGGAAAAGTTTCACTTTTCTTAAGGAAGGAATTTTAAAGGAAATATATGCTATTAATGCCAGCTATAAATTAGGTTTTTAACAGAATTATGGGGCTTAATTTGAAACTACTTAATTCAGTAAAGGTAGTGTGTTTTACAGTAAATTAGTGATTATTGTAAAGCACCCATTTTTTTCTTTTCCTGCAGAAAATCTCCTCTGGCCTCATTGCATACTCCTAGCATTGGAGCAAAGGCTCTTTATGCAGGTCTGAACTTACAGTCCAGAGATGCTAGAACCGTCTTCTTGTGTGCTTCCCTAGCAACCTTCCCCTGTGCAGTGCAGCTTTTACCTGGCTGAGTTTACCCCTTCTAGTGCCCAGTGTGTTATCACTTAAGAAGGAGACTTCACTGGGCATGGCGCTCCAAGCTCTAGTCTGTGTTTGGCACATGCCAGGTTTTGAATAAACACAAGAAACCAACATATTAAAAACCTTTCAGCTTTCAATGCTAACGCCTCCAATATATTTATGACAAGACGCAACCCCCAACGACCTGCTGATATTCTTTTCCCATCCTGCCTCTGACTAGCTTAATAGTCAGCATAATTTGGGTAGATGCCCTTTGGGAATGAGCTATTTTATTTTATGATGTTCTCATTGGCAAATATCTAACAAATGGGTAATGTGCAAGAAATTTCAAAGTTGGAAAGATGCCTGTGAGAACCAAGACATACACTGAGTTCAGGGAAGTTGATATACTTCAGCATTTCCTGTTAGTCACCAGGTAGAAATTACTTTACCTGATGCATGGGAACTGCTGTACTCCTGTGTCATGTGACCTAGAGCATTCGAGACATTCATCACAACTCTCCTCTTTCTTCTTTGCCAGGATGTAAAATCCCACCACAGATCTGGCCAAGGAATCCTTCCCATGGCTCATGCCTATTCTCTGTGCAGTACTCTCTGACATTCAGAGCAAGATCAATCAATCAACTTCTCCCACCAGGAATGGAGTGGCCATGACATCAGCACCAAGCCTTGCTTTGTTCTAGAAAACCAACTGAGCCTGACTAAATGAGCAGCAATTTATTTTCAACTGGGACGGCTCAGTCTCCACAGGGTTTTAAATATTAGATACTGCTGCTGAAGTGGGTCCAGGAGTTCTTATCCTGTGCCAAGAAAAGGAAGGGTAAAGGAAGACCAATTGCTCCTTTTCAACAAATCACTCAATCCAGGTGGGATTCAGAATCCGGAGGTAGAGAGCAAAAAAGGATCATTATTAGTATTCAGAAGTGAAAAGGCAAAATAATTATTTTTAAAGTATGTTTATCTATTATCAAGCAGAGAAAGATAGAAGAGAGACAAAGAGAATGGGCATACTACAGCCTCCAGATTCTGCAAAGAGAATCCACACACATGCACCACTTTATGCATTCAGCCTTGTATGGGTACTGGGGAATCAAACCCAGATCGTTAGGCTTTGCATGCAAGTGCCTTGACTGCTGAACCATCTCTCCAGACATTTATTTCTAAAATAAAGGTTTAGGAAGACTGACTGACAAGGTATTTATACAGAGCTCAGACTGAAGGCAAGGATCAGAAAGCCTTCTGTGGCTTCTGCCACACTCTCATTTCAGTGGACCACACATATTTGAATAGAGTCCAGAATCAATGCTGAGACTCATTTATACAGTTAGTAATTCCTTCAAAAGGGACCGATCCACAAAAGATTGTCTCACCAATATTTCTGTAAGCATTCTCTCTTACCAATAGTATAAATATGGACTAATGGAGTTGTTCTGTTTTATTTTACTCTCATGTTTGTTACACATGTTCAGCTGGAGCTACTGAGCATATGCTGTTATATTACCTGGGCTTAAAAAGCTCCTCAGGCAAAATAATATGTGTGAGCTTTACAGTTCCCAGGAAAATTTCTGAAACAGGCACAGTACTAATTACAATGCTTTCCACTGCCTATAGTCCTACATTTTTCTCTGGAACAATATCTATATACCAGTACCCCTGTGCATATACAAAAGAAAATATGCCTCGAATAGTGGGTTGCAGTAGTATATTTAACTTCTGAACTTACTATTTGTGCCTTTAATATTAACCTTAACATGTACATTTATTGTAATATTAATTTGAATATGCCTATTTATTTAAAATAAGCTGCTTAGTGTCAACCACTTGTTTCAGAATGTACTTGGACGTTTGAATAGGCTCAACACATGTAGCCTAAATAACAAGGTTAAATAAAGTAGCACTGTATTGTAAGTGTGGGCAGTCAGAGGGGAAATCATGAATGTCTTGGGAAATGATAAAGAAAGTTTCTAAGACGTGAACACATATTTGAAAATGTCTTTTTGACCTTTGAAAAGAAAGCCTGGTGGCTTAATTCATAGCATGGTGAAGTATGCAAGAAGCTGCACCTGCTTATTGCAAAAGCTTCACACTTGCTTTGAAGAGTGACTCCAGAAATCCGGAATCAGTATTTCTCCGTGACGCTGACCCTGAATACTCTGGTAAACCTATTAAAAGGAGCATTTTGCATTTTAACCCAGATAGTTTTTTGATATACATCTAACGATAGTCAGTGGCTATCCTGCACAGAGCATCGGAGACCCACCCCTCAGAACTGGCCTTCCTTCCCAAGCACGAAAGGAAATTGCCAAGGAAGGAACACCATTTCCTTCTTGAGAAAGGACATTGCATCTAAATAAAATATTCTGATCCATTTGATTAACCTACATCGGAATCCCAAAGCAAAGTCACTGTTGCCTCCCAAGCCTGACTGTGTTCTTTTGTTTTGAATTCCATCCCATGGGTTGGTAGCTTTAATGATAAAGATCATGTCTGTTTATATGACAGTGTTGTTTGTGCCTAGGTCAAGAGCAACAAAATGCTTAGTAAATTATTATTCCTGAGAAGCAAAGGTGATGGCATCCATGATTATTAGATAAAAGAGTGGCAATCCCCATGGATACACATAGAAAATATTCAAAACAATGCAGCTAATGGTTCAATTATAACAAAAATCTAAGGTATTCATTTTGAAAACATGTAGTTTGACTTCCAGTTCACAGCCTAATTTCTGGGGATATAAAGACAAGGGAGATACAATACTGTCTTCCAGATACAAGATGGCCTTGATATTCATGACCTCACAGTGGCTGAGAGTTCCTACATAAGATTTGTACAAGGGGTAAATAATGACATCAAAAGATAAGTAAAACTAATTGGAAAAAAGGGACTCAGAGGAGGGTGGATTTAGGAGAAGGGAAATGTGGGAGTGGAGAGGGTTATGATCATGGTATATTGTCTATACTTATGAAAATTAAATAAAAATGAAAACAAAAGTCTTTAACCTCAAACATATTCCTGTTTTATAAAAATAAATATAAACAAACGGGCATTTTTACACAGCAAAGAACATATCTGAGCCAGATGACATCTGATATGAGCTTATGACGTATGTGGAGAAGTCTTTTCCAAGAAGAAATAATGTGGAAGGCAGCCATCTTGGGTAGCTGTGATGATTTAATACAAAGTGGTTTTAAGCAAAATGAATCAATTTCCTCTGTTCAGGATGCCACAAGTCCAACTCCAGTGCAAGCAGTACCGTGTTCCATTTGAGTGATGAAGTGTGCAAATCCTGTGCCTTCCCTGGGCTTCAGTGCTTTCTTACAAAGTCTTTGCGTTTCCCAGTTCATGGTGACTCCACCCCATTATCTGCCTGCGTTTCACATGGCCTTCTTAAACCCTTCAAGAATCTGGGAGTGTCTGCTCTTTAGCTAATATCTCCCATCTAGGAATGATGTTATCTTCATCATTTCCCAGTCATGTCCCTTTACAAAGTTACCAATGAATATAAGCTTTTGGAAAACAGTATTCAAATCACATCTAAACAAGAGGTTGCAAGTATGAAAGCCAATCTTATCAAATAAGGTGGCTGTTGTGTGACTTTTTCTGGAAAGATGTGAATGTCTTTGGCCCCCAGATAAGGGCACCAACGAGAGATAAAAGAAACAATCCGATCCAGTCCAAGTGTAGCTTGGTGAACCAATGAGTGGGTAAGGAGCAGTATGGGTGAGTAATTCTTCACAGGGTGAGTGACAGGCAGCCACCACTCACCTGGGTGTCAGAACCTGTCAAAGCTGTGGACCTGGAGCCCCTTGTGCTGCTTGCAAGCAGTAGCTCCGAACAACCTTCTGCAAGTGCTTACTGATCCTCCCTAGCATGCTGAATAGGCCCGTGCATCTTGAACTTCTTAGGCCTTACAAGTTTCATGATCTTCCTCAAGCCTGTGCGTCATCTCCTCCTCCTGGAGAGAATGTTTCAATGTACAGGAAATACCCACACAGAGTGGCCACTCTGGAGACTTCTGGATCCTTCTGGATAGAAGCAAGGTTAAGGCTATGAGTTCTGTCCAGCATAGAGGTTGCATGGCTCCAATTTAACAGAGGCTCACTGTGACCTCCTATGTTTGTGGATATAACTTTCCAAAACCAGCAATAAAAAGATGAATGGAAAGAATTACAGTAGCATTTCTCAAAACAGAATTCAATGAGAACTTGAAAAAGATGAATTGAGAGCAAAGGTAACTACTAAAAACTGTGAAAGGAAGCTTGGACACTTGTTTGCTTTTTAAATCTCCATTCCCACTCATTTCTTCCAATAGAAGCACCTAATGGTATTTCTCTTTTGCTAGGAATTTACACAAAAGAAATGGTCATTTCTTTCGTTATTTTACACTATCATTGATCAGGCCTTCTATTTATAAGTTGCAGAGTCCCCTGAAATAAATCTTTCTGTTTTAAAGATGTTTTATCAAATTTTGCCTGGAATTACTTTTTCTACCCTCTCCAAATTGTAATGCACACCAATATAAATACAGACACCTTTTGAGAAAAAAAGAAAAAAAGCAACAACAATATTCTCATTTTCATCCCTTCATTCTGAAAGCTGATGGTTTCCTTGTGAATGAAATGGTCCCACAGCCACTTATCCCTCTGGATAAAAATGCCACAATTGTATTTAGATCACTTTGTCGCTTTTGCAAATGAATTTTTGACCCATGTTTTATTAAATGAAACACAAATTTTCAATCAATTCATATTATCTGCTTTTAGATTTGTCTCTTTGCCTCCCTGACTTTTCACCAACCATGGATTCTCCAGGCAGGGAGAAAGTATAGGAGTGAATTGCATTTGCCTGTGGAAGAGTTGGTTTGCAAACCATAAATAATAGCTAGTATATCTGAATATAAAGCAGGATTAAACCAACCAAGTTTACAAAACAGAATTTTAAGGGGACCATTCTTAAAGTGGTATATGAAAATTACTTCCAACAAGATTTCTTGTATTTATTTTAAGATTAATGTTATCATGTCTTCATGTGTGAATGCATCTCAGATACGGTATATTTTCTTTTTGTAATTTTTTTGTTTATTTTTACTTATTTGAGAGCAACAGAGAGAGAGAGAGAGAGAGAGAGGAAGATAGAGAGATAAAATGGGCATGCCAGGGCCTCCAGCCACTGCAAACTGAACTCCAGATGCTTGCACCCCCTTGTGCATCTGGCTAATGTGGGTCCTGGAGAATCAAGCCTTGAACTGGGGTACTCAGGCTTCACAGGCAAGCGCTTAACCGCTAAGCCATCTCTCCAGCCCAGATAAGGTATATTTTCTATGTATAAATCTAATATTATAGTATTCAAATTTAACAAGATTTTTCTTGCATTACAATTATTCATACCTTTTGGGGGGACTGGAGAAATTACATGCACTTGCTTGCAATCCCTGATGATTAGGGTTCAGTTCCTCACAACCTATGTAAAGCCAGATTCACAAACTGAAACATGCACCTGATCTGGAGTTCATTTGCAGTGACAAGAGGATCTGCTGCTCACTCGCTCGCTCACTTTCTCCCAAATAAATACAAAAAATACTTATGCCCTTTTAAGACTACCCTTATTAATTTGCAAGTAAGAGAGAAAGAGAATGGGCTGTCAGGGCCACTGACCTCTGCAAAGGAACTCTGGATGCATGCCCCACCTAGTGCCTCCAGCTGTGTGCAGGCACTGGGGAATCAAACCCAGGGTGTTAGGCTTTGTAGGCAAGTTCCTTAACTGCTGAGCCATCTCCCAGCCCCTATTCATACCTTTTGAAAATAGATAGGTATTAAATGCAATTACATGAACAAAAGCAGTTGCTTCTGAACCAGTATTTAGAAGTAAGCAGACTGAATTTATAGAAAAAAATTTTAAGTGTAAAAAGTGTTATTAGAAGGCATAAACTAAAGATGTAATATGCCCTTTACTGAAAAATGAAGATCTAGCAATACAGTTTAGTATAGAGTTAAGGGGATATATCATAAACTTTGGAAGTCTTAAAATGCTTATGTTCTACAAAAGTAAAAGTGATATCTCATCTCAGTGAGACCATATCTATGTAAAGATTTTACTGCTTAACTAATTCTGTCACATGATAACATGTGGTATTCTGTTTCCAAGGAAGGGCAATGATTCAGAGTAGAGATGACAGTCCTTGCAGGTTCCCACAAAGGTGCCTGCAAGATCCTCCTGCTGGAGTTTGGGCGTCCCCTGCGAGGAGAGTCTCCAGCTCCTATGACCATGAGCTATGCTTTGAAAGAATGACACTGAGAAAATCATAGTTTTTTTTTTTAATTCTTTTTAAATTTTATTTATTTATTTATTTATTTATTTGACAGAGAATGAGGAAGGGGGAGAGAGAGATAATGGGCATACCAGGGCCTCAAGCCACTGCAAACAAACTCCAGACAATGTGCCCCCTTGTACATCTGGCTAAAGTGGGTCCTGGGGAATAGAACCTGGGTCCTTTGGCTTTGTAGGCAAATACCTTAACTGCTAAGCCATCCCTTCAGCCCTCTTTTCTTTTATTTCTTTATTTCCATTTATTTATGACAGAGAGACGGAGAGAATGGGCATGCCCACCTGGCTTCTGTGGGTCCAGAGGAATCGAAAACTAGGTTCCTTGGCTTTGCAGGCAAGAGCTTTAGCCACGAGGCCATCCCTCCAGCACAGTCATTCTTGGTACATTAATAAGTCACTGCGTAGTGCATTTTGGAGTGTGCTGTATGTGTGCGTGTGTGAATGCACATGTATGTTAGTGCAGGTGCACATGTGCCGTGGTGTTATTTAGAAGTGAGAGGACAGCCTCAGGTGCCCCTTCTCAGCTCTGCCTTGTTGGAGTCAGGGTCTCTTGTTGACTCTGTATTGGGGCAATTTTCCTGGCCTGGCCTCCCTTTTACCTCGGGCACTTTGGAAGTACAGACATCTGCCAGTGTCTGTTTTGTCTGAAGGTTGTGAGGTTCTGAGCTTGGGTTTTCATGCTAGCTTGGCAAGGGCTTTGTCTACTGAGTCATCTTCTCAGAACAACTGCCATTTATTAATAGGTGATTTTATCAGGTTTATCTTTCCTTATTTTCCACATCTGAATTGATTACAGTATTTATCTCATAGGGTTGCCTTGATAATGAAAATAGCAAACACCTGCATATGTATAGGTCTTGGAAGGATGCCTGGTATTAAGCACTTGTGATATTTCTTATTATGTGCACAGGAATATATTATGGTCCAAGAAACAGAAGTGCTGAAGTAGTTACAAGAGATAATGTGCATATAAAGTTCTATGTACACTGTAACTCATCATTCAGCCTTCCTCTCTCTCTCTCTCTTCTGTTCTTCTACCATAGGAAAGACTTGTAATCTACCCGTCTTCTCATTGAAGTTCCCAGGGATACACTGGAAGTCTCCATAGTCTCACCCTTCTCTGCCCATCTGATGCTTCTATAAGCAGACACGCTCTTTCCAGGGAGTGAATCGGGAATAAATAAATAGTACAGGAAGAAGGCTGTCCACGTGGAACTCCTCTCTGGCACTGTAAGGCGCTTGTGAGGAACGGCCACCTTCTGTAGGGCTTCAGAGGAGAATGACACAACACCACTCAGACTCTCCAAACTGAATCCAAGTATTCCACTAACAACACTGTAGTGGTTTTAGTGACCTGTAACAAGGTGACAACCTGAGAGCAGATATGTGAATTATTCTGCAGAGCTGACTGGACTTCATGCATCAAAGAGCAGGCATTTGCATATGTTCACCACTTCAGTTGTGATGCATGTCCTTAGCAAAGTTGTCCAGCTTGCTGTCAGCAGCAGATGGGAAATTTAAAAAGCAATAATCAGTTTTCCTTTATGAAAAGGTCACTATCTTGTAGACCTTTCTAGGTCCTAAACATGAAACTTCAAGTTGGTATATTATGTTTACTCAGTAACTTGTGTACACATTTTGGTAGGTAATATTTTGAGAGACCTTTATGAAAAAGAAAGAAAAATAATCCAAAGTTTAGACTTAGTCTCATGCCTCTGTTACTCGTGGAGTATTTCTTGGCTTCAGATTATAGCTGCATGAGGCAACCTCAGGTTTCAGCTGGTACCTGTCTAGTCATATTTTATCACATACTTGTATGATTTAATCCTGATTATACAATGGGGCCAAATTTGTGATTTTGGTCTGGAGGGGCCAGTTTTGACTCAATGATAGAATGTTAGATTGATCACCATCATATATGTCATGTATCTGACATGTTCTAGACCTTGCAGTATGGTGACAGCTGTGAGGATCATTAATTTGATTATTTTTCAAAATACTCATATATCGACCTAATACAGCCACCATGGGAAGTCATTACCAAAGACAGAGCTGTTTTATACATGCCTCTGTGCTCTAAGGGAGTGAGGAGAGCCTTTAGAATATATGCCTGTGCTATAGCTGGGATCTTTGTAAACCGGTTTGTAACATTGTCTCTGGTGCATGTATCTACCCTGCTGGTTCTATCATTTGTGGACATTGGAGCCCAGATCTGTCAGCCTTCTGATATGGAACGAAGACAAGGAAGCTTTGGCTGAATACCTCTGACTTTCAGTGTCAGATCAGGACTACTAAAACATCCAAGCTTGGGGATTAACTATGGGTTCTTCCATTCTCCAGCATGCATCTTACACGCTGTAAAACAGCCCAGTAAATCCTCCTTAGAGCACATGTTCATTCTATTGGTTGTGTTCCTCCAGATATCCTTTAGTATACCTTCCCCCATGCTGCTGGCCTGTGCAGACTTTAAGCCAGTCCTCTGATCTCAAAGCTTGGGACATACGTCCACTTTTCTGTTCTCTTGCCATTGTCCCATAGCCAGCTCGTTGTCTCTAAAAATTGCAGGCTGGAGACTAAATTATCTTCCACTTATTATCTGAGTGCTAAATTCCTGCACATTCTGATGGATGAATGGATGACCCATTGAAGGTTGGGACCTCCAGTTTTTGTTTGGTTTGGACATGGAGGTCTGTTTGGATTGCCTTCTTTATTCTCTTTGTGATACTTCCTGCTGCTCTGCCTTGTGGTTAGTGTCTTGACTCTTGTGTCCTGAACAGCCTCCTCACCAACATTTGTATTATTTTTAACAACATATTTGGCGATGAACTTGTCTACACTTTGCAAAATAAAAAAAAAAAAAATCAGTCTTCTTTGGCGGTACTCTGGAGACATTGTTTGCATAACCCATTGCACATTCTAGGTAATGACTCTCAGAGTCATCAGTGCAAAGGGATGGTCTCGGAATGACAGCCGAGACCTCACATCCTTTCTTCTTACCTGGGTGGGTCTGGGACTTCTGTTCTACATTGATGCTTCTTGCCCAGTGGTCCTGGGGCACTGCTATTAACACCTTATAGAGCAGGTGCTTCATGGCACATATTTTTTTTTTTGAATTGAGATTTACACAGATATTTTCCAAAGACTTTAAATAGGTGCGTGTGTGTGTGTGTGTGTGTGTGTGTGTGTGTGTGTGTGTCACTGTGTCTTTTAGAATAACTTTCAGCAGTGAATGATTTGTATAACACATATGATGACTCTATTTCCTTACTTTCCTTTTTCACAGAACTTTAAATCACATTTATACTATTTATTATTAGGGGCATTTCAAAATTAGGCAATGAATAAAATGAAAGTATGGTATTAAGATATTTAGTTACTTGTTTACATGAATTATAGCATTCAAGAGTTAGTAATTAATATATTGTAGGAAATCACTCAGTACTTTTGACACTCTAAACAAATAACAAAATTAAGGGAAACACTTTATGAAACAGATGAGTGGAAAAATATAATTTACTAATATTTAAAAAATATATTTATCCCATCAGTAGAGTGTCAGCTGTGTTGATGTTTGACACCAAGTGTTCTTTCCATTTTAGCCTGGTAATAAATATTGCCTGAGTTTTTATCCTATAGGTCCAAGTTCTAGAATCTTGGTTCCATGCAGTGATGGTGAATGCTGTCAGGGAGACAATGAAGCCTGTGGAATCACACCCATTAAAAAGGATCAAGGTAGCAGCTCTTCAGAAACTCCAGCTAGTTCCCATGACAGTAAAATGTTATAAAAGAGGAAGTGTAGCTCCTGAGCTTTTCCACATGTGTTTCCACAGTGCTCTCAGCACGGTGACACCAGCCTCACCACAGCTGAGCAGATTCTGCTACCATGCATTTGGAGTTCCAGAATGTGAGCTGAATAAATTCCCTGTCTTATACAACATTAAATATTTTGTCATTGAAACAAGAAGTTGTCAATTAATAGGACATCCATTTAAAGGTCCTTTCAATAAAGATCAAAAATAACTAACATTTTCAATTTTTGAAGTAGATAAAATATTTAAAAGAAATGGATTCTCTTCCTCTCTATATTACTGCCTCATATATTATGCATGTCTTATAAATTCATACTCTGCAACCTCAGTGGACAATTCTGTAGCCAGAAGTAGGTTGTCTCTTCTAGAAGCTGCGTCTTAACTCTAAGTCAACATAGCACAGAGATACTTTCCCATAAATTTTAATGTAACACTATTCACAATAGCTAAGTTATGGAAGCAGCCAAGGTATCTGTAAACAGAGTTATATATACTCAATGCAATTGTATTCAGTCATGGCAAAGAATGAAATTATGTCATTTGTAGGAAAGTAGACACAACTAGAGACACTCGCATTAAGCTTGGGCTCCATAAGAACTTGATGTCAATCAAACACACAATAACAACCTGTTCCTTGTTGCTTTAAGTATCTATTAACTCGTGGCTAAGGTAGGACTGGAGGTTTCCAAGGAGATGCTACTGCTTGTACACACACACACACACACACACACACACACACACACACGAACGAACGAATATCTACCATTGCATGTTCCTGAATCTCAGTGAGGGAGAGAGTTGTATCTGAGGTGTGATATGGTGGTCTCTGTCTTTCTTAAAAGATCTGGCTGCTTTTGTCAGCAATAGGCACTCTCTAATCAACATAGCCGACCCTGACCTTACAGTTTTCTGACTCACTTCTCCATTCCTGCACTGTGTTTCCTACTAAAGGACTTGCGAAGTGTTTCTTTTGTTCCAGCCATGTTTAGGGTTTTTTTATTTGTTTTGTTTTGTTTTGTTTTGTTTTGTTTATTAGGGTGGGGTTGTTTTTGGTTTTTTGTATAACATGTACTCACCATTACCTTTTTTTTTCCTTTTTATCTTGAGCCTACTCCCACTGCACTCCTTTTTCCCATCACTTCTCCTTGGTGACACCACAGAGGAGCAGGAGCCCGCCTTCATCCAGCAACCCTCAGCTGTCATTAGCTCCTCAGGGAGGCCCGAGGCTGCACAGTGCATTCTGAATAACATTAAGGGAGGTGTCTAATTAAAAGCCCACAGGTTAAAGCAACCAATAATTTAGTATTGAATATGAAAATATCTCTTAGTGACTTCTGTCAAGCAAATTGGGTGGGGCAGAGTTATGACATGGATGTAGAGAATAGCTCAGGTATAAAAACACGAAAACCAAGAAACCAAAACAAATAGGCAATGAAAAGTTACCATAGTTGGGATAGTGGGATGGTGATTTGTAACTTGATGTGCTCTAATACCTTTCATGAAAGAGTATTTTCTTCCCAGCAAATGGAAAGTGGATGGCATTGTTTATGGATTACTGGTTACAGATGCTTCTTAATCCACCTTTCATTTTGACACATAAACAAACTCCTGGCTCTGAAAACTTATGTGAAAATAAAATTAAAAAGCACATTTTGAAGAAAAAAAATTCCCCTTTAGGTCTTAAAAACTATTTACTACCGAGCTCAGATTCCGACAGCAACTGGTAATTAAGTGGCCCTTTCACATTTTGAATGGCAATAACGTATGAAATTCAGAAAGGGAGACTGTCAGCAAAGTGGAGATTGCGCACTCTGTGAAGTCGAGGTTCTTGGTTTGAATGAATTTCTTTGTAAGATTCTAGAAAGGGGGAAGGGGGAGTAACAGGGCAGTATAGTCCTGATGAATTGTGCTAGTTAGAGAATTAAAATTTTAATGTTAACGAAGGAAAAGTGTGGAAATTAATATGATCTAAAAAATACCATCAAAGATTCTCTACTAGGCAGAATGCCAGATGGTTTGAGCCAGCTTTCCACAGTTCTACCTTCTAGTTTTATTTAAATTGAAATAAAGCCTGTCATTTCTGGTTTTAACTGGCACAGTGAAATTATACCACTTCTTGATCAGTTCCAACATTAGTCCCACCACTGTACCTAGTGATAGACATTTGCGAATATATATGCCATATTCTTTTTACATCGCTTGCCAAACACTGTTAAAACTCATTTTTCAGGTAAAAAGTAAACCAGCTGAATGCATAAATAACAAAGAAGTAGTTCAGTTGGGAATCGCCACATGTAGAAATAAAATAGATGTGTATCATAGATATTAGGATTACCTAATTAGGGTCACCTGGATGTATTCATTTAAATGACATATTTTTCACTGCTATAATCAGTAAAGTTTGTGTCTAATTTATTTCTTAGTGTTTTAAATACTAGGACTCTGGGGGGCTGTAAATCAGTCCAGCTGATCTTCATTTTCATAACATTCCTATATTAAACCAGTTCTGTATTTCTCTTAGTGATGGTTCTTTAACATGAGCTAACATGGCCTTTAAAATATTCCCTGTGCCCATGCAGCTGCTGCCCTCGCAAAGCCCACGGCTACTGTGTACTTCTGGCACGTTTGTGCGTGTTACACTGGACAGAAAGAATGGTGTCATCATATAAAACTATCACTTTCCCTGAAAACAGCCTGGATCTCAATGAAGTTTACTAGTGCCATTGGAAAATCATTTTCACATGAAGCCTTTACAATGTAGTATTCCAATCAAATCACTTCATTCAATAGGTAACCGATATTCATCTTTTGCCATGTAGAAAATTTATTAGTTCATAAAATAGAAAGCACATAAAATGTACAGCATACATACTATGCTCAAGTCATGAAATCTAATATGGACTAAAAGATGCCATTATAGGAATGTCACCTCAGAGTCAATCTGGAAAGAAGAGGAGGAAATGGTTCGAGTTTTTTTTTTTTTTTTGAAGATTATCCTGGTATTTTCATTGTAGCCAAATCCTTAAGAACAAAAATAAAAATGGAGTTTGGTACAGATTGGCATAAATCATCCTATGTGGTATAGTAATTTAACTTTAGGAGAGCTGGAGTATGAGATGAGAGAAGAAACAGCATGTGGAAGAGAATTGAAATACAAGGGCAATGGCATAAAAGCATAGGGAGGAAACAGGCCATCAGCTATCTGCTAATTAAAAACACTGACCCACTTACATGTCTATGAGATTTTGTGGGTGTCAATATCCAGGTAGAACAGTGGGCAGAGTATAGATAAATAACCTATAGAATCCAGTGACTTATTTTTCTAGGGTGCCTTTCCTCATCACACATTTTGAAAAATTAAATCTTCACATCTAAGGATATGTCTCACCTAAGTTTCAAGAGACAAGGCAATTCCCTTCACACACACACACACACACATATAAAAGTGTTGTTTGTGGGCTGGAGGGATGGCCTAGTGACTAATGCACTTGCCTGAAAAGCAAAAGGACCTAGGGTCAATTCCCCAGCGCCTAAGTAAGTCAGATGCACAAGGTAGCACATATGTCTGGAGTTCCTTTGCAGTGGCCAGGGGCCCTGGCACACCCATTCTGTCTATATATGTCTCCCTTTCTCTCTCCCTCTCTCTCTCTGACACACACACACACACACACACACACACACACACAGAGAGAGAGAGAGAGAGAGAGAGAGAGAGAGAGGGAAATAAAATAAAATATTTTAAAACTTTATTTATTTATTTGAAAGAGGGAAAGAGAGAGGGGCAGATAGAAAAAAAAAAAGAGAGAGAGGGGCAGATAGAGAGAAAGAGAGAATGGTCACCCCAGGGCCTTACATTAAAAACAACTAAGTTTATGGGGGACACCTGAATCAAACTACCACATTCCACCTCTGGCCCCCATAAATTGATAGCCATACATGGTATAAAATACAATGCATTTAGTTCCACTTTCAATATCCCCATGGTTTTTATCAACCCCAATGATGTTCACACATCCCCATAGTCTAAGGTCTTTTAACTGAGCCATAATACTAAAATCCCCCTAAAACCTATAATGCACAGAATAAATATTCACACTGGAAAAGATGGCACTGGGCATAGCAAAGAAATATTCAGCTAACACAAGATTTAAATAGGGCAAACACCAAATTCTGTAGCTTCAAGTTTAAAAACCTCGAGTCAGTGACAAGTCTCCAAGTCCAATATTTCTAAACAACAACAAGTCTCTGGAGTTCCAATTCTGCCCCTCCAGCTAGGCTACTAACAGTCCTGGAAAACTTCTGGGCCAGCAGCTCCTTGGTAGCCATCTCATGGTCCCTACATCCCCACTGGGTCTTCACTGCAACCCATGGTGGATCCTTATGGCTCCATCAGGTCTCCATGCAGGGATCCAGAAAACCTGCTCTATACTGCCCATGGCTGTTTCCAAAATACAAATCCATGTTGCAAATTCAATGAACCTCTCTTTCTTGCATTTGTTACACTCCATAATACCAGTTATGGTGCAAATTTGTTAATCCAGAGGGGAATAAAGCAGACTTTGAAGAACAGGACACTCCTTGAACATTCAGACCCCTTCAAAAGAGTCTACATTCTTCCTGTTGCCCCAGTGAAAGTCAGATGGCCCAAACTCAAAGGATGTAATATCTCATATAATGGCAGCTGAATGGGCAGAAGTTACAGCCTAAAGATTTCATTTCTATGCCATATCACTCTGCTCACATTAGTCTGTTTCTATGCAAAGCAACCCTGCACAAGTTCTCAGGACATGGGCATAATAGCAAGCCTCTCACACAAACTGATTCTATCCCAGTCCAGGCAAAGCACTTTCTCACCTCATAATCCATAGTTCTTACTGCATTCAGGTCTTCCAACTCTGACCAGAATAGTCCATCAAGCAGTATTTGCATCACTGCAAGGCATCTCTTAGGTCAAGATTTCAAATCCTTCCACATTCCTCTTGAAAATCAGCTCCAGAAGGCCAAAGCCACACAGGTGTCTACCAGCAATCCCACTCCTTGGTACCAACATTACTGTTCCAGTTAGGCTCACATTGCTGGTAGAAATCACCCAACCAAGAGCAGCTTGTGGGACAAAGAGGTTTATTTTTGTTTCCAGACTCTAGAGGAAGCTCTCCGATTGCAGGAGAAAACAATGGCATGGAGCAGAGGGTAGACATCACCTCCTGACCGATATTAGAGGGATAACAGTGACAGGAAAGTGTGCCAAACACTGGCATGGGGAAACTAGCTATAATACCCATAAGCCCACCCCAACAATAGACTGCCTCCAGGAGGTATTAATTCCAAAATCTCCATCAGCTAGGAACCTAGCATTCAGAACATCTAAGTTTATGGGGAGACCCCTGAATCAAATCACCACAAGATTTTGGGACTTGTTTTTGTTGTTGTTTTCTCATGTACATATTCCTTAATAAGTCTTCTGAATTTAATCAGCATCCTTAAAAAACATCTATGACTATTTACATTGTTGGTACATAGTTAAGATTTTAAAATACTTTAAAACTTTTATTTGTTCATGGCTTCATATTTTAACTGTGTGTCATAAGAGCATTGGGATAGATTTTAAATGTTCTCCATTTCACTGGTGAAGAAAACCAGACAGGAAATAAATTGTACCTCATTTTCGACCAGATTCATTGATCATGCTCTCTTGTTCTTATTTCTCTTACATAGAAATACCAGTATAAGTTCATTAAATGTAATAATTCATTGATTTTGTTCTAATAGAATTTATATTTTTAACAAACATCTATAATTTCTATAAGTTGTTGAATTACAATTTGTAAGATAAATTTTCTTTTGATTTTTTTTAAATTTTACTATTTTTACTAATATATTTAACTAATATGTAATATAATATACAACTGATATAAATAATATTTTACTGATGTCTATTCTATCACATACTTCTGCTATTAAAATCTCTTAATTTTTTTATTTATTGAATAATACTTCTATTAATATAAATACCTTAAAATAATGGGTGAAATGAGATCATTTTTGACCTCTCTTCAAACCCAGGTAATGGAATATATGTGGATTTTCATTATGTTCCATAGATATAACTTAATTTTTAATTCATTGTAGGAAGTTGACTTTACAAGAAATTCATTGACTATTTAAAAGTCCTATTGCTGTGGAAATTTATGCTAACTCCTACAGAAATGTCGACACAACTCTCCCTTCATCAGTAATGATTCATATCTTCATGTGAACTACAGGGTGGGCCTCATCATCAATTTACAAGGCCTCTCTAGTATACTCACTTTTTAAAGTGCAGTGGTGACATTTCATAGGACTAATCCTAGTGTTAAATTTAATGTTTCAAATGATCGTAGGACTTTTAAGCAGTGGATTTGACTACAGAGACCAATCGTTTTATTTTCTCTATGCAATTTAAGGAAGGAGGAGGAAAGTTTACAAGGGTTGAGAATTGAGACAGGCTATAATACATAGAAAAGTTTTGAAAGAACTTTCTCAAGGATAGTGGCAGGTGCGACAAGGTTTTCATGAGCCCTATCTCTAAAATATACACTGGTGTTAGTAGACCGTGATACGTCATTTTCCAGTCTAAATTAAACTCATGGCTTTGAAAATTAGGTAATATGAGTGAATGAGATAGCCAACTACCAACTGAGAAATCATTTGTTCAGAATATCTTTCTTGAGTGATTTTTGGAATAGAGTCTATGTGATAGAATTTTCCCCTTTCCTCACTATGAAATTTAAAAAAAAAATAGTAAAGCTTTAAAATTATCATATTAAAACGCATATGGCATACGACCTCTTTTTAGTTACCAAAAATATTTTTTGACAGGAGCAGGAAGGGGCTGGGATGGCGAGTTGACATGTCATTTTTAAGTTCTGCTGCATTGATTGATTTCATAAAAGCATCAAGCTATTTAAACATGAGATTCCATTCCCTTATCTCCATGTAGACTCAAGCAGATGGCACCCAGCAAACGACATGTCATCAATCACTCGGTGTCTTGCCCGGCACTTTTCCTGTCCCACTTTTTTTTGTGCCTTTTGGTGCCATTTACCAGTGTGGCAGCTCCACAGATCTGTTGCTAAAGAAGTCGGCTGCGCACATTTGGCTTCCGCCACCGCTTGGCTCACACTTCTGTCTCTCTTTAAGAAAAGTAAGGCATGGAGTCTCTTGTCCCCGTGTTCACGTCAATATATGGGTGCTTTATAATGTGGCATGTAGAAGGACAGGGATATAAACTATCTCTAATTTATGTAAGACTCTATTGGCATGCATGTTTATCAAAATAAATAAATAAATAAGCTTTGAACTTTCTGAACATTCAAGAAGACCTAGATTCAATCTCCACTTCCAAGAACAATATAAAATAAATTAAAGAGTGGCTAGCGATTTAGCTCAGTGGTAGAGCACTGGCTGAGTATGTGATGGTTCCTTGCTTCAATCCCCACTACGTCACTGAAAAATATAATATTAGATTTTGTGGCTCAAGTTCATGATTCATAAACTCCTCCATTCTGGAGCATCTCCAGGATTCGACAATTTGTACCAATTAAGTTCACATATGTCATGAAGTGTCCTATCTGACAGTATCTTGTCAGTCAGTTGACGATAAGTTGCCTCTATTGCATGAATTATAGACATGATCTATCCCCAAAGGGGCCGTTCCAAAGGGCTGTTGCAGCCGTGTGTTAGGAGGGCTTTAATTTAAAAGAAGGAAGCATTAACTCTCACTGAGTTAGTAAATGGGCATGCTCTTGATAGCTGTTAGTTTGTACTTCTAAACCTTTTTCTCTCTGAGTTACAAGATGCTGATTAGAAGAGTTATATGACTGCAGAATTCCAACCATCTTGGGCTGGAGGCATCATGTCTCTTTCAGTGTGGTCAACAACAATGTCTATAGCTTGTATTGGGTGTTTTCTTATTTCTAGGACAGAATACCCAATCCAGAAGCATTGAACAGTTCCAGGGAGTAGAGTCTGTGGTGGTGTGGAAAGCTCAGCAGGAGCAGTATGTCGTTACTACAGCAGCAGGGAGGAAGCGGAAAAAGAGATCAGAGGGCCCACCTCTCAGGGACACCCTTCTGCAGCAAGGCTCCACCTCCAAAAATGTCCCCAATCTTCCCAAATAGCACCATCACCTGGGGATTAAGTACTCAATGACACAAATCTTTGAAACCATTTCACCTAAATCACCACACCTTCGGTGGGTATAGCAAGGTGCTTTCTACCACCTGTTCAGTTTCTAGATGATTCAGGTAGTATATCTATTTGATAGCAACCAGAATGTTGAGATGCAGTGATTAACTCCGTCTGTCCTTTTCATTTTATGGGCAAGAAAAGCATTATATCTTCCTTAACCATCACCAGGCTCATGGTAGAGATCCGTATAGAAAAAAAAAAAAAAAGTATTAGCAAAAGAAGAGCACATACATTTATTAATTAAACTTACGTACAGTGAGAGCCTTCAGGAATAAAGGCACAGAGGACAGATACATCTGTAAAAATCTGTTCACTTTTTATTGACATACAAGCAGATGTGTGACTTGGGGAATAGTGTAAATGATTTAACAGTAATGAAACAAAGGACTTGAGGAAGCCTTTGTCAGAATCATCTTGCTATGTGGATGTGACCCCTTTGCCTTCAGAGTAATGGTCAAGTCATTGTCATGTGAAAGACCGCACAAGGAGCAACCTTGGGAATTTTTAAGATGAATCTTCTTTCCTTTCAAGATATATTTATTTCAGAGAAGAAGAGTAAAAGAACATGAGAATAGACTTTCTGCTTGTGTTGTTTCTCCTTAATTTCAGGTGTCAAGGGCTTGGAAAATGCTCCACCTGGATCCTAACACATACCAGATAATAATGCTGTTCTTATATAGATAAGGGTCCACACAGGACTCTGTGAACCTCGTTCTAAATGTAACCATGGAGCCCGGTGTTCACTGGGGATTAAGGTGGTCTGGAGGGGGACAGCAGAGCATGAATTGGATGGGTGTAGACTGGTGTGACTTATCTTTCACATTCTAGCTTAAAATATTTGAAGACAGTTTTTTTTTTTTTTTTTCATTTAGTTGTTTTAAATATGGCAAGTGAAAATGCTTACTAAGCAAAATGTAGAAAAACAGCCACAGGGCTGGAGGGATGGCTTAATGGTTAAGGTGTTGGCCTACAAAGCCATTACCCAGGTTCAGTTCCCTGGAACCCACATTAGCCAGATGCACAAGGTGGCACACACATCTGGAGTTCGTTTGCAGAGGCTGGAGGCCCAGGTGCGCCCATTCTCTCTCTCTCTCCCTCTTTGTCGGTTGAATAAATAAATAAATAAATAAATAAATAAATAAATAAATAAATAAATAAATAAAAATATTTAAAAGCAGGCACCATAAAATTTGAACCACCTGCCTTCCCAAAACTTATATTACAAAGAGAGCATCACCACATGAGATGGTGAATAAAGGTCAGTTTGGTAAGAACAGTTTGGTGAGGCAGCTTATAAGGATTGAAAAAGGGACAAAATACCTGGCGAGGCAGCTTATAAGGATTGATAGAGGGACAAGTACCTTTCCACAGATTGCACAGCTCTTCTGGTGGTGGACTATATATAATGAAGTTCTAGGAGAACACAAAACTGTTTACCTTCCTGCCCTTGCTACCGGCCAGTGCATGCTCCTGCCCCACTTCTATCCTTCCATGGATATCAAAACCTAGTTTCATCTGCTTTCCAATGCGGCCTCATAATGACCAGCCACTCTCCATGTACCTCACCCCCCAGGTTTTCTGTGCCCATGAGGCATCCTGCCTTCTGGACTGAGCAGTTTCTCAAGCTCTACAGAGTGCAGACAGCTATTGTTGAACAGCTGCCCTTTAAAATACATGTTCATTCTATTGGTTCTGTTTCTCTACAGAACCCGAGTGATATACTACCAATGAGATTGACGAGCAGCTCACCTGATGCCGTTCCATGTGGGAGAAATTCACCACATGTTTGGTGACTGCTGCATTAGGGAGCGCCTGCTGGATACAATGCTGACATAAGTGAACCAGAGGCTGAAGGAGTGCTCAGCATTTAAGTTAGGGAGGAAACCTCAACATGTTCCTGAACTTGATGAGTGAGCACAAGTCACCAATACCTTTATTTTATTGCTAGTTATATTCATTTATAAACCTTGGTGAAATTCATGTCCAAACATACTGATTTCTCGGCATGGTGGCACATACCTGTAATCCCAGCACTGAGGAGGCAGAGGTAGGAGGATTGCTGAGAGTTTGAAGTCACCCTGAGACTACATAGTGAATTTCAGGTCAGCCTGGGCTAGTATGAGACTCTACCATGGGAAACAAAAACAAAAACAAAACAAAGACATCCTGATTATATCATACCCATGTAGAATTCAGTATTGACTTAATAATAGGACAATACTACAAATTGGATTCCTAGGAAATTTAACCTGATTAATTTTCACTAAACTCTGATATAAGTTAAATTTGAAAAAAAAAAAAAAAGTGGAGACTAAATATATAGCAGGAATTTTAATCCCACCCTCGAGGCACTCCTCGGTGCTGGAATGTGATCAGCGCAGTATCGACGGTGACAGCGCCGCAGCTTCGGAGACGGAAGCACACAAAGCAACACTGGTGCGTGGTTCCCACGTACAAGTAGGTTTTTACAGTCCCTTAGTTTTCCATTTTAGAAGAAATTGTCAGAATGTAGTTCATCCAACCTAATAGCTATTCGCCACCTATTGTGGGCTTCTTACACAACCCATGATTCTGTTAAGAAAACTGCACTGTTTGTAGCTGTATAAATATTTCCCCAGAATTCATCAACACTAATGAAGTATGTGAAAGGGGAAAATCAACACAACTTTGCTGTAAACCCGAGAAACAGAAACAGAAGGAAATAAGAAGAAATGACCCTGAGCCTGGCTGGAAACATTATTTATTTATGCGTATGATGGATTCATATCTTGTTTTCTTCCTACAGAGATTATTTAAAATCACACATGTGCATGTTAAGGAAGGAAAATATACAAATTACACCTAGGGTTTTCAGGTAGAGAACCCTGAGGACACTTGCTAACTCTCAGTAGACATACATATGCCTTGTTACCAATCTCAGTGGTTAATTGGCATTTATTAAACACTTAACACATTGACAAATGCTTTACTTTCATGTTTTTCTTCCCTTCCTGTTATAAAAAAAAAAAAAAAAAAAAAGAAGAAGAAGCTTTTAGTGGTGATGATGTGATGTCCAGATGGGTATGGTTAAAAGAAAATGTAGGAAGTCGTGTGTCTTCCAGCTAGAACATTTGATGCCCACCCATTATTTCTAGCCCCAGGGAGGTAAAAAGCTCATTTGCATCTCTTCTGAAGTGTGAAATAAGAGATATGTCTTTGGCAGTGTTTAGGTTTCTAGCCACATGAAGGATTGCAAATGTTTTTGTTCTAATGTAAAATGAGGAGATGTTGTGATTTCAGAATACTCCACTTTGGGGAAAGGACTGAAAAATAGCATCTCTCCCTCAGGTTGTTTTTATTCCTCAGTGGGCCATTTACTTTTTATTTACTTGTTTACTTTCTTTCTTTTATGTTTTCTAAGTGATAGCCATATGTAAAACATTTAAAAAGAACACAAATATTTTTCCTTCACATTCCCAATATTTCAAACAAAGTGAGGCAAAGATGAATGGACATAACCATTGGGGATGCATTTCTTAGCAAGGCGACTTTGGAAGTGGCAAAGATGGACCATATATAAAAGACTAAGTGTGGAATCAGGCAGTTCAATGTCCAAACTAGAATTCCTCTGTGACTTATCCCTGGCGAAAGATAATCTTATATAAAAGTCATAAAACACATTTTTTGACAAGCCATCTTAAAGATTTGTGGGGCCAGCATGAAGGAATTTGACATAAAAGGGAACCAGGCATAATGTGAGTGTCTCACTTGAGTGTCATCACTGGCGAATGTGCAAAGGGCACAGCCACCAGACATAATATGATAAATTAGTCTTTTTTGTAATGAAATACACTCTCTTCTGGAGGATTTCACCTAGGTAGACTTTAAGCCATCCTATTTCCGAGGAATCCTGAACTGTTTACTCTTATGCAGTGCAGTGCTCTGTGTCTTGAAACTTGGGCTTTTTCTAACCTTGACAACGTATTTTTGAGCTTATTTCTCAACAATTTAAATTCACGTACATAATGTGTTTTGACCATCATCCACTTCCATTATCTTCTTTTGTCTTGCCTTACCCATTCTTCACTCCTTCCCACTGAGACCTCTTTTTCCTTGTAGCTAAACCTCTTCTCTTTTAGTGTTTGATTTTTTTTTTTTAGCCCTTATCCACTATCCATGATGGGATGCTGATGGTCCCAATATTGTGCAAGTTTTGTACAGATAATAACAGGTGCTGAAAGATCATAAATTCAAAGGTCTTGTCACATGTGGAAAACAGCATTTCAAGACACTATTCTGTATCCTCTAGTTGTCATTCTTTCTGCCTCCTTGACCAGAATAGGCACTGAGCCTCGAAGGGCATTACAGAGATGTCTCACTTATCACTACCCACTCAACAGTTACATATTCCCTGAGTCTTACCAGTAGTTACCACCATCTGTAAGATCAGGTTTCTCTTACTGAAGGAACAGCACTAATCTATGAGCATGAACATAAATATTTACAGGGCAAGTTGATGGATAAAACATATTCATGTGGCCAAACAACAGTAGTGGCTTCCCCCTTAAAGTCTATGATTAACATGTGGCTGTCACTAAAAGAAAAAGCTCATGGCTTTTGCCTATGTTTATAGTACGAGGCATGAATTCCCACTGATGGACTCAAATCCAATCAGTTGGCTACAGTCATCCCATAGCAGACAAACCACTATTATATTAGTGGAAACATTGCAAATGGCTGGCCATTAATATGGCTTTTAGAGTCCACTGCTACAAAACTTGTCATGGCCTGTCTGCTATAGCAGTCCATGTAGCACTTACAGCACTATAATAGCTAGCCAACAGAAAGGAGGCTTCCAGTTCAGTTCCAGCATGATTTCTCAGTGTCTAGCAACCAACACACGTTGCATCGTCAGCAGTAGGGTCTTATATTCTATTTCTGGAAGGCTACCATGAGGACTGGTAGTAGTCTGTATCATTTGGGTGGTCTCAGGAGGCTCCCTGGCCAAACCTGGCATTATTATTAATGGATTTGCTTGGGGAAATTCTATTATCTCCTATTCTCTATTCCTGTCCCCAGAGAACTAAATATAATAGAAGATACAGTCTGAGCATTAAGGTAAGTCAGCTGTGATAGACCATATTGTGTACATGAAGTTTGATTACTCTTGAGGCATACAAGTGAAAGAATTTGCTGGGATGATGTAAGATGCTATCTCTTTCCAACTTCTGCTTCTCCTAAGAATGTTCTTTGAATTTATTTATGCTTCCAGCTATGCAAACAATTGTGTATGTGTGTTTTGGAGGAGGAAATAGCACCCACACAACAGATTATATATAAACATATTTTTGATTAGTCTTCCTCAAAGAGTAATTTTTATTTCTTCCTGCTTTGAAAACATGAAGTTCAAAGAATAAAACTTCAAACTCTATGCTGGAAAGATGGCTTAGCAGTTATGTTTTTTTAGCCTGCGAAGTTGAAGGACCCAGGTTCTATTCCCCAGGACCCATGTAATCCAGAGGCACAAGGTGGCCCTGGCATGCCCATTTTCTCTCTCTCTTTCTCTCTCTCTCCTCTCTTTCTCATTCAAATAAATAAAATTAAAATTAAAAAAAAATCTTCAACCTCTAACATTGTAAGTCATCACCTCTAACATTCAATTCATATTTAATTAATGCAATTTATTTGTTTATTTGTTGTTACTTTAAACTTCAGACAGATGCATTTCATTATGGAAACTTGCTTACATCTATAATATGCTTTTTTCCTATTTCCCTGTTTAAATCCACCTGTGTTTTCATGCTCAGATAAAATTTCAACTCATATCTTTCCATTGATTTCTGTCTTAAGTAATCTTGCTTTTCCTGAAAAAGCCATGTACTTTATCTGAACTTCTTCATGGCATTTGTCACTTTCAACCCTGCATAATAGTTCTTTGCAGAACACAAAGAGATATTATTTATGTGCCTTATTTTCTGCTCTCTTTCTAGATAATAAGTTCAGTGAGGCTCATGTCTAAATTTGTCACTGTATCTAACATAGAAGCAAGCCATTTGCTTTGCACTTAGAGAGAATGCAGGAGATACGTTTCACAAAGAATGAAAGAAGATTAAAGTTAAACATGGTGAAACTGGCAGGGAACGGCCCTGTATTATTCTGAAAAGTTACAGAGAAAATATGAACAATAGATAAAAAGCAAAAAAAAAAAAAATCAGTTTAGTAAGTGCTAAGAATATTATTGGGGAAAATAGTAATTCATTGAATATTCCAATTTTAATACTAAATTTTAGCTACTGAACTAATTTTATCTACTGAAGAACATTTAGTATTTGGAGAAATGGGAGAATACTGTGGTCATAGTCCACCCTAACCTGGACTTCCACAGGTCTCTCTGTTTCTCCAGGAGTACATCTCTATGGAATGATTTGAACATACTGATGTATAATTTTGATGTTAGATTTTCTTTTAATTTTGGAGTAAGTTAGCCTCTCTAAGAGTGTCATAATTGTATATAAAATACTAAGCTATCAACCTTCCCTTTCACAAAATTCCTGACATTTTATAGAAATGCCTAATTTTTAAAAGTGCCAGAACCGATCTCAGTTCCATGTTTCACTGCTTCTCAGTTTATTTTTTCTGTTCCTTTTCTTTCATTATATACAGAAGAAAAGTGTTGACTATTCATATCCCTAGTACCATAGTGTAAATTGAGAGTTAATCAAGAGTATGGCCTGAATTGTCTCTTTGCCACTATGCCCAGCAATTTAGCATGAATTCTGGACATCAAGCACATTTAATTATGCTTTTAAAATAAACACTGCCCACTTATCTATCTATACTCAGCTTTCATAAGTAAAATGAGAAAGTAGCATTAAATATCATTACAAAAAAGAAAAATAAATTTCAAGTTTATTTAGAATCACTTAAACATTTTAAACTAGGGACTTGAGAGATTGTTCAGCAGTTAAAGGTATTTACTTGAAAAGTCTAATAGCCGAGGTTCAGTTCCCCAATAACCACATAAAGCCAAATGCACAGAGTGGATCATGGATCTGGAGTTCCTTTACAATGTTAAGAAGCTCTGGTCTTTCCGTTCCCCATTCTCTCTCTTCTCTTTCTCTTTGCTTGCAAATACATAAAAAAATTAAAATTTATACTATAATTGATTATAGCTTAGGTTTAACTAAATTTATTTTATTCTAAACATATGTTCATGAATTTTAATTTAAATTCACAATATATAATAAATAATAATGTGTCATTTGATTCCATAAACTTTTAAAATGACCTTTGTTTTTGGTTGATAAAATGTACCAACATTGTTTTGAGTGGTATTATCTTTGAGTGGTATTGAGAAGAAATGAATTCTGGTAGAGTACTATTTATGTCTAACTTTTAATTTAAATGTAGAGAGCTGTACCTCAGTAGTGGATTAAATTTGATGATATACTTTTAGAAAGTTATGTGAATACCATAAGAATTAAATATCTTCAATGAAGCTAATTAAATTTGAGTATATACTGTGCCCTCTTGGAGCCTCATTATATGTAGTCCATAATCAGGCAGGCTGATCACTCACTTCTTTCTCCCTTCAGTTAATCCTTCCTGAATTACCGATCCTAACAGGATCAAGCTGGCAACACAAACGTAACCATCACAAGGGAGAATATAGAGGAAAGGGTTAGAATGAGAATAGGTAAATGGAGGAAGACAGGAAAAACATGGGGAGGAGGAGAAAAGAAAAGGAGGAAGGAGGAAAACTACTGAAGAGGTAGAGGAAAGAGGGAGCTCGGGAAGGAGTAGACCAGCAAAGGAAAGAGTGGAGAGGGAGGAGGGAGACAGACGGCCGTTTCAATGTAAAACGTCCCCTAAGGTGTGAACATTCAGTCTCCAGGTGGTGATACCCATTCTGGAATGTTGTGAGAGGATTAGGAGGCTGAGCCTTGCTTCAGGGGAGTTTATAATCCAGCCCACTTGCTGTTCTTTCTGCTTCCCAACCTTCCCTGTGACAAAGTGCCATGGACTTCCCACTCTGGTCTGCCCGTCTGTGCCAGCATGATGTCCTCTACTTCATGGGACCACAAGCTGACCTAAACCTTTTCCCCACAGAACCTGTGTCCCACCAAACTTTTCTTTTTTTTTTTTTTTTTTTTGGTCCCTGAGACATAAACACATGTCTAGTCACACCAGATAAGGTAGAGAGGACAGGCCAGGTATGACGCACCAACACCAGTTTGGCGAACCAATGAGTTTTATACGCGTTCCCTCCGCAGGAGAGTGAGGGGTGCTTCCAGGAGCATTGGGGGGACTCAAAGGCAGCGGGGTCTCTGCAAACCCCAGCCTAGGCGACGAGTCGCAGAAACATCGGTGGAGCCGCTCAGCAGGGCGGGGCGCGTTTGCAGCACGCCGCGCGGCTTGCAGACAGTCAGCCAGCTCGCAGAGCCTTTCTCTGAGCAAAGGCTAACCCTTCATCTAACTTAGAGAAGGGATCTTGCAACCTTCTCCCCACACTCGTTCACCTCCTCACTCCCTCCTCCCCTCAGGAGAGAATGTTTCAATCATAGACAATCGCTCCGCCACATTGGTCAGAATGTGCCCCGTTACGGTTGTGCATCACCTTGGGGGATGGGTGTGACCTTTGAACTTTCAGCCCTCTCAGCCCTCTCGATCCCCGCCTGCCTTCTAGAAGAATAGTTCAGTTCTGAGAAAAGTGTGAGACAAGTTGCGTGCTTTGTAGCAGCCAAGAGAAAATATCTGATACAAGGTGAGAAGATGGAAGAAAGGAAAAAGATGGGGCTGGAGGGATGGCTTAGCAGTTAAGGCGTTTGCCTGCAAAGCCAAAGGATGCCAGTTCGATTCTCCAGGACACACAAATCCAGATACACAAGGAGGTGCATGTATCTGAAGTTCATTTGCAGTGGCTGGAAGCCCTGGTACACCCATTCTCTCTCCCTCTCTCTCAAATAAATAAAATATATATTATTTAAAAAAAAAAAAAAACAGAAAGGAAGAATATGTGGGGGAGGAAGAGAAGAGAGAGCAAATATAGGAGGAAGACTGGAAGGCAAGGAAGAAAGGGAGGAGGAAGGAGAGGAGGGAAGAAAATGAATACAGAGTAGAAAGATCTGACTCCAGTTCTTGTTCCTAAAGAAAAAAAAAAAAAAAAGACTGTGTTGCCCTTTTAACAGAATGTGTTTTGAAAATTTATAAAATTTTGTTTGTCACAAATTATATTACACAGTGCTAAAAAGGCATTTATTGTATTCTTAAATATTATAAAAATGAAGAAAGAGGAGTTAGTGTACTTTTCCATGTTGCAATTTCATGGTTTTTAATAACCTGAGCTTTATTTTACTTAAAGTGTTACCAATTTATCCATGCTAACTGTATGTCCTTATTTGAAGATGTCTAGTACAGTAATTAACAAAAAGAAATATTGAACTGTTTTCTTACATCTGACATTTCAGATGACTGAGTCTTTGAGAATTTAGGTAATTTTGCTAAGGCTATGAAGCAGAAGACACTTCAAAAAGTATTTGAAGACAGATTTGTGTTACTGTAAAGACTTTATTTTCACTCTACTATGCTGCTTGTTTGAAAGGACTGCATATTACTCAGTGAAATAACAAAAGAATAGTGGAAAATATATCATTACTGAGTATTCTTTTATTATTCAGTTAGTTTTCTTTTATTACATAGTTAATTTTTAATATATATTCATGTGTAAACAAGGTTTTTGGAAGATAACCTTCACAAGAATAAATTTTGTTGCATTTTAAAGCATTTGAATAGCACTAAAATAGGCCCTAAGATAAACAATCATCTTTAGTTTGTATACCAATGATAAATCTTCTCTACTGAACAAGAAGCAGCCTTCATCAAAACTGAACACAAGAGGTAGATATATTTCCTTGGAATCATTTCTTTTCTGAAACAGAACCTCTGTTATTAGTCAAAACACTCTATTTTTAATCTTAAAGAGTCATTCTTTTCCCTTGTAAAAGAGATCGTATGACAGAGCATGCCTACAGAATAGAATTAGATATACTACAAGAGGTCACTTTGGAGTAGATCTTTTGGTAAACAGCTAGAAAATAAATAAGGAGATAGAATATGATCAAATATTAAGCAATTTCTTAAGTTGCTATGGAGATAATCAAGAGAGGAAAGGAAAGTGTGCAGCTGGGCACCGTGGGGATTGCTTCGTAGATCCATGTGCTGCTCTTATGAACTCTGAGCTTTAATCATGCTGTCCTGGGGTTTTTCTCTGTGAGGCAGAAGCTTCAGACTACTTAGGGCTGGGAGTTCTCTTGGAACCAATGACTGAAAAGGTAGTTCTTTGTCTTAAAGATCACAAATTTAACTACCATATGATGCTACAATACCACTTGGATAAATTCCCATATGACTGGCTCATCCATGTTCACTGCTGTTCTATACATAGGAGCTACAATAGAAGAAACCTAGAGCCCCTCGTATGGCTGGATCCTGAAAATGTAGTACATATCGACATGGTTTTAATAGCTGTAAAGAAAAAATGAATTTTGAATGTTTCAGGAAAATGCATAGATTTAGAAAGAATTATACTAAGTGAATTAATCCAAACTCAGAAAAGCAAAAGTCTCATCTCTTCTCTCATTTGTGGGGCCTTACTTTTAAAAATGAAATTTATTTAAAGAGAACAGAGAGGCTTAGAGAAAGAGAGTGAGAAGGAGTGAGAGAAAGAGAGAATAGGCATGCCTGGGCCTTTTGCTACTACAAAAAAAAAAAAAAAAAAAAAAAAGTCTTCCGGAATCCTGTGCCACCTTATGCAGCTTGTTTTACATGGGTACCAAATAATCTAACCCATGCCATCAGGCTTTGCAAGCAAGAAAATTAACCATTGAACCATACCCCTAATCTAATCATGATATTTAATGCAAATAAGGGGATATGAAACTGAGTATGGGCTCTGACTGTGGGTAAAACACCATGAGACAGGATCAAGAGGGGATGAGAAGAGGAAAAAGGACAAAAGAAAATAGGATGAAAGCAGAGAGGAGGCTACATTGTGGGGGAGATACAAGGATGTAGAAGTTAAGATGGGAAAAGGGAAAGAAAATAAATTGTTTGAAAACATCATGAAACCTATTTCTTTGGTTACTAATAATTTTTAAATGTGAAATAATTAAAATAAATACTTTAAAAGTATTTGTAATATTTTTATTTGATTTTTAAACATGACAACCACAGAGAAAGTTAGTTAGAACTGCCTCACCTAAGGAGCATTATGTTACGCTACTGACCAGAAATAAAGTCCGGGCCTGAAGAGCTAGCCATTTCTGTGACTGGGCATTCTCCTCGCTGTCTGACGAACAGAAGAAAACGTCCTTTATCACCCCATTCCTCATTTCAAACAAGCTGTAGCAATTCATTCTCACCATATCACTAAGGTAAAGCTTGTATAGGTTATGGTCATCAATCAAAGTCCCTGTTAAAAAGTTCTTTCTATTTCAACTACTCTAGGTATTCTCATTTGGGAGATTCAGTTCACTGAGCCAGATCAATTCATACTAATGCAGCCATCATGACCTTTATCTTTATTTTCCTCTTCCAAAAAATGCAATATAAACATAAATAAAGAGACAACAATTCCCATAAAGCCAGCTGTCTTCCTGATTTCGTTTCCTGTCTTCGTTGATTTTGTTCTTTGTGATTGTGAGGGGTGTGTGTGTGTGGGGAGGGGGGTGTGCATTTGACAATAGCTTGAAAAACTTTCCAGTTACTTTCTGTCTGTCAGTGTATAGAACAAGCAACTGTATTCATCCCTGGTTATGCTTAACAGAGCTGAAGCTCAATCATCAAGGCTTTGAAAGGGTAAAGAAAAGGTGATCCCCCATATATCCACTCTGTTCAAACCCTCCCAACAACGAGTCCAAAGTACTTGCCAATGACGCGTCCTACATGAATCCCAGTAACTCCCACATGTGGTGCTTGAAGTCATAAAGAAGTGATGCTCTGAATCCTAGGAATTTATTCGTTTGACATTCACATTCAAACCTCTTGTCCCATTCCCAGACTGACCTGGAATTCCCTGTGCAATCTCAGGCTAGTCTGGAAGGCTGCCTCTCAAGGTTGAGGTTAAATGCATGCTCCACTGTGCTTCATGGAAAAATGGAGATATTGGGCCCATCAGAACCTCCAGTGCTACAAATGCACTCCAGACACATGCCGCACTTTGCACATCTGGCTTTATGTGGGTCCTGGGGAATTGAACTCAGGTTGTTAGGCTTTGCAGGGAGTTGCTTAACCATTGAGACATCTCTCCAGCCCCAATTCTATTTTGTTTAATCACTAAAAAGATTGACATAAGAAGGTGAATATGTTAGCAAACTTCAGAATCTGTTTCAAAGGAGATAACATGCAAATCCATTTCTGATGGTCTTAGAGAAATAAAATTCTTTTTTTAAAAGAGAAAATATCTTATCTTTTACCTCTAATATAATTTATTGCTTCACAAAGAAACTTAAGTATAGGAAATCTACAGAAGAAGAGAAAAATGATATAGATTACAATGTCTGTCTATTGGAAAAGCTTTTGTTAGACTCATTATCTTTCCAGTAAAGATGGAAGGAAGTATACTTATCTATATGTCCTCTCAAATGGATGAGTGGCATCTAAAGTCTGCTAAACTATAAGTGAAATCTCCTGGGCTGAAGGTTATAAAACATATATTTTGTATCTCCATGATTATCTTCATCTAGAATAATCTCATATCTTTTTATGTCCTCTGGTCATGGTTCCCAGCATTACCAGTAAATTACCTAATTATAAATAAATATGTGATTCTTTCATCCTCCTTACATCAACGCCACTCGCAGGAAAGTCATCCTCTTCCAGTCTGCATGGCATATGGGTCAATATGACATTTGTAGATGGAGCTCTGCACAAACTATAAATAACACCTATTTAATTACAGTGACATGTTTACAATAATGATAACTTCCAAGTGCAATTTGTCACAAACTTGTACCAGGTTTCTGACTTAGGGAACTGTGTATTCTGAGTGGTAGTTACAGCCTAAAGAGCACCCTTGCCTGCAAAGAAGTTCTGATTCACCTGAAACCTTTGATTCCACTTCAATTATTCTAAGTAAATCATGGGTAATAAAAAAGAAAAGTAGTTTCATGAAGTTAATTAGTTGAAAAAGAAGTTATGCATGTGTTTTTCACCATTTCATCTTCAAAGGCATTTTATGTTCTAAAGAAAAGAAAGGCTGTTCACAAATCGAAGGAATAATCACTGAAGTGTATTGTTTTATAAAAGTAACCTTGGAAATTGACTTTTATTTCCATGTCAGATTAACAATTAATGTCAGTTCAGAATAAAGGTTCATGGAATTAGTTTAGCTACCTGCATATGAGTTCAAAATGGATTTAATTTTCCAAAAAGTTTTAAATTTCAGCATATATATATATATATATATTTAAATGCAGCATATATATATTTAAATATATAACATCCACTTGTTTGAATAAACACAATACACAAATTATATATATATGTACATATATGTATGTGCATATATATACATACATACACCCACACACACACATACACATATATATGTAGGTATATTTTTACTGCAAGTATCTATGTAACATTTAAGTATGACAAAATTTTAACAGACTAGGGAGCATGGCTCAGTAATAGAGTGTTTGCCTAGCATGCACTTGGCCCTAAGTTCAGTCCCCAGTGCTGCAAACCAAGACACTAATAGTAAATTTTTTATTGTAAAATATAGATAGTTAAAATTCAGGAAGTATTTACTGACTGGACTTTTAATAGCAAAATGCTTTCAGTATTGTCCAGTCACCTGGAAACTTGACGTGTAGAATAAATAAAATTTAAATATACTCAACAATCTAAAGCTAATGAAAAGTTTTATCATTTAATGGGTCAAATTTTAAGTTGTAATTTATGCTATTGAATTGATGGATTCAAATTTGCCCAAAGATAGAGCTCAGTGAGTTCCTAATATTGTCATGTAAAACTTCAAATTTCTTGTTTTGGATATAAACAAATAATATTATACAAATTTATTCATGGAATTTATTCATGAAATTTGCAACATGATGTTATTTCTCAGAAACATCCTTGTAAAAATGATGAAAAAAATTTTCATATCTGCTTCATCCACATAGTCTTAACATGTTCTTTCCTTATATGGCCTTTGAAGAGTAGTGGACTGTAACATATGTAATATGTACAGTTTGATCAGCTTGGACCTTCGCTAACTGCTGTGGTATCCTTACCGCAACCTATTTAGCACACATATCCAACGCATGGCTAGTGCCTTTATGTCCTTCCTTTTGCTTTGCTCTCCCTTTCCCTCCCATCACCCCCTCCACTCTTTCTAGTTCTTTAGTTTCTCTCTTTGTGGTAAAGCACTGAACTATGTTCACCGCACTACACAGTTACCAGTAAGCATTGATGGTGTAGCAGATCTCTAGAAGTCATACATCTCGTAAAACTGACATTTTATACTAAAGAATCAACAATTAACTATCGCCCTCAGCCTGAGTCCTTGCAAGACACTATTTTCTTTCTCTGGTGCTCTGTTATATAAAGATACAAGTAGAATCACTCTGCATTGATTCTCCTAAGACTGGATCATTTCGGTTCATATGATTCATTCTGGGTTTAGTCATATTATCACAAATACCAGAATTTCTTTCCTTTTATAGGCCAAATAATATTCCAAAGTGTGCTATACAATAGGTATGTTTATGCATGAACCCATTTGTTGCTTTTATGCCTCAGTTATTGTAAAGAATGTTGTTCCACATTTGAGAGTATGGATATCTCTTTACAATGGCAATTTTAAATATTTTTGATAAATACTCAAAACTGGAATGACTCAGTCACCGGAGAGTTCTACTTTTAAAAGTTTTAAGAATCTCTACATAGTTTTCTATAATCATTGCATGCTGTTAAATTCCCAAGCAATTGTTCAGAGTTCTCAGTTTCTTACATCTGTGCCAGGACTTACCTACTCATTTTGTGATAATAGTCGTTTCAGTAGATTTCATTAACTCATTTATTTGTTTATTCACAGAGAGTCTCAATAACCTTACAATTCCACATGCCTCTGGCCATATCTTCATGACCATAAGCAAACATCACTCAGTTAGTCAAGATGGTTGATTTACATCCTCATGGTAAATAGTGCTCACAAATATTTTTCATATGTTTGTTGGACTTTAGCTGATCTTTGAAGAAATATCTGGAAAATTCCTTGAGCAATTTTATTGGGTCATTTGTATTTTTACCAATATGATGGCAGTATTATGATGAATATCTACTGAAAATATTCTCCTTTGTTTCAAAGGTGACATTTCATTTGATCAACTGTTGCCTTTGATCTGTTGACCCTTTTTACTTTGATGTAGTCTAGTCTATTTTTGCTTTAGTTACCTGAACTTTTGAATCATATCCAAGAACTCATTATATGATTATTACTGTAGTCAAATCAATACATTTACCTACAATTTGTGATATATTCTAGGCATCTGAAGTTTCCACACTTACCATAACACAAACAAAAACTCTTTTCTTTGCAGAGATGCACTAACACTATGAAGAATACTAGCCGTAAACATTCTCTGGGTTAAGTGGTATATGACATAATACAAGTTGATAATTGAGGTATACATTGTATACTTTTTTTTTTCTTTAAGATATTTGTCTTATGGGAAAATTATAAATGAGTTAGGACCCAAATAATTGAATCAAATTCCTTACTATCATCATATAAAATGTGTATTTTTAAAATATTTATTTATTTATTTGACAGAGAAAGACAGACAGACAGAGAGAGAGAGAGAGAGAATGGGCATGCTAGGGCTTCCAACCACAGACACATGCGCCACCTTGTGCATCTGGCTAACGTGGGTCCTGGGGAATTGAACCGACGTCATTTGTTTTGCAGGCAAATGCCTGAACTTCTAAGCCATCTCTCCAGTCCTAAAATGTATAATTTAAAAGCTACAAAATAGTTCCTAACTAGTAATTCACTTTAGTAAGTGGATACTAGTATTTTAATTTTTAAAAACCTCAAAATAACCCCAAGGATTAAGTTACTCCTAATGAAATAAACAGAGATTTTTCAACTTATTTTTAGTTAAAAGAAAGTAGCAAAAGAGGTCCATGAATCATGGAAATATAGCAATACATAAGGTGACATGCTTAATACAAATATTACTCTTTTTAATCTGATTACTGAAGTTTCTATTTTAAAGTACATCCTTTAATACACTTTTAAACTCCTTCATGATTTTGACTTACTAAATACTTCTAACTGCAATTGAAATGTGGATTTGAATTTGAACTCTCAGGCCTGATTGTCAAGCATGCCAAGTGCAGACAAAATGATGATCATTCAACCATTTGTATCACTTTATTACCATGTTAACTTAATTCAGTCAACATTTGTTGAGTGTCCATTATGTGCTTGTCATTATGCCAAGCACTTTAGAATAAAATGTGTGCCAGCTATCAATGTTTTAAATTTAACAAGCAACAATAATCATATTTCAGTTTTATACAGCCTATTATTTTTATAGCTATAATCTATCATTTACAAAAAGGATCATGTCCAAAAATGCTGATTGTCACCTATGTATAAATTTATGGTTTTGATGTAATTATCATGAATGCTAAAATTCTAATAGATTTTTATTCTGAAATTTCCAGGAATGGGCTATGCGTTCTCTTTATGTTAATTTTATATTTGCTATCTAAACAGGCTTGAATTGGTGGAAATATTAAACTTTAAATTTGATTATCTACTCTCAATTTCTTCTTATGAAGGGCTGACAAATGGTTGTTTCAGTCTATATATCTCGAGGAAGCCAAATTTTGACTGGAAAGAGATCCAGACAAGGAATTTGCCTCCAAATAGAGACATAAACACATCCTAAGCAGATCCATCAACCCCAAAAGGATTATTTTTCTTCAAAACATTTGTTGGAATGCTAGGAAACCATCCTGTCATGAAAAACCACAGTAGGAACATTTTTTTTGTTTTTTTTTTAATCTTGGTTTATCATTCCAAGTCTCTTCCAACCTGAAGCCATGGAACATTTACCATGTGAGGGAGATGACTAAGGTGCAGAACTTTTAAGTGGCGTTCAGAATATCTCAATTTTTGTTGGAAACATTAATACATAAGCATGATGACAATTGGTCTGACTCCCATCAGGTTTCCTCTCTTGCCCCCATTCCAGCCCCTGTTTCACTGAAGACCCTCTTTGGTGGAGATATCAATAATCACTGTGTCGTCTTGGATACAGCAGGTCTGTTCATGTCTGGAGGACAGGCCCCAAAGTGTACCCTTCTGCCCAGTGCACTACACATTATTCCTATCCCTTCCTACTCAGATCCCTAACTGTTGGATGGCATGTTAGAAATCTCTAGTACTGAGCTTTCTGCAGCCTCTTCTTTTGTGCTTTGATGAGATTTGAATTTCCTTAGTGTTCACCACTGTCTTCCTGGATAAGCTTCTCAGTCTATCTGTGAGAGCAACACTCACAGGAGACCTGCTCAATGGGAAGGAAATTCTGCATGTTACCCAGAACCAAGTCAGACACGGATGGTTTAGGTCATAGACCTTAGAGAACAGATCCCAGTGTTCTTTGTCTAAATGGAGAGGTTATGCCCATTAAAAAGCCTTCAAAACGTATTTGTTTATCCACCTTTGGTCGATGTTGCTCTCACTGTAGATTAGAGACCATGCTTTTCACAGATAGCAGTCAATATCTGGGATACCCAAGACCTGTCAGAATGACAAGAGAAAGCCAAGTGATTAGACTTGGATAAATCATCTCTATCACACCCACCAGGGCCCAGGAAACATTGCATAAGATGTGGTTGGTTAAGTATAAGACTTCATTTTAAGCTTGTGTCTGCTTGCAATTATATGGGCGACAGCCTCACTGAATATATTTAAGCATCAGCCACAGATGGCCTTTAAAATTCCATCTCGCGCACAGAGTCATCGGCCCTGTGCTTTTCATACAGCGCAGGCTGGAACCCCAGGCTCCCCCTTTGTGCTTTCCTGTCACAGAGAACCTGCCACTTTCTTCTGTGAGCTCACTGGAGCCCTGCCCCTTGCACGTGTTTCATTTTCTGTTCCTGGAAAGGAACACGAGGACTGCAGGTAATGCTGCTTTTGTAACGTCTCACTGGGTTGCTTCCTGTGGGTTAACCTTAAATTACTTCCAAATGGTAAACCTCTCCCCAGGGCCCCAGTCATTCCGCGGTGGTTACTGAAGTGCGAGGCATCAGGAAGCAAAGGGCAGGTTTATCTGGTGTGGAAGTCAGGTGAACTCAGTACTGAGTGTTCAAAGGCGAGCTCTTCCAAACCTTGTCGTGTGTGGGACAAAGGAATCATCATCTGCCTACAATGCAACATGGATTCCAAGGCAAAAAAGACCTGGCTGTAGGATGGTTTATTTTCTTGTTTCTTTTCTTTTTCTTTTCTCATTTTTTTCCCCCCCACTTAAAGCTTTATTCATGGGCAGTTGCCAGAAGTGGGGGAAATAAACCTTTTGCCTTTATGTGGACTATAGAGCAACTACAAGCCTGACTTAGTACATTAACATAAAATCCTTGCCAGGGTGGACAGACGATGCACAATTTGTTTTTCCTCAGGTGGATCCTGTTTGCTCTGCTCCATGGCAACTTTTTCATGCAGCTTTCTTTGCCTAACCTGCTTTTCCTCACTGCATCCTACACTTACATGCCTTTACGATTCTTACAGCCCCCATATAGTAGTACATTATACCCTTTGTTCCTTATTTCCTCTACCTTGATCCCTTATCCCAGACCTGTTCATATTAGTAGGATGAGACAAGGAGAAGGCTTAGCTCCTAAGCCTAGGACACGGACAACTGCGACGATGTCCCAGAAACCTTTGTAATCACCTTATTGCTTGAAAGAAAGTCCCTTAGCAGTAATAAGCTCACTGGAAAGTAATATGATGTCATACTTCGGAATGGGCTTGTGTGCCTGCATAGTGTGAGACTGAAAATCCCGACATACTGTCCACAAACGCCAAACTGCTTGTGTTGATGTTGTTGTTTTCAAAACAGGCTCCCACTCACTTTGTGTATGGGGGCCTGGGACTCACTATGTCGGTCAGGCTGGCCTCAAAGTCATAGTGATCATCCTATCTCAGCCTCCCAAGTGCTGGGACTAAAGTGTATACCACCCTCCCTGGTTAGGTGTCAGTGTCTGGAGATAAGGGAGGGACTCAGTCATGCCTTTGCTTAAGGAAGATGCATGATAGATTCTTAATCAATAAACAAGAGGCCAATATGTGAACTGTGAATCAACAAAGAGGTGGTGTAAGCTTGCTTTGCCCAAACTCTGTCCACAATATTTGTCTTTAGTTTTCCTCTAGAACCTAAGTAGAAGATGATGAGAAATGACAAGAGTTTATGTTGATAAAAAAGAGATATTTCGTTTTCAAATGTAGACAGTGTTATCTTTTGGCACCATTTAGATGCCAACATGACTTACTTCTATCATACCATAGTCTTACCAACCCAACGCATGCCATCCTGTTTGAAATATGAAATTATTTTATTGCATTTCTGCTCATTGCTGTTAATAAATGCTTCTAGATTTTGCCATCTGAAATCTGGTTAATTCTTCTGCAAATACTACACATTATAAAAGACTTGAAATTTCTTATATTTTGGCCAGAGTTTGCCAACATCCCCTTAGGATTTGAAGCACAGCACCCTTTTCAGTTATTTAAATCAATAGACTGCATGTTTTATTGTGTAAATCTGAGATAGTATCTTGCATAGAGTCATGTCTTGGATGCTTATTCTCTAGCTGTTGAATACTTGCTCTTTAGCTAGTATAGGTAACTTCAGATGTTCTTGAGTTTTGTGAGGTAGTATCTTGCTGTAGAAAGTGGGTGCCTGGGGGCAGTGGGTGGGTGGAGTCTTGGGGTTATGTTTATCATAACTGCACTGTGAAGCCTAAGGATCCAGGTTTGATTCCCCAGTACCCACATAAGCCAGGTGCACATGATGGTGCATGTATTGGAGTTCATTTGCAGTTGCTGGAGGCCATGGTACACCCATTCTCTTTCTGTCTCAAATAATGTCTAAAAAAACTAATACAATTTCCTTTGCCAAACATGTCTGTTACATTGTTCCAATATTCTGATAGCTTGCCACTTTGACACTACATGTGCCACAATTATCCACTATTTGTCTATATTCAGGTATAATCAATTTTAATCAATATCACTGAGTATCTTCCCCTTTTGCTTTTCACTTATACTTTTGGATTGAATTTACTTTCCCCCCCTGAAATTTATAAGCTAGTATTCCTTTTGGTAAGTTTCTGTTTTTTTTTTTGTTTTGTTTTTTTTCTGTTGATTTGATTTGTAAATTGGAGGTTCAATTCAAATCAACTAACTCTTCTACTCCCAGCACAAATCATATGAACCCTACTAAATAGTGATTCTTTACTCAGTCAGGTGTGTTGTTAATGCCTGTTCTTAAACTCCAACTATTCACTGTCCTATGGATTTGTTCACTTTTGAACTGTATGATGCCCTCCTTTCCTTCCTTTTATATGAATAACTGGAAAATACCATAACCATACTGTTTAATTCAGAGAAATATAGCCTATAAATCTGCATTAGGATAGTATTAAGAGACTGGTCCCATTTGTAAAGTGTTTGTCTACTAAAGGTAGTTTCTGAATAATTCATAAGATAAAAAGTTCTTCCTACTCCTAAGGCCACTGGACTTTTTCAGAATCAATTTTGTAAATATTTCTTGAGGCCTGCCCTTACCTGGACAAGAGTGAGACCAGCACTAATCAGTATGCAATTATGGATGCTACATGCTAAGAAGGTCTCCAGCTGACTTCTCTGTTTCTCTGCTGTCAGCTAAAAGATGCCTGAATTCTCTGAGAGAACTAAAGGGTCTTCCTTCCCACAGAAGCTATCTATCTCATTATGTAAAGAACGGTGATTAACTGATCATGATGAATAAATTAATCTCTGAGGAGATGCACAAATGCAGACATTCCTAATTAGTGTAATGTTCCTGGGACATCTAGAAAAATTCTCTGTTCTTATTAGCAATGATTAACACAACAATAACTAATTTTTGCCATCTCCATATAAAATTATTAGATTTGCCCTTAGGATGCAGATTAAGATTAAGGAGTTGTAAATTTGTCGTTATATTACTTTAATAAAAATATAATGAAAATTATGGATTTAAGTAACTTTATTTTTACTTACAAAAAAATTCATTCCCATTTGTTATAATCATCCTCATCAGTACAACTTGTATTCATGTTAGGTTGCTTTCATTTTTCAGTAGTTTATATATTGGATTTCATGAACCATATTGAATTTCTTTTGGAAGTCAGGGAATTGTGCTATTTATGCTTCCAAGTTAATTATAAGGCACAAAAATGGCCTTTTGTTGGTCCTAACTATCCTGAAGTTTATCTAGGACAATTTTTATAAAAATATATTAATTTATATTATTAGAATTTTATATTATTTTAAAATTATTTATTTGAATATTTAAGATAATTATGTTTAATTTATTGCACCTGTACTGAACCAGGAATTGTGAAACTATGTAAACAGAAAGATAATTCTCATTATGCCATGTATCTAGAAAGAAAATACCTTCAACATGAGATAATATTTCTTTGTTTTTATTTTGGTAAATAATCAGGGATGAGATTGAGGAGGGAAGAAATTTTAAAATATATTATTTACTGTTTAAAGAGAAATATATAAACATAAGACATTCACAATAAAATTAAAAATTCTATAAGACAGGGCCCATCAAGAAGACAAGTTTATGTATTCCTCAAAGAACTGTGATTGGCACAGTCATGAGGCATATAGAAGAATAATAACATACAGGAAAAAATCCTTTTAAAATTATCATCACATAGTTAGAGAAAACACAGAATATTTTTCTATGTTTCATCCATTAGATATCTGAATGTCACCTTCTTGATGAATAGAAAACAGTTTTTCAATGAGAGGTGCCCATGATGTTGATGTAGACTTCTAAATAAAGAATCCTTACCAGAATAATTAATATTTTTCACAACAGTAAGCTTACCAATCAAGAAAATTGACACAAATAGTGTCTGTCAGACTTTTTAAAGTTTGCTTTGTCTTCATATGACCATCAAATATAAGAAAACATAGAGTGTGAATGTGATATCAGCAGTAGTCACTCTGTGAAGAAAATGTCACTCTTGCAATTAAGCTTCTGCTAACAGGTAAAGAAGGGCTTAGAAAGAAACTGCTGTAGCATATAACCATAAACACTTAAGGAGGCCCACAAAAAGAACGAGAGCATAGGACTGAAACTGTGAGACAAAGTAGAGACAAAGAACGGGGCTGGCCTACCCTACAAGAAGCAGGTAGAGTCAGGTTCAGTGACTTCCTCCCCTCTCAAATCCAGGCCCTGAAACTGCAGAGCAGCCCAGTGTCCCCTCCAGGAGCTCCAGCCACGGTGGCTTCTGGCCCTCCAGTCATAGCCCTGTCACACCTCAGAAACTGCTCACCCACCCCAGCGCGGCCAGGATCTTGCATTCCCCAAGGAAGCCTAGGCTAGCCTTGCTTTAGATTTTATTCAAACATGCCCGTTGAGACAAGATCTGTGACCAGCTTGTTTAAAGTATAGACTGTTCTCCAGCCTTCCATATTACTTCATAATTATGTCATTAGTCACAATCTAAAATTGTCTTAGCTATGTCCTTAGAATAATGCTGTGACTTATTTCACAGTACATGGCTGATATACACTTGGATGCATACCTTCTTCTAGCCTGTTCACGTAAATAAGGATTCATTTTCACACAGCTATACTCACTTATGATATTATCTGTGGTTGAATTCACTTAATGGCTATTATGTAACTACAATTACCTATATGGGTATCTATCAATCAATCAATCTATCTGAATTTAATAATTTATATACAATTTCATAATCGCATATAAGTAATTGTAGAAAATGTATTTGTAGCACAATTATGTCTCATGTGTATGTAAGGTATCTGCATTTATATTTTGCATATTCCTTTTAAAGGATATTCTGTAGCATTGCAGACTAAACACATACTTATGTCTGTATGTGAATGTGCTTATTGATTAGCTGAATGGAACTCTTGGCTCTATGTAGAGGGTGGGTAGTGTACTATCACGGGGGAAAACATCTAAAACTAGAGACCCATTTGTACGACTGTGGGCGCTGGCCCTTCTCCTCGCTGACTAGCTGAGGGTCTGGAAGAGTGAAGAGTGTTCATGTTAAAAGAGCCCCATGAGGAAGTGCATTCAGGTAAAGACACAGGTGAAGGGAAAAGTTTCCCAGAGGTTCACATCCAGGACTGGATGCAAGGACGCGCTTTGAGGACACCAAGTGTACAGCTCCAGACTGGAGGTGAGTGAGACTACTGCTCTAACGCCAGCACTCCCTTTAGGAGTCACCAACCATAAAGCCGCTTGTCTGCCTTTATGTAGGACACCCCTAGAGAAGCAGCAGGTGGGGCTCCCTTTGCTCTGCCCAGGTAGACGTCTCTCATGGGAAGGCAAGAAGTTGCCCAAGTTTTGGTCTTTGGCAGGGCAAGATTTCCATCAGTGTTTGCAGAAGTGAATGCCAGCGGAATGGAGGGCATGCGGCAACCTCCGGTGTTCCAGCCATCCACAGACCTTGGGGATCCCTGCACTTAGCCTCATGTGTGTTCAAGCTCTGGCAGGCTGAGAAGTAGAGGTTTCCTAGTCCGTGGCTGTGTAAGAACTGCGGCCACCAAGCGCGTCTAAGCACTGGGCTTCCTCAGCCCTTTACAGCAGCCATTGTTATAGCTCTTAGACGCACATGTGAGAACATCCTAGCCATTCATAGTGACCAGTGTTAACAGCCTTGAGACCCGTGGATCTAAGGATCTAACAAGTCTCTGAATGGGTCCTGGCAACCAGACTGCAGCATATTTTCACTAGCACCCTGAAAATTGTTATCCTCCTTCAGTTTCAGATTGCTGTCACTTTCTGCCATCTCTCTCCTCAGCCTTCTCATTTCTTTACACTGCTCAGATGCCTCAGCCATCAGCCAGCCAGCTGCTTTGCCACTTTGACCCGCCTGCTATCCAGGCTTCCACTGCCCCTCCACAGGCCCTGGTGCAGATACAGTGTATTGTCCTGGCTGCTTTTTTCTCATTGTTTCCCCAGGTGACACAGGAGAATGTCTAAATTATCAAGTGGACCTGAGGAGTCAGCTTATATAAACAGACAAAGGAGATCTGGACCAACCCCAGCCTTGCCTACTTAACAAATTACAGCAGAACCGGCATGCCCATAAGCTTTATTTTTTTCTCAAATAAATAGAGATCTTAAAAGAATAAATAAATTAAAATAAAATGAGCCAAAAAATCATTTCAGTGAGTGTTGAGTTTTCTTAGAAATATTCTTCAACTAAAAGTCATCAGAAGTCTTCAAGTTGAGGTAACACAATGCCATGCTTAGAACTAACACTGACATGAGAAGTCAGGTTATATGGCAAATTCAGGGCTCTAATGACACGGAGTCACTACTTCTGTCAGTAATGATTTCAGAAAAGCCAACTGGAGCAGCTGCATTTCAGTTGTGATGGGGACTCGTGAAATGAACTCTGTGCTAGATGTGAAGCCCTGCAAACCGTAGGCTGTTATCTTCTAAAAGATGTCCTTGCTGGCTGCCAGTATGGTTTGTGGAGGGATGAATTAATTAAAAACTTGAGTCTAGGTTGGAGAGATGCCTTAGTAGTTAAGGCGCTTACCTACAAAGCCAAAGGACCCTGGTTTGATTCCTCAAGACCCACGTAAGCCAGATGCACAAGGTGGCATGTGAGTCTGGAATTACTTTGCAGTGGCTGGAGATCCTGGCACACTCATTCTGTCCCTATCTTCCTCTCTCTGTCTCTTTCTTTTTTTCTCTCTCTCTCAAATAAATTAATAGAAATAGATATGTATATTTTTTTTAAACTGGAGTCTAGCTGATTTCTTACACAAGCATTCCTCTAGGATGTTGATATGTTATGGAACAAAGAACATAGATAAAGATTTTTCAAATTCAAACTTACCCTAATTAACTTGTACAGATATGTAATATGTGTGGATGGGGTTTAAAACACTCTTAAACTACTTTTAGGGTAGGTTCCATGCTATTTATTTTCAATCATCTCACTGATGAGTATCCATAGTTACATAGAGGTCTTTATCTGTGGGTGTGACAGTCCATGGGGCTCAGTGGCTTCTTAAAGCACTACCAGATTAGGCTTCATATAAAGATGCTTGCTACCAGTGAGCATGAATGACTGACAAACCACAGTTGCATTCCAAATGCCATCATTGCTATATTTATATTAATACCCATTGAAGTCACTGTGATGGACCTCAACAGTGTCTCAACAGTGAAACCCCCAAATTAATAGTCATTATCTACCCATGGTCAGGGTGGTTGGTAACCCTTGGTATCACACAAGGGAAGGGGACTTTGGACACAGTCAGCATCACAGACACATTGCCACCAGTATACTGCCAAAGGAGATGATGAGTTTGCAGTCACACAGTTACCTACCACTACTAACAGTTCATGGTCTCAGAAAAAGAACAGTAAGTCTTTGCAATTCTAATCAAATTTTCATTAAATGCCACTTTATTTCCTCAAAATTTATGGCAATATAATAATCACAAGTGATATATTTTAGCCATTTTTAGTGCAAGATTTTGTAAATAAATTCTCTCTTTTTAAAATATTTTTATTTATTTATCAGCAGAGAGAAAGAGAGACAGAGAGAATGTGCACGTGAGACCCTCCAGCCATTGCAAAGAACCTTGCGCATCTGGCTTTATATCAGTACTGGGAAATCAAAACCAGGTCGTTAGGCTTTGTAGGCAAGCACTTTAACCACTGAACCATCTCTCCAGCCCACCAAGATTTTCTTTTAATTGACAACTTCCATGATTGTAAATAATATCCCATGGTAACTCCCTCCCTTCCCCCACTTTCCCCTTTGAAACTCCACTCTGCATCATATCCCTTCCCCCTCTCAATCAGTCTCGTTTTTTTATGATGTCATAATATTTTCCTCCTATTATGATAGTTTTATGTAGGTAATTTCAGGCACTGTGAGGTCATGAGTATCCAAGCCATTTTGTGTCTGGAGGAACATGTTGTAAGGAATCCTACCCTTCCTTTGGTACTTACATTCTTTCTGCCACCTCTTCCACAATGGATCCTGAGCCTTGGAAGGTATAATAGAGATATTTCAATTCTGAGCATTCCTCTGTCACTTCTTCTCAGCACCACGGTGCCTTCTGAGTCATCCCAAGGTCATTGCCATCTGAAAACAGAAGCTTCTCTAACCAAAAGTGAGAGTAGCATTAATACATGGGTATGAACATTAAGAGAAGTGCTTGCTGGGCAGTTTAATGAGCATAGTATATACATGAACCCAGTCAGCAGCAGATGTTACATTCCTAGGGCTCATGACTACCCCTGTTGTAGGTTTTCAGTATATTCCCTCCCATGGAGTGGGCCTACAATCAAATTAGAGGGCAGTTGGTTTCCCCCATAACAGACATGCCACTATTGCACCCAATGGCTCATTTGACCTGGCTGGCCAAATATAAGGCTTGCAGTGTCCACTGTTGAGTATCTTCATTGGTTGTTTCTCTTTTTCCTATTGAACTGCATACAGCATAGCTTTTTCCAGATTTCTGTCAGTTGGTCTACATGAAGGAGGTTTTCAGCTCAGCTCTGGCAGGAATTATCAGCGACCTTGCAGCCCAAGTATGTGGAGTCTTCAGCAATAGGGTCTTACCATCTATTCCTAGCAGGAAACTAAGGGCATCGGAAATGGCCTGTAATGTTTTGGTGGTATCAGGGACCTCCCTGGCCAAGAATTCACTGGAAGATATCCCAGTCATGGCATTGAAAATTTTCTAGTAACACTCTATGGCTCCTGTGTTTCATTGTCCAAAAAAGTAGGTTTCCATGCAGCTTATTTGTATCCTCTTAGATTTTGATTAGCCTTCCTTCTACCTTTCCTTTACTCAATCTCTTCCCCTGACCTCACTTAAGCCTTGTCACCGCCATTAACCTGTTCTTCTATTTACATATATGCTATATCATACTGTTAAGTCCTATAAGTCACCCCTCCCTCCCTTTCTATTTCCTTAATATCTCCTTTCTAGCTACAAATAATTGAAGTTCTATGTGAGTAGGAAGAAAACTTAGTAGCAGAGGTCAGTAAGCTAGAAAGTAGATTTTGTTTTACATTCAATGGAAATATTCAAATATTAAGACTTAAAAAAACTAATCCTAAGTCTTATGATATTAAAATCTATTAATAATTATTATATGGATCTCTACATATTTCAGGGTAATTTAGTATGACAGTATCTACTTTAGTAGTATAAATTTTAAGAAAAAATAATATGCATGATGTAATGATGAGCATTTTCTAAAGAAACAGAACTATCAGAAAGACTATTCAGAAAGTATTCCTTAGTAGCATTGTTAGAAGTGAAAGGTGGACATACAGATCATCAGGCTGTGCAAGTTGTGAGATATATGATATTGGTAGTGTAAAACTTTTATAATCATGAGACTTATTATATTGATAATGTGTAGAGCACATTAAGTGTATTTTGGGTATGTCTATATAAACATATTATGTATGATATCTGGAATATTCTAAGTATTCAATTATCTATGCTATTAATATTAACAAACAACTTAAGTGGAAGCTAAGATCTTTTAGAGTTAAAAATGCCTGTGATAATTTAACAGGGGATTGATATAAGCTGGTCTTAGTCCATCTCTATTTTGACTTTTAAAAAAAATAAGTATTTTATTTATTTATTTTCAAGGAAAGAGAGAGTTAGAGACAGAGAGAGAGATAGAAAGAGAGAGAGAGAGAGAGAGAGAGAGAGAGAGAGAGAGAGAGAGGGAAAGAGCAAGAATTGGTAAGTGCCAGAGCCTCTAGCCACTGCAAACAAACTCCAGATGCATGCAACATTCTGTGCATCTGGCTTTATGTGGGTACTGGGGAATTGAACCTGGGTCATGAGGTATCACAAGCAAGCACCATAACTGCAGAGCCATCAATGCACACCCCCACACTTCAACATTTTTACCACGAAGTGTAAGGTTCCTCCACCAATGGCACTATTTGGCCTTGAGGTAGACATTAAGACAGTTAATAAGATAGTCACTGGCTACATTTGTCCATTGGTGCCTCTTAGCACTTCCCATGTGGGTCAATTCATTCCTCATAGCACTCAGCTATTTCCCACTGGTATTTTGCCTCTTTCTATTAAAAAAAAAAAAAAAATCTTACCTTGTTTCTTTTTCCTCAACTTAGTCAAAGACCTGCCTTTCCCATAAGTGCCATGTTTAAAGCTCCCATTGTGTCAATCTTAGCAATGTCATGTACAACAGAGGAAGAGTGTTGTTCATCCAGAGAAAGCAAAATGTCCCCTCGCAAGCTGACACATAGTCCTGTGTGCTGACTGGCTGAATTTAAATTGGCTTGTTTGACATATCCTTTCCTGACAAGGCGTCTGCAATACTGGCTGTTACTGCTGACAATATTTTCTTGCATATATATATATATATATATATATATATATATATATATATATATATACATTGCATTAAATAATTGCTTTCTGTTTTTATGAGAGCTTTTAAAGTTATGTTTATACTTTGCTTGCAAAGTTTTTTTTTTTTTTTTCCTATGACTGAATGTAGTATTCCTTTGAAAAATTAACATCAGAATAGGACATTTGTCTGTTTCCTCTGAAAAAGTGGGGGTTACTGATGCAAAACTGGATCTTGTGGTCATCTGCCTCATGACTGACTGGCATGTTCAAGGAACTGAAGGAAAGCTCAGGAAACATTAGTACTTTTCTTTTGCTGTTCCTAGTTAAATTATCTAGAGTGAGATTGTTTTCATTTTTGTACACTTAATTTCTTCTATCATAATAGTCTCCCATAAAAGTACTTCTCATTCCTAAGGCACAAAACAAATTTTGTGTCAAAATAAAGGGTAAGATATAAAGTGAGTTAATGAAAATAATATTTGGACATAGAAAATAAGATCAGAGGTGGCATATTATTTGCCAACTTGCCAATCTGGTTTCTTTAGTCAAACATAAAACACACACACACACACACACACACACACACACACACACACACAAAGAGAGAGAGAGAGAGAGAGAGAGAAAGAGAGTTTATAAATTCACAAAATGTCCAACTATTAAGGAACTCAGAAATAGTTGTCCATAGAATAGCCTGAGTTAGGTTTGGGTAGTGACAAGCACTCTTTACGTAACTTATGACCAAAAATAAATCCAGGGATCAAAGTCACATAAGTCCTTCTAGTTTTTAAAATACAATAATTAATAATGCTGAAAAATGGGTTGCAAGAATTCTACTATCACTTAAACCTCCAGACTGTGGACCCTGATATTGCTCCACTACCACAGCGTGGTTACCTATTTCGCTTTCTAAGTACATAAACCACTTATTATAGCTTCTTATGCACTGTAGCTCTATTTTCTTTAGACTGGAGAGCTCTTGGTGAATTAAGGCAATGGCACACTGATGTGAAGAGCAAAGGAAATAGGTTACAAATGTGGGGATGTAGCAACTAACCCACTTGACTGCATAATGAAAGAGGATAAATAAAAGAGAATCTTAGAAGCTGGAGAGATGGCTCAGGGGTGATGGTGCTTGCCTTCAGAGCCCAAGAACTGAAGTTCAACTATCCAGTACCCACATAAAGCCAGGTACATTAAGTGGCACATACATTTGGAGTCCATTTGCAATGGCTGGAAGCCCTGGTGTGCCCATTCTCTCTGTGTCTCTTCACTGTTTGCTTATAAATAAATAAATAAATAAATAAATAAATAAATAAATAAATAAATATTATATTTTAGAAAAAGAAATAGAGTTTTAAAAAACTACATGTAGTTACCATTGCTTGTGTCCCTATAAGGCCAGCATGCATCTAACTGCATCAAACTTTTGCCATGGAGGGTGGAGGAGGACACGAGGAAGAAGTCCACTAAACAGAGAAAGGACTCCCTTGTAAAGGGAGGCTCTTCACCTGGTGGGGTGTGGGAGAAGGGACAAAAATATAAAGGAATGGGACCATGATCAAGTTACTTCATGTTAATATCATAAAGTTCTCAGTAAAAATAAGAGCAGTACATCAGATGTTTGTGGAAGAAAGCTCAGGGACAGATGGCTTGAAAGCTGTAAAATGACGTTACTTGTGTGTGAAATCACTGAGGGGACAATTGTGTTTACCTGACATAACACTACTCATGCCTATGGGAAACTATACGATTCACTAGAAAAGAGAATATACTCAGCTGCTATGCCTTCCTTTCTGTTCAAAAAAGAAAGAAAGAAAAAAACTGAATTCTTTCAAAAAATTTGAATTTATTTTTGTGTACGTTTTGTGTATGTGTGTACTCATGCGTGTGTTGACGACGTACATGTTTGTGCACGTTGTGGAGGCTCGGGTATCCTTCTTCTCGGGCACGGAAGCTTTTGTTTCAGTTGCCATCTGTCACTCATCAGGCAGGCTGGACTGGCCAGGAAGCCCCAGGGATCCGCGTGTCCCCACCTCCTCAGTGCTGGGAAGGGAAGCGGAGCCCACCATTTTTATGCGGATTTGGGCGCTCCAAGTCAGATATCCCAGCTTGCAGCGCAAGTCCTTTGCTAACTGAGCCATCTCCTTACCATTTGAATTTATAGATTGGATCCAAGACATCTTTCTGCATATGGTCAGTTATGTTATTTAGTTTGTAGTATAAACTAGAAGACAAGCTGCATATAATGGTAACAAGGGGAGAAATGACGCTTGCTTTTGCTCCTTAAAGTATACTAGGAACCTAAAACAATGTCTGGATGGTATCACATGTTCAAGAAATGAATTGCAAATTGAAGGAAAGATCACTTCTTAAAAGATTATGTTAGCTGGACGTGGTGGCGCACGCCTTTAATCCCAGCACTTGGGAGGCAGAGGTACAAGGATAGCTGTGAGTTTGAGGCCACCGTGAGACAACATAGTGAATTCAGGTCAGCCTGGAAGGGAGTGAGACACTACCTCAAAAAAACAAAAAACAAACAAACAACAAAAAAAAAAAAAAAAAAAAAAGAGAGATTATGGGGTCAGCTTGCATGCCATCAACTAGGCTCCTCGTCTTCAGGGGAGTCCCCAGACATGTATTCTTTCTGTTTTGTTTTTTTTTTTAAATTTTTTTTTGGTTTATTTTTATTTATTTATTTGAGAGTGACAGAGAGAGAAAGAGGGAGAGAGACAGAGGGAGAGAGAGAGAATGGGCGCGCCAGGGCCTCCAGCCTCTGCAAACGAACTCCAGACGCATGTGCCCCCTTGTGCATCTGGCTAATGTGGGACCTGGGGAATCGAGCCTCGAACCAGGGTCCTTAGGCTTCAGCCCAATGTCTTTTTTTCTTTATTTATTAAAAGAACAAAAGGCATTGGTAAAAATTTACACAATACCCACCTACCACTCTCCTTTGCCCTCCCAGTCACCTGCACTGGGCCCTTCTTTTGCCTTCTCCTATTTTGATGTCTCTTTTCTTCCCTTCTCCATTACCCAGGGCTTGTCGATGGGGCCCGCATTGGCCAGGCTGTGTGCAGAAGACTGCTGTCGTGAGGTCGTGCACAATGATTGCTTTGGGTCTTGAGGTAGATGTTCTAAATCACGTACCCCTGTCTTTTGGCTCTTAGGTTTTTCTGTCACTTCTTCCACTGCGTTACCTGATTCATGGGAAGGTGTGGCAGTGATGTCTCAGAAAGTTCCCGGATCTGCACCGTCTCTGGTCACCACCTTGAAGAATTTCGAACCCTCTCACCGTCACCAGCACTGTGACTGGCATCTTGCAAGTGGATCTTGTGCACACTTGTCTGGTTCTTCTAACTACGGGATGTGTAAAAATTCTCACATTTGATTATTTTGTTTCTGCACAGAAAAGACAAATTTGCTCTGCACTGTGTTACTCAGGCAGAACACAGGGCTTCCACATCCAGAATGCACAGCTTCAGATCTCAGCTTGACCTTTCATCACCTGCGAGGCCAAGGTCAGGACACTTTTCTCTGCACCACTCATCTCTTGACACAAAGATAGGATATCAGTACCCACATCATCGAGTTAGAAGGATGCATTTGAATTCCCCAGATAAAAATTTAGTGTATAGTAAACTCATACCAAAATAGTTCATTCTTATTGATAGTGGTAATATGAAACTCATATAATATAGCTTCTCAAATTGGATATTTTCATTCAAATTCCAACACATTGAAGCTGAATTATTGTCTTGGCGGTTGAGAGTCACCTCATTCTTGCACCTTAATGATATTTATAATATGATAGCTTTTCTATATTTATGTAGTATCATTGTACCTTATTTTAAAACCTGCATTTTCAACTGTAGAACAATGTTATTTTTATTTTAATTTTTGTTAAAATCACATTGCATTATTTCTTCCTGGAGAAAAAAGGATGTAGTCTAATAAATAACATTAATGCACATAATGTGTATTTTGACTAATTGATAAATGAACGTGGAAAGTATTTGGCCTTTACATAGTCTTCATATTGTACTGAATTAACTTTCTTCTGCCCCAATGTCTGTTTCAGGAGTTTAATTTGTATTAAAATAATTCTCACAAAAAATAAAGCTTTAAAATAAAACCATTATTTTTCATTTCCATTTGTACAATGCTGTAGTATAAAGAAAATAAGGTATATACATTTGTTAAAATATTAAAACCTTTCATAAATTTTTAAGTGTTTGGAATTCATCATAAACAATATTACAAACAGAAGTCAAGCTTTAAAATTTTTAAAATAAGAAATCTTGAGTAATTCAAATCAATAAATCTAACAGTACCAGTGCAAATTATTTTGGTTAAAAAATTAAAGTAGGTTTACTTTTGTCCTGTTTTGTTTTAGCTTTCAGTTTATAAGAATTTACATGTGTTATTACAGAAATGCTTCCTGAAGTAACCTAGTTCCTATTATTTATGTCATGATCTTTTAATTAACCTTTAACATCTGAAACCATGTATGCAATCATTAAGTCTCTTGGATTTCAGTGATAGAATACATAGAATTATATTCTATATTAAAGGGCTGTGGACCAGAGCGATAGCTTAGCAGTTAAGGTGCTTAAGGATCCTGCTTTGATTCCTCATTACCCATGCAAGCCAGATGCACAAAATGGTACATATATCTAGAGTTTGTTTTCAGTGACAATGGCTACAGGGCCTGTCACACCTATTCCATTCTCTCCTTCCCTCTCTCCATATCTATCACTACCTCTAATAAATAAACTAATAATAAAATACTTTAAAAGAATAAAATTTTTCAGTATTCTTAAAATTGTAATAGTGGGGCTGGCGAGATGGCTCAATGGTTAAGGTGCTGGCTTGAGAAGCCAAAATGCGTGTCTGAATGGCCAGGCCATGCAGCTGCATGCAGTGACACAAGCATGCAGTGTCGCATGTGCACACAAGGGGGAGCATGCATCTGGAGTTCATTCACAGAGACTAAAAGGCCCTGGCATGCCCATTCATTCTCTCTCTCTCTTTCTCTGTCTCTTTCTTTAAAAAAAAAAAAAAAAAAAGAAAAAAAAAAGTACTAACAAAAATTGTAATAGTGTCCTTTAAACACTAATCCTTGCTATGCTCTACCTCATAGAATGTATTTCTACATATTGGGAGTAACACATTTATGTCATAGTAAGTTTTGGTCAACCATGAATCCATTGCTATTTTATGTGGAAGAATTATAAATGTAATTTGTTTGTAGAGTACTACTTTTGGAGTGTTGACTCATTTCAAGTCAAAGAAAATGTCAAATGCTTTCAAAAGTGTTAAGAGGCAGATTCACATTCAAGAAAAACTTTCAGGATCTCAACCTAAGTAAAGCAGCAAAATTGAGATTTGAACCTTTTTTTTTTTTTTTCCACACTGTCATTAGCTCCTCGGTGCCTGTGACATTTTGACATTTTTCCTCTGATCACAAGAATCTATATATCATTTCTCAATCATTCTTTTTATATTCAATAAAAGAAATATAATGACAGGATTAAATACATTCAAAGAAAATAATACCTTTTTCAACTAACTTCAGATTTCAGCTGTTATTTTTGGTAGTGTCATTTTGTTCAAATAAAATATGAAATCAGGTACATTTGAAACTTCAGATATAAGCAAGGCAAAAAAAGTTCTTGAGAATTTTTATTGAAAGGTAGCAAAACCAATGACTTTCTAATTAAGCAGTTATTTCATATGGAATCTTCTTTCATGTTTGGACAACACTATTCCCTCATTCATTGTTTTAGTAGGTGCAACAGGTACATTAATTTTATGTTCAAAAGAGTTATTTATTTGAAAAACTCTAAGTCAGAATTTTAACACTTTGGTGTCTTATTGTCTTTACCCATTATTTTAACTGCATTTTAAAAGTTTAAAAGACTACATTTTTTTCTATTATTATTCACATTTTCATTATACTAAGCATTTAGTTTTTGTGGTTGCTATTCTACATTATATTCTGGAGAACTGGCTTTCTTTTACATATATATATATATATATATATATATATATATATATATATATATATATATATATATATATATATATATGTATGTATGTATTTGATAGAGAAAGAGAGAGAGAGAGAATGGGCATGCCAGGGCTTCCAGCCACTGCAAACAAATTCTAGATGCATGCACACCTTTGTGCATCTGTCTTACATGGATCCTGGGTAATCAAACTGAGGTCCTTTGGCTTTGCAGGCAAACACCCTGGCCACTAAGCATCTTTCCAGCCTGAGAACTGGCTTTCTAATTAGTCTTCCTTAATAAGATTAGATTAATCACAAACCACATTAATGAATATAGTATGAATATCAGATCTTATGATAACATATTTAAAAAACATAATTATCATTATTGACTATCACACATTTACTTATTAAATTAACAAAAAATTACACTAAAAGGAACATTTTAAAATGTGCATGAAAATCTGCATTGTTTCAGTTCTGAAAGGTTAATGATTGATTTAGCTCAAAATAGTGTAGTCCTTATGATGTTCATTTAGAACTGGTAAATGCCAGGAATTATACATAGAAACATGAATCCATGCATCACACGATGAGGAAGGTGATGGTCTCCTGCAGGGTTGCTGGAACTTAGCTCTAGGACTAGCTTGTCTGTTCCAAATTTGAACATACCAATAGATTCTCCCACTGTAGCATGACTTCCTGATGACAGTCATTATCCTCTATTGCCATGTAAAATATAGAGAAATTTTCCTAAAGTACATTCTGTGGTTCAGTTCCTACTTGTGCACATGTGTACAAAGCAGAAATGCAATGATAATGCTTATCTACTTAGTCATGCAACAGTGACCAGAGATTTTCAGAAATGTAGAATAGCTCACTGTGTGATCTAAACCAAGTGCTCTGAAGTATTACCACACATTTGGAAAGTGATGTTTCCCCAACTCTAAAGAACCATTCTGTTTAGTTCACACTTCATTTAAATATGATTATTATTTGTTCTTAAAAACATAACAAAATATTGTAATTTCAGGAGACTTATTGAATATATTCTGAAAGCTAGTAAACTTTTCTGCCTGAGGAAGCACATGAATATTAAATCTTGTTATATTGTCATTATATCTCAATCAGATAATTTAAAATACTATACTAGTTCCAAAAGATAATTGAAATTTTAAAAACAAAAACTTTGTTTTAGATAATTTTGATTTTGTAAGACCTATCCTAAAATATTATAGTTCAGAACTTCCAATATTTATAAGTATAATGATACTTGGTTAATTAAAGAAATAACTTTGGGCTGGAGAGATTGCTTAGTGGCTAAGGTGCTTCCCTGCAAATCCTAAGGACCCAGGTTCAATTCCATAGAATCCATGTAAGCCAGATGCACAAGGTGGTACATGCATTTGGAATTTGTTTTCAGTGGCTAGAGACCTGGTATACCCACTCTGTCTCTCTTTCTCAAATAAACAAAGCTAAGACATAAAAGGGAAATAAATTTCACAATGAATAGGGTGTAAAATATAAGCAAAATATTAAATGGAAAGTGACTATCACATGTGAAAAAGGTCTCATCTCAGAATGTATATTATGACTATGATGGAGCATATTTCTTTTTTGTTACAAATTGAGAGACACAATGCATGAAAGGTCATTTGTTTTTCAAGAGTATTAAAAAATATTCCAAGATAAGCAATAAGTATGATTTTATGGAGTATTAATCTTTATTTCCACCTTTAAATCAATATTTAGCTAAATAAATAGGGTGCATATTAAAAACTGGACAATTAGCACTTAAAATCATATTCTAATGTCATTTGAAAAATAAGAAAACAGCCTTAATATCTAGTGTGTATTGTTTTCATTGAGGTGTTACTAAACTCTTATGTCTGCATAATATTAGATTCAGTTCAAACTAAATAGAATTACTTTGTTAGGTTTCTCAACCTACTCTTGATATTTAAGGATCATGTCATGGATATCTTTGAATGCTATAACAAGCCTTTTCTAATTTATTATGGTGAGAAGTGTGGTTATATTTTCATTTTTCTACATATGGTCATACAATGTGTCCAGCAGCATTTGTTGAAGATGTGCTCTTATCTCCAGTTTACATCACCGGTACCTTTGTCAAAGATCAAGTAGCTATACTACTTGTCCTAAAACTTGGTCTTCAACTCTGTTCCACTGGTTTATATGTCTGTCTTTATGCCAGTACCATCCTTTCTTGTTACTATAGCTTAGTACTATAGCTTTAGATTGGGTAAGGTGATACCTCAAGAGATTCTTCTTTTGCTTAGGATGTGTTTAGATATCAGAGGCCTGCTGCCATTCAATACAAATTTTGACATTTTTCCATCTCTCTGAAGAATAATACTGGAATTTTTATTGGTAGTGCATTAAATCTATATATTGTTTTTTGTAGAATTGTCATTTTCACACTATTAATTATACATATCCAGGAGCATGGGGGATATTCCATCTTCTCAAGTCCTCCTACATTTCCTGCTTGAGTATTTTTATGTTTTCACTATATAGGTCTTTCACATTCTATAACTATTTTTTTTCTATGCTTCATCATGGACAGCTCATTTTAAGTGCTCAATTAATATGTACTGAATTATCAAAGCATAGGGCTTTGCATCCAGTCAAAGTATTAGTTTGTTTATAATTTTATGGATATAAAGCTAAAAGAAGGGAGCATTATTCCAATTTTAGAATGGACTCATTCTCGTTTTAAAAATTTGGCACAAATAAGATATAGAACATTATATGAAAAAATAAAAGAAGATTTTACAAATGGAACAGAATCTGGGGTATGCTGATTGGAAGTTGGGACTATGCACTGTCTAACTTTAATTTCAATACTGATGATATTCTATTCTGAGGATAGTTCACATGGATTTAAATGCCAAGAGCAAATATCATCCTAGCTCTTGGGTTGACTAAAGTCTGTACATTCCTCACATGCTATTTTCCCAGTGTCATTAGTAAAAAGCAACTGGGCTTAGAGCCACACCTTACAAGAAATTTTTATGTGAATACATATCTTACACCAGTGTTCTTATAATCTAACTCTCTCTTTCAATCATTCACTAGATTGTGGCATGTGTTTTATTTTCACACTGTTTACAGGATGCATTCATACGTGTACTGAGGGTAGAACACATGAGACATTTTTCAGTGGCAACACGTAAGCTGTGAAATACTTCTTCTAAAATTTGAAATCTAATTTTCATCTTAAATGCATGCTTATAAATCTAGACTTTCATCATATTTGACCCATTTTCAAGAAAAGGATATGAAATAAGTATATCTTTAGTACCTACAGTCAGTTTTAATATTGAAAAATGTAACCAAATAGATTTTGTGAAACAATTGACTCTAAGTCAATCAAATAAACTAAATTTATCACTCAACTTTTACAAGTTAGGTAATTGGAAATAAAGGCCAAATCACTGTGCATATTTGCAGCAAAAAATAAGTGCACATCTGCTTTGTTTATTAAAACTATTTTTTATTGTTACTTATAGTTGATACATTTCTAATTCATCAAAAGATGTTAATTCTTTTTGAGTCTATCCTCACGATTTAAATTTTATTGTTTACTTCTACAAGCATACATTGTGTTATTTTCTATATTTCAAGTTTAATTAATAGCTAATATATGGCTTCCATCATGAATTATAATAAATTATAAAAATGAATATGAGAGTAAAGCCAAACATGTAAACAGTTATTCTCAACATAGTCACAGACAATAAATGGTGAAGAGGCATGTTTTAAAAGAGTTCTTATATAATTTCCACAAGAAAAATGTAATGTTTACATTCACCTTTAATAATAAATATGTAAAAGCTATTTGGAAGAAACTAGAAATCAGTATTCAATTTAAAATTATACAAAATAAAAAGCAAATGAGTAAGACTTAACATGTTGTAGTATGAAAAGACTTCATGTTATAAAGATTTGAACACTCCCAAAGTGAAGCTCTAACTTTAGCTTTATTTTACCAAAAAAGTACTTTTATTAAAAGCCACAGAGCAATTGCAATTTTTTGATGAATAATTTGCAAGCAAAATAGCCAGCAACATCCAAAACAAAAGACTAATATGATAGACAAAACTAACCCTGTTCTCGTCTGAAAACAACATACAATATCATTGGCAAGACACAAGCTAGAGAGAATGAATAGACACACATATAAATGGAAAATGATGAAAAGTTAGTTAAAGGCCAAGATAAATATCAAAGGTTAGTGCATAATAAAGGCAACGTCTGAAATAATATTGACAAAAGTATGTTGATAAAATTTCCCCCTGGAGAAAGGACAGTAATTTGAATAGCATACCTACCTTGCTAAAACATAATAAATCAAAAATTCATTTAAAATTTAAAAATTGTTATTATAAGAACTTGCTTACAGGACATTATTTTTAACAATGTAAAAGTAGTTAATGGCATAAATTACAATAAAAGCAAAATAAAAGCCACATAAAGTTGTGCCCTGTGTGACCTAAGAGAAAAAAAAAAAATGTGAGCCAATAAAACTATAAAAGAACAACAGGAAAAATTCCTTGCTTATACATTATTTTATACATTATTAAATATTTAATTAATTCATTTATTTTATCTTATTTTAAGTATTTTATTTGTTAACCTGTTTGAGAGAAAGGGAGAAAGAGCAAGAGCTAGCATAATCACGCCTGGGCCTTCTGCCATGTAAACGAAGTTCATATGTAAGCACCACTCTGTGTATCTGGTTTTAAGTGGGTACTGGTAGAACCCCAGGCCAGTAGGCTTTGCAAGCAAGCACCTTTCACTGATGAGCCATCTCCTGAGCCTTTATTTATTTTTTTTATTCATATACTCATATGTGCTTAGAATGCAAAATCTCTGTACCTTAAACAACCTAGTAGAATTTCATGGATGGAACAAATACGATTCAACTGTTTTCTGCTGTTGCCTTTTTCTTTTTACTAATAAAATCACCAAGTACTATATAAAAAAATAGTAAAATGTTTTCCTATTAAAGGCTAACCCAATGGAAATGACAGTCATCATCTAATAGGTTTAGTTAAAACCACAGAGCCAGAGGAGATGGTTTTGCACAGAAAGTGATGTCTATGGGAGGTGGGTCTGTCTGCATGATGGGCAATTGCCATAGGGAAAAAAGAGGAGCCATTGCAGACTGTAGGCACAGGTTTCCATATCTGAAAGTTTACCTTTTGACATATTGCTACTATTCAAAATTCAGTAAAAAGCAAAATTGGAAGAATTTCAAAATATCTCAGCTGAACTTTTAAGTGGATAATTAACAAAGACTAGATGAAAATATTCAGTCTACCATCTGCAGGTGAAATTAATTTGTCCAAATTATTTATCTTCTTTTCTTAATAAGTTAGACTTACTCCTGAAATGTATTTTGTCATCTGGAACTTGTTATTTGTATATACAAATATTATAATCATAGTTATATAAATGTACATATAATGTATATGAATGAATTATATAAAATTTTTCTTTATAACTAATTATCTGTTATATCATGTACGTATGTATGTGCATATATATATATATATATGTGTGTGTGTGTGTGTGTATATATATATATACATATATATATATACATATATATGTATATATATATAGAGAGACACAAGATTTTGTGTGTGCAAAGAAAGGTGGATGCACAAGAAATAGAAATTGTATAAAACTCATAATTTCATAATCTTAAAATCAGGTCATTTAACTATAAAATGAAATTGATAATTTCATAATCTTAAAATCAGGTCATTTAACTATAAAATGAAATTCATGCTATGAAGCATAAATTACATATAATTATGTGTCTCTTTTATGGGGTTTATAGATATGAACAGTATATACATAGAAAATAGTTCTCCATTTTTGCTAAACCCTATAAATCTAAACATCCAAGACGAAGAATTTTAAATTTCTTACACTTTTTCGCCATATGTAAGAATTATGACTTTCAGCCTCAGTCCTGTCTCGCCCGTGACTCTATCCACTATTGTCTTCATCCACTGCACTGAATCATAATACACTTACCTCTGCAGGCAGCTCCTCATACAACTTATATTCGGAGACCAACCTCTTTCCTTTGAATCCCAAATCACCTACCTCATCCTATATTGTCTAGTCTGAAATAATAGCACTCTGAGGCAGCAATCAAGACTTATATAGATTTTTCATTTACTTCTTGAGATAAACCTCAAGTCTGAATTACCAACAGATCCTTTTTACAATATAGAAAATGAGTCTTGGAAAGTATAAGGAACTTGCCAAAAGTTATGAGGCTGAATCGAGATAGAATGAGGTGTCACACACATGTTGCCAGACTTGGATCGGCCAGATACAGGTCATTCCCACCCACTTTTTCTAACTTGCTTATGTGAATTTCCCAATAATATTTAAAAGTTCCCCAGGTTAGAACTACATTTTCGTGACTTCAGTAATAACTGACTCCAGGGTTGAATTTTCACCCATGTACACTGAGCACAAGTTTATTTCTGTGAGTGAATTTGGATGGTTTCAAGAGCCATTGAATGAGATACTTTGCTCATGAGGAGACCTACAAACAACAAGAAAGTAGAAATTTTAGGTACATCATAAACCTCAAATTGAAATAAATAATGTTAATTGACATAACTAGATAACAAGTCAATCTTTTTTTTATTTGTTTTTTGTTTTGTTTTGTTTTTGTTTTTCAAGGTAGGGTCTCACTCTGGCTCAGGCTGATCTGGAATTCACTATGTAGTCTCAGGGTGGCCTCGAACTCTCCGCAATCCTCCTACCTCTGCCTCCCAAGTGCTGGAATTAAAAGCGGGCACCACCATGCCCAGCTAACAAGTCAACCTTTAAAACTTTGAGCTCTTATATATATATATATATATATATATATATATATATATATATATATATATATTTTGGAAATATTGAGATGTTAAAGTAATTGGTTGATATGTTTTCCTTTTCATATTACTGGTCAAGTACAAATAGGCCACTATTAATGTTCAGCATGAATACCTGAAAATAAAGCAGAATAATTACAATATGATAGATTCAATATTAAAATGTCACCATTTGTACCATTTGTGTTCATTCTATGCCCAGAGTTCAGGGTACATTTGTAAAATTTGCTCCTATCAACGCCAAAATAATAAAGGTAAATTGAAGTCAGGTTTTATGAGGAATGTTCTCTCCATATGCATAATAGGCACTTAGCTGATAATGAAGTTCCTGGGCAATATATTAAGTCTTTATGTATTACATAAAAGTCTATAATGAAGTAACTAAAACATAGTTATTGTAAGCATGAGCTGGATCAATGTTTGCTTTGTTGTAATTGAGACACTTCTATATCATCATTATTAATGATCTCATAAGCATCCAATTCTTTCCCACAGTTGAACTGAGAAATGGGCAATTTTTCAAGGCCATAAAAATTTTCTGTTGAGTTATAACTGCACCCATTATCTTAAATGAACTTATCCTTAGGGTCAAATAACTTTGCTATTATAAATAATGACATTTTTACCTCTACTGTCATAAATTGCAAGTAGTCCTAAGCAATACTTGAATCTATTAATCTATAAATACTGCCTAATTTAAATGTTTTTTTTTCCTTATTATTTATTAGCTATCTAATCTTTATTAGTCTGGATTTAGCTATAATAAATAAATGTTTCAGGAAGTTATGAAGAAAAAGGAAAATACTTCATACCTCAGTGTAGAGACTTACAATTGAAGATATGAAGGCCTGGACAAATATCTATGAATAAAAAGATAAGTGCAACATCCATATGACTTGATATGATGGGAAAATAAATTCACCAGGCTAAACTGTGTATGATATATTGAGACCAGAAGCTGCTCTTGGTTGGGTGGTTTCTACCAGCAATGAGAACCCGACTGCGACAAATAGTTAGGCCATGAGTTCCATGGTTTCTCCTGACTCTGCCTCCCTAATGCTGGTACTGCAGACATAAGTTGCCACACTTATGTGTGTGCCAAGCGCTTTACTAACTGAGACCAAATCATACCTCTGGAAATCAAGGCCACTTCCTCTTTACAGCTAAGCCTGAACGTGTCTGCCTCCTGTTCTTTCACTGAAAGTTACACCACATTGAAAGTTCCCAGATTAGCATTTGCAAGTATTAGAAACATACGAATGCTCACCTATCCACAGTCTAATCAAACATGTTTCAAATAGAAACGCAGTTTGGCTAATCAGTACCATGAGAAGCTAGTGTAACTTCACTGATTTGAAATATTTCATTCCTGTGGATTTGCGTTTTTATTTTAATTTTGTTTTTTTCTTTTATTTATGTATTTGAGAGCAACAGATAGACAGAAAGAGACAGAGAGAGAGAAAGAGTGGGCACACCAGGGCCTCCAGCCACTGCAAATGAACTACAGATGTGTGCGCCCCCTTATGCATCTGGCTAACTTGGGTTCTGGGGAATCAAGCCTTGAACCAGGGTCCTTAAGCTTCACAGGTAAGAGCTTAACCACTAAGCCATCCCTCCAGCCTGCTGTGGATTTGTTTTAATACCAACTTGGAAATCAGAAAATACAAATAGAAATAAATGTATGGCTTTACTTATGTAAAAATCATATTTGCATTAACCACGGTGTCTTGATTCAAAATATAGAACACTTTTTTGATTAATAGAATAAGAAATTATATCAGTTTATCATTAATATAGTTGAAAATATTATTAAAATTTGGATACTGGGATTCCACAATGTGATCAAATTCATAAGGAAAGCAATTTAAGGAAGAAAGGAAAACAGGAAGAAAAGGAGGGAAAGAAGGAGGCAGGCTGAGTAAAATTTACTCACAGTTCGAGGATACAGTCTGGCAAGGGAGGTGTGGAGACAAGACCTGCTCTCAGTAGAGAGGCAGGAATGTGAGGCAGCTAGCTGGTGACATTGTCTGAGCAGGCAGAAACCAGTAAAAGATCGATGCTGGTAGGAGTTCTCTCTTTCTCTTTTTCTTTTGCTCCACCTCTCCCTCTTCCCCCACCTTTTTTTTTTTTTTTTTTTTTTTTTTTGGTTTTGGGAAGTAGTGTCTCATCATTGCCCAGGCTGACCTGGAATTCACTCTGTAGTCTCAGGATGCCCTTGAACTCACAGCAATCCTCCTAACCTCTGCCTCCTGAGTGCTGGGTTTAAAGGCGTGCACCACACACCCGGCCTCTTTCCCTTTTTCATCCAGGCTGGAACAACAGCCCTTAGTATGGTGGTAACCACATTTAGGTAGAACTTTCTCTGAAGCTAAACCTCTGGAAATAGCCTCTTAGAACTACCCAAAGGTGAGCAACCAGTAAGTCGATAACGAGCACTAACCAAGAGATACATGTGATGGATGGAACGGCAGCCATCCATAAATGAGCTCACCCTGTCTGAACCCAGCTCTTCACCTCCCTTAGGTTTTATGCTTTTATTTGGTTGATGTTTTTAAATATAACTTTTCATCTGTGATGAAAATGAAAGTTCTGGCTGGAGAGATGGCTTAGCAGTTATGGTACCTGTTTGGTTCCTCAGGACCTGTATAATCCAGATGCCCAGGGTTGCACATGTGTCTAGAGCTCATTTGCAGTTGCTGAAGGCCCTGGCATGCCCATTCTCTCCTTTCCTCCCCTCTCCTCCCTTCCCCTTCCTTTTCCTCCTCTCTCTTCTTTCCTCTTCTCTCTCTCTTTCTCTCTTTCACTCTTAAATAAATAAATTAATTATTTTTTTAAATAATGTTCTTTTTCTAAGCAAGTTATCTTGTTTGTGTGTACTGACTGAATAGCAAAATAAGTGAATAACAAACTAATTTAAAAATATATATATAAACCATTGTTTCAAAGTGAGAAAACAGTTTGTTGCAACAACATGCTCACAGATAGGACCGGAGAGATGGTTTAGCAGTTAAGTTGCTTGCCAGTGAAGACTAAGACTCCAGGTTTGATTCTCCAGAACCCACATAAGCCGGATGTACATGGCGGCACGTGCATCTGGAGTTGTTTGCAGTAGCTAGAGGCCCTGGTGTGCCCATTCTCTTTCCCTCTCTCTCTCCCTTTCTCTCTAGTAAATAAATAAATAAACAGTTTTTTTTTAAGTTCTCATAGATAACTGATGAATAGCAGATGTTTCTAGCATTCTGAGGTTACAGACTCAGACATTAAAATTAAAATTGTTCATTATACTCTATTTAAATGGATATATTACTAACTAAATGTATTCCAAAGATTACACAAATAACTTCTCAACTTACCAAACATAAGAAATATATCCAAAACTCCTGATTATATATATATATATTATATATATATATATATATATGTATATATATATATATATATATGTGTGTGTGTGTGTGTGTGTGTGTGTGTGTGTGTGTGTGTAATCAGGAGTACATATATATATATGTAATTTTTAATCACATGTGTGTGATGTATGTGAACGTGTGTGGGCAGGTGCATTCAGTCCAGAGCTCATGTGTGGAGTTAGCAGACTACTTTGGGTGTTGGGCATTGCTCATATTGATATGTAAGTGAGTGGGTCAGAATACATTCTGGTATATAAATTTAGGGATTTAACATAGAAAGCAGTCCATCTGAACTAAGACATGAGGGCATGAACAACGCATCCCTGGTGAAGAGACACTAAGACCCTGGGTGACTAGTCAGTACCAATGACACTGCTGGCCCTGAAGTCTTGATCTGAGAGGCAGTGAGACACAAGAAAGGGATAATAATTAGAAATTAAATTTTAAAGCACGGGGTATTGGCATTTAGCATTTTAATGACACTTCCCAATCTACTGTCACAGAAATAAATTATCAAGAAATTAGATTATTGGAACAAAGGGAGTTTTAAAAGTTTTAGCAACCAGAATTTTAGAAAAAAACATAATCCACAAAGAACTGAGATCATCAAGCAACCGTGGTTAGATTCATGTATTTAAATATATGCATGTCTTTATGCAAATGCATGAGTATATGTATGTCATGTACATGTGTTTAAGTGTGTGCATATTCAGAACACACAGTTCCTCTTTGAGAAGCTTTCACCTTCTCTAAATAGGAGTTTGTCATTCCTTCTGTCTTTCTGTTTGAGTCTTTTTGGCCTATGCCTAAGTATCTTTTAAACTCAATTTTGCTACATACTGACCAGTTTAGAAATTCTTTTCTCTGGCATAAGCCGAGGGTACCATCTTCACCTGAGTAGAAATCAGAAGAAAGAATTCCCTGTTGGCCACAGGGTAATGCGGTGAGCTATGCGTTCAGCCAGAAACGACAGTGTCAGCTTGTCATTTACATCTTAGCATTTGTAGTGATTCAAGAAGTTACTTTCATTACAAGTAAAGTAATAAATAAAATAAAACAAAACAAAGTCAAAATAAAAACATAAAATTCCAATTTAACATGCACAATTGATTTCTAAGAATATTTAGAATCTTATAATTTATATTTTTAATGAAAGCCAACAATGTGCCATTTTAGCTAAATGCAGCATTCATATTTACATGAGAAATGTACATGCCTACTTGGAAAGAATTATTCTGCAATATTAAAAAAAATTACTAAGTAAAAATAATTTTAATTTAATTATAGTTTGCCCCAGTAAAGCAAGAGCACTAGGTAGAACTAATGTTAAAGCAGAAGGCATATATCTTGCCTCCCTACCCTAGCCACAAAATAGCAAGTGATTTCAAAATGTCCTTTAAACATTTAAATATCTTTTTTACTGTCTTTAGCATATCTTTGACTTTAGAGATCAGCTTTATAAGTATTTGCAATGTAATTAAATTGGTATACTCAGTTACTTTATCTGACCCTAACAATGTTTGAAATACATATCTTTAAAATATTTCAAAATTGTATATGATTTAATGAGATATCCATGTTTATAAAAATTGTAGCTTCCACCAAGCAAAAATTGAGATAGAGTAGCATTTATTCTCAGGGTCTTTCATAAGGAACAGTAACAGACTTCTGTGCAAGTTGAATGAATTTCAAATTAATTTAACTTCTGTCAAATTTATTAAGGTTTTTTTTCCCTTAAGATATTGATAAAGAAATTATTTTATAGATCACTACAAAAGAGATTCACACTGTCTGTTGGAGGGAGGGCAAGATCGGGGTTAATGTTTGGAGCACACATTTGAGCTTAAAAACCACAGCTCCAAACCACAATACAAACCTGCTTACATCAAGTTTGTGTTAAAAAAAAAATAGTTTCTTCTGACAAAATGAATAAAAGTAAAAAATATAAAAAAAATCTCAAAAATAAAAATGGAGGGCTAGAGAGATGGCTTAGTGGTTAAGTGCTTGCCTGTGTAGCCTAAGGACCCCCGGTTTGAGGCTCAATTCCCCAGGACCCACATTAGCCAGATGCACAAGGGGGTGCACGCGTCTGGAGTTTGTTTCCAGTGGCTGGAGGCCCTGGTCCATTCTCTGTCTCTCTGCCTCTTTTTCTCTCTGTCTGTCACTCTCAAATAAATCAATAAAAATACCAAAAAGAAAAAAAAAATTAAAATAAAATAAAATAAAAATAAAAATGGAAACTTCCATTTTACCCACACAACCACCCTACATTACATTTAATTAATTTATATTTCTTAATAATTTATTTTATATCTCTCCTCATTATTATCTGAATTTTTATTAATTTGCAAGTGGGCATGGAATATATTAGATATGTCTCTTTCTATATATATACATATATATATATACACACACATATAGTATTTTCTCATATTAAATCTATTCTTATCGTTTATTAAGTGCTACATAATTTTAATTAAATTTATTTGTAGACAGAAAGATGTAAAATTATTAATCCCTCAATGATCCATTTATGTAGTGAAAGTGTGAAAAAATGTGAATAAATAAATTATGAATAAATAAGATAGAGTACAGATAGTCCAGGTAAACATATCTGTAGATACAAGGCATCATTCTAAGACAAAATGATTCTTGTTTATTAGGTCAGTATCCAAAGGCACATAAATTAATATGAAAATATACTTGTTGATTACCGTTTCAATAGTCTTTTCATAATAATATATTCTTTATTTTCTCTACTTAGGTAATCCACTGAAAGTTGAAAGTAAAATAATTGAAAATAGGGTTTAAATTAGCATAAGCAGTTTAAGGTCAAACAGATTTGCATGAGGAAATGAATGAAACAGTATGTAACAAGCGAAAGCAATGATGTTTTTCTTTGCTGAGACTATAATAGGAAGGTCTTATTGCAAACACAGTAAGATATTACTTAAACTCACATGATTATTGCTGCAGATCTCATGCTACTTGCCAGTCCCTGCTGAGAGTCATGGACTAGCACTCTTGTATGACAAGATGCTTACACGTAACATGGTCTTTTGTACAAGTCTGAACCTGTGACAGGCTTTTCATACACATTATTCTATGAAGCGGTCAACACCGTCTCGAGTACCACATTATTATTACTTTTTTTTAAATTCCAGTCCCTAAACAACAAATGGGCATGTGTGAATTGCCCCGTGCAGAAGTTGGACAATGATAAGTTCAAGTTCCCCTTTTTCCAGTTCTACACGTTCTCTTACTCTCATGGCTGAAAAAAGCCATGCCTCAAAGAGGGAGAAAAAAAAAAAAAATTAGGAACAAGTTGACCTCCCCCAGTCATTGTAAGTAAATATACTATAAAAATACCTCAGGCTGGAGAGATGGTGTGGTGGTTTGATTTAGGTGTCCCCCATAAACTCAGCTGTTCTGGATGCTAGGTTCTCCAGCTGATTGGAAATTAATGCCTCCTAGAGGTGGTGTATTGTTGGAGGCAGGCTTATGGGTGTTACAGCCAGTTTCCCCATGCCAGTATTTGGCACACTTTCTTGTTCCTGTTGTCCACCTGATGTTGGCCAGGGGGTGATGTCCACCCTCTGCTCATGTCGTCGTTTTCCCCTGCCATCGTGAAGCCTGCTTCAAGCCTGCAAGCCAAAATAAACCTCTATTTCCCACAACCTGCTCTTGGCTGGGTGATTTCTACCAGCAATGTGGACCTGACTGCAGCAGATGGCTTGGTAGTTCAAGCACTTCCTTGTAAAGCCTAAGCTTTCATGTTCTGTTCCCCAGACCCCATGTAACCCTGATGCATGTGCAAGGTCACACATGCATACAAGGTGGTACATGTGTCTAGAGTTCAGTAACAATGGCTGGAGGCCCTGGGGTACCAATTCTCTCTCTCTCTCAAAAAAAAAAAAAAGAAAGAAAGAAAGACAGACAGACAGACAGACAGAAAGAAAGAAAGAGCGAAAGAAAGGAAGAAAGAAAAAAGAAAGAAGGAAAAAAAGAAAGAAAGAGGCTAATCTATTGGTTTTGCTTCAAAAAAATGCCTCAGTTATGTGGAAGAACATTTCCATATACAATGAGATATTTGGAATACTCACAGAATTCAGACAATTAAGAATATAAACTACCCATACAGGTTATTTTGCTATGATGGAGTTTAAAATAAATATCAAAGGCAACATTTAAAGGTATTGGTCATATCTTTGCAACTATACTTAATTTACATAGTAATTGTAAAATGCAAACATTGCCTAAACTAGAGATTACCCATTTCTAACCTGTCTTCCTGAAGTTCAGTTTCAGTGGCTGGAGGGTATGTTTGCCTAGTGTGAGTGTGACCCTGGGTTCATAAAAGGTTTCATTTTAAAAACATCCCGGCATACAGGTAAATATAGCAAAACCATACTGAAACTATCCTTTCTTATGAGAACTTAATCAAAATTATCAAGGAAATTTATATTCTAAAATCTGATTGTTTCTTTGGGTTCTTTTTTTCTTTCTTTCTTTTTTGAGGCATGGTCTCTAGCCCAGGCTTGGAATGTATTCTGTAGCCCCAGGCTAGCCTTGAACTCATGGCATTCCTTCCTATCTCAGTGTCCAAATTCAGGAAATGCTAGCAAGTAATAAGAAGGAAAGAAAGAACGAAAGAAAGGAAGAAAGAAAGAAAGAAAGAAACAAACAAACAAACAAAGAAGAAAGAAAGAAGAAAGAAATCACTTGGAAGTTTGAAGGAGGGCAGGATCCACTGCAGTGTGATGGAGTGTGGAGGAAGCAGCAGGGGTACATCTGGGCGTGACTGGGTTCACAGGGACACATGTGTTCATAGGGAACACAGCACCGTTCATGAAGGGAGCCGGCGCCTGTGCCGTGGAAGAGGAAAACTATATCTTGAACCTTGAAAGCTACCATGATTCTATATTCCTTACGAAGAGACACCGAAAACATTTGGTTCAGAAGAGCATAATGCATTCAATTATGAATCATGTAAAAGATATGGCTTGGCCTTCACACAAAAATCAATATAGTCAGGAGTCAAAATTGTCAATAGCTGACAACTGCACAGAAAGAAATGTCATAGAGCCGATGAGTACAGTAAATAAACATGCTGCTGCTGACACTGGGTGAGATGCCCAGCTGACCTGACTACTAATGAGCGCGCCAGCCATAAGATTTACCTAACTCTACTCTTCCTGGTACGGGATACGGTCGCTATTTCTCTCGCGAATGTTTCATTTGAACCCATGATAACCCCTTTCTCCATAGCAGTCAAAATTAAAACACTGACATTTCTGGACTAAACAGGTATAGCTTTTAGTTTAAATCTTAGAAGTAAAGCAGCTTACTCAGTGAGTTTTAACCAATTATTGCCAAAGCTCAAAGAAAACCAGCTGAGATGACAGTCATTGACGTGATTATGGGGGTTCTCTAGCAAAGTTTTCATAGTGGGAAATGTTACAGATAAATTCATCAGAGACAGCAGAATAGATTGCAAAAGAATCTAGTTAAGCGTTATTATAGGGAAATTGCACATTTCATCTATTCAAACATTATTGCTTTGTTTTGGAGTTTAGGTTCAAATAAGCTGTATGGTATAAAATTTTCAAAAGACATTTTCTATATGAAACTAGCTAGGTCAAAAAAATAAACTTTCATCAGCAGAAAAACTGTTTAGCTAACTATTTGGAACCTTCACTGGAAGCAGACAGAGCACAGGAATCAAACTCTATCAATTGTATGATAAATAGCTCAGGCAGTGGTACCTTCCAGCCAAGGATGGTCAGACAAGAAGCACATTCACTACACATTTTTGTCTGTTACAGCCCTGAGATTGGGAGTTTGAAGTGAAGGTCACATTCATGAGGTTAGAAAAAATAAAATAAAATTATATATATATATACATCTTTTTCACTTCAGTTTCACTTTGATTCAAGCAGTGACTAATCCCCCATCCAAGAAGCTCCCTTTCCTCAATCCATATGTGTATAAATATCAAAATTCCAGGTTGAGTTCTGTTCAGCAGTTAAGCTAATTAAAAAACTTTGACACTCACTGGGTTCTTTCTTCCTCTGAAGCCACAAGCCTCATTCTGGCAGGAGTTCCCAAGGGAGCAAACAGAATGCACTGAGTAGTTTGTAAACAAATGGTAAATTATATAAAAGGGCAAATAAGACACATCCCAGCACACGTAGTCAAACGGGGGTGACACAGGGCAGGCAGGCCAGTAACATGCCTTAATAATTGGAATAAAATTACAGGTTTTTTTTTAAATAATTTTAAAAGAGGCTCATTCACTGGGAGAGAAGACATCCCTGGTACTGAGAACCAAGCCAGAATGCAATGGATAGGAAGGCCATAGACTGCAGAGAAGTTCCCACCCACCTTTGGCCTAGAAGACTGGCTACGCCCATGCAGAACCCCTAAGCAAACTAGGTTTATGTTCTTTAATCCACGCAGCTCTCACTCTCAGAGAATCTTCTTTGTTATACAAAAAGCATTCAAAGGGGAAAATGTGGCGGGGGGGAGTACTACCATGGGATTTTTTTTATAATCATGGAAGTTGTTAATAAAAATAATTTGAAAAAAAAAAAAGAAAGCAATGAAAAAAAGGTGAAAACTAAGATTCATTAACAAGACAAGAAAAAGTAACCCATCTCTATTACACCTGCTCGGGCCATGAGACGCTTCAGAAGTGACGGGTACACATGAGGCTTCTCTCACTGCTAGTCTGGAAACCAGCTCTAGGCAGATGGTGATAAGCACTCAGGACTTCCAAAAGGCCTCCAAGCAGCAATTCAGAGACTGCAGACAGCTTATCAGGCTCAGGGAACACTGAAGAGGGGGGTGGAAAAACTGAAAAGGTGGAAGGAGAACAGTGTGTCATTGCCACCACTCCTGAGTCCGACTAATGCATTCCTGACCCCACAGGGAACACCAATAGCCTCACTGAGGAGGGCCTTCAGCGCAGCGGGGCAGGTGGAGAAAGGACATCAGAGTACAACCGGACAGGAATATGGACAATGCCGGATAGGGCCATACAATGAAACTCATGACCAACTGAAAACTAGTAGAGGGACAAGGAGTAAGGGATAGGGAAAAGACAGAGGTGAAACGACTATGATGTAAATACACTTTGTACATACATAAAAATTGTCAAAAAATGGGAGAGAGACTAGCTGTGTAGAAGCTGGACTCGGTAGAGGAGACATGTGAGGGGCGGGGGGGTGAGAGGGGCCTGTGACTGCAGCATATTGTATACACGGAAGGGTATTGCCCACAAAAGCTAGAAAGGAAAGATGGACGTGAGGAAGAAAGTCCCGACTTAGAGGTGTATGGTTGCCTTGAAGACTGAGAAGCCGCACAGCTGAGTGGGGACGAAGATGGCTGGGGCTCTGGGAGTTGAGCCAAACACGCTGAAGCTGGCAGTTACTGATGGTTGCTTCTGTGTTCAGCCTGCGCCGTTCCTGTTCTTTCCTCAACACAAAGGATTTCCAGCTACTATTAAAGAATTCTCCATTACACAATCAATCTCCCAAAGACACCTTCAATTATAGGCAGAGCCAGCCCCAACACACTGAAACCCCCAAGTTTAGCATTAAGCTGAGCCCCACTAACGGGTGCTGCTCTTGCTTGTGTGTAAGCCTGCTTGCTGTTTCTGTCTTTGTAGTAATTCTGATTCCTGCCCAATAAAGCTGGTTACATGCATTTGAAAAAGATCAACTTCACATGGGCATTTATCTACTTAGACTAAAATTTAGCAAAAAAAAATACCTATGACTTTTGATGTAATTTTTATTTTGATAAATTTTATTGATTTTTTTTTTTTTTTGTTAGCCAGGTCCTTAAGACTTTAGATCCTCTTTATTCAAAAGAAAGATATTTCAAAGGAGAGGAGAGCTGTAGTAATATCTTTCAAAGATTAAAATTTAGAAATTCTATAAAAGACCAAGATGCTCAATATACCTTAGTAAAAGCCAAAAGACAAGGTGTTAAGACAGTAGTAAACATTTACACTCCCGGGAACACATTATCAATATATATGAAGCAAGAACTAAATGAATCAGTCAGAAATAGGCAGGTTTGTAATAACAGCTGGACACTATGATACCTATTTCTCACTACTCTACATGATGAGCAGACAGTTAAGTAAGTAAGGTAAAAGACAATTCAGTAAGACAAGCAGGAATGTAGAGAAGATTATACTTCAGTGCCTGCAGTAGACACATTCCTCAAGTGCCATGGGACGTTTTCTAGGGGAGACCAGATGTTAGGCCACCAATAAAGCCTCAATAGATCTAACAAAATTAAGAGCATACAAAATATCTTTTTCTTACTATAAAGGGGCTGAGTTAAAAATAAATAACAAGCATAGAGCAAGTGGTATTCCTCAGTAATAGAATACTTGCCAATCATACGCAAGTTTATGGGTTGGATTCTTGACACCACCAATCTAAACATATATAAAATTCTAAAATGGTAGAAATTAAACTATAGTCAATCTTTTTGTAGCTGAATCAGTTAAATGTTTGGCACACTATTTCTGTATTTATTTTTAATTTATGTGTATGCATAAAGATCTCAACATATGTTATTAACATCTCATGGTTTACTTACATTAGATAGTATAGTATCTCTCTGTGGTAGCTTGAATTCATCTTTCCCCCACCCCCTGCCATAGATACAGATGTTTTATTACAGATTTTAACTTGGATTTCCTGCCACCTGGCTAGAAGTGTCACTGGAAGAAGATGCTGAGGTCCAGCCTTAGGAATGTTTTGGGGCAGGTCCTAACTCCAGCCCACAGGCATAAGAGAGCAGGCTGCTCTCTGGCCTGGCTCCCTGTTGTGTGATGTCTGTTTGTGCTTGCTTGAGGTTGCTTTTTGATAGTTTCCCTCAGCTTGGATTTATGAAAGGGAGCAAACTTCTACTACCGCTAATGGAAATTCTCCCTTGATCTCTAAGCTGAAGTGAACTCTTCCTCCTACACACTGCGTCTGATTTGGACGTTCATCCCATCATATATATGTAAAAGCTGGCTGCAGTACAGTTTCACAAACCCTTCATTCTTATGTTCTCCATGCATGACGTGAGGTATATATGACCCTGCTTACAGTCGTTACGTAAGATACGTTTTCCTTTCCCTCCAATCTAATTAATTTCTTATAGCTTCAGTTTTGATATTTATATTATTTATATGTTTATTTTCTGTTAATAAATTTATCTTTGCCTTTATATTTAAGTGTCTATTTTCTAAAATAAATGCTATTCTTTGAATGCAAATTTGGGGAATGACTAATGTAAACATCTTTCCAGTCCACGAAGTATGTCATAAATCTGCATTGTATTGGTTTTTCAAGGTAGGATCTCACACTATCTCAGGCTGACCTGGAATTTGCGATGTAGTCTCAGGCTGGCCTCAAACTCACAGCACTCCTCCTACCTTATCCTACCTTGGCATCCTGAGTGCTAGGATTAAAGATGCGTGCTACCACAACCAGCATCAAGATATATCTTGTTCTTAGAGTTTATTTTTACTTATATACTTTGGAGTAGCTTGCTTTTATCATATCCCTTTTACATTCATCTATAATCTGGATAGGGAAATTATGTTTGTTTTATAAAATGATGCTACTTTGCAAAATGTTTACAGATTTTTAAAAATATTTTATCAGAGATCTAATAACACTTGTGTTGGATTGCTTCATTGTCTCACAAATCCTTGATACTGTTTAATTTTCCAAATTTTATTTTTATGAGATTAGATATATTATTGATGTTTGTGTTCATTACCTTATTTTATATAGTCTGATATTACTTTAATACTTTCCAGTATTTCAGTTTTTTTTTTTTTTTTTTTCATTTCTGGTGCTAGGTATCAAACCGAGAGCATATGAGGACTATAATTAAATTAAATGCCCATGTTGTGCACATGGTCCATTCTCTAGGGTATATCATATAGAAGGACATAAAGGAAATCTCAACAGATTTAAAATGATAAAGATTATACAAGTCCAGGGCTGGAGAGATAGCTTAGTGGTTAAACTCTTGCCTGTAAAGCCTAAGGACCCCAGTTCGAGGCTCGTATTACCCCGGACCCATGTTAGCCAGATGCACAAGAGAGCGCATGCATCTGGAGTCGTTTACAGTGGCTGGAGGCCTTGGCCGGCCCATTCTCTCTCTCTATCTGCCTCTTTCTCTCTCTGTCTGTTGCTCTCAAATAAATAAATAAAAATAACAAAATAAAAAATAAAAAAAAATTATACAATTCCATTGAGATATATGTTTTAGCAGTTGTAGAATTTCCAAAATAGTGTCCATCTCTACCTAAGCTTTCCAATATATTCACTCATTAGGTCAAACATTTTTTTTTTTTTTTTGAGGTAGGGTTTCACTCAGGCCCAGGCTAACCTGGAATTCATTATGTAGTCTCAGGATGGCCTTGAACTCATGGCAGTCCTCCTACCTCTGCCTCCCAAGTGCTGAGATTAAAGGCATGCGCCACCACGCCCGGCTGCCATATCTCTTTTTTGTCTCAATTTTATTAAACACTTTCCATGATTATAAAAATAATATCCCATGGTAATATCCCCTCCCCCCTTTACCCCTTTGAAATTCCCTTCTCCATCACATCCACTCCCCATCTCAATAAATCTCTCCTCTATTTGGATGCCATGATCCTTCCCTCCTCTTATGATGGGCATATGTAGGTAATGTCAGGCATTATGAGGTCATGGATATCAAGGCCAATATTTTGTCTGGAGGGAGCACGTTGTAAGGAGTCCAACCCTTCCTTTGTCTCTTACATTCTTTCTGCCACCATTTCCACATTAGACCCTGAGCCTTGGAAGGTGTGATTGAGATGTTACTCAGTACTCTAGTTACTTCTTTCCAGCACCATGATACCTTCTGAGTTGTCTCAAGGTCACTGCCATCTGAAAGGAGAAGATTCTCTATCCAAAGTGAGAGTAGCATTAATATAAGGGTATGAATATTAAGAGAAGTGCTTACTGGGCAGTTTGATAAGCATAGTATATACCCTAATCCAGACATTAGCAGATGTTACAACCCGAGGACTCATGACTACCCCTGTTTTAAGTTTTCAGTATCAGGGATGTATTCCCTCCTTCAGAGTGGGCCTCCAGTCCAACTGGAAGGCAGTTGATTACCATCATGACAGACGTGCCACTATTGCACCCATTGGCTCATTTGGCCCGGGTGGCCTATTATAAGGCATGCAGTGTCCTCTGCTGAGTATCTTCAGTGGTGGTGTATCTTTTTCCCATTGAACTACATGTAGAATGGCTTCTTCCAGCTTTCTGTCAGCTGGTCTACATGAAGGAGGTTATCAGCTCAGTTCCAGCAGGAATTCTCAGTGGCCTTTCAGCACAAGTATGTGGAGTCTTCAGCAATAGGGTCTTACCATCTATTCCTGGTGGGAAACCAAGGGACTGGACAATGGCCTATAATGTTTTGGGGGCATCAGGGACCTCCCTGGCCAACAACTCACTGGAAGGTATCCCATCCCGGGCACCAAAAGTTTTCTAGCAACAATCTACAGCTCCTGAGTGTTCCATTGTCCAAAACCGAAGGATTCCATTTGATTTATTTATATCCTCTCAGATTTTGATTAGCCCTCCCTCCACCTTTACTTTACTCAATCTCCTCCCCTGACCTCACTTTAGGCCTTTTCACCCCCATTAATCTATTCTTCTACTTACATATATACAATCCCAACCTACTAAGTACCCTCCTCCCTTCCCTTCTCTTCCTTTTGTATCTCGTTTTTATTTACTGGCATCTGCTACTGAATTTTTTCCTTCTCACACAGAAGCCCAATCACCTGTAGCTAGGAGCCACATATAAGAGAGAACATATGGCTCTTGGCTTTCTGGGCCTGGGTTACCTCACCTAGTATAATCATTTCCAGGTCCATCCATTTTTCTGCAAATTTCATAACTTCATTTTTTTCTACTGTTGTGTAGAACTCCATTGTATAAATATGACACATCTTCATTATCCACTCATCAGTTGAGGGACATTCAGGCTGGTTCCATTTCCCAGCTATTATAAATAGAGCAGCAATAAACATGGTTGAGCATATACTTCTAAGGAAATGAGATGAGTCCTTTGGATATACGCCTAGGAGTGCTATAGCTAGGTCATATGGTAGATCAATCTTTAGCTGTTTTAGGAACCTCCACACTGATTTCCACAATGGCTGGACCAGATTGCATTCCCACCAACAGTGTAGAAGGGTTCCTCTTTTTCCACATCCCTGCCAACATTTAAGAACATTTGTTTTCATGATGGTAGCCAATCTGACAGGAGTGAGATAGAATCTCAATGTAGTTTTAATCTGCATTTCCCTAATGACTAGGGACTTACAACATTTTTTTTGATGTTTATATGCCATCTGTATTTCTTCTTTGAAAACTCTCTATTTAGCTCCATAGCCCATTTTTTGATTAGCTTGTTTGATTTATTATTTAACTTTTTGAGTTCATTGTATATCGCAGATATTAATACTCTGTCAGATATATAGCTGGCAAAGATTTTTTCCCATTCTGTAGGTTGCCTCTTTGCTTTTTTCACCATGTCCTCTGCTGTGCAAAATCTTTGTAATTTCATTAGGTCCCAGTGATTAATCTGTCGTTTTATTGCCTGAGCAATTGGGGTTGTATTCAGAAAGTCTTTTCCAAGACCAATATGTTGGAGGCTTTCCCCTACTTTTGCCTCTAGCAGTTTCAGAGTTTCAGGTCTGATGTTAAGGTCTTTAATCCATTTGGACTTGATTCTTGTACATGGAGAGAGAGAAAAATCTATTTTCATACTTCTACAGATACATATCCAATTTTCTGAACACCATTTGCTGAAAAGACTGCCTTTTCTCCAACGAGTATTTTTGGCATTTTTATTGAATATCAGGTGGCTATAGCTGCTTGGACTTACATCTGGGTTCCTTATTCTGTTCCATTGATCTACATGTCTGTGTATGTGTCAGTTCCATGCTGTTTTTGTTACTATGGCTCTGTAGTATAGGTTAAAATCAGGTATGGTGATACCACCAGCCTTATTTTTGTTGCTCAGTATTATTTTAGATATTCGATGTTTTTTGTGATTCCAAATGAATTTTTGGATTGCTTTTTTCTATTTCCATGAAGAATGCCTTTGGAATTTTGATGGGGATTGCATTCAATGTGTAGATTGCTTTTGGTAAGATTGCCATTTTCACAATATTGATTCTTCCCATCCATGAACAAGTGATGTTTTTCCACTTCCTAGTGTCTTCTGCAATTTCTCACTTGAGTGTTTTAAACTTTTCATTTTAGAGATTATTTGCTTCCTTGGTTAGGTTTATTCCAAGGTACTTTATTTTCTTTGATGTAATTGTGAATGGGAGTGATTCTCTGATTTCATCCTCTGTGTGTTTGTTGTTAGTATATATGAATGCTACTGATTTCTGTGTATTTATTTTATATCCTTCTACATGGCTGTAGGTTTTTATCAGCTCTGACAGTTTGCTAGTAGAGTCTTTAAGGTACTTTATATATAGAATTATGTAATCTGCAAATAATGATAACTTAATTTCTTCTTTCTCAATTTGTATTCCTTTTATGGGTGTCTCTTGCCTTATTGCTATGGCTAAGACTTTCAGTACTATATTAAATAAAAGTGGGGACATTGCACACTCTTGTCTTGTTCCTGATTTTAGTGGAAAAGCTTCCAGTTTTTCCCCATTTAATAATATGTTGGCTGTAGGCTTGTCATAAATAGCCTTTATTATACAGAGATATGTTGCTTCGATTCCCAGTCCCTGTAGGACTTTTATCATGAAGGGATGTTGGATTTTGTCAAATGCTTTCTCTGAGTCTAATGAGATGATCATGTGATTTTTATCTTTCATCCATTTATATAATGTATTAAATTTATAGATTTGTGTATATTGAACCATCCCTGAATCTCAAGGATAAAGCCTACTTGGTCAGGGTGAATGGTCTTTATGATATATTCTTGTATTCTGTTTGCCAATATTTTCTTGAGAATTTTTTCATCTATGTTCATGAGGAAGATTCGTCTGTAATTTTCTTTTTTTGTTCTATCTTTGTCTGGTTTTGGTATTAGGGTGATGCTGGCTGCATAGAAGGAGTTTGGTAGAATTCCTTCTTTTTCTATTTCATGGAAAAGCTAAAGAAGCAATGGTGTTAGCGCTTTCTTGAAGGTCTGGTAAAATTCAGCAGTGAATTCATCTGGACCTGGGATTTTTTTTTAGTTGGGAGATTTTTGATAACTGTATGGATCTCCATGCTTGTTATAGGTCTATTTAAGTGGTTAATCTCATCTTGATTTAATTTAGGTAGGTTATATAAATCAAGGAAATCATCCATTTCTTCCAGATTTTCCTACTTTGTGGAGTATATGTTTTTATAGTATGTCCCTATGATTTTTTGAATTTCTTTGGCATCTGTTGTGATGTTACCTTTTTCATCTCTAATTTTAGTAATTTGTGTCTCTTCTCTCTTTCTTTTGGTCAGATTTGCTAAGGGTTTATCAATCTTGTTTATCCTTTCAAAGAACCAACTCTTTGTTTCATTGATTCTTTGTATTGTTTTTTTAGTTTCTCTTTTATTAATTTCTGCCCTAATCTTTATTATTTATTCCCATCTACTGATTTTTGGTTTGCCTTGTTTTTCTTTTTCAAAGGCTTTTAGGTGAAGCATTAGGTCATTTACTTGTGACCTTTCTAATTTCTTAATATAGGCACGTAAATCTATAAATTTACCTCTTAGAACTGCCTTCATTTTGTCCCAAAGATTTTTGTATGTTGTGTTCTCATTATCATTTGACTCTATAAATTTTTTTTTATTTCCTTCTTGATTTCTTTATTGACCCATTCATCATTTAGTAGTATATTGTTTAGTTTCCATGATTTTGTGTATGCTCTATAGCCTTTCTTGCTATTGATTTGTAGTTTTATTCCATTGTGATCATATAGAATGCAAGGAATTATTTCGATTTTTCTGTATTTGTTAAGATTTGTTTTGTGTCCTAGTATATGGTCTATTTTACAAAATGTTCCATGTGCTGCTGAAAAGAAAGTATACTCTGCAGCATTTGGATGAAATGTCCTGTATATATCTGTTAGATTCAGTCCTTCTATGACCTCATTTAGTCCAGATGTCTCTTTGTTTATTTTTTCCTGGGATGACCTGTCAATTAATGAGTGTGGGGCGTTGAAGTCACCCACTACCACTGTGTTTGGTGTTATCTGTGACCTTGGTTCCAATAGCGTTTTTTAAATGAATTTGTGCATCCCCATGTAAGATGCATAAATGTTTAGGATTGTAATGTCCTCCTGTTGGAGGGTGCCTTTAATCAATATATAGTGGCCTTCCTTATCTTTCTTGACTAATGTTGGACTGAAGTCTACCTTGTCAGATATTAGGATAGTAACCCCTGCTTGTTTTCTCTAGGTCCATTTGCTTGAAAGACCATTTTTCAACCTTCCACCCTAAGATAGTGTCCATCCTTTGTAGAAAGGTGGGTTTCTTGGAGGCAACAAATTGAAGGATCCTGCTTTTTAACCCAGTCTGAAAACCTAAGTCTTTTGGTTGGGGCATTGAGGCTGTTGATATTAAGTGATATTATTGAAAGGTGTGTGTTTATGTTTGCCATTTTTTTTTTTGTAGTTCTTCCAGTTTTACTTTTGCTCATTTGTGTTAACTAGTATTTGAGTATTGTTTGCTTTTGCCCTGTTCCTTATATGTGTGCTTTTCTCTTTCTTCAGCATGGAGGATTCTTTCAAGTATTTTCTGTAGAATTGGTTTTGTCTTCCAGTATTCCTTAGGATGCTTTGTTGTGAAATGTCCTTGTTTCTGTCTATTTGAATGGATATCTTCACAGGATAAAGTAACCTTGGTTGACAGTTGTTAGCTTTCAGAACTTGGAATACATCAGTCCACACCCTTCTAGCTTTTAAAGTTTGTGTTGAGGAATCTGCTGTAATCCTGATAGGCTTGCCTTTGTAGGTAACTTGGTTTTTCTCTCTGACTGCTTTCAATATTTTTTTCTTTGTTTTGTATGTTTGCTTGTTTGATTATAATATGGCAAGGAGAGGTTCTTTCCATGTTTTGTCTGGCTGGTGTTCTAAAGGATTCCTGTATCTGCATTGGCACCTCTTTCACAATTTGTGGGAAGTTTTCTTCTATGATTTTGTTGAAGACACCAATTATGCCTTTGGAGTGAAATTCTTCTCCTTCTACAATGCCCTGAATTGTTATGTTTGATCTTTTCATAGTGTCCCAAATATCTTGAAATGCCCACTCATACTTTTCTATAAGTTTGTCTTTCTCTTTGTTGGACTATATTAGATCTGCCACCTGGTCGTCTAGCTTAGATTTTCTGTCCTCTCCTTCATCCATTCTACTGGTGAGATTTTCTACAGTTTTTTTATTTCATTAGCTGTGTTCTTTATTGCTAGTAATTCTAACTGTTTTTTCTTTATTATTTCTATTTCCTTATTTATGTTTAGGATTGACCTCTTTATTTCATTAAATTGGCTTTCTGTTTTTTCTTTGCTTCCTTTGAATTCTTTTTGAGTTCTTTGAGCATATCTATAATCATTTTTTGAAATATTTCTCAGGCATTTCCTCTAACTCATTCTCAGTAGAGGTCATTTCTGTTGCATTAGTAATTTTTGGTGGATTTATATTGTCTTAATTTTTGGTGTTTCTTGTGTTATAATGTGTATAATTTTGCATCATGGATTATTTAATGATTGGATTTTCCAGTTAGCTGGGTATTATGAGATGTATCAATCAATCTGATGTTATATATCTTCAGGGTAGGAGATTAAGGCACTAGGTGTGGCTCTGAAGACTCTCAGAGTATGTACAAAAGTGACTCTAGGTGTTGGGTGTGCCTGCAATGAGAGTATTCAAGTAGGCTAGGAGGAACAAAACACAGGCAGATTCTATAATTTAACTAAACAATGTACACTGTCAAGGAAAGATATCTCAGAGTATTTATCCAAGAGTAGGTATTATGACAACCAGATCCTCTGTCTGTTCCTTAGGCTGTGTGGTGCCTCACCCACTCCCTTAAACCTGACAACAAGGTGGTTAAGATTTCTGGTCTGTAGAGGGTTCCAAGTCAGCTTGGTGCCAAGGGGGGACCCTTACCTAATGTATAACAGAAGAGTAAACAAAGCCACTATAATTCAAGAAGCAACAAATAGCAAGCCCAAAATACAGCTTATTTTAAAATGGCAAATTTGACCATCCCTCCAATTTAACATATAATTTATCCTGATATGGAAGGTGCAATTAGCACTTCTGGCATATATACCAGGTTTATTAGGCTGGTACTGACCTGGTGTAGTTCCAGTTACATTTTGGGATGATTTTGGTCTCAGCTGCGCTCTTGATTGGCTCTCTCTTTGTTGCTCTGTCAGTTCAGTAGGCTGGCTGGGTCCCTGGACACTGTGCTGTTCCCGCGGGCTGGGCTCTGGCGGTCTCACTCTGGCCCAGGCTGACCAGGAATTCACTATGTAGTCTCAAGATGGCCTTAACTCACAGTGATCCTCCTACCTCTGCCTCCCAAGTGCTCAGATTAAAGGCATGAACGACCATGCCTGGTTTAAGAATGACTATTTCTAAGCAGTGGGCTTTCTCCTAATCTCACCACCTTAATGAATCTTAGCACTATCCAGTATTGATCACCACCTACAAACAGTATCTTCTCTAGCCCAAGTGTGGTGAGCTCCAGTTGAGTCATCTCTACTACACCTGCTGGGGCTCAGGGAACACTGAAGAGGAGGGGGCAGAATCAACTAGTGCTGCTCTCACGGCTAGCCAGAGAAGCTTCCCTTTGAAGATAGTGGTAGACACTGAGGAGACTCAGTACACAACAAAACTGGAAAGAGGCTGAGGAGAGCTCAGCCCTAAATGAGACACCTCTGCCATGCTCTCCAAGGTTCAGGGAACATTGTGGAACAAAATTTAGAACGTCATAGCCATGACTTTGCAAGAAATATGTTGGGATGTTGTCATTTGGGGAGCCACCATTAGCACCACAAGATGAACAGTATACTGAGCTCATCAAGCTTTTGATGTAGAGGACAGTAGAGAACAAAAATATGAGATTATCTAAACAGAAGAATGGCGACTTGGATAGAGGAGGGAGCTTGGTGGACTAGATGTAGGGAGGGTGAACAGAAGATTGTAATAAGATGTTAATATGATCAAATTATCGTATGTTCATGTGTTAAAATTCTCAATTAAAGATTTAAATATTTCCAGGAGCTGGAAAGATGCTTTGGTGGTTAATGTGCTTGCCTGCAAAGCCAAAGGACCTAGGATCAATTCCTCAGGACAGGACCCACAGGTCTCCAGAGCTAACTTTCTGCATACCTTTACCTACACCACTCACTTGTTTTAGTGGTTTAGCTGGCTCCGTTTTCTCAGTTTGGCAAACTTTTCATCTCATCAGTTCCTAGTTCAGAAAGCATCCTCAGACAGAGATGTTAGATGAATAAAGGTTTACACTACTGATTCTTTTTTTCATAGATATTACTACAGTAGTAACTTATGAAAACAGACCCCTCACATTTTATCCATTTTATATAGTTGATATTAGAAAATCTGATAACATGTTAATGGCTCTGCAAAAGTCTGAGAATCTTACACATCATAATATATAAACAGCTTAACAAGTAGTTTAAATTTCTAATTATGACCAAAAAGTGTGGCCATTTTCTTGACAGTAAGTGACATTTCATTTCCAGAAGAAAATCTAAGTCATCCCTAATTCTCTTTCATGCTCTGAATCCAATCCATCAGCAAATTCACTTGGATTTACCATTAAAACCAATCCACAATATTTCTCACATTCTGGCATGAAATTACTACAATAGCTTCCAAGTTGGAGTCTTCTGTCTGTGACCCTCCCAATGTCATTATTATTAAACATAGCATTTTTGTGCAAGTCAAAAAAAAATGATAACTGTGATCAAAACTCTCTTCTGGTTTTCCATCTTAGAGGAAAAAGTAATTATAAAACTACTTGAAATTCTCTCAGCAGCCTACAGCAGGGTAGGGTCTTACTCATTCCTTCATTTTCTATCATTTCTTCCTATGCTTAGCTTTTCAACAAGGCCCTGTTTATTGTATTTGCAGTTTGTGAAACTTATTCTTATCCAAAACTTTCTGTTTAGGATGTTCACGTGAAATAATGTTTACTTTTTCTCCAGGTATGCAAACAGTCTCATTTAAATTTCATGTTTCAAATGATATTATCTCTGGGTTGCTCAACAGTGCTAGAATTTTATTCTAGTCTTATGCAAGACCATACCCTCCACGTGGGAATCACTGTTTCTCTTTCATAATCAGTGAACAAGCTCACAGGAACAAAAGATTGTAAGTGCATGAAAACTTACAATAGATTTCTGTTGTATGCATTTGTTTTCCTCCTTTGCGAGAACAGCTTACCATACTGGACTGTTAGCTACGGAATCCAGCCGTGAATTATAGATTATTTAATAATTAATGTCTTTAGCACGTTATAGAATCTGCTTTAAAGGTATCATTCCCTTATCTGTCATCATTTATGTTTTGCAATTAATGTGAATCTTCAGAAACTCTGTGAATTTTATTCCATCTATTTTTTTATTATTTCTATTTCCTTCCTCATATATTGACCTCCTTATTTCATTAAGTTGGTTTCCTTTGTTTTCTTGGGATTCCTTCGGGAGTTTGTTTACTTCTTCGATTCCTTTGATTTCTTTGGACATAGATATAATCATTTTAAAAAAATCTTTGTCAGGCATTTCATCTAAAGCAGTGTCACTGGAGGTCATATCTGATGGATGTATATTTTTTGGTGGGATTGGATTGTCTTGGTGCTCTGTGTTTCTTGTATTATAATGTAGAGATTTTTGCACCATGAGTTAATTTGATGCTTGGGTTTTCAAATTATGTGCATTGTTCTTCGGTGTGTAAATCTGACTTTATGTATCATAAGTTTAGGAATTTAGGGTGCCAGATGTAGTTCTTATACGCCAAGAGAAACAGCAGTAGTGACGCTAGGTGTTGGGTTTACCTGCTATTCAAGTGTTGTAGTTGACTGAGTGGAGCAAATTACTGGCACATTATGAAATTCAACTGAGCGATACACACATATAATCAAAACAAGCATAGGATAGTTATACAAGTGTGGTGATTAAAATAAACAGATAATCTGATAAAGCCAATGTCCCTAAGGCTCTATGTTGCCTAACATTCTTAATCCTGTCAACTGGGAGGTTGAGAATTCTGGTCAGAAATGGGGTGTAACTTAGCCTGGAAGCAGTCAGACCCTGCCCCAATAAATGACAGACAAGACAAAGGCCTTATAAGCCAGGCAACAATACACCAAAGTACAGCTCATTTGAGAATGGTAAAGCCAACCAAGAATATGTCATTCAACTATGCATAGCCTTTTCGGACATGGAAGGAGAGATTAGCACTTCCAGGGTAGGCCTGCACATCTGGCTTTGTGTCCAGAGGCCCTGTTACCTTTTGGGGTAGCTTCCAGTCTCACCAATGCTGAGTGCCCACCGTGACCTCTCTCAGTGCTGGGCGATGGGGGTGGATGAGTTCTCTGGCAGTTGTAACATGGGAGGTTATGCAGGGTGCCTGGAGTCATACCAGAGCTGCTCATCTGGTCCAGTCTGTATTCTCCTTCAGCAGCTGCTTAGCTGGTGCCTGTGGCCTTCCCCTCCAGTTTCCTGGCTTTGGGAGGGGCCGATGTGAGCGGACACATCCCCTCACTTTGCTTTTGCGCCTGTGGTTCTCTGCCACAAGCCGGGCTGGTGTGCGGATGGGGAGGCAGGTGCTTTGGCAGTACCTGGCCAGTTTTCTCTTTTCTGGAAGATCTTGGTCTCTTCTGTTTCTCTGCTGTGGTTAATAATAACTTATAAACCTTCACTTTTCTGTAGAAGAGTTTATTTTGCTGTGTTTCTACTAGGCTGCTTTGCTGTAGCTAGTACACTGCCATCTTACCCAGAAGTCCCCACACCATGTATATTTTTGGAAGTATTCCATGTCATAGCTTCAGAAAATAACTCTGTCTATCCTATATATCATTGCAAGTAAGCCCTGACTTCTGATGTCTCATTTTGATAAAGGCATTTAAGTATTTAAAACATATGCCAATATTAAAAACGTGAATAAATTAATAAATACTCACCAAGAATTCCTTGCTCAGCATATAGACACACACCTGTAATCCCAGCACATGGGAGGTTGAGGCAGGAAGAACATAAGGTCAAGGCAGCCTGTTCTACACAGTGACAGAACATTTAAAATGTCAATACAATTTTAATTTCTATTTATAAATTTAAATGTATTTTTTGAGTTCAAATAGAATATTAATTACTTTTCATTATGAAACACTTTAAACATTGTTATTCTTACAACTTTCTATATTTCTGTTAGCCCATATGCTTCAATTCTTCAAGGTTAGTATGGATGGAGCAAGGTCTTTGACTAGCTACAAAATAATGGCACACCTGTGACAAAATGTGAGTAAGGTATTTAAGACTAAATGTGATGATGGACTGAGGATTTTAGAGTATATTTGTGCATGGGTAGGCCTGGATAAAAATAACTCCATAAAATATGGTGTGGTTTGATAGAGACTACGATAAAATATAAATATTTGACTTGGTTTGATAGCATTTTAATAATAAATAGATATATGTTTTTAAAAGTATGTCATACTGCAAGGTCATTGAAAATATATTAATTTCAGCTATTGTCAACAGCATATGACAGAAATGAAATGTTTAGACACTTCATACTTTAAAGGTTTGATAACAGATGGAAATTGTAATGAAAAATTAACATACACCTGAGGTGGATGTATTCTGGTCCTAAGCATTCCATGGTGGATCAAGAAAGAGCAGAGAGACTAAAAGAGAGAGAAGGAGACTTCTACTTTTTGAAATGATTAGAAATAATTTAAGATCTTGAACATTGGGCCCAAGTTTTTCCACCATTACCATAAGTGAAATTGGGTCACAATATGTAATGCTTCTTATGCCTTTTACCTAGTGGCTTTACTCTATTGTACGAGTGTATCATCTCTGCTAATCTTCCTTTAACTTGACTATTGGCCAGGTGAGTTGTGATCAGATTAATTAAGAATAGAGAAGTTCTATGGAGCAGAATCTATAGGATAAAATAGCTACTCAGAACATCCAATCCTGAGATCTCTTGAGATCATTGAGACCCAGTGCCTCTCTTCAAAGAAAAAAAAAAAAATGTTTATTTCATTCATACTTTCATGATGGTGCAAAATCTATCTGAGGTTAATCTTTTGGTAACATGAGCATGCATTACCTCAGGGACAACAGATTACTGATGGAATGAATGTATATTCTCTATAAAATGGATTTATAGTAAATATGAACTTCAATTAAGAATAGCATGAACAAATCATTAGTATTAATTGCATTAAATCTTCACCAGTGTCATTATGACTAGGATATGGAAATTCCTCTAAACATCATGCTGTGCACCTGGAGTTGGGTCTTTGGGGAAATGAATGGCTCATGATGACTCTAAACTGATGCATGGATAATCCACTGATGAACTCATTCTGAAATGGCAATTAGGAAACAGGACCTGGAACAAGGAATTAGTTCACTGGGGAGCACTGTGCTGGAAGAGCATGCCTTTCCCTGCTGGCTTCTGCCCCCCCTGCTTTGCCTTCAGGGAGTGATGAGCTTTGTTCCCTCGCGCTTGTGTTGCTGCCACATTCCGGCTCCACACATGCGACCAAGAGAACGTGGACTGAAGTTCTGGAATGAGAGCCAAAATCTTTCTTAGGTTGATGTTCTCAGGTAGGTGTGTTTCAATAGTTATGGGAATTGACTGGTATGTCTTTTTAATATTTGTGTTATGAAAGTGATATACAAGTTATTTTAACAAACCTCAAAGCATGGGGGGTGGCAGGTTTCAATTTTTTTGAGGCAAGTCCAACAGACCAGCTTTTGTATGCAAGAGAATAAGGGTATGAGAGAGAGAGAATTGACAAGCCAGGGCCTCCAGACAATCATACTTCTATCAATTTGTGAAATCTTCTAGTCACCTCCACAAGGAGAGAAACTCGAGGGAGAGTCTTGTATTATATTTTTTCATAAGTTCAGATCACAGTATTGGCAATCTAATTTTTCGGATTTATTTTTTTTAATTAATTAATTTATTTATTTGAGAGCGACAGACACAGAGAGAAAGACAGATAGAGGGAGAGAGAGAATGGGCGTGCCAGGGCTTCCAGCCTCTGCAAACGAACTCCAGATGCGTGCGCCCCCTTGTGCATCTGGCTAACATGGGACCTTGGGAACCGAGCCTCGAACCGGGGTCCTTAGGCTTCACAGGCAAGCGCTTAACCGCTAAGCCATCTCTCCAGCCCAGGCAATCTAATTTTTCACTGACATTTAAATCATTTATAAAAGCACATCATTGCTTATTAATATCATAATACTTAGACATAATATAGAAGAAACATGGACTTTAATTAATAGGCAAAATAAATTGTCTTTTATTGCAAAATATTCACAGAAGGACATAGACCTGTTCAATACTTAACACTTATATAAAAATACTTATAAATAGATATATCACACTTACATACATGAGTAATGATTATTTACTGACATACTCATTTTTAAAAGTAAAAACAGAGATCTCCTTGTGTTTTACCTTCCTCTAGATTGCTGTTTACACTTCTAATATCATAACTGTTGTAGTATGCATGCCCTTTCACTTACTTTTGACTTAATATATCACAAATTTTTCAAAGCAAATATTTATATTTTTCTAAAACAAGTACCGAGCATGTGGGTCTCTCTCCAAATAATGTTCAATATTCTCAATATATGTCAAAGGCTCCAGAAATGTTAAGTTGAAGAGAAATCCTTCGTACAACTTTATAGGAAACATATCTGGATAATTTAGTTGGAAAGACAATGAATTTTTAAAGACATAAGTCGAATTCTAGTTGGGACTTGTGTCACAGGTCTAGTGTGGGCCTTTAACTCATAGCAGGAAAAGCAAAACAGGAATATGGTAAGTGGATATAGGTTGTCTTTTGTTTTCTATACCTGAACTGTTATAACCCAATACTAGAACTCAACAAAATTTCAAACAAAAGCTTCTCAGCAGCTGTCCTCAGTATATCATGCACAAAAGGGCAGATGGAACTGAAGAGAAAGTTAGCGCATGGAAAAGATAAGCCAATCACAGTGAAGACTGTAGGGTGATGTGTGCACTGAGACATCCTGTGTTCTACTTGTCAGGGATTAGACTGAGTCTAAAGCAGGAGAGGGTTGGGACAGATGCCTATCACCTGATGACATAATGGCAGGATGCAAAATGAAGTCCTGTCTATGTCTCTCACAGTTTGAAAATGATGAAATCACAATGAACAAAAGACGTGAGTTCACTAACAGGAAAGCATGTGTATGGCTAACCAAAAATTTTAGAAACTGTGTGAATGAATGATAACATCAGCTCACCTGATAGATATAAGAATTTCTTTTTTAGAAATAAAGGATAGAAAAGTTTTAAAGTTTGGATTTTTGAAAAACTGTTTTTTTTTAAATTTATTTTTTTATTTTTATTTATTTATTTGAGAGCGACAGACACAGAGAGAAAGACAGATAGAGGGAGAGAGAGAGAATGGGCGCGCCAGGGCTTCCAGCCTCTGCAAACGAACTCCAGACTCGTGCACCCCCTTGTGCATCTGGCTAACGTGGGACCTGGGGAACCGAGCCTCGAACTGGGGTCCTTAGGCTTCACAGGCAAGCGCTTAACCGCTAAGCCATCTCTCCAGCCCAAAACTGGTTTTTTAATAGCTTCTATTAAATTATTCTATTAAATTCTATTAATGTGTTGATGAGAGATAAGAAAAATTACTATTTGTGGCAATAATACTTTAGTAAAGTTATAATTCAATAAAATTAGATTGTATGTCTATTATATAGCATATTATTTAGGGAAAATATCTGTCCATGGTCACTTGGTTATAGAATTACATTCTTCTGCCTCCCAAAGTACTTCATTGGGCTGGAGAGATGGTTGAGTGGTTAAGACATTTGACTGGGAAGCTTAAGGACCCAGGTTTGGTTCTCCAGGTCCCATGTAAGCTATATGCACATGGTGGTGCATGTGTCTGGAGTTCGTTTGCAGTGGCTGAGGCCCTAGTGTGCCCACTCTCTCTCTCTGTGTGTCTCTCACCTTCTCTCTGTCTCTAATAAAAATAAATTTTAAAGTAGTTCATTGATACTATTACAAGATATCAGAGACTGAGTAATTTATAATGAGGAAAAATTTATTGGTGCATGGCTATAGAGGCAGTGAAGTCCAAGATTGAGGATGGGTGTTTTTAAGTTTCTTTTTTTGTGTGCCATTTTTCAACAGAAGGGCAAAGGAAGTTTGAGATTCAGAAAGAGTGGGTCAATAGTGTCTTGCTATGAGGACTCCACCCCCACAATAATAGTCGTGTCATCTCTGGCATTCCCACTTCATAACACTGCTGGCATGAGGGTTACGCTCATAAACTTTGGGGGACACATTAAAGCCACAGTACCTGCATTTCCATATATTGTTCCCTTTGTCTTTTCCTATGTAACCTGGGAGTTGATGTAAAGTGAACATGTAATTTAGTTTCCTGGTATAACTGTCATGGTATCATGTGTTATGTTGTTACACAAAATGAGGGTCTCAATGGAAGTCATTGGAGTTAGGCAAGGTTCAAAGAGGGGGCAATGTTCAAACTCAATCCAGAGGCATTAGCAAGTATTAAGAACTAAAATCAGGGAAGAAGGGCATTCCAGTCGCAAGTCCAGGCACAAATAAAGGAACAGCACTTGGACTGGAGGGATGGATTAGCACTTAAGGCTTTTGTCTGCAAAGCCAAAGGACCCAGGTTTGATTCCCCAGGACCCACATTAGCCAGATGCACAATGGGACACACACATCTGGAGTTCATTTGTAGTGGCTGGAGGCCCTGGTATGCCCATTCTCTCTCTTTCCTTCTTTCTCTGTCAAATAAATAAATAAATAAACAGCACTTGTGAATGGGCTTTCTAGATTGGGATTCATTGACTATAATATACAGTGTGAAAAGGAATGAGGCTAGAAATGTGTATCAAGGGAGAGTCAAAGAGGCTTTTACCTGCCACACTGTGGAGTGGAGCTTTATTGCAAATAAATAGAAAACTGATCTAAAGTTTCAGGTAGACAGAGATGATGCTTGAAATTACAAATAAGGACCATTAGTATGAAGTCAGGGAAAAATGGTTTAGTGCTTTTATTTAAATGCACATCTTTGAGCCAGTTTGGGTCTTAACAAATGAATTCATAAAATATCCCATAACTCATAACTCCTTTCTATGAATAAACTTCTAAAGATGTCTTTAAGGAATAATTCAATGAGCTTAAGTGTTAATATCTATGCTTATATATTCTGAGGTTAATGTCAAAATCTTGCTGTGAGATGAATGGTGAAATTAAGAAATGAATCTTTAGGGGCTGGAGAGATAGCTTAGCGGTTAAGCGCTTGCATGTGAAGCTTAAGGACCCTGGTTCGAGGCTCGGTTCCCCAGGACCCACGTTAGCCAGATGTACAAGGGGGCGCACGCGTCTGGAGTTTGTTTGCAGTGGCTGGAGGCCCTGGCACGCCCATTCTCTCCCTCTCTCTCTCTCCCTACTGTCTTTCTCTCTGTGTCTGTTGCTCTCAAAGAAAAAAAAAAAAAAAAAAAAGAAATGAATCTTTAACCCAGGCATGGTGGTGCATGCCTTTAATCCTAGCACTTGGGAGGCAGAAGTAGGAGGATCACTGTGAATTCAAGACCACACTGAAACTACATAGTGAATTCCAGGTCAGCCTGGGCTAGAGTGAGGCACTACCTCAAACCCTGCACCCCCCCAAAAAAGAAAAATGCATCTTTAATCTCAGTACTCAGGAGGCAGAGGTAGGAGGATTGCTGACAGTTCTTAGACAACTTGGGACTATAGAGTAAGTTCCAGATAAGCCTGGGGTAGAGTGAGATCCTAGCTTTAAAAAAATGAGGTAAGGACAGGAGAGATGGCTTAGCGGTTAAGGCATATGCCTGTGAAGCCTAAGGACCCAGGTTTGATTCTCCAGGTCCCAAGTAAGCCAAATGCACATGGTAGCTCATGCATCTGGAGTTCATTTGCAGTGGCTAGAGGCCCTGGTGCACGCACTTTCACTCACTATCTCTCTCCCTTTCTCTGTCTCAAATAAATAAAAAAAATAGATAAATAAAATGTAAAATAAAAATGAGATAAGGTCTTATAGCAAAGAGGAGTATTTGGGATAAACTAGGGCAAGGAGCATTAAGGGAAGGAGGAAGACACAGAAGAGAGATTATTTTGGAAGGCAAAACATTAAATATGGGCTAACTCTATTCAAATATGAATGGTAAAAAAGAATATGTTCTTTCTTGTTTTCTTGTATATTAATTGAGAAATTGACATTATCAGTTGCCTATTGTTTTATAGGAAGTTTTCTCTTGGCGCTAAAAGCACAAAAGTAGCACACCTTGTGTCTCACAAGTCTCAGTTGGAATTAATTTTGTTCTGTGCTTCTCGGGGTTCTGCCCCTTGTGGCAGGAGTATGTCTTCACATTGCTTCCAAAGCATCCTGGTAGAAGGTTCCACACTTGTGTCCCTGGTAAGTCTACAATTTCCATACTAAGCATCTTCACACCATTATTAGATCCCAGGATAATGACAGCTTCTCTGTCCTCAGGATTGTACAGGACCACTTGCACTTGTTCTACTGGCCTGCAAAAATTACCTGCTAACTCAAATTTAAGGTCAAGAGAAATACATTTTTTGAAGAAATTAAAAAAAAAAACATTAAAATACAAATTTGGATACTCATGTAGTCAATATACACAAGTCAATAACACCAGGTTTGAGAACAAGATACCTTGATCATTTCCTCCAAATTTTGTAATGGGCTTTTGATTCTGAAACTTGATTTAAGAAGGAGCTAATATGTGAAGTTCCTTCAGGGTAGGTTAGTCAGTGGAGTCTACCACCAACAAGCTTGGTGACTAAATGTGCATCAGAAACATGACTTACACGGTGTTAACAGTGACACGTCCTCTCTTCTAACTCTGGAATGTCACCCTAAGAGACAAAGGAAGGCACATTAAAAGCAGTTAATGCCAATTACAAATTTGCAGCTTATTACACGCTGCTCAAACTAATACAGATACAACATTACTTAAGGTTGGAAACTGTAGCTAAAGGAATTAACCTGCTCTGCATGGAACAGGTTTATTTAATCAGTGCTGCTTCCACTAGAAAAGCGGATTAGATTTTCTTCGAGACCGAATTAAAAGTTTTGCAGCTAATTTATTTTAATAAGTATTCTTACTGACGGCTCCAAAAAAAAAAAAAAAAAGTGGGTGTGGGGTTCTAAACTGTAATGAAACACCAGGAAAGAAAGTTTGACTTAATTATTTTTCTAGGGTAGATAATGAATAAATTAGCCACACTGTGGGTTTACAATTTGTAAAAAAAATGTGTTACTTTTTCTTTAAAACCCATATCCTGACAGTTGATTTTTTTCCTGACTTCAAGCAGACTGATGGAACTGGGTTGGATGGTGAACGACTCCCATTTCATCATTGTTTTGCCATGTTGATATCAAAAAACAAGTCTGAAGTTTTCCTGAGTTCATGTTCTCCCGCACAGTGACAAATGACAATCATATTAACTTTTGTAACAGCTTGTCCAACCATACAAACTACAAAATGAATAACTAAGAGGTTAACAAATCCATGTGACTAAATAACTTAGATAGAACCAATTTTACTTTATCAATATGATGTACTCAAGAGTTTATTCGCTGATTTCTTAGAAAATAAAAGAATTATGTTAGAAATCCTATATTTTCTTTGGGGGTTGGGGTAAGTGTTCATTAATAGGAAGCTATTTTCATAGCTAAAATTCAACAGGTTGAGATTCTAATCTGAGTTTAGTCTTCCATATTGTTTCATATTTTTATCATCTTAATGTCATATTTTTTTACAAAAGGAAATTATTCTTATAATCTTTAAAATGGCCTTTATTTTTCATTTTAAATAGTCACATCTTTATCACACTTGCCAGGACCCAAGAAGGATTACAGAGGAAAATATGAATTACATACAAGTTCTGTGCTCACTGTAAGTCCAAGGATCTTCTCCATGGACCTGGCGGTGGATACTGAGGAAAGTCAAAACTCATCACAGAGCAAAAATAAAACCGTGTCCAGAGTTCTTCTCAAGGAGACGTCTAACAGTAGCACACCCTCCACAGCCTGGGGAAGAGTGTGGAATATGGGGCACAAGCAGTGTAAGAGCCACAGGGAGAGAAGGTGGACTGTGAGGCATTGTCCTTCCCACACGAAGTATCTAGTGGTTGACTACCAGGCACTGGTTTAACTGTGCACAGTTAGAGTACTAATCTTCATAACTTGTAGGAAACACTAAGTGGTCATCCCTTTGGGAAGGGATCTCCTCAGCTTACACCTCCCAACACAGATAAATCAACAGTGTTTGAACAACAAACATAAACATAATCAAAACTCAGATAATGTGACTCTTCATTAAATCTAGTTAGCATTAATATTTCAGACATGGAAATCACATAAAATGAGTAAATTTCTCATTGTACAATACTTTTTACAACACAATATACTTGTAAAGCTTGAATGTGTAGGCCAATTCATTATAAATAAATGCACTCATGTGCTTAAATTATAATTAGCTATCATGTTACATATCTCTCATTTCACCTATAACAAATAAACCAGCATTTTCAGTGCAGAAAGCAGCTGTATGCATATAGACTATCATATACATATGGGAACCAACTTTTATGCATTCATACTCAAAGCACATCCTGAAAAATGGATCACTTCACCATGTTTCCATTTTATTTTAGATAAACAAAAATCATGAGAGGGTCTTGCTTTTATTTGATAATGTTAACAGCAAGAGCTATTTCCCTGATAATTTGCTTTTATCTATAATGATTTTTACATTGCATAGAAATACCCCTCCACCAATAGTGATGTCTAATGGCATGTATTAAAAAGGGCAGTGATATGGGCTGGAGAGATGGCTTAGCGGTTAAGCGCTTGCCTGTGAAGCCTATGGACCCCAGTTCGAGGCTCGGTTCCCCAGGTCCCACGTTAGCCAGATGCACAAGGGGGCGCACGCGTCTGGAGTTCGTTTGCAGAGGCTGGAAGCCTGGCGCGCCCATTCTCTCTCTCTCCCCCTCTATCTGTCTTTCTCTCTGTGTCTGTCGCTCTCAAATAAATAAATAAATAAATAAAATGTTAAAAAAAAAAAAAAAGGGCTGGAGAGATGGCTTAGCGGTTAAGCGCTTGCCTGTGAAGCCTAAGGACCCCGGTTCGAGGCTCGGTTCCCTAGGTCCCATGTTAGCCAGATGCACAAGGGGGAGTTTGTTTGCAGTGGCTGGAAGCCCTGGCGCGCCCATTCTCTCTCTCTCCCTCTATCTGTCTTTCTCTCTGTGTCTGTTGCTCTCAAATAAATAAAAATAAAAAATGAACAAAAAATATTTAAAAAAAAAAAGGGCAGTGATAATCAAGACACTGTGGCTCCTTCTACATCCAAACTTTCTATTAAAAACTACACTAAAATAGATAAATGTTACTGTTATGTCAGACTAATACACAGGATTCCATTCCAGTCTTTGTGAACATGTTCATGTGAGCATCTGCGCCACATTAAAGGATTGTCATGTGTTTATGGGTAAGGAATCATCTGCAGCACTCTGAAAGTACTCCATGTATTCCCACAGTGCAGTTCATCATGACGTCAAGGTCCGGGGTGGCTCAGAGATATTTTAGTGGATAAAAGTTCCCATGAAAGGCATTTTCCACTCTTAATTTTCCTATCCAACACTCTTCTTTGTTTAAAGCAAATGACTCCACTCTTGGGGTTTTCTTGCTCTCAGGCTTTTTATCTCTCTTTTAATTTTATGTTTTAAGGCATCTACTTTTGATTTCTGGAAAAAAAGCTATGACACACAAACAACCTAATACCAAAAATCTAAGGAAGTGATCACTTTAAAATTGTTTAGAAGTAAAATTATAGAGTGAAAAAAAATAATATAGACACCATTTATTTGCTAATATATTAAATGTGTTCATGGGATAGGATTAAAATTATGAGTGGTCACCGGGCGTGGTGGTGCATGCCTTTAATCCCAGCACTTGGAGGCAGAGGTAGGAGGATCACCATGAGTTCGAGGCCACCCTGAGACTCCATAGTGAATTCCAGGTCAGCCTGGGCTACAGTGAGACCCTACCTCGAAAAATACATACATACATACATACATATATATATATATATTTTTTTTTTTTTTCATATATATATATGAGTGGTCAGTATTGATAAGAAGGGAATAAAGATAGAAATTTTAATCAAATTCGTAATTTTTGTACCAAGCTTTTTTTCATAAAATATGAAGAAATACAAATCCATGTGATGAGAAGTAATCCTAGCATGGACCCATCTAGCAGCAGTGTGCTCTGTTGTGGCAGACATGTAATACTCATGAAGCTGGTGTCAATAAAGCGCACACACACACACACACACACACACACACACACACACACACACACTTACTTAGTCTCCTACTTTTGTACACTGGATAGTTGGACTAGCTGAATGTAAGAGAGCATGGATACAGAAGGCTCTCGTATTAATCAGGCCTGACTTCCAGTAGCTCATGAAGTGGGGGAAATAGCTGGCTTCCAAGACCTCTCATTGAAATCCCTTTTATGCTACTTAACATTGGAACTTTTCCCATAAGCTTTCTCTATGGGATAACCCTATTTTTGTCTTTTTCTTTCGTGGAATAGACACCTTTTCTTGTCTATTTTCCTACACATGCACAGACTCCTCTGGCTTCTGTGAATAGCACAAAAATCTTAAATAACTGTGGCTACTTCTAGGAGGAGGGGATTCCTTTTTGTGCTTAACTTAGAAAGCTATTCATCTTACAATGCAAGACCACCCACCAAAAAACATTATTTTTTACCTCTTAACATTGGAATTAAAAGAATGAGTATGCTTTTCCTGTCTTAGGAACAGTAAAGATTCATTTTTAAAAATGGTACCAGAGAATTAGTTTCATAAACATGTGCCTCCTGAAATTTCATGCTACTATGTTAAAAGGAAAATAAAAGAATATAATCATAATAATGAATGAGAACTATAATAAAGAATGAAGTTCTATTTCAAATTCCTAAAAGTTATAAGAACTACTGTGGAGTTACTTTAGGAATACATCTATTTCTAAAAAATCAAATTTTCCCCTTAAAATACTTTGGTGTGGGCTGGAGAGATGGCTTAGCGGTTAAACGCTTGCCTGTGAAGCCTAAGGACCCCGGTTCGAGGCTCGGTTCCCCAGGTCCCACGTTAGCCAGATGCACAAGGGGGCGCACGCATCTGGAGTTCGTTTGCAGAGGCTGGAAGCCCTGGCGTGCCCATTCTCTCTCTCTCCCTCTATCTGTCCTTCTCTCTGTGTCTGTCACTCTCAAATAAATAAATAAAAATTTAAAAAAAACATACTTTGGTGTTTTACTCAAATTTTAATTTTTCATATACTAAAATAACATTTTTATAAAGTTTATTTTATTTTTACATTTATATGTTTAATTGAACTGGTTGTTTATAAAGAACTTTTCTGCATAACAGAACAATTAAAAGCAAGCATTGACTAATGCTGAAATGAAATAGCTTTGAAATTTGACATCATCATCTTTAGAAAAAAAAATTTATAAAATGCCACTTTAAGGAATTATAATTATATTACAATATCAACTCAAAGAAAAGTTGTAAGAATATAAGTTTACATTGTTTAATACATGCTAATAAAATTATCACAGGTATATGTACACAATCTATGATTAAAACAGCACTACTTTTAACTTCCACTGATGGCTTTCACCTTTTATTCAATACTTTTATTTAACATGTTATAGAAAAGAGCTTTTATTTCTGTTCTTCTATGGATTGATGTGTACATATCCACAAGAAATGGAAATAGAAACTAAATTGCTTTTCTGACCTAGAATCTAATTCTGTCACTTTAACAAATAATATCAACAAAGGTATTTTCAAAATTTAAAATTTTAGTATATCAGAAAAGTAAATCTGTAGCTATCAGCCACAATGAAGAAAGCAGGAAGTGACATAGATGAGTTAAGAAGGAAGGACTGGGAGAAAAGGAATAATGATGGACACAAAGGGAAAGAAACACACAGATAAGGAAATAAGATGAGGAAGGAGAAACTCTGAGAAAGAATAGATGTATAAGAATGCAAGTAGAAGTAAAAACCACTATTTAAAATAAAATTAGAATTCAAGCTAATATGAATTTATGTTATTAGAATACCTTACCCAACTAGTGATGCCTGTTAATGCTTTCCTAGGTGAGGTATAAAAAGAAAATGCTGAGTCATTCATTTTTGCCTCCTTCCTACTCGATGATTCTGAACAACACAGTGTGACTGGAGGCAGGAAGGCGTAGTGGAGAAGGTCGTTGCCTTGAATAAATTTCATCTTTTTGTCTAGTTGAAATCTCTCTAAATCAAATATTTGTATTGATTAAATATTACTTTTAATGAAACTTATTAACATACTGGTTAACAAATCAAGAATGTATCTCTTATTTGAGACATGATCCAATGAAGCTGACAACTGAGTTTTTAAGTTCTCACACCCCACATGCCTAGCAACCTCCTTAAATGTAAAGTTCTTCAGGGGTTTTGGTAGTGAACACCGCTAACCTTTTCTTGAGAAAATGAGTGAAAGTATGTATTTCTTACTGACTTTTTCTGTTTGTGTGTTTTGTTTTTTTTTCTATAAGATAATGCTTTATTTATCTTTTGTGTTAGCAAAGGTTTTAATTTTTATTGTTCAGCTATGATGTAACTATACAAATGATTTAATTGTACAAATGGTTTTCATACATTCTAGCATTAATTCATTACTGAATGTCATTAGAAATATTGAGCTTATTTTTGTTTCAAATTTCTTTTTACAAAAGAAAATTAAAAGGGGATGGTAGGGTACAGTTTAGAGCATGTGAAATTATGAGAGTTCATTAAAATGATCGCATTTAAGCTGGGCATGGTGGCACACGTCTTTAATCCCAGCACTCAGGAGGCAGAGGTAGGAGGGTTACCATGAGTTTGAGGCCACCCTGAGACTCCATAGTGAATTCCAGGTCAGCCTGGGCTAGAGTGAGACCCTACCTCAAAAAAATGGGAAAAAAAGAAAAAAAAAATGATTGCACTTAGATCACTAGCAAGCCAATAAGGTGCAAAATAATGTAATAAAGTGACTTTCTAAATTTACTAAGCACAACATCTATAATAGTTAACTGTATTATGAGAGGCTAATTTTAACTTACCTAGATGTCTTTATTCATTTCCAAAGTAGTTCATTATTTCTTACTTATTAATATTAGATTCTACAATTAGCTTTATATTGATATTGAATATTATGTAAATATTTTACCAAGTTTTGATATATCCTTATCATTTTGCTTTTATTTACAATATATTTTCATCTTTGCTACACACATTTGTCTTCCACTTTTGAACTTAAAAACATGTGATCAAATAAACCAACCAGTATTTCTCCTATGACATTATTGATTTTATCTTTATGTTACATTTTGATAGAAAATAATTTTGTTTTATTTTTTTAAAGATTATAGCATAGCTAGGAAATATAAACCACTATATATATAAATTATGTGTGTCTAATGTATATATATAAGAGTTAACAGATTCGTGTCCAATTTTTTTCTGTGTAATTATTTTTTTAAGAATAACATAGTTTATCATCATTAATAATATATTCTATTTAGTCAAAGTGGTGCAGAATTTTGGGATTCAGGAGGGTCCCTCAGAATTTATGAACCTCAAGTTTGGGTAATAAAGAATTAATAAAGATGCACTCAGGAATGTTGAATTGTTAGGTCTATTAAAAAGGACATCACAAATTATGGGGCTTATTAAGAAGAGATTGGTGTCTAGGAAGGGAAGCTAAGCACATGGAAAGTAGTAATCTAGCAGCTTGCATAGGGGTTCCTAGGAGGAACCACATGGCATCTGGCATGTGTTTTTAGGGGAGTTAAAAGGACAAACTGTGAAGCTTAATGGAAAAAATGAGAGGGCAGATATCAAAGAAGAGACTAAGATATTCAGAGGAGAAATGAGTAATGAAGAGGGTTACATGCATAGGTTTAGAGTGAGGACAGAGGCAGCACGTCTAGAGCTGTTTAGAGCACCTACATGGTAGATTTGGAGGTCAGAGAAAGAGCACCTGGTGCATCTGGCTTACATAGGTCCTGGGGAATTGAACCTGGCTCCTTTGGATTCACAAACAAGTGCTCTAGCCCCTAAGCAATCTCTCCAGCCTGGAAAATATTGTTTCTATTTTTTGGTATAACATTTTACCTTTATTGTTGCTTTCATTAGAAGTAATAATAATTTTCTAATTAATTTTCCTGTTCATGCAAAAGTTACTAGCAATATCCACTCCTTCAGGAAATTTTCATTCATTTACATCATGGAATTTATTTATATTATGAAATTTGTACTCACGTACAGGACTGTTGTTTTTCTAACAGAAAAATTACACTTGTCACTCTTGTGGATTTAATGCTTAAGTCAGTAGACTATATTGCTGACATGCATATGGGGAGAAAAAGATAGTAAAGCATTATATTTATGAATTAATTCTGGGTAGATAAGCCTGGAACTCAGAGGAGAAGGGCGAGGAGGCCTAAGAGGAGGAGGAGGAGGAGGTCTATCCCTCCCAGCTCTCCTTGTCTTTGTGCTTTTCGAGGTCATCTAAGAGTTCTTTCAGTAGCATCACTAGATATGCTTCTTCAAAGTGCTATGCACCCTTAAGTATACTATCTTACTGGAAAAAGGGGAAGGTGGGAAGAACTGTAGAACTGATGAATGTTCTGAAGATGGACACTGGAGAATTTTAAGGAGGAAAAGATGCTTTTCAGCCAGAAACTCTCTTCCAGCCACTGCACATGATAGTATTCCCTAAGGAGAGTAAGTCAAATCAGGTAGCTCTGAAGCTGATATCTGACTCAGCCTCTACTCCAATACTGGTCAGGGTAGCCTAGGCTCCAAATATTTCTGTGTCTTGGATTGTGTCTTCCAGCTCAAGGGCATGAAAGTCTATGATGGCTACTAGATAAATTAGCTCTACGCTGTGGCATCTATGGGAAACATCCCCAACATACTCAAGTGTTTCAACACTTGTTCCCCATCCAGTAGCACTGTTTTGGGAGATTTTGGAAACTTTAGGATTTGAGTCCTCCCTAGGGGAAGTGGGTCCCTGGAGGTAGGTCCTTTCTGTACGGCCTGGCTCTGGTTCCAGTTTGAGTCCCCTCGGCTTGCTGGTTGGTTGAGATGTGCATGAGCAACCAAAGGCTTTAGCTTTCGCAGTTGCAAGCGGCCTTTGCCATCATCCCTTCCGTGCCACAAACCATGAACCAAAATATATTCTTCTGGTAAGGTAATTGTTATATCAAGGTGGATCTCCTCTCTCTTTTTCTCCCCCCCCCCCTTGGGATTGAATCAAGTGTCTCTAGGCATGCTATGACAGTGTTCTGTCCCTGAGCTATATCCCTGAGAAAAGTGAGTAATGCATTGTTCATACTCTGGCTGTGATGGATGAGGAAGGAGAAGTGGAGTATCACTTGTGTCTTTTGACTATGCATGAGGAAGGAGGAATTTCTGTTATTCCTCTCTCCATTCATTGAAGCCTGGTCCCCAATCAAGATTTATACAGTATGAGATTTTTGTCAAATTTTTGGCCAGCCAAAAAACCAAATACCTGGGATTTCTTAATACATCAGCTATAACTTGGACATAGGACAGACAATTGCGGAGAGATATGTGGAAGAAACATTAATAATATAACTTACTAAAGTAATGCATCAATGAAATGAAAGAATCCATCACAGAGACGAGAAAGTCAGTTTTTTTTTTTTTTTTGTAGTATATTCTGATCGTTCATAAACATATTTTAGGGGAACTTTTACATCAAACCCAGAAAGTGTATTTTAGATAAGAGTATTATAAATGTTTGAATTACCTTAAAACTATTTATGAAACTTTAAATTTTGTTATCATTGAAATCATTTTCCTTACCTTTGACTCAATAAATACAATGATATCCATTTGAAAATTCCTGTTATTCAATTCTTAGTTTTTAAATCCTCCTGGGATTAATTCTCTGCTATTTTGTTCATAGAATAAAATTCTACAGTCAAAAAAGAGATTCAACTATAATTTGGTCAGTACCCATTCACTTCTTTAAACTAATCTAACTTTCATAAAAGATTTTCAATTATAAAATTAATATTATGTCATAATGTTTTATAGTATGTTAATACCTAAAAACTTTGAAAACATGTAAAATACAACTGTCTCATACAAATATAGTTTCATTTTACCCCATTCACTACTGACTGGGGATGAGTGACAGGTATGAGTTCTGGTATCATCTTCCTGCACCCCTCCCCCAGGCAGTGCTTAAGGGACCTTCAGGTGCCCAAGGGAGGTATAGAATAAGCGTGAGGGGCCCCACATCTTGCTTCCTTTTCTAGCTCAGCTATACAATTGTGTCAAAATTTAAGATTTCAAAACTGGCTATATCTCTTCTTTGGCCTGGATCTTTTGGCTTCCTCAACTGAAATCGTTTGGAAGATGTTTGCCAGGTATATGAACACATTGGCATAGATTCTGAGGTAAATAGAATTGTAATGCATATATTTCTTTTTTGACTCTTGCACTAAAATTGGTATTATCTTAATAAATGGCTATTGCCATCTGTAGTCATTAATATTATCTAGGTTAAAAAGAGAAGAAATAAAAAAAAAAAGACAAGGATAATTAATCTTTACTACATTGAATATTGCCAAAAAAGAAGTCATTGATTGGACAACTAGTGGTTATCAGTTTCTAGATGTCACAAGATCTATTTTGTGGTTCAAAGGGTTGTCCACTAAACATGTTATGATTGTATTTCAAATTACACATTTCAAGAGTTGTTCTTCCTTCAACACTTAGTGATGCTGTTTTTATTTTCCATGTTTCCCCTATGCAATGTTGCACTTTTTCATTCAAGCCATTTAATATGAGGTAGTGGTGTCTGATTCTCACCCTCTGTCATTCTTTCTACCCAACTGCAAGACAACTTTCTGGGTTGCAGCCAGTCCACCCATGTTAAACAGCAATCATTGCAGCGGGGTGTTGAGCTGGACAGAGTGGAGGAGGGAAGGCAGCAGGGCCCTGGCCGGCTGCACGTAGGGGCTCTGCAAGCGAGTGCTCCATGCAGACTGAGTGAAAGGCACGCTGTTAGGAACTCCTGGCTGCATGTAGGTGCTCTGGAAGCGAGTGCTCCATGCAGACTGAGTGAAAGGCACGCTGTTAGGAACTCCTGGCTGCACATAGGTGCTCTGGAAGCGAGTGCTCCATGCAGACTGAGTGAAAGGCACGCTGTTAGGAACTCCTGGCTGCACGTAGGGGCTCTGCAAGCGAGTGCTCCATGCAGACTGAGTGAAAGGCACGCTGTTAGGAACTCCTGGCTGCACGTAGGTGCTCTGGAAGCGAGTGCTCCATGCAGACTGAGTGAAAGGCACGCTGTTAGGAACTCCTGGCTGCACGTAGGTGCTCTGGAAGCGAGTGCTCCATGCAGACTGAGTGAAAGGCACGCTGTTAGGAACTCCTGGCTGCACATAGGTGCTCTGGAAGCGAGTGCTCCATGCAGACTGAGTGAAAGGCATGCTGTTAGGAACTCCTGGCTGCACGTAGGTGCTCTGGAAGCGAGTGCTCCATGCAGACTGAGTGAAAGGAACTCTGTTAGGAACTCCTGGCTGCATGTAGGTGCTCTGGAAGCGAGTGCTCCATGCAGACTGAGTGAAAGGAACGCTGTTAGGAACTCCTGGCTGCACGTAGGTGCTCTGCAAGTGAGCGCTCCATGCAGACTGGGTGAAAGGCACGCTGTTAGGAACTCCTGGCTGCACGTAGGTGCTCTGGAAGCGAGTGCTCCATGCAGACTGAGTGAAAGGAACGCTGTTAGGAACTCCTGGCTAGCACTTGCTTCATTACTGAAAGAGAGAAGAGTAGGAGGCAGCTCTCTTAGATGTTACTGAACATCTACTGCCACCCTACCTGTGCCTTTTTTAAAGTTAAAATAGCCATGTACCAAGAATCCAAAGAGAAAGTATTTGTGGTGCATCATACAAAATAATACAGATGTAAAATTCTGGAACATTGTGGGGTGTGGGGAGGGTATCTAAATGACAGTACATTTTTAGGTTGGATAAAAAATTGTCTAAATTGATTTTCAAGTTCCTCAGTAACATGGCTCTCTTTCTACTCATGGCCCTTGACCATACTCATATAAACAACCTGGTTAAACTTTACTTAAAAATACATTTGCATCTCCAAAGTCATTTCCTCAATAACTTCCTTACTGATTGAAGAAGACAAGTATTATGCATTCATAAATTTCTACACTTCTTTTTTAATACTTTTATGATATATTGATTTTTTTATAAAAAGGTTGTACTGTTGGATCCCCTCTCCCCTGTTCCAATTTGGAACAGTCTGAGGCAACATATTCCTCCAACACCCCCCACACCCAGACACTGACTAAGTCCTCTAGGTCCCCACAATGATTACAAAATTTTGATAATTCTTAATGATGTATATGCAGGCCTATTTTGCTAAACATTTTAGCCCCTTGGCCTACAGGGCTTGGCAGACAGCAATTGCTTAGTTAGTACGTAAGGAAGAAATAGTTCAAGTAGCCACAAGTATTTGATGATAATTTGGACACATTTAACACTCATTATAAGGATTGATATTATTCACTGCTACATAGATGTTAACCAAACAAGTGCATTAAGGAATGTAGACATTTCTTGTAATATTACCACAAAAATAGATTATAACTTATGGTTTGAAATTGTTTACTGCTTAATGCAAAAACATAGATGGAAGAAAATAAGTGAACACACTTGACTTCTGGTTTTTTTATCACTTAAAATATCACTTGATAGTGGTAAAATTTTCCAGTAGTCAGTGAGACATTTGCTTGGGCGGGGGAGAAGTGGATGAGAGAAGTTGACAGGAAAGGTATAGGAGAAATATGACAGGAGACAGTTCCCAAACAATCTGGAAGTATTCATTTACATGTATATGAATACATGATATAGATTGATATATGTATATGTGTGTGTGTTTGTACCATATGGTCATATATAACATACATAGTAAATGAGTATCTATTTGCCTTGTGCTGTAGCTATATGGTGTTATATGATGCCCAGTACCACACCCACAGTAGTATCACAGGTCAATAGTGACATCTTCAAGATGTTATAAGGAAAGCAATGTCCTGTGTGCCATTCTTGTTTGATTGCTAATTTAGCTGTAATAAATCCCTTGTTTATGTCTTCAATCCAGGATCTGTTTCAGGAAATCCTACAAATAGGAAAATTCATATAAAATGAATCCATGATTCAGTGAATAATATTTGATACCAACTATAATGTTTGCAAATCTCCTTGGCAAGATGATGTGGATGTAAACTTTTAATCCTGTCTTAGAGCAGGCAGGGTACACAGCGTATTATGAGTACTTATTATTTAGAGAAATAACCTTGGTCTTAACAGGATGTATGTTTTTTTCATGGGCTTAAGTTGTCGATCAGTTTCTAGTGACTTTTGCTATTCTGGTGTCAGGTTGTCTCTACTGAAATCTCACAGTTCTTTTACTTTAATTCCATGCTCTAGGAGAACACTGAAATTTATTCAACCACTTGTCAGCAGAAGCATGATGTATAAAAATAAGAATACACATTTTGTTTCTGCATCTAAATATTACATAAATGGGCTGGAAAATACCATGAGTGAAACACAACATATTTTCAGAAAATTTAGCCATTGTTCACATGAATGTAGAGCTCAGTCATTATTATGAATAAATAAGTGGTCTCCTGAGTCCTTAATTCCATCATTTTTTTTTCCATATTGATAGCAGATAAGTTTAATTGTTGATATGATAAAGGAACTCTCTGCTTTAAAGGCACAATTATTCCCTGAGGCTTTCTCTTTTACTTCATTAAGTCTGAATAAATTACAACATCTTCAAGTAAAACTGGGGGAAGGCACTCCTGGTACTGGCCTGACGGCATTCCACAGGTGCAAGGAGCTGCAGACGCTTCAGTGGGCTGCAGCCTCACACCGCGCACCTGTGCCCACAGAAAATGAGGTGAGAGGCAGAGCACAGAAGCCCTAGCCACTGACTTGTTTTAACAAATCTGTGCTTCAAATAACTGTTTTTCCTTCTCTTCGTTCTGCTCAAGTTGATAGCCTACGTGAGTATTGGATAAACATATCTCTTTGGATTTCAATGAATATAAAATATTTAAAATGCATTAAATGTGTTGTAGAGAAAGTTATAAAAATATTGTTTTAAAATGATTTCTAGATACTAGAAACAAATGTTAGCCAATGAGTGGAATGTTTCTCCATCTTTTCCTTTTTTCCTTGTGTGTGTGTTGTGTATGCATGTATGTGCATGTATGTATGTGACCACCTAAGCATGTATGGCTGTACGTGGAGGAAGCCAGAGGTTCAATGTTGGGTGTCTACCTTAATCATCATCCTCCATAGTTTTATTTACTTTTGTTTTTTTTTTTAGACAAGCTGAATGGACTGGCTTTTTAAAGTGTATGTATGTGTTTGTGTGTGTGTGTGTGTGTGTGTGTGTGTGTGTGTGTGTGAGAGAGAGAGAGAGAGAGAGAGAGAGAGAGAGAGAGAATTGGCACTCCAGGAACTCCAGCCACTAAAATCAAACTACAGATGTACTTGTCACCTTATGTGCACATGCAACCTTGCGTGTTTACATCACCATATGCATCTGGCTTATGTGGGACCTAGAGAGTCAAACATGGGTCCTTTGGCTTCGTAGGCGAGCACCTTAATGAATAAGCCATCTCTCTAGCTCATCCTCCTTAATTTTAGACATAGGATCTCTCAGTAAGCCTGAAGCTTACTGGTTGCTCCAGGGATCCCATTTCTACTTCCCCAGCATTGGGGTTACAGATATATGGTTCCGAGCCTGGCTTTTATATACATGCTTGGGATTCAAGCGCGGGTCCTCGCAGCTGCATGGCAAACACTTTGCCAGCTGAGCCAATTCCTTACTTGCCGCAGTATTTCTTTAAATCACTTATGGTGCTCTAGTATAAGTCATGCAATGAAATTTTATATTGCTTCAGAATACTTCAACTTGCATTCTCATTAAGCATTTTATTTGCACAAACTACCACCACATTAACATTCTCTTTACAATGAGCTATCAATCACTAACCTTAGAGAAGTAGACACAGAGGAGACTATTTTTCAGCAGTTTTGAAATGTTTAGAAACACATCACTGAGGTTTTGTCATGATTTATTTCCTGAGGAGACTTACTTGAGATTGTACACTATTTTTTTCCTCTCTTCAAATCCATTTGTTGGCTTTTGAACCTCTATTCATTGGCTAGGTACAAGCTATTTCAACACAATATGAAAATGATAGCTTTCTGTGAAGAGGATGTTTTCTCATGTGTGTCTGTCAATATTACTTACATTTATTTGGCTCTGGACTATTTACGTCTTTTCAGAACGGAATGGATTCTGAAGATATTTATGAAGGACTCTCCATTCTCAGCAAACACATATTAACTGAAAGACTGAAATCCCTGTGGACTTGGCACCTATTTAACTTGATGTGTATTATGTTCTTTTAAGTTGGTTTTACTAAAATGAACAGGGCCAGGTTGGTGGCTCATGCCTTTATTCTCAGTACTTGGGAGGCAGAGGTAGGAGGATGGCTGAACTCAACACCAGTCTGAGACTACCTAGTGAATTCCAGGTCAGCCTGAGCTAAACCAAGACCCTACCTTGAAAAAACACACACACACAAAAGATAATTGAGAGCTATATGTTTTTAATATGTAATATATAATATACATTTAATGAAAACAATATACATAATAAAATTCATAAGTCTGATAAGTTCAATAATTTTTTCATGTACCATTATACATGTTGAAGTTTTGGGTTAGATTTCAGACTTTCCTTTTAACGATAATTAGCAGAGCCTTTATTGAGAAAAAAAAAATACAAAACAAAAAACTCTTCTGAATCTAGAACTCTAACATTCTGTTGTGGTCTATCCTAATTAGCCTAATCTGTCCCCGCCCTTTGCTTATCTTGATACTCTTTTGAGAAGGACCAATATGTGAACATCAACAAAGAAAATCTAGTTCATGAGAATACAGATATTCCTCAGTTATATTCAAGCCCATTCCTTAAGTTTTTTTTTTTTTTTCTGTTGTATAATGATGTCATGGTTCTACTCCACACATACACACACAAGAACACACATACACACACTACATTCAAAGTTACAGATATTGGTCAGTACAATTATTTTGAAAATAATAGAAGGTTACAATCACTAAAGAAATTGACAGCTTATTGTGAAAGAAATTTCATATATTTAAGACAAAGTGATGATATTCAAATTTATCATATATTTACAATCAGAAATTAACTGGTAAAGCCATTCTCCGCTACATAATTCTTTCCATTTTGCAGGAATAGCCAATATCCCATAATATTCTTGACAACAAACTGGTATTTCATACAAGCATGCATTTTTTAATATAAGTTTTTATTATGAAGATCTTGCTTTTTCCTTCTTGTTTGAAATTATATAATTGATTTAATATCAACCTGCTTTTCTCTCTGACACAGAAACAAAAGACAGATGTCGCTGCATGTAACTCGCCTGCTGACAATTCCCTATAACAGAGACTTGAGTCACCTTCTCATCTCAGTGCAGGGGCATTTCTGAATACATAGTGTAAATTATGGCAGTTGTGATGAATTACCCAAATCTGCGATGACATAAGGGATGCGGAAGATGCTTCTTTTCTTGGTGGTTTTTGCACATTATTGATGTAGAGATGTCTGGTTTAAACACACATGTATCAGCTTTATAAACCACATATATCTTATCTTTATAATTAAGACATTTTGTATTCTAAAAATTATACTTAGTGGAATTCTAAAGGAATTATTTTCACTTTCTCATCCATTCATACAAATTACATAGCACTTTCAACATCTCTGTTCACATTCCTTTGTGAATCCTTTAAAACCAAAATCCTTTGTTACACCTTGTAAACTCATCTCTGGGGGCTTTTTTTTTTTTTTTTTCCTGTTTGAAGACTTTTTGATATAATTATAGCTGCTTTCTACCAAGAAACTAATTTTTAAGCTTTGCTATGCTTAAGAATAGCTTGTGACTATTTCAATCAGGAACACAGGCTGGCTCCTTAGCAATCAGAAACCCTCATTGGGAGGCCAGACAAAGACAAGGTAAGATAAGATCACAGGGTTCTTAGATCATAGAGGAAGACCTTCGCAGCCTGTGTGCTCTTGTCTCGGGGACACACTGTGCCAGTTGTATAGCCGATGCAGTACTGTTGAACTGAACTCAGAGCAATTATCAGAACAACATAGCTCTGGGTTGTTAACCTGCCTTGTCAGAAAATTTTATTGTCCCAATTACGACGTATTAAACTTGAGGCTAGCACTTGGTGAAAATATAGAATCAAGGACTATTCTCTTCACACTTCTTTGTATGCACTTATTAACCCTTCTAACATCTATTGTGAACTTTTTTTGCTTATTTTTTTATTGTTTATTTTAGCTGAGAGAGAGAGAGAGAGAGAGAGAATGGGCACGCCAGGGCCTCCAGCCACTGCAAACAAACTCCAGACACGTGTGCCTTGTTGTGCATCAGGCTAACGTGGGTCCTGGGGAATCGAGCCTTGAACTGGGGTCCTTAGGTTTCACAGGCAAGCGCTTAACCACTAAACCATCTCTCAAGCCCCTACTGTGAACTTTTAAATTCCAAGCCCTGCACTAGATGCTATGATATCAAATTGTGCAAGGTTGATTTTTCTCGCCAGAATGTGTAGCTTACTGGAGGTGTATGTAAGGGCCTTTAAATAACTTCGTGGTTATATCAGAGGGTAAGTGGGTTGAGGGATCCTTCAGAACTTTAAAGGTCAAGAATCTGCATGCCCTCACATTGTCAATAACATAAATCATTTTTATACTAAGTCTCAAAAAATGTAAATGTCTTTAGACTTTGTCAAAGAACTCACTCTATTTGTTATTAAAAAATGAAGGAAAGAAAAGGTATTCGACATCATCTTCTCTTCTTCACTTAGCCCCCCCCCACACACACACACATACAGACTTATTATCAGTGAGTTGATATACTCATATGTTCCATCCTTTTGTTTTTATTGTCCTAATTCTTCCCACCGTAGTGATGCCTTCAACTTTTACTCAACCATGTCAGCTGATCCATCCTTCACACCAACCTTCTGCTCAATAGCATTTCTCTTTCCTTTCCCTCCCACTGGAAAATTTGCTTTAGAATCAAGCTGCAGTGTATTTTTGAAAATATTTTATTTATTAATTTATTTCTTTTTTTGATAGAAAAAGACAAAGACAGAAAGTGAGTATGGGCTCACCAAGACCTTCTTCCTGCCACTGCAGATGAATTCCATTTTTTACTTTGTGCATCTGGCTTTATGGGGGTGCTGGGGATGTGAACCCCCAACAGATAGGCTTTATGACTGAGCCATCTCTCCAGCCTTACTGTATATGTTGACTGGTATATTCTCTTTCTTATAATTGATGTTTCTCTCATGAATTCTTTCAACAGTGGTGCAGCTGCTTTTACATGATCATAGCAATATTTGCATTTTTAATCCCTCATTCCTAATTCTTCATTTAGTGTATTTACTGTGTTTGGTTTTACGGAGAATAGTAAGGTGCTGCCCATTGTGGAATTAGAAAGATCAAGTCCTCCTTGTCCTCATCCTCTCACTGCAAAGAACAGTCTTCTGACCTTAGCCCAGTAGACTGGACTTGGCTGAACCTAGAGTAGTTAGACCAAGCCTCAGGGTGCCCGCCACACTGCAGCCTGTGGCTGGACGGTGGACTCAGAGGGACCTGCCCAGTATACTGTCATTTGCTTCTGTTTATTTCACCTTGCGAAAACTGATCTCTACGTAAACTTTTAGCTTAGAATATCCAAAATAATAATCTATTACTTACAGCCTAGTCTTCACTGATGTGATTACAAATTAACGAGAAAATAAGCCAAATCTTTGTGAACATCTTATTTTTTTCATTAATATTTAATAGCTTTGGTAAAGAGCAAAATATCATGAAATATTAGCAGTGATTTTTTTTAAGTTTGGAAGAAATATTTATGTACATTGTACTATGCTAAAAATTTCAACAAATAGTTATGACAACCATACTATGAATAGATAATTGTGTAATATATATATATTGTTAACTTAGGTCTAAAAGGGATATGCAAGCTCAGCATTTACCTATGCTGAATCAACTATATGTTAAATAACTCTTCCAATGGGTTTTAATAACATTTTATTTCAATTGCTACATAGCAACTCAATCTGTTTGCTGCCATCAGTATTTTTATTCCCCATGGATTTCAGTTATGTTTGAGTGTGCCTCAGACCAGCCTTTCCATTTAAATGAGAATATTATGACTGTGCTATTTCCTCATAAAGATCATTGCACTTAACAAAGGTAGTTCAGTGTCCAATGAAATAATTTTCTCTAGAATATATAATAAAATATAATTACAATATATAATGTATTATTATATAATGGTATACAATAACCTATGGAAAATATAATCTCAAGAAATTCCTTATGTTATTAAATACTAATGACTCCATTCAGGAATGTCTTTTATTTCTGTAAAGTCAGACCAACAATTTTTTTTTTTTTTAACATGAGATACTCCCCCATAATACTTTCTCCTGAAATCTTTGCCTAGATTGTTGGGAAACATAGGATTCAAGACTGTATGTCATGACCAAGGTTCAAATAATAAGTCCAGTCACATGTCCACTCATGTGATTGTATCTTCTTGTGTCACACAGCCAAATTAAAGATGGAGGAGGAAGACAGTGCATTGCATCCATAATTTCCTTGGTCTCACTACTTGTGTTATCTACCACTTTATTATATTTTTTTCTGTTATACTTCCCCTTTACCCCATACATTAGTCATGATGTGGTATAATATCTATTTAGTCTTTGGGGATGTTGACATAAATAAACATCACAGAGAACCTAAAGCACTCCATGGGTTGAAAAGAGGAAATTTTAGCTGTTTATCTATAAATCTCACTCTTTGAATGATTAGTATTCATGGAATCCTGGTACACAGTATAAACTAATGAAAGTTATTTCTTTTCCAGCAGATTATATTGGAAACATTAAAAAAAGAGTTTAGGATTTGCAAGTATTCATGCTATATGATTTTGATTCAAATATCTGGATTTTTCATTGAAAAATCAAGAAAGATCAAGTCCTCCTTATATATATATATATATATATATATATATATATATATATATATATATGGAGAGAGAGAGAGAGAATCATCATCTTAATTGCTATGTTAAAGTTTATATTTTTACATTAATTCTTTTCTACTTCAATATTCTTTCTATTTGGAGAATTACAATATTTTTTATGAGTAGAGTATAATCATGTCTCTAATTTATATTGTTTATATCATCTGATTTAAGACAAAAGGTAGAATAAGAATTTTCTGTTACTCTTTTATATACATTTTTTCTGTTAAATTTGGTGAATTACCTATTCTCATAATGATAAAATACCATGTTTACTTAATCATATGAAAACAAGACATTTTAGCTTGAAAAATGTTAAAACTGTTTTGATCTTTATTTGCATTTAATTAATTATTTATTTGAGAGAGAGAGAGAGAATGAGCATGTCAGAGCCTCTAGCCATTGCAAAGGAAATCCAGACACATGTGCCACCTTGTGCATTTGTTTTATGTGAGTCTTGGGACATCTAACCTGAGTCCTTTGATTTTGTAGGCAAGCGCCTTAGCCACTAAGCCATTTCTCCAGCCCCAAAAATATTTTTTAATTTTTTTTGGTTTATTTTTATTTATTTATTTGAGAGTGACAGACAGTGAAAATTCAGAGAGAGAGAGAGAGAGAGAGAGAGAGAGAGAGAGAGAGAGAGAGAAAGAATGGGCGCACCAGGGCTTCCAGCCACTGCAGACAAATTCCAGATGCATGAGCTCCCTTGTGCATCTGGCTAATGTGGGACCTGGGGAATCGAGCCTTGAACCAGGGTCCTTAGACTTCACAGGCAAGCGCTTAGCTGCTAAGCCATCTCTCCAGTCCCCAAACATCATTTTTTAAAAAGACTGTGTTAAAGAAAAATATTTTTCCAATATTTCCTAGCATGGAATTAGATATATGAGATGATAACTATTTGAAGATCCATGTATTATATAATGTTATACAGGAATTACACATGCTGCACTCAGAATAACATATTAAATTGCTCATTAACACCTGTGAATAACATTTTTTAAATTTTTTTCATGTATATTTTCCACACATCTTTCCAAAAGGATATAGCCAGGAACACTCTCCCACTTATTTCACTTGCTTGGGTTCACATATTTGGAATGTATCTTTTGTGGACAAACCATTGTACTAGGTCCCACAGATACAAAAAGGGGTAGATCCTAATTTCTTTCCTTAACAACTTCATAATGGGCTGAAAAGAAAAAAAAATAAAATTAACAAGAATGGCTTAGTAGCATAAGCAAGAGATGCTAGCTGTTAAAAGAAAGAAGGACTCCCTCAAGGAAGATTTTATTTCCAAATGGCATTATCTAACAGAAGCTTTAATGAAATACTATGGGGGGAATAAGATGCATTAGAAGGTGACTGAAAAGTCATGTGCCCTTTTACAGGGTTGGAGCCCTTCTCCTGGTAAAGAATGTGGTGACTCAAAAGGAACATAAAAGGAGACCATGCAAAAATTGTAAGGTCATTATAGACAATCATTTCATCTTCTGAAGGGGAAACAGAGGCTCTGAAAGTCTTTGAAAATGAGATGTCAAAATACAATCTGACTTAGGAAATAACTGTACATAGAATACTATATTTAATGAGGCAAAAAAAAACTCGAGAAATTTTATCCTTAGAAATTAAAATAAATCAAATAAGGTGAAACTGCTTGGCCAGTAGAGGAGATAAATTCTGAGGAGCCCTTCACAAACAAATTATGGCTTTCCAACAAGGTGGGGGGGGAGACCAAAAAATAAAAACGCGTGGGTAATTCTATCTTTATTATCTGTTACTAATCAAGAATAATATTATGAACATGGTAACACTATGTTTAAATGATTCAGTTCTATAGGCTGTATTTGTCAGAGGTCAATACGTATACGAGTTTTACACAATTAGAATAATTATATGATGCTATGATTTAAAAAGTAGTATAAGACAATTAAAGGTCGTATCTAAGAATATAATGATATTGTGATGGAGAATGCAGGAATGTGGAATGAGAGTTGTCATTCATTAAAAGTCAAAGGACAGAGAATTTCCTCTTTATTCAATGTTTCGAGACACCTTTTGTGGAAATAGTTCTCTAAGCCACTTTCCAGACAGCGGAACGCATTAAATGTATTCCCAATTTGTCATTTAAAACGAGGTTTGTGAGAAATTAGAATTTAATCTTATATGGATTAGTTTGAATAAATATTTACAAATATGAATTCCCTGATACCCTGCGCCGGAGGGTGCACTTGGCAGGCGCAAAAAGGCAGCCAGCCTGCGGAGATAAACTACCCCGCGCACTTCAGCCAAGCCACAGCCTCGATGCCATTCCTGACAATCAGTGCCAGGGTGCAGGAGACAGACCCTGAGGACGCTCAACCCCTACCAAAATAGAAATCCAGGGGCTCCTAAGAGCTCATCACTGAACTACACCTAAAACTCATCCACCATGGCTCAGGGGATTTTGCAGAAGAGGGCACAGAAAGATTTTAAGAGCCACAAGTTGAGACATTATGCCCAGAGGCATGACCTCCCCACAAAAAGTAACCTACCACTGCTCCCGAAGTTAATAAACCACAGCCCAATGGGGAATACCTGCAACCCCAATTAGGAGGTCCCCAGGGCAATGGGGGCAGGGATGAGGAAAATAGAGCACCTATTTACCTATTTTCCTATTCCATACGAAACATCTTGTTAATAATAATAATAAACATTAAAAACGTTACCAATATGTATTCGGTTTGATAGGACAGTCATGGAATAAAAAATATTATGCATGCCCCTAAAAAGCAACAAAAACATGAAGATTTGAAATAAGTATGAACTATTTCTCAACAGTATGCTGACAAAATCTTTTTTTTTTTTTTTTTTTTTTTTTTTTTTTTAGGTAGGGTTTCACTCTGGAATTCACTATGGGGTCTCAGGGTGGCCTTGAACTCACAGCAATCCTCCTACCTCTGCCTCCCAAATGCTGGAATTAAAGGTGTGTGCCACCACACCCGGCTGACAAAATCTTAAGAAATGTATATAGCATGGTTTTGTAATCAAATGGAGTATACATACTAAATTCCATGATTATAAATGTCTTAATTGAAAAATGAATTGAAGAAATTTATTCTAGAATTAATTATCTCAGAAAAGCATCCTGTCCTGCAGAGATCATTCAAACTAAGAGACTTATAGAACAAATCAAACTTTTAAGTTTTCAGCTGTAAGTGGACGTGTCAATAAGTCTCAGGCTAAGCCACACGTGTTTGCTATCACTTGGCATCTCCTCAAGCAAAATATGCTTCTGGCATTCATCAAGGCATTCTTACAAAGAATGGGATCAAATAACAAGATGAAAAATTATCATGCCATCTACCATTCTTTCTCCGAATAGCAGAATCATATTATCCCATCATGAGAAGACTAATTAGAAGCTGATGAAAACCTGCACCCAGGGCAGAAATTAACTTGGGAACAGTGCTTCTCAAACTTGGCTGCTACTTCAGTCATCTTTACATTATCTCTATTAGAAGGTCTATTTTTAAGATATAATTTTGATTTAATTTTACAGATCAATTAATTTAAAAGATCATATTAATATGCAGCCATCAATGAGGATTCCTCCTCCCGTACAAAATAGTAACCCATGTAAAATGAATGATTTCACAATTTTGGAATCTCACTGATCCTGTTAACAAATTTATGTTAATGTATCTCTGATTTGAGATCTTATAACCTTAATTTGTTGAAATTACATGAGTACATTGTACTTTTAAAAGTTTCTGTTTTGACTTATATCCTAATAAGTATATGTTATGTAACAGAAGATATAAATCATAATACCTTACTGTGGGAAGACTAATTAAAAGCTGATCTAAACACATACCCAAGGCAAGAATTACCTTGGAAACAGCACCATCAATGAGAGCTAATAGTGTGATAGATGTTTTATGGAATGACCTGATTAACCACTAAACTTAGATGCTTCCTATATAAGCATTTTAAACTTTTTCCACAGTTCTAAAAGGTAGATATTATTGTTGTCTCCAATTTCAGCAAAAGTCTATTGAAAAACTTATTTTTCTCAAATTACATAACTAAAATGTGCTGAAAACAGGGCTTCAACCCAAGCACTTACATTCTCAGCCACTAAACCCCACCTGTCAGAATGTTGAGTTCAGCTCAATTGACTTGATCATATTATGCCTACCAGTCATTTAGTAGATATGAAAGGCTGTTATCCTGTTCATAATTTTCAACATGCTGAGAACTTTCACAGACATACACACACACACACACACACACACACACACACACACACACAAACACACAGAAAGAGAGAGACATGAACACAAACACACATTCCTGCAGTTTAATTGTCACTAGAAGATCTAGAAAAAACATGTCTTAAACACCAATCCTGACTGGCCTTTCTGATGGGCTGTAAAATGTTAAACCATATCCCATGACCTTTAAAAATCATTGGGGGCTTATATCTTCATAGTTCTTTCTTTTCCACAACACAATCATCATGGTAAAAACTTTCTTTTACTCAGGATATAAATCTTTCTTTCACACAAATGTATATACACCTCCTCTTCTCTTTCATAAGTATATATACACATACGCCAATGCACATAGTATCATGCATTTTAAAAGCTCTTTCAAATTAAAAATATTTGAATCAAAAGAAGTTTAGTGGGGCTGGAGAGATGGCTTAGCGCTTAAGCGCTTGCCTGTGAAGCCTAAGGACCCCGGTTCGAGGCTCGGTTCCCCAGGTCCCACGTTAGCCAGATGCACAAGGGGGCGCACGCATCTGGAATTCGTCTGCAGTGGCTGGAAGCCCTGGCACGCCCATTCTCTCTCTCTCTACCTCTTTCTCTGTCTGTTGCTTTCAAATAAACAAATAAAAATTTAAAAAAAAAAAAAAAGAAGAAGTTTAGTGCAAGTAAAGCAAAGCCTTTGACTTTCTGTGTGTCCATTTTCATCCCTCTGGAAATAACTCAGAAGCCAAACTCAGAAACTAGTTAAATGTCTTAGCAGAAATGAACAGTTGCCCCTCTCCCATAAACATGATATCCCACTGAAGAATGGAAATGAAACTATGTGTTATTCTCCTGTTTCATTAATGATCCTCTCAAATTTCTCACAGTCCTGCTCAGACATTATTAAGCATCTCTCAGTAACTATCTAGTTGTGCTCTATTTAGCCCCACGAGGTTTTCCAAGTGTGTGCTTCCCAACAAATTCTAAATGAAATAGACATCAAATCTTTCCTGATCATTTGTAGTTCTTTTAATGACAGATATAATAGAGAATGATCTGTCAGCCCTACTCTTGGCAAATACAAAGGAACATGTTTTTCCATGTTACTCATCCCCAAGTTTATACCCCAAATCTAACCCAAGTGCTTGGAAGTGTTCCTGAGCAGATTTTTCACTGCACTCTGTGCCCAAAAGACACAATGAGCACGCTGGTCAGAAACTTCACTCCTCAATTTGATACTTTTGGAAAAATAATAGCTTCAATGTTTGTTTGAATTTTGTGCTGGTTTTTTAATATTGTGTGATAAGGCATTACTCTCTGTTTCTTGGGTGGGGTTTCACCTACCTCACTTCTAATTCTGATACAGCTCTTCTCACACGTTCTACCTGCGTTGCCACCACCATCCAAACTCAGGCTGCATCCAGCACTGAGGGACTCAGGGCCCTGACCTAGGCCAATAGGTATACTTCATTCCTACAATTATTTCATTTGAATAAATATTGCCAATCCTGTGATATTAAATGTACCCATATCTCTTAACCTTGCCAAATTACATACACACACACACACACACACACACACACACACACACACACACGTATGTAATAACACTAAACTGTTCTTTAAGCTGTGTGGTGTCCAACTACCTATATTAGAATCCCAGGAGACAGAACATTCCATTTCATTAATGTGAGGAACTCTTCATTATAGGGCAATTTCAATGGTCTGAGCAAGCTAAGAGGATCCAAGGCACTGTGGTGCACTTGAGGAGGAAAGAGGAAGGGAGTCACTTCCAGCTAGACATCCCATATGTGAACTTAATTCAAGGAGGCACTAGGTAGACAACCATGGGGACGTGCAGAGCAGAAGTCAAAGGAATCCATACTCAAACACCGCTGTCTTCCCTCCCACTTATCCCAGAGCTTGACTTAGTGTTAGTTGAACCTTATGAGAAACTTAAAAGGAAGAGAGATGGTGACCAAAATTTAAACCTGCCTTTAATGGAGGACACTAGAGTGAGTTCAAAATGTAAGGCAGATTACCCATGGTAACATTGATGCTGTAGGGTGAACACTCTGGTTACAAACTGTAGACATCCAACAAGATGTGGAATTAAAGGGCTGCTGACAAGGTTGTCAGTATGAGCTTTGGGGCGCTGAGCAGAAGAGTGAGAGGATGGAAAACAAGGGCTGACCCATAGAGAATTTAAACTGGAAATAATAGAATCTGGCCATTGTTTCTATGACAGTGGTGAGGAGTGAAAAGAGTTTTAGTAGACATGATTATTACAGAAGTGCATATGCAGGTGAGAAATGTAATTGGGGAAATTATTGGCATATTCATAATTACTTTAAAAATAGATAACATGGAAGAGAAGTATATTTGGATTTGATTCACATGACCAGTATTTTCCAATGTTATAGCTAATATGGTGGATCAAATCAGATGTCCCCCATAGACATGTGTTTTGAAGGCTTGGTCCCCAGCTGGTGGCAGTTTGGGAGGTGGGCCTTATTGGTCGAGGAACATGGCTGTGGACTGGCTTAGGAGTGTTACAGCCCAACTCTACCTTTGCCAGAATTCAGCTCACACTTGCTAATTTCTGCCAGTTTCTGTGGCAAGACGTGATGCGGAACTCTGTGTTACCATCCTTTCTCTGCCATCCTGACATCCCCTCAAGACTATAAGCCAAAGTAAGCACTTTTCCTCCTCTCACCTGCTTTGGGTTTGGTATTTTGTCCCAGTGATGTGAACAATAGCTAATATCGAGCTTAAATATTTGTTCTGTAAAATGCTTCAGATCAACAGTGGATCTTCCAGCTTCTGATATTCTATATCATAACTGCCCTCCATGGATACAGAGACTCCTATTAAGCAGGCTGCAGAAGGAATATTTGCCACATTACTCAGAGAGTTCCAAACACTCCAGTGAACTTGGAGCTTAAGAATTATGGACTTTTGTGTTCACTTAGTACCACAGAGACTCTCTTGGAGACAAGAAGGCAAAGGACCACATAGCTGTGCCAATGAGTGAAGCATACAAAAATCAGTTACAAAGAACATAACTAATTAGCTAAAATAATAGTGAGTAATCCATGTGGGTGTGTGAGAAAGGGGTGGTTGTTGATGAAATGTCCCCAACTAGTGCAATTAAAGAAAGTCCATGCTGGAGGCCCACTCCATGGGAGGAAATACATCCCTGATACTGAAAACTTAAAACAGGGGTGGTCATGAGCTCTAGGGGTGTAACATCTGCTGTTGTCTGGCCAAATGTATATACTATGCTTATCAATCTGCCCAGTAAACACTTCTGTTAATATTCACACCCTTATATTAATGCTACTCTCACTTTGGTTGAGAATCTTCTCTTTTCTGATGGCAGTGACTTGGGATGACTCAGAAGGTATCATGGTGATGGAAAGAAATGACCACAGTGCTCAGTACTGCAATATCTCTATCACAACTTCCAAGGCTCAAGGTCTAATGTGGAAGAGGTGGCAGAAAGAATGTAAAAGCCAAAGGAAAGGCAGGACTCCATACAACATGCTCCTTCCAGACACAAAATGGCCTGGATATCCATGGCCTCACAGTGCCTGGCACTACCTGCATAAGACCATCATAAGAAGAGGAAAAAATCATGACATCAAAAGTAAAAGAGAGAATGATTGATATGGGGAAGGGGTATGATGGAGAGTGGAGTTTCAAAGGGGTAAGTGGGAGGAGGGAGGGTATTATCATGGGGTATTTTTTTATAATCATGGAAGTTGTTAATTTAAAAATTTTAAAAGAAGTCCATGATATAAACCAAATAATCAGGAGAGAGGAAGGAACAATACAAAATACAGAAAATAATGCAATAGATTCAATGTCACACAGATGACACCAGTGCCCAAAAGATCAAACATCAATGCTCCCAGGAAACTCCATCAAATAGAAACACATTTATATTTAAATCCTGAAATATGGGAAGGTGCTAAAAACATGCTCACTTAAATTGCTAACATTTCATAAAAGGCAAACAAAATAAAGTAAAATAAAAACCTCCCTGCCTTCATGAAAACAGCACCAAGCCCGTGGAGAAGCAGATGTTTCCCGTTAGCAAGCGTTCAAAGCAGCAGTAAGCCGCCTTCAGTCAGGGAAACTGGCAGATTGGCTGGAGCTGCTTTCAGGATGTGTGAGAGCTGAGAGGATGTCCTTGAAGACCAGCACTCTTGTGAAAATGGAAGTGGGGGTTTTGGCACACTGTGTGATTTGGGCTGCCTGCCAGTGGGGTTGAAAAGTATGACAGCGAAACATCGCTGCCCAGATAGCTCTTTGGCTGGACCTGTGTTTGGAAGACATGATTCTGAAAGGACTCCACACAGGAATTCCATTTGGCAAGGCCTGGCTTTTTGGCAAGAGTATGGGCAGTCTTGTTGAATAAGCATTGAGGAATAAATTATGTCTGCCTCAGGATAAAACTTCTGGGGGAGAGGGAAAGAGCTAAGATTCAGCATATTATACAGAAGCAGAAAGTTTTCAGACTGGCAAGAGACATCAGCAATTTGCAATTAGTAAAAATGACCCAATTGCAAGAAAGAAAAAAAAAAAAAACCTGGAATGCTGTTCACGGGGTCCAGAAAATAAATAAATAAATAAATAAATAAATAAATAAAAGGGAGCTGTGCAGGCTCCACCAATGTACTGGATAAGGGAACCAAATAATCAAAATCATATGTGAGCCAGAAGTGAAGAAGTAGACACTTAATGCAAGAAAGCATTTATCTAAAATATTTTTAATTTTTTTTGAATTATTTAAAATAGATTTATAGCACAGAAACCTGGCACCATTTCTAAGCATGAATTCACAAAGAACTGACCTAAAGTTACAGGCTTGGGGTCTTTGTTAACTGGCATCTCAAATCTCTTGGGAGGCCACTATATATGGATTATGAATACCAGATCTGAGAGGGTGGGGTCATTAATATCAAATCTGTGCACATCTCAGACCTGAGGCCCTCAGGGGGCCTAAGCACAGGTAAATATCATCAGCTGCTCCCACTCATTTGCAGCTTCTGGTTTGTAGAGAGTAGCATGAGTGAAGTCACTGATTGACAACACAGACCCTGTTCTGCGTAATTTTGTATTTTAAAATACTTGGTGTTGACTGCTTGAGACTTGGGAAAAGGATTATGTTCCCATGAGTGGCAGGTAAACTACAGATGCTCAATTTGACTTAAGTTTTAGGAACGTAGAGAGAGACCATGTCTTTTTGTGTGCATATGTTAAACATTGAAACAGAACTGGAACACATGTTGTATTTGCTAAATGGGGTAGCAGTTTTAGGGATGGCTATAGGACACAGAGAGAGAGTTGGTTGAGTTTCTCTTGCCATTAGATATATAAATTCACTTGGATGGACTCCAACACGGACAAATCTAACAACCAACATTGTGCTTCATAAAATACTGAGTGAAGTCTACCTATAATCCTTTACCTAGAGTGTACGTGGATTTATTCCCAAAGAAATGTGTATTTTATGACTTTTCTTGAAGGAAGGATGCTGAAAAGATGGCCAGGAAAGAAGCTAACTGGAGATGAAAAGAAAATAGAAAGAGCAGAAGGAGTAGGAGATACAAGTATATTTTTTAAATTAAAAGTATGAGTCTAAAACTGGGTGTGGTGGCACACGCCTTTAATCCCAGCACTCAGGAGGCAGAGGTAGGAGGATTGCAGTGAGTTTGAGGCCACCCTGAGACTCCATAGTGAATTCCAGGTTAGCCTGGGCTAGAGTGAGACCCTACCTTGAAAAACCAAAAAAAAAAAAAAAAAAAAACAAACAAACAACAACAACAACAAAAAAGTATGAGTCTAAATATCAGTTCTGCCAATTGCCTACTTATGTAACCTTGGCTATTTATGTATTTAATAAAATTAGATGGGACAATTACTGAGGAAAAACAATTACTGGCACATGATAGGTGTAAAAACAACCAACTGTCCTGTCAATGATTTGCAATGATTGATTCTGGAAGCTAGAGACTTTAAATAAAGAATCTTCTTGTTCCATGAATGAGGTTCAAAATGTTGGTGCTTATAATTTGTGTCAGGAAAGAGACATATGACTGTAATGCTATGAAAGAATCAAGGAACAAAATTTAATTATAATTTAAAAATTAAATAGACTGCTGTTCTGCCTATTTAGAAAATGCTAATCAAAAGGCAATACTACCCAGTTACTGGAGGGTATTTGACTTTCATGGAAAATTGCCTATTGTAAATTCTGATGACACATATTTGCAGTCAGCCATTTTCATGAACAGTCTCTTAGAGGAGTAAAGTCTGATCAAACCATCCTCTCTAGGTTTAGTATAGAGTGTGGTTACCTGCCCCATAAGAAAAAGACTATCACGTTATCAATTACAATTTTTTACTATAGCAGTGAAACAAAGTTTTTTCTTAATTTGTCTATTATGAATAGCTGGAAAATGGATCATAAGCAATTAAAATACATTTTCTGGATTCTAAACATATGTCTTAAATGCATGCATCTATTTTTTTGCATTGCTACTACTGGAGTGGAAATACCTTAAAGATAGGTGTTAAATATTTTATCCAAAAGTTATCAATCTTTACAAAACAAACAATGGACATATCTGATAGTAATAGTAAATTGATTGACAATACAAATCAATAAATCAAATTATTAAGAAAGTAAATCAAAGTCAATTTTCTGTGATTATAATAAAAAGACATGCCCTGTAACAATTAAACACGCTACATAGTCCATATAGACTGACTGGGACGTCAATATCTTCTATTTGCCTTAACAACTGTGGGTTTCAAGCTTTCCTAAAAGTCCTAAGGAAGCCAGTGATATTTTTTCCTATCACTTCTTTGACAAAATGTTATAATTTAAAGATTTAATATATTGTAATTATGATATATAAAAATTTAATATAATCAATTTGATATATTAAGTCAATATATTGAAATGATTGAATTAAGCAAAAAACTTGACTTTAAATTGAAAATGTCTTTTTATATTTGGATGTGAGTTTGATTACTGTAAGCTTTTCTCAATGAGTTATTTGTAATAGCTAAAAAAGACATTGTAAGGGGGAAAGAGCTTTTAGTTTGTTAGATGTCTGTCATGTCTGTGACAAAAGATATGAGATGTGCAAATTATAAACAGAAAAGACCAAATGGTTTTAGTGGCCCACAGTTTTAGTGGCTGCAGTCTGTGGTGGCTATAAGCCTGTGGGAGATGGGCAGAGCATGAGAGGCAGCTTGAAGTGGATAAAGGCTGTTTACCTCATGCTGCTCAGGAAGCAAAAAGGGAGAATAGGAGGATGCAGTCCCAATATCTCCTTCAAGGTACATTTCTAATAACCTATCTTTCTTCCACTGAGTCCCACTTCCTAAACATTTTAACAACTCATATCCTAGTCCCCATGCCTGTAACATAGGGGAATTTGGGGTGGGAATGGGATTTAAGGTCCAAATCCCAACAAGCTTTCATTTCTTATATAGTGGAAATAATTTTCATGAAATATAAGGTTGTTTTTGCCAATAAACAGAGTATATTGTACTCTAATCTCTTCAGTGATGACACTAATACCTACTCCACAAGATGAAAGGAATTTCTACACACAGCACTTAGACTAGATCTGTTCCATCCACCCACCTTAACCACAAGGCTCTTACTAGGTTGGTTTTTATTATCATGCTAAATTCCTACAGTAAATCTATGTGAAGAAGGATTAGTTTTGCCATAGAAAAATAATTCAGCAAACAAAAGCTAGTCATACATGAAAATTGCTACTAATTTCATGCTAATTACTTCATTAATGGATTTCTCTTGCTGATTTCAGACCAAATACTTTCTAGGAAAGCCAGTAGGAAAGAGGGAAATAGCACAATATAGGAAATTGCCTGTAAACATTTTTCAAAGGAAATGACATTGAAACAGACAGACAACATCATATTTTCTTGTGGCAGGATTTGTTTAGAGGTCATCAGGACTACATCTATTCTCCTATCCTAGACATTCCTATGTTTAAACTAGGTAATAGAAGATAAAGATATGAAAGAATGCAAGGTCCTTTCCTGTCATTATATCTCTTAAAAATAATAACACTAAAAATGATGTGTTTCTTTTTCAAGCTCCACTAGACCAACCTCTTTATCTACTGTTGCCTTACTGTTCTAGCCATTAGTGGATTTTGAAGAGTAAATACAATTCCCTTGAAGAACCAAAATAATAATAAGAATAATAATAATAATGACCTCACTTGCAGTAGCAAACTTTTAATGGTTTAGATGATAAATATAGCAGTTAATGGTAGAAAGCTTTTGAGCACCCTATGATCAGGTTCTGTCATTTTCTCCTTTCAATAAATAAAGGGAGGCTCCATGAATGTGGGCTGATTCTCCTTAATTCTCTCAATCCCCAACCTCCCGCACCATCTCTCACTTTCCTGATGGATTGATCCCTTGATAAAATTAATGTAGCACTGCAGTGGTTACTTCTTGCTTTGAAGGAAGTATTTACTCTGGTTTATGGTTTCAGCTTTGGGGAACACATTTTGTTATGGCAGGAAAGGCATGCATCAGGAACCACAAGCACAAGCTTGTATTGCATTCAGTGTGGGGAAGCAGAAGTGAGCAGGAAAATTCCACACCCAGCACCCCCTAACTCTAGCAAGAACCCCTCCTCCTGAATGTTCTACAAGCATCCTGAACAGCATCACCTACTGAGGAACAAAGGCTCATAACCATGAGTCTATGGGAGACATTTCCCATTCAAACAAGTGCAAAATCAAACTTCTTCATGTAGCCTAAAGTAATATCTCAACCAGAGAGCAAGAAATCTTTGAGAGATTAAAAACAATGTGCACATAAAGTGGGAGGTTGGAAGCAAAGTTTATTAATTCAGTTAACTTAATGCACTCATTTATTTTCTCTATAGTTCATCATTTTTTTCAAATACATATATAACAATGGAATTAAGACATGATATCACTGGTTGCAAGAAAACTGGTGAGCTCATTAGAAAAGGGAAGAAAAATAAGATCCATGCAATGCTATGGGAATTAAGAGAGGAAAGAAAAACAGCAAGTATGTTACAATTTTGAAAAAGGCTGGCTGTTTGCTTAATAATAACAAGCAGAAGAGAGGTGATTTTCAACAAAAAGTGCTTTATGTGGATAAAATCTACTGAGCTAAGTACACTTCAAATCCCCCAGCACAAAAGCACAGAGAGCAAACATTTTACTACAACCACTTCAAGAATATACAATGCTTTCCTTCATGAAGAAGTTGGGCAAAATTGTAATAATTTAGCCCTTGTCAATCTTATTCACCTCTTACATCATTATGCTAAGAAAAGCAAGGTAAGATCCAGGCAAATTGGATTGGGAACAGGAAACGGTTTTTGCAAAAGTATGTACTGAAGCACAGATGCTCAAACAATATTATCGCAGGGAGAAACTGTGCCCAAAGCAAAGTTTTCACTGAACCTTCATCTCCTTTGCTAAATTTTGGAAACAAGATTAGTAGGAAATTTTAAGTGACTGGGTTGTGATAGTTAGGAATATGCAGTCATTATATTGATTAGCGCTGGGTGACCATTGATATTGTATGAAACATGGAGTTATTTAAAGCTTGTAAATTCAGAAGTGGCAGCATATTTTTTAAATTGGATTCTTTTTTGACAGTTATATACAAATCCAATTCTACAGGCCATCATGTCCACTGTACCTTTACTTTACTTCACCCTCTAACAAGCTATATCTTCACTGGTTATAGAACAGAGAGAGTTGGTAATCCGCAAGATATCTGGGAACACTGGGGGTGCGGAGTCAGTACATGAGGAAAAAATGCCAAATTCTTGGAGATTCAGTACATAATTTTATAACTAAGCAAACTATTTTCAAAACATATGTAACAAATTCTCAATATGCAGTGTTTTCAGGATGATCACATTTTGCTATTTTCTTGTTTAAATGTTATTTATACACACTATACTTCTGACAGAAATAACATAGAATGCTATGGAAATGTCCTATGTTCCTCATTCTATGACATCACAGAGACAGCTTGATATGTCAAGACAGAAGAATTTATGCCATGAAAATTGTCTGATGTTATAGATCAGAATAGATCTCACATTCCTCCAACTGGCCATGGTCAGAAAGCTGATGGTTAATGTATAAATGCACATCTGTCTAAAATTGAATATTTGACTACTCATTACCTTTCCTGACATATTAGATATATCAATTAGTTTATCTCTGAGCTTTTCCTGAAATGTAGCTATAATAACAGTGCTTTCCTTTGGTAATCATAGGGATAAGTAAGATATAAAAGGATATCTACAAAAGACTTAAGATTGTCCTGTACTGAGAACTTCTAGAAGCCTACATGGTATATATTTCTTTTTAATTTTTATTTATTTATTTATTTATTTGAGAGCGACTGACACAGAGAGAAAAACAGATAGAGGAAGAGAGAGAGAATGGGCGCTCCAGGGCTTCCAGCCTCTGCAAACGAACTCCAGACGCGTGCGCCCCCTTGTGCATCTGGCTAACGTGGGACCTGGGGAACCGAGCCTTGAGCTGGGGTCCTTAGGCTTCACAGGCAAGTGCTTAACCGCTAAGCCATCTCTCCAGCCCTACATGGTATACTTTTATAAGTTGGAAAGAAGACTAAAGTGTCCTTAATGTAGTCCTATTTCTGATTTTATTGTATTATGTCTTTTCTTATAAAAACTAAATATAAATTCCACCTGCCACCTATGAGAAAGTCAACATAATAACACTTACATAACATTCTTTGGGGAAAAAATGTACAATTTGCACTTTTATCACCTAGAGGGGAATTTTGTTTCTTTACTTCAATATATGACTTTTCTTCCTAAATTGTCATTGCCATTTTGTACCAGTTATTTTTATAATCTACTTTGGGGGGTTTGTTGTCCATTTGTTTGTTAGTTTTGCATGGGATGATGATCAGGCATAACAAATATCACAAGACATTTTGTATTATTTATTATATATTAATTAATTTTCAAGGCAAGAGAGGGAGGGAATGGGTATACCAGAGTATCTTGCCTCTGTAAACAAACTTCAGATGCATGTGCCACTTTGTGCATCTGGCTATCTTTCAGGCCATATTATCTGTATTTTTCTATACAATGTCAAGGAAAACTCCCAGGAAAATCCTCTACCCATGACCAAATCTCCCCATGATTCAGCTAAAAAACATGGGACAAATAGAATACATTTCTTTTTCCTATGCACAACATTCTTTGTGTCTAATGTCTTTCTTCAGAACTGGCCACACAACATTCATGGGAAAGGTAGATGTTATGCTAAAGCCACTGTGCCTACTATGCCAACACATTTTACTGGTTTTCCCTAAATATACTTACAAGACAAGGTACAAAATGTTGTATTCATAGGGGTGCCTATTAAAGGAAAAGATATCTGAATTTGATTTCCATTACTCGGTTGAAGTTGTGTTACAATATTCTGAATAGTTCTATTTCATGTTTGTAAGATCATTGCTTCAAGCTGTGGGCAAATGATGTGCTTGCGATTTCTGCTACCAAGAATTACTTATCCTTCTCTGAGAGTAACCACATGGTTAGATATTAGCACTCCTGTGTTTATTTCAACAGTGTTCACAGTCCCAAGATAAGAAAACCATCTAAATATCCACTCATGGATCAATAGGCAAATGAGATGTGGAGCCTCAAGAAGTGTTTATGTATGCATGGGGAGAACATCCCTTATCTGGAGTGTGTTCAAATAGAAGAAATTCAGATTTCTGGTACATTCTGACATGGGAATATTTGTATATGTATGATGAGGTGCTTTAGAGGAATAAGGTCCAAGTCCAAAACCAAAAGTCATTTATAAAATGAAAAAATCTTATACTCATAGCCTCAATGAAATTTTATATACTATTATTAAGTACTTTTACATGAAACCATTTTATGGTGTAGAGTTTTCCAAATGTGGTATCATTTTGGCATTCAAATTGTTATGGATTTTTACAAACTTTGGATATTCATATTAACATGCACACACACTTTGGATATTCATATTAACATGCACACACACTTTGGATATTCATATTAACATGCACACACACACACACATGTACACACACACTCATTGGACTATTATTTCATCTTAAAGAAGTGAATACTTTTAAAATATTTTGTTCATTTATTTTGGAAAGACGAAGAAAGGGGCAGACAGAGGGAGAAAGAATATTGGCATGCCAGGGCCTCCAGCCACTGAAGACAAACTGCAGACGCAGGCACCACCAGGTACCTCGGGCTGACATGGATACTGAGGAACCAAACGTGGCCCTGAGCTCTGCAGACAAGCACCCTACCATGAGCAGTCTCTCCAGGCCAGAAGTGAATGCTTTAACCTGCCACAGCACAGCGCGGTCGGAAGGCCTGTGGCACAACTCCTGACTCTGGGTATGGCAGGTCAGCGGTTGTCATGAAATCTGCAACTCTGTGGCTATTCCCAAAGATACACTCAAGCAACCTCATGACTAACGAATTGGCCTGCCCTTGTGCAAGGCCATCAGACCGTCACCTGTTATTCTAGCCACTCCCTCATCTGTCCAGTCCGCAGGTACAGGAGATTGCTCCCCGTGGTGAAGGGGCTATGGAAGCGGGTGGTGCTGAAGTATAGAGAAGGAAGGAGGTTGACAGGATGGAGACTCTATTGAGGTGGCATTAAGGGAGTTTTCTTCTAAGTTCTTCAGGACTTTTTGGTGACACAACTTTTTCTGAGGCCTTCATGTGCTCACCACTCTTGTGTCTGTAAGTCCAACATGCTCATGAGTTCACCAAGCAGGACACAGGAAAAGATGGGAAAATGTTAGTTAATAAGACTTAGCTGTTCAGGTGTACACATGAACACCTTTAGATCTGATGTTCAAAATTGTGAATTATTATTAACTTTGTATCAAATTTGTAAAATGCACAACACATACTCATTGTTCTCATCTGGAAGGAAGGAAGGAAGGAAGGAAGGAAGGAAGGAAGGGAAGGAGGGTAGACTATGTGAAATGATGAATATGTTAATTAATGATTATTTCACTTCTATAAATGTATCGAGGTAAAATTAAACATCTCAAGTGCATGCATGTTTAATAGAGAAAAAGAACAAAAGAAATAAATCACAGCAAATCTGATTTTAAAAGAAAAAAGTGATATGAGTCTTAATTTCTTCATCAGCATATTATAGAAATTTAGGCAAAGAATTTTGGAATATAGCAGAAGTGTGCTAGTACTATGTATGTATATATATGTGTGTGTGTGTGTGTGTGTGTGTGTGTGTGTAAGTGGAAAGAACAGAAGTTATTCTCATCTATTCAAAATCTAATTCGCAATTATTAAAATGAAAGTAGCAAGATGAGGGGTGGGTTATAAACATACTTTTCCTCATTTTAAATAGTAAATTGAAATTATATTATATAGAATAATGAAATGTGTATTTTAACAAAAACAATGGCTATAGCTTAAATACTTCACATGATTTTTTGATCAGATGAATCATATATCTCATTTCCAACTAACTTTTTTAAATATTCCTAACCAGTTTCTCTGGTTTATGTCGATTTCTAACATGGCAAATGTAAAGTCAATATATTTCACTTACTATGGTATTTAGATATTTTCCATTCATCTATTTATGATTTTAACATAAAGATAAATATCCAAAAGGGATGTTTAACAAATATTAACAATGAAAACAATGAATCCTTGTGTGTACTGTTTTATGGTGCTTTCCTCTTCTTTTCTTGCATTTAGTTTTTATAACAAGGTCTTAAAAATTGAAAACATATGTACACACACACGCACACAGACAGACATTACCAGAGTTTTAGAAATTAGAAGTGATATGAGAAACAAAAATCAAAACAAAACTTAGGGAGATTGAATTATTCAATCCAATTAAGTTTATTATTTGAATTTCATATATACAACATAGATAAAAAATGAACATTTGCAAATACAACTTCAGAATGAAGACTTGTACGGAGATTTTTCTAAATGACTTGAGTGATGGCTTTTACATTATATTTCATAGCATATATATTTATTTTTAAATGTAATTTATAGGAAATATAGAATGTTCATGTTATGATAAAAATAAAGGACTCTGACAATTTTTTAGTGATGATAGAGATAAAAATCATTTTCACTCTGTAACTAGCTTGAATGAATGCTCATGGAACAAATCATTGTCAGTGGAGGCATCAGGAGTGTTTGTGTAAAACTTTTAAATCTGCTTATTGAGAAAGATTTTTAAATACAAAACATAATATAATAATGTTGAGTCAAATTTATCAAATTCACATCTTTTCATATGGTAAACTAAGGCATTCCAAACATGCTAAATAAAAACGGCTTATTTGAGATAACTATATTAAACTTATGTATTGCATGTTACTTTTTTCCTCTTTGAGAAGTGTCCTTGGGCATTAAGTACCCATAAATCATGACCACATGGGGTAAATTTTTGCAGAAAATCACTAGCATGTGGATTATAATATCATTGAAAATGCTTTTTGGGTTCTCCAGCTGACCTTGTAGCTACACATAGAGATTACATGGTAAGAAGCAAGAGTCTTTTTATCTTCTCCCAGATCATCCTTACACCATTCTTATCCCTGCCATATGCTTTTGAAATCATACTAAAATTTATTTCATTCCAAGGGAAACACCCTATGATCTGTTGCTTTAATTTACAGTATTTAGTAAGAATTGTGTTTTATACCTGAAAGGTAACCTCTCTCTATCTATCTATCTATCTATCTATCTATCTATCTATCTATCTATCTATGTGTGTGTGTGTGTGTGTGTGTGTGTGATTAGGCCATATATATATATATATATATATATATATATATATATATATACATATATATATACATAACATACATATACATATATATATATATGTCTTTGGGTATATATATTTATATGTGTATAAATATATATATATAAATATATATGTATGTATGTCTTTTGGTACATATATATATACATATATATATACATATATATGTCTATATATATATATGTCTGTATGTATGTGTGTGTACATATATATATATATATATATATATATATATATATATATATATATATATGCCCAAAGACAGGAAATTTGGGTTCCTTGTATGCCAATGCACCAATAATTAAGGGTGGTTCCAGGTCTTTGTCTACTACATTTCATTTCAAAGAATGAAATCCAGGGAGCAGAGTATAAGTTTCAGAGAGATTTGATTACAGTTTAAAGCTTTAGGAGGACAAAGAGAAGGAAGCTTAAGACTAGAACTTTGGAGAGGGATGCAAGGCAGAGCTTTTGCCCAAGGAGATAAGGGGGGTGTTAAGATGCCCACCTCGAGACTCAAATCTGTTTCATTTTATTTTAATTTTTGAGGTAGGGTCTCAACTGTAGTCCAAGCTAAACTGGAATTTACTCTGTAGTCTCAAGGTGGCCTCAAACCTATGGTGATCCACCTACCTCTGCCTCCCGAGTGCTGGGATTAAAAGCATGTGCCACCGTGTCCGGTTTAGATCTGGGTTCTCTTGTAGGTAGTAGCAATATGAGAAAGACCAGGTCAGCAGGTTGCTATGGACAAACCAGACTTTACAGTTTTGCAATCATCTTAGGTAAGAATCAGAGTTTCTGTTCTCTAGGAAGGGTGAAAGCTTAATCTAGAAATCTTTTGTGGAGGGTGCAACATCGAGGTTTCTGCATGCTTAATGGTATTTTTTGTGGTTTTAATCAAGAAATAAAAAATATTGACTTTTAGATTCCATCCAGAATTTATTGCACAAAAATAAAATAAAATAAGTTAGTGAACTCTAAGTAGACTGAACAAATGAAAATAAAACATAGGATTTCAAGGCCATAAACACATTTGTGTTTTTAGGGCTTCCAGTTTTGATCATCTCTATTAAAAAAAAAAATTTCTCAATAAAATTCTAAGAACTGTAGCAGTTTGTTCTCCTCTTTTCAGTTTTGTTTTGTTGTGTTTTTTTTTTCAAAAAAAATGTTTTAAAAAGAAAAATAATCTTTTTGTTTTGTTTTGTTTTGTTTTGGTAGACTTTCTTCTTAACTCTAATTTTTTTTTTTTTTTTTTATGTTTTTCTGCTACCTTGACTTTTGACACCAGGGAGTATTTTCAGTAATGTCGATTTAATATAATAAGCGTATTCAAGGTCTTTGTTTCTGTCATCATTCAATTGTCTCTTCACAATACAATGGATAAACATCATTTCAATATTGGATGTGAATTAATAGCAACCCCATCCCCTCATTATCTATGGGAACTGTGGACTCGTGGAACCTGAAGTCCGCTGTATACCAACAACACAATGCAGAGCAAAGCTCCCCATATTCCAGCTGGACCAGACCACGGCAATTCACGCCCGTGATTCTACAACATGGGCAGTAGGAAAAGTTCACTGCGTACCCTCCATGCAGACTGCGACTTTAATTTACATGTTAGAAACCCCAGAGTTTTATGTGATCTTGACTTTACCACCTTATCTCACAAGCATTATACCCACTGGCTAAATCAGTGAGCAACACAGGGGAAGCTTTGTCTTTATCTCCAAAGGCAGAGCTAACCATTCCCTTCTCCTAAAATTTGAAGAAATCTCTTCCATCTGTCTGTCTGCCTCATCCACTTGTCTGTCAGTCAGAAATGGATGCTCTGCATCCAGGGTGGAACCACAGGGAACAGGGCTTTGGAGTAGGTGATTCGCTTTCAAGGCACATGCTGTTAAATTTATGGCAATTATTTTAATCACTTAACATATAAATTATCCTGTAATTGCAAATCTAATGCAAATTTGTCCCAACATGTCATCAAATAACTCTCTTAGTTTATTGTAAAGAAACATCTAGACTTCTTTTGCAAGGGGAAAAATAAACTATCTTCCATTTGTTAGAATTTTAGAAAAAGAAAGAACATACTAAAAAACTCAATAGTATTATTTTCTGTCTTTACATAAAAGAGAACTTGTTTTTGTCCCAAAGCAATTCTTGTCCATTAAAGGTATTTTGCAGATGACATAAGAGCTTCTATGTTGGCAGATTCCTTGGCTGTTTGGAGCCTTAACCACCACCTGCAGCCGCACCTGCTGTGAGGTTTGACTTGTGGATTCCTTGGTGAGTACAAAATCCATTGCCTAGATTAGTAAAATGAGCCTAATCCTAGAAGTAATTTTCTAACATAGTTAAGGAGTTTCCCTGGGTAGGAATGGACTATACAGATATGTTTTCTTTTGTAAATTTCTATGAACTAATGGCTGCATAAACAATAAATAAATTGTGTATTGGGATGTAATTTTCTTCATTAACTACATTATTATAGTAAAATTGCCTAGGTTGGAATTCACCATGCAGTTAGTCCTTGGATAAGTAGCAAGCCTGAGGGGGGAAAAAAAAAGGTAATTATTTCTGAAATCCTTTGCATTTTTTTTTTTGTTTCGTCATCTTACTTGCTACTTGTAGAAACTTTAAAGTGTTTATAGTTCGCTTTTCTAATGCCTTATTTATTTGTGTATTGTTTATTTAAATTAAAAGCCTTTGATTTCCCATGATAGATGTGAAGAATACAAGCTTAATCATATGTCTTGAATATCTGAGACTATGTAGTACCTAAATAGCTCTGATCGTTAACTATTTCTGGTCAACCCAATTTACACTGATCTCAGTTCATAGGTTCTTGGGGGCTTTCTAGTATAATAAGAATGGCCTTCCCTAAGGGACATAATGTTCCTCTTCACTAAATGTGAGAGTCTCATTCTCAAAATATCTGCTTAATTAGACGGCATCAATTCATTGAAATGTTTATGTTAATGATATCATAGAAAGAGCCTAGCTAGAAACCCTACGACATTGCACAGTGCTTCTCCCAGAGCATTTCCCGCTGGCTTGAGTCACAGTCCCTCTATTCACCGCATCCACAATGATGGTAGAAGTCTCTCTGCGTGTCTGTCTCCTCCCAAGTACTCAACAAGGACAGGGATTCAGGAACTTGGGGTAAATTAATATATTCAATTATTTTATAGCCCCATACTAAGAACATTTTTTTCTTTGTTTTTAAAGTCTGACCATAATAACAAAAGCTGACCTGTCTCATTATGAAATTGATATTTTCAGGAACTTTAAATTATTTAAACTTCTCATTATTAAATTTTCTACTTGAGGATATTTTACTAGTATGGAATCTTGGTACAAAGAGAGAGTATATGTTTCAAAGATTCGGTCACGTTCTTTTTCATGGTTTTTTATACCCTGAAAGCTGTTTGTCCAAGAGTCAAATGTTCCCCATCATGTGGCTTCTGTGAGATGGGGACAGTCACTTAAACTCAACTAATTATGATTTACTCTCTTCCTTCTAAAAGGAGAATTGGAGTACATGAGTGGAGAATGTTTTTAAATTGAAATGCCAATGACTTTATCATTTTCATTAATTGGAAAAAGCTGCCTCTTCTGGAGATGTCAGAAAACATTGTTTATTGAACCAAAAATTGACTTTCTGTCGACAAACCTCCACCCATTGTCTCTCAAAAACAAACAAATAAAAATCATCTGGTGAATTAAATGATAGTACTCTTAATAAAAATCACTTTTCTGCGTGAGAATGAAAATACTTAGTAGCAGAGGCCAGTAAGTTTAAAAGGAGACATAAAGGGAAGAGAAAGGAAGGGAGGAGGGTAATTAATAGGTTGATATTGTATATATGTAAGTACAATGATTGTGATGGGGAGGTAATATGATGGAGAATGGAATTTCAAAGGAGAAAGTGGGGGGGGGGAGGGAGGAATTAACACAGGATTTTTTTATAATCATGGAAAATGCTAATAAAAATTTAAAATAAAAAGAGGAAGATGGGCTGGAGAGATGGCTTAGCAGTTACATTGCTTCCTTGCAAAGCCTAACAACCTGGGTTCAATTCCCTAGTACCCACATAAAGCCAAATTCACAATGTGGTGCATGCAGCTGGAGTTTGTTTGCAGAGGCTAGAGGCCCTGGTGTGCTCATTCTCTCTGTCTGTATGTCTCTTTCTTTTTCTCGCTCTTCTTGCAAATAAATAAATAAAATATTGATAAATTTAAAAAAAATCACTTTTAACCCAATGATTATATTTCTATTCAGTTTTATTTTCTGGACATTGTTTGGGAACAAAGTTTTCATTCATGTTGTACTCTCAGATGAAGACCTGGCAGAACTTTTCAGTTATTAACATTTTTTGTCAGAAAGATTGATTGCTTAAAACAATCTGGATATTTCACATCATTTTTAATAATTGTGTTATAGTTTTGAGCCAAACCTGCATTATGAAAAACAAGCATATGATGGTGTTAATATTCTTTTCATATACCCCAGACAATAATTAATATAATAAAATATATAGTCAAATTTAATATTTTTGATATATTGACAGAAAAAAAAATCCATTAATTTTGAGTGAACAGGATAAAATGAGATGTGTGGCAAGTGACCAACATAACAAACGTATGTCTTTATACTCCTTTGTATACAGAGACCCAATATATATACCCAATACTATAGTCCAAGTGTGAAGCTTAATGTCCATTTATTTATTCACTCAACAATATTGTTGAGCTGGTTTGGAGCTTGTCAGAGAGATGTTACTTCTTTAAAGCATGCTCTTCAGGGACAAAAGTATGTTATATATTGAATGAAAGACAACAAAGAAATTTTGTTTTTCTTTGTATTAATGCAATTTAACTTTCTATTATTCCTTTCAACTGGATCAACAGCTCATTACTTTTTATTTCTTTTTTTAAATTTTTTTTTAAGATATTTTATTTTATTTATTTGACAGAGAAGGAGGAAGAGAGAGAGAATGGGTGGTCCAGGGCCTCCAGCCACTGAGGATGAACTCCAGACGCATGTGACCCCATTGTACATCTGGCTAACATGGATCCTGGGGAATTGAACCTGGGTACTTTGGCTTTGAGCCAATTGCCTTAACTGCTAAGCAATCCCTCCAGCCCTTTTTTTTTTTAAAAAAAAAAAAATCTTGATTCCCTCATCTCTATGTCCTTGTAACCTACTTCTGTTCTTCTTCCCTAAGACTTCCCTTTCAATTTTCATATTACTTAAAATCTCCCACCTTCCCTAACTGTTCTCTCTGGAAGTCTCATCTTATTCCCCCTCACAGCTCATTTCTAGTCCTTTGATATCTACACACACACTCCTCTCCATTACAACACACACATATAAATGTTCTAAGCTAGGATGCACATATGGGAACATAAGATGCTTGTCTTTCTGTACCTGAGTTACCTTGCTTGGCATAATATTTTCCAGCTTCAGCCTTTTTTTTTTTTTCCAGGAAAGTGGATTTTTCTTCACAACTGAACAAAATTCTATTGTGTATATGAACCACATTTGTATTGTACTCCTCAGTTTATGGACACCTGCTCTATCCATTTTCTCACTATTATCAAAATTGTAGAAATAAATATAGTTGAAAAAGTATCTGTTTATTAAAAAAAAAAAGTAAACTCATTTGGAAATATGCCCAGTAGTGGCATAGCGGGGCCCTACCACAGTTCCCTATTTACCCATTTCATAAACCTCCACAAGGCTTTCCATAGTGACTGTAGCACTTTGCCCTCCCAGAAAGAGGGGCAGGGTTCTCCTTTCCACACAATTCCAGGAGAATTTGGTGTTCTTTGCTTCTGTGATGAAAGTCATTCTAACAGGGCTGAGATGGAATTTCAAAGTACTTTAATTGACATTTTCCTAATGGCTAAGGATGTTGAACACTTTGTAAAATTTATTTATTAGCTAGAAAACACTCTCAACAAAATGGCAGCTTACAAAACTAAACCTTCAGATAAAGCCAAAAAGCTTCTTTCCAGATGCTCAAGTTGTGGCTTCCATCTTTATGTTTTGTTTTATTTTTGTTTTGGGTTTTTCTTTTTGGATTTTTGTTTGTGGTGGGGGGAATCAAACCCAAGGCCTTCTACTTGTTACTGAATGTTCTAGCATTTAACAGTACCTCCAGTTGCAAGTTTAGGTTTCTGTAAACTGTTTCAAATCATAAGATTGGGTGGAATATTTTGCAAATGTTTTCATGAATCTCACTTATGTAGCAAATATGACATAAAGTATTTAGACAGTTCCTATGTGTTCTTGGTTACCATACTTTTTGCATACATATTTTATTCTCTCCCATGTCTTGAGAAACATCCTACTCCTTAATTCTCCAATTGTTCCTATAGAAGGATTTTAATTCTTACTTTCCACAGAAATGGAAGTTATTAGAGTAGAATACATATTTTCTTTGTAGTGAATTAATATATCTGCTAGGAGTTGAATTTCCTTAGTAGTTAACCTAGTATTGGGTTTAATTTCAATATAGTTTAGTTTAGTTTAAGAAATGCCTTTTATGATTTTATCTATATTATTTGTAGTCAGATTTATCTATTTCTTATTTGTATATCTATGAGATAAAAATAATTAACACCCATACATAAGAGTTAAAACATTTCAGTAACTCATTTTGTCATTGTTCTTCACGTTTATTTGTAGAGATTACTGATGTCCTTATGAGTCTGTGTGTTGTAAATTTAAACAAAGCAGAATATGCATTGTAACTTGCCATCCTATCTTTCCTATATATCCTGGAGGTTTTCTTCTTATTAGGACTTCATTGTTTAAGGAGGTAGTCCACCTGTATATGTTTCAACTCAGCCATTTTCCACTGATGGGCAAGTATATCATTTCCAAGGATTTTTCTAGCATAAGCAGTATTACAATCAACAAGTGCCTATACATATCAGTTCATGTATATATCCCAAGTTGATTCCTCAAATTGAGAAACCCACATTCATGTTCTAATTCTGACACATACTCTAATGCTGTTCCACATTGTTGGACAGAAATTTCTATTTGTCCATAACAATGTACAGAAATGCATTCTCAATTTGCCAACAAGTATGTGAAATTTGCCTAATTTTGCTTTTGAACAGTATTTCTAGAGTTCACTTTCTATTTTATTTTTATTTATTTGTTTGACAAAGAAGGAGAGATAGTAAGAGAATGGCGTGTCAGGGCCTCCAGCCACTGCAAATAAACTCCAGATGCATGTGCCCCCTTGCGCATCTGGCTAACGTGGGTCCTGGAGAATTGAACCTGGGTCCTTTGGCCTTGCAGGCAAATGCCTTAACCACTAAGCCATCCCTCCAGCCCTAGAGTTCACTTTTAATTTTCATTTATTTCATATGGTAGATCTGAGAAGCATGTTTGAAGAAACCCTTTTCCTGAGAAATATCTATAGGTTTGCCATCTTTATTTTCTTTTCGTTTTACTTGGCTCTGGTTTGCGAATCCACCAGCCTGGCCTAGAACTTGGCCGTACATCTGTGAATGGCTTTGAACTCATGATCTTCCTGACTCCATTTCCCAGTCAACGCATTTAGAGTCATGCACCACGACTCGTGGCTTCTATAGGAATGTTTGCTTTGATATTATGAACCAGTAGAAGACTCCTTCTTTATTAAGGGAAATCTAAAATTTTCTGGTCCAGATGAAAATTTTATTATTCTTTATTTATTATTCTGGAGATTGAAACTAGAGCTTTGCATGTCTGAAGGACACATTATACCCCATCTCCCATTTTACTCTGTTTGTGATATGATTTTTATTTTATTGTGGGTTTTTTTGTTTGTTTGTTTGTTTGTTTTTTGAGGCACAGTCTCTCACTCTAACCTAGGCTGAACTGGAACTCACAGTGTAGTCAGAGGCCTACCTGGAACTCACAGTGATCCTCTTACCTCTGCCTCCCAAGTGCTGGGATTATAAGTGTACTCCACCACACCTGGCTCCTTTCATGATATTGATTGGACATAGTTTAAAGGTTGTCTTTTTATGTTCTCAAAGTAGATATTCTTTATTTTCATTCAGCTCAGACTATGTGAACTGAAATTCCATGGTGATAAATTTACATATGTGTCATAACCAAGCACCAAAGTCACTCTAGGTTAGTGAGGGTAGGACATACTGCTGTCCTGTTTTCACTGTGACCCTGTGACATTATGATTCCTACCAGACCTGTTTGCATGTTTTGACTCTAACCTTCCCTGACACAGTCACAGTACCAATACCTGGAAAGTCTATGTCAATTTTTGCAATGAAATCACACTCAAGCATTCATCAAAATGATAACCAACTATGATCTTAAAATCGTCTTTCTTTTTCTTGTTTATTTTGCTAAGCATTATTTGAATTTGAATGTGATTAGAACAAAATATTTAATGGGATTTATTTACATTATAGTGTATGTTCATTGCAGTGGAGAAATAAGGCATAATTTGCTTTGAATACCACATATCATAGAATAGCAAAAACAAACATGCCAACTAATGAGTTCATTAAGTATTAAATTATTAGGTAATTGATGTTTTAAATGCTTTATGTTAAGCAAAAGCCCTTGGAGAGTTACTTTATTGCTATTTTGGAGAGCTTATTGACATTTGGGGAAATTAGCTAGAGTTTTTGGATGGGCTGATTTTATTATTATTTTTTCCTGCTTAATATTGTGGAAAGTAGGCTCCCCCTGCCTGAAAAGTTCAATGCTGCATACTTTCAAGCATAGCTTATCTTCAGAAAGAAAGTTTGCCTAGGCTTGCATGGTTTCATTTATTTGCTTTTCTTCCTAATTGTTTTGCTTTTCACTTACATCTTTGACATATGAGGGATTTATTCTCATATTTGGTATAATATTTAGGCAATCATTCACTTTTTGTATGTGTATGTGTTTGTTATGGGTGGTGTGGTGTCTTGTACACTGGGTGTGTGGTGTTTAGACGCGTGTAAGTGCTGGTGCATACACCACGCATACTTGATGCTGAGGTGCCCTGTTTCAGGTGAATGCAGAGGCTCACGGGGAACTCCCAGTCTCCCCTACACTGTTCGTCCAAGTGTTTTCTTGAGATAATGTCTCTCATTGATTCTGGAGTTTCTGTCTTTGTTCTCTGGTCTTTGTTTGCTACAACTTGAGAGTTGCAGGCATGCATAGGAGCACCCAGGTGCGTGCATGGGTGCTGAGGAATCAAACGGTCAGTATTGAGCCACTTCAGGCCCTCATCCTTACACGGGATGGCTCTTACCTGCTTACCCATCTCTCCAACCTAATCTTTGGCACTTTAACATATCTCATAAACTTCCAACCAGTTTCTTCCTTCATCATAGCTACTTACCTATGGGATTATTGGACTGCTCTTGTGTCTGAAAGAAATATCAGCCTCACAATCCCCATAACCTAGCTAAATTTCTTTCCCATGAACACCTAAATCAATGTCTTCTGTGTCAGCTACTGGTAATACCTCCCATATCATTGCTCAAATATTTGCTTTCTCATTATTTTTTTTTGTAAGCACATGCCATCATTCATTATTTCTTCTCACTTCCTTTCTGAATTAACTGTCAAAATTATTCACCTTTCTCCACTGTCACTCCCATCACTATCAGACAGAAAAAGTGTGGTCTGGAAATTTTCTCTTCATTCTCTTATTCTGCACTAGCAAGGTGGTGCCACTGGTCAGAAGATGAGATCATTTAGCTTTGCCTCTGAGACTCCAAGTTGCTACTTATGACTTGTCTAATATAATCGTTTACCCCAGAGACTCACAGACTATCTAATAAATGCCTTAAGAATGACACAGTGCAAAGTCCCCTACTTAACTTTTGGTGATGTATTTTTTTTTTAATTATGTATTTATCTGCAAGGAGAGAGAGAGAGAGAGAGAGAGAGAGAGAATGAATGTGCCAGGGCCTCCAGATGTTGCAAACGAACTCCAGACAAATGTGCCCCTTTGTGAATCTGACCTTACATGGGTGCTGGGGATTCAGACCCACGCAGTCAGGCTTTCCATGCAGTGGGTCAATCACTGAGCCACCTCGTTAGCCCTGTGATGTATGTTTAGTGGGTTTGGTGGGCACTCCTGCCCTTCAGTGCTCCCGCCTCCCACAGCCTCAGTTCTCAAGCTCCACTGAGCGACCACCCAGTCACTGACGCTCCAGAAGGCAGCCAGGAATCCATGAGAGACCAGCAATGCCTTGAAAACGCGTTGGCACATTGCCAGGTAGTTACTTCTCGTTTCTGAAGGTAGGGCCACTCACCAGCCAGGCTTATCTCAGAGTCTTCTTTTCGGAGACACCTCAGTGACAGAAGAGAGAATGATTTCATTCTGGAGAGAAGTATCGGGTGGGTTTCATGGAAGAAGGTTTGGTGCGAGTGGCTCGTGTCAGGTAGTAAGAAGGGCTGGGGGTATCGCTGGGTGGCACAGCATGGGCATAGCACGGGTGAGACCCCGGCCTTCATCCCTATCAGTCAGCACAACAGAGCAGAGCATCGAAGCAAAGGCAAGAAGCGAGCACGCGGATGATGCCAGGGCATAGATGTGGAGAGAGAAAGCCTCCGTTTCCAACCATACAAGTAACGCTAGTAAAATGCACCCCTAATTACTGCGTTAGGGCAGACATGTTTGCTTAAAGACCATAACCATCTCTTGAAACTCGTGTGCCGATGACATCCTGCATGCACTGAGGAGACATGACAGGAAGAGCGCTGTAATGCTTGCAGATTTACAAGCGAAGGTATATCATGTTCCTTTGTGATATCTTATTAAGGAGCTAAGTATACATTGTCTGAAACATACTGCTGGGTATCATAGATATAATATGCTCATTTCTTAAAAGAAGAGAGAAGCTATTTTTAAAAAATGACAAGCAGGCTGGGCGTGGTGGCGCACGCCTTTAATCCCAGCACTCGGGAGGCAGAGGTAGGAGGATTGCTGTGAGTTCGAGGCCACCCTGAGACTCCATAGTGAATTCCAGGTCAGCCTGGGCTAGAGTGAGACCCTATCTCGAAAAACAAATAAAACAAAAGAAAAAGTAAAAAATGACAAGCAGGTATTCATGGTCACATCATTTATAATAGTTTAAATTATTAGGTAAATTCACATGTGCAAATTTACAGATTTTTTAAAATCTCTGATCCTTTCTTGTTCAAGTTTATAACATCACACTTCATTTTCCTTTGGAAAAACTTTGATAAATGTATTCTTTATTATATAAACATAGCCCAGTCTCACAAGGCTGGCACTTAGAGCCTTGTAGCTTCCTCTCCAAGTGCTAATGTCACCAACATTCAACTATATTGAATGCTACAAAAAATAAAAATAAAAATAAAAATAGTGAAAGAAGCAAATACAGGCGGGCAAAAGAAAAGTTGACGCTGTGAGGCCCAAAGGTCAGAATCAGGTCACAATTCAGCAAAGAAGTAAACATCTTCCAGTCACGCTGCATTTTGTGAATGGACTACAGATTCTAGTTTCTTCTCGTCACCTGTTGCCTAGAGGCGTCATGTGTAGGACAGAACTGGAGGCAGACGGCAGCAGACAGTGGTTCTTTGCTTTGACCTTGGTGGAATGCGCATCCAACTGACATCAGACGACAGAAATGAGAACAGACAGGAAGGACAATGGTTTCCTCACCTAGGTTTATTGTCAAACCTAAGCTCATTCCCAAAGTACTTCCTCCAATGACCTTGCTCCAGAGCCACTGATCCTTCTCAAAATTTTTTCCACAACCCAGATTTGAGCAACATGCCTGAATTTTACTTTTTTGGGTTGCTGTTTATTTTATTTATTTATTTGAGAGAGACAGACATAGAGAGAAAGAGGCAGATAGAGATAGAGAGAGAGAGAGAATGGGTGCGCCAGGGCCTCCAGCCACTGCAAACGAACTCCAGACGCGTGTGCCCCCTTGTGCATCTGGCTAACGCGAGTCCTAGGGAATCGAGCCTCAAACCGGGGTCCTTAGCCTACACAGGCAAGCGTTTAATCGCTAAGCCATCTCTCCAGCCCTGAATTTGACTTTTATATAGTCTTCCTGGGGTGGCAGTAGTGAATGCCTCCACAGTGATTTGAGAACAGAGTGCGGAGAGACCCAGGGCGCATAAGCAAATCACAGTGTCCAGTGGAACCTCGGGTTCTGGGACTAAAGCAGCGGTAAGATCAGCGGCCTGCCGAAGTCTTGGGGCCCGCCTAGCAGCTGACGACCTGCAGGAGCCCCTCTTCCTGTGTATGTAGGTTTTCCCCTTAGAATTCCGAGAGCCAGACCAGAAGACCTACTCAGAGTGCCTCTCTCCATTATACCCAGGCCCAAGCCCTAAGGAAAGACTCCTTTGCAGGATACTGCTTGCACCATGATGGTGCTGTCCAGGTCAACTTTAGCAAAAGAACCCAAACCGGGCTGGTATGAGGAAGACAGCTGAGGTCTGGTGGTTCTTAGAGTTGGCCAGGTTGGTGACAGAAATGCAGTGATGAATTTTCCTTACAGCCACTGGAAGAGTTTCACTGTAGACAACAGTCAATTCTTAATCCAGAGCTCCAGCAATTATAGGAAGAATCCAGTTTGTTAGGATTCATTCATAAACTACCATTTTTCTTTTCTTTCTTTGGTGTGACTGTTAGCTTTTAAGCCCATCTATCAAATCTATATACTCAAATCTATGAAAAAAAAATTCTACCCTTCTAGAATCCCCTCACTCCCCTGCCTCTCCTTTCACACACAATCTGCTACTCGGCATTGCTCAGAGGTGACTCACTACAGAGCTGTATAAATCCTGTGTGTTTACTTCACTGTGTCTCATATTACCCTATGGATGTGGGAAGTGATAGTGGTAGGCATGACTACAGGAAGAGCAAACAGTATTCACAAATATGAGAGAACAATGCAACTGACCAGAACAATAATGTGCACCCACGAAGTCAAAAGTACATTGATTTCTCTATTGCCATAATCTCTGCTCCTAGGATTGCACAACACCATGATGCTTTTGAACATTCTGAGAGACAAAATTAAGAACAAAAGATCTGGGGCTGGAGGGATGGCTTAACGGTTAAGGCATTTGCCTGCAAAGCCAAAGGACCCAGGTTTGATTCCCCAGAACCCACGTTGGCCAGGTGTACAAGGGGTGCACACATCTGGAGTTCATTTGCAGTGGTTGGAGGCCTTGGCATGTCCATTCATCCTCTCTCTCTCTCTCTCTCTCTCTCTCTCTCTCTCTCTCTCTCTCTTCCTTTGTCAAATAAAGAAATAAAACATTTTAAAAAAGGAACAAAAGATTTGTATTTGTAGATTTGTAGCAGAAGATTCTTACATCACTTGCCGAACTGCACAGACTTACTTCACAATTTATCACTGCTGGTATTCTTAACCCAGCTCCAGGAACAAGATTCAAGAGCAGCATGGCCTATGACTTAGCTCACCCGCCTATAGAGATACTTGACAGTGACTTTGGAAGAGTGAGTCATGCTCAAATACAAAATAACTAGGAAGGTTTAGCCGCATAAGTGCTGAAACATAATTTGTTTTCTTTATAGTATTTTAGTTTGTTTCCACGTGTTTTTGTGTTTTATTCAATGAGAATATGGATTCTAGCAGGTGGGAGGTTTAACACAATTTACACAATCTAGGAGAATTCCAGCCACTGTGTATGTGATGTTTCATATGTGGTAACTGGGACCCATATATTGAACAGCAGATGAATCCATCATATATTAGCCATTCTGTGTGGGACAATAGACAATACCCCAGAAAAGTGAGTCTGTGGAAGGGCCTCCAGTCTCTGGGAATTTCTTTTCTTTTCCTTTGCAGATATAAATATGTGTGAGAAACTGGAGACTCAGTGGAACATTAGACAGACATCACTCTTCTTATCTAAGGCAGATTGTGTTCCAGTTGAGATGAAGATACTACAAATATATTGATTTTTTAAATTAATTACAAATGGGCTCTACTTAAACCAGCATGTAGAAAGGCATCATGAGTGTGCATCAGGAGATGAAGACCTGATAGAAAACTGCTTGTTTTTTGTTGTTGTAGTTGTTATGATGATTTCATGCTTTGTTTGTGTTTCTGAGTGACATTTGGACTAACATTTAAAAATATGAACAGTTTTCTTTTCGGACCCTGAGGATATGCAACACCTACCAAAGCTGAGATCCAGAGGCTCCTAAGACCTCATCACTGAAGTAGACTTAAAACTCACCCACCAAGGCTCGGAGAATTTTGCAGAAAAGAAAGTGGAACGAGTGTAAGAGCCACAGTTTGGGATATCATGCCCAGAGGCACGGCCTTCCTCCGATAACTGACTGCTGCTCCCACAACGCATGACCCAGAAGCCCGTGGGGAATAGCTGTAACCCCACTGAGGAGGGTCCCCCGTGGAATGGGGGCAGGGACAAGCCAAAAGAGCACACCAACACATGCTGCAACCGTACAAACTATGTTATTGTTAATAATAATAAAAGGAAAATAAACTAAGTAGGTAGACAACAGCAACAATAAAAGAACAGGATTCAGAAGGAAGATGCCACATGGAGGAGATAGTAAGGGCAAAGTCCTGTAGAAGAGCTGGAGAGATGGCTTAGCGGTTAAGAGCCTTGCCTGCTTCTTGAGGCAAAGGCAATCCTGTTGAAAGCAGTTTTATTCTACCTCGCCCCACACTATTCTGTCAATAGCCCATGATTACCCCACTGCCACCTACTCCCTAGCTCTTCGCAACTGAATTTCCACACTAAAATGCAAACAAAATACTCTTGACGCAAGATACAAGTTGATGTTTGTCTTATGGAAGACCAAGCAGCCCTCTGATGGGCTTCTCTGTTTTTGTTTTTGGTTTTTTTTTTGTATTTTTTGTTGTTGTTGTTGTTGTTGTTGTTGTTTTTCTTTTTGTTTGGTCTTTCGAGGTAGGGTTTTACTCTAGCTCAGGCTGACCTGGAATTCACTCTGTAGGTTCAGGGTGGCCTCGAATGATAATCCTCCTACCTCTGCCTCCCAGTGCTGGGATTAAAGGCTAGTGCCACCACACCCTGGCTGCTTCTCTCTCTTAAGTGCCTGGGGGTGGTTATTCATTGGGACTCTGAAATGGCCTGAAGCATCAATTGTTGACTGTGCCAAAATATAAGTAATAAAGTTTGATCTGAAAAAAAAATACTCTTTGATTTTGCAGTCCTCATCCCAGGAAAGGGCTCTGAGGCAATTGATTAGAAAATAAAAGTACTCAGCTAGAGTGAGACCCTACCTCAAAACAACAACAACAACAAAAAAGTATGAAACGTGGGCACCAGAGAAAGGTCATGTCCTATTTGTCTCTATATCACTTCTTAGTCTTGGTAATAATATTCTTTAAGCAGACTATTTCCTTCAGTTATATAAATAACTTCAGTTATATTTTTTTAAAAAAGCAGGAAAACATGCACCTGTCTCAGGCACTTAATAGCTTCAAAAGGCATTCATAGATACCTTGAAGGTCATGTGAGATATAAAAATTAACCGTCTAAACTTATGTGCTAATGTAAAGGTGTAAGCGGCAATTAAAACTCCTGTAAATGGAATATTTATCCCATTCTGAAGCCTCTGGAAGGTAAATATGAGACAAAATTTAATACACCACCTTGGCCACCAGTAGTTGCATTGAGAATGTACTGTGCCTGCACAATTCCTTTTGTTTTGTTGTTGGGGCTGACAATAGATAGTTTGGTAACTGAAATGACTTTACAAATGTGGTTTGGTTCTTAATCAACCCTAATATACTATCAAATGAAATGTTCTCTCCATAATCATCACTATTTAATATCAGCTTTTCATGAACACACAGCCAAGAGATGGCCATGTGGGACCAGGAAAAAAAAGGGGAAGAGGAAATTCATTCAATATGTAAAGGACTTGTTTTTGTTTTAAATGTGTGTGTGTGTGTGTGTGTGTGTGTGTGTGTGTGTGTGTAGTTGCATGTGTATCTGTGCACCAGGGTTTCCATTGCAAAGAAATGCCTGTTTGCCTTTACATAGGTGGCTGGGAAACTCATCCCTAGATGACAGGCTTTGGTAAGCAAGGGCTTTAACCCTTAGGATGCTTGTTTTTATTCTCTTTTAAAGAAGAGTGTAGAAAATGTCTAGGTCAGTGATGCATGTTCTTTTATTGTTGCTTTATTCTATTCATCTTTTTTTTTTTTGAGAAACAGAGTTCTGATGTTGGTTCTAGCTCAAGGTAATGTTCTGTACAACTAGAACGATACTTTCTTGGGCTGGAGGGATGGCTGAGCGATTAAGGCATTTGCCTACAAAGCCCAAGGACCCAGGTTTAATTCCCCAGGACCTACATTAGCCAGATGCACAAGGGGAGCACACACATCTGGAGTTAGTTTGCAGTGGCTAGAGGCCCTGGCATACCTATTCTCTTCCTCTCTTTCTCTCTCCCTCCCTCCCTCTTTCTCTGTCAAACAAATAAATAACTGAATTTTTTTTAAAAAATGTGTTTTTTTTTTTCTTCTCTGGAACTCCCGACTTTATAGTTAGCAATTCTGTCGAATACAAGCCATGATAATACAAATCTTAGATCAAGCTAAGTTAAACTTTTCAAAGAGAATCTCAGGTAACTAAATCTGTGGCTTTGGGATCACTTTAGGGATGTAAATGTTTCAAAGGTATTTTGTTTAGGAAATACCTTTTCTTCTCTTCAGACAACCGCATGGCCTATGATAAGCACTTCCCCAAGCTGGCTGTGTTGGGAGGTCTCTGTGCTTCTAATCATATCACACCTGAATGCTCCTCAGCTTCAGAAGAGAAAACTGTCTGCCATGCAGAAACAGCTCCAGGAGGTTGGCCTGGAAAATGAAGTACATTTCCACAAAGCAACACCTATCCCACTATAAATGTTCAGTTGACTTCCATGAAGCTTACCCTAAAAAGATGCAATGAATATTTTATATGCATAATCATGTCTCTTAGTCATGAGTGTATGAAATGAGTAAACTTTGTCAGACCGAAGCTAGAGTTGCCCAGCATCTCATCATGTGATCTGGCCTCAGAGATTCAAGTTGGCATTAGCACTGGGCAGGACAGCTGTTTCAATTTCTTCCCCTGAAGGGGTCCTTAGCTTTTCCTGACAAAGAATGGAAACTTGGCTAGCAAAAAAAAAAAGGAAAAAAAAAAAAAAGGAAAAAAAATAAAACCTCTATGCTTACATAGTGCCAAATAAATAGAGAACTATCTCAAAAAGAAGATTAATTCACAAAAGAAATTTGGCATTATAAAATGGCGTGATATAATTTGAATGAAATAGATAGTTTCCATTTAAATTTACAAACTGAACAGTATTACAAAGCTTGCATGTTATATAATCCCTTTGTGTTTCAGACATTGCTGTACTGTTCTGAAAACTTAATGGTGAAAAGGCTTGAAAATATGCTTTTATTCGTTTAAACTTTTTACACTTTTACACATGTCTCCCTCCAGTGCATTTTGATCTCAGTCCCCCCACTTCCTCTGTCTTTTCTGTCTCCTCTCCCATTAAAGCCCCTCTTCTCATTAGCAACCCGTCTGACTTGCAAGCAGTTTTGCTTGTTTGCTTGTGTATTTGGCACGCTGAGGTAAGTTAGAGTTGTTTGCGAGAATGTGGGTGGAAGCTGCTGCACTCAGAAGTGAGGCTGGGTCAACAATCCACCAGCAGCTGCCCCACTAAGGGGCATGACTCCCTCTCATCCTAAAATCAGCACTTGCCACTTTTTCCCCCTGGGAGATATTGGCTCTCACGGACCTTTCCTTCATCTGACATGGCAGACTGTGTTGTGCAGGAAACCGCATCTGCTGTGAGGCCAAGTGTGCAGCATATCCGGATCCCACGATATTCTTTAGGGCTTGGTATCCCATTAACCAATTCCTTCAGTTCCTCGGTAACTATTGACTTATTGCTTACTACATGCCAGACCTTTGATGAGGATGAAAAACTTATAGACGAAAAAGATCAAAATTTGCCTTTCATAGTCAATTACCATAAGATGCTTGATGAACAATCATAACTTACTTAATTACCATTTAAGAGACTGTAAAAGTGGGCTAGAAAGATGCCTCAGTAAGTGTGCTTCCTATTTAAGAAAGCCAAAGAACCCAGATTCAATTTCCCAGTACCCATGTAAAGCCAGATGCACAAGGTAGCACATGTGTTTTAAGTTCCTTTGCAGCTGCAAAGGAGTTCTCAATCCCTCCCTCTCTCTCTCTCCCTCCCTCTCTTTCTCTCTCTCTCTCGCTTATTCCCTCTCCCTCATAAATAAAATGTTTTAATTTTTGTTTAAAGAATTAAGCATAAAGTTGAAGGAATGACTACCTCTAAAGAGCAGAAGCAACATGACTGAAAAATTGAAATAATCTCCAGTGACTTGGCAGGTCACTAAGCAAAACTGCAGGTCTTGCATGTGAAGTGCTTCCAAATTCCACATGTTGAAATCTTAACCCAAAAGAACTTCATCTTAGCAGATAGCACCTGAGGAGGCACTTTGAAGATTAGCGGGAGGGGGGGGGGGCTTAATCCCTATCATGAAGTCATGAGTTTCTTTATAATTTTTTTTTTTTTAAGCTACTAGAGTTCACTCTCCCTCCCCTACTCCTCATGTGGTTTTCACAAAGACAGCATTCTCTATATCAGGACTATAACACTCACCAGATAACACATTTGCCCATGACTTCATCATGGAGTTCTTGGCATTGGGAACTGTGAGAAATGAATGCTAATAACTAAGCATCCTCCCCCATACACTTTTTTTATTGCAGTTATCCAAACTGAATAAGATAGAAGTTTATGTGTGAATGCAGTCTCAGAATATAGTTTAGAAAAATATTATGAACAAGTGGGAATGTCAATAATTTGTAAAAAAAAAAAAAAAAAACCACCAATCTAAAATACAAGAATAATTTCATTTAATTTTTAAATACATAGAGGTTTATTATTACTTTGGTATGGTGAGAAAGAAAATAATAATAAAAAAAAATTAAAAATGACTGTCGTTGAGGAGATAGTTTATTACTTCTGCTTCCAAGTGGGGAGAGAAGACAAGAAATTCCATATGGAGACATGTAGGGAAGTTCCAGAGTTAGGTAGAAAGCAGAAAGATTTGAGGAAAATATAGACAAGACCTGTTTTGTAGTCTCCAGGCAACGTTTTGGGTGAAGCAAGGTAAGTAGGTTTGGGATTGCTTCCTTTAAAGAGCTTCAGCTCTCCCAGTCCAATAATTTACCTTGAGGCAGTTAGGAGAGGAGTGAGGTGGAGTTCAATTTGTTTGCATAAGAAAGGCATACTTCTTGGAATTGCCCTGAGAGGGACTAACCTCCAGGTGAAAACCTCAGAAACACAGGGAAACCACCTGACCAAGGCCCCACCATTCCCCAAAGCATCACTTGTAGAAAAGTGTCATCATTTGACCGGCTTGTCTGGCTTTTCTTTTACAATCTTCACCTCAAAGATTTGTCTTTATCAGTTCAAACAGCCTTTTGCTGGGAGACATTTGTCAAAAACAATCAGTGATATTGTTGATCCTCACAGATGCCTGAGGCACAGCCATTAACTTCAGCAAATGAGAAGATGACCCAAGGACATTAAACAGAAAGCTGGAAAATGGATTTGTCCCAGGGAGTTCTGAATGCTGGGAGCGGTCCAGGGAAACAGGCCCTGTGCATGAGCACACAAGGAGTCTTCAATGTCCACCTAGAAATGAACGCAGGGAAGTCTTCTTCCAATTAGGTCTGTGAGAAGATCTGAGCATCTTGAGTAATGATCATAGGAAACTGCTGATCACTGCAGACAGACACAGCTTCTCAGCCGAGGCTGAACTGTCCTTTTATGTGCAGAATACATAATTATTAGTCATAATTTCAGGCAGTGAGACAACCTGTTGCCACTAATCTCTTTTCCTCAATATAATAATCTGAAAAAAAAATTGCTAACTGTGAATAGATGAAATAATTCTTCCTCTATGTTCAACCGATATTCAATTATCTCTGGGCTTTAAGTGGTGGAAGTTCACATCTGAGTCATTTGCTAATACAGCTGTGAGTCCTGACCCAGAACTTGTGCTCAGTCGTTATCTGTTGAATACATAAGTGAACTTGTGTTTCTTCTTCCCCGATGCCTGGGAGTCTTTACTTAAAGAAATATATAAAGAGTCAGGCTGCTCTCAGGAAGCTATGGAGGAATGATTCCGAGATTCACACATGGCAGATAAACTATTGAAAGTGCCCTAATAAGTATGCAATTATTTTGGAAATAATAAAAAAGAAATCCCCAACACTGCTTTTGTATTAATAAAAATTAAATCCCATAAGTTATGCTTTCACCAAAACTACTGCCAAGGAATATTATTTCAAGTTACTTTTGTGAAAATAGTACGGCCTGTATAGGTAGAAAAAAAAATATTCATTTTTTGGTCATTTAAGGAGATTTCTGAGTACAACTTTATATCTTTTATTAAAAATTGTTTTGTTCATTTTTATTTACTTATTTGTGAGTGACAGAGAAAGATTGAGAGAGAGAGAGAGAGAGAGAGAGGGAGGGAGAGAATGGGTGTGCCAGTGCCTCCAGCCACTGAAAACGAACTCCAGACACGTGCCCCCCTTTATGAATCTGGCTAACGTGGGTCCTGGGGAATAGAGCCTTGAACTGGGATCCTTAGGCTTCACAGGCAAGCACTTAACCACTAAGCCATCTCTCCAGCCCACAACTTTTTTATTTCAATGCTGCGTATTTAGTTGAGTTGATGTTCAGGCACGCTTGTCATTGGTAATTAGAAATAGGACTAGGCGAGCTGTTGTGATGAGAGCGGCATGGCATGCACAATGCTGTAAGGATGGTGCAGCTCTGACTTCCCACGAGTCTGGCGTATTTCACAAGAGAGTTTGCCAGGCACATCCTTTCGTTAGGAGCCTCAGGCTCATTAACATGATTATTTTGTCAAACATCTTGACTGACAAGCTAAATATTACAGCCATGCGTGTGCGAGCTGTAAGAGCACACAGTGCAGGGAGAAGCTCTTTCTCTGTCTCTAATTAGCTAAGATATTATCTTATTATTGTTTGCAAGGCACTACAAGCTCTTCAGGTTCAATAAAGCAAACGTGCAATTGAAAATAGCATGGTCTCTACTTAAGCTTTTTTTGTGGTTATTTCCTCAGGTTATATAATATTGCTTTAGTCACAGACACATTTTATTTAATCATACAATGCAACTAAATCTGATTTCCTATAACAGACAATCACCACTCTGAAGTTATGCAAAGGGAAGATAGTAACATTTTTCAATGAAAGGGAAATCATAATTTAGTTTTGATCTATGGTAAAAAAAAAATAATCAGTCCCATTTAGGAAAACAAATTTGTATGGTATATAACAATAGACCAGTTTATATGCTCCTTGGAAATCAATATGATAATGCATGTTTTATCATTCCTTATGCACTTATGAATTTTAAGAAAAGATCTAAACATTTAACTCGATTCTGTGTGAACTATACAATTTACCTCTTAATCCAAATAATGACTGGCATAAATTGTATTGATGAATATGATATATTCATATATGCATAAGTATATGATTACATAATTTCAACTCAAAGGGAAGATTAAAGCAGAATAGACCTCAGAGATTTATCTGTGCATATCTGTCATTTTATAATGAGAAAATTGTGGTGGATCAGATTAAAGGACTTACTAATGCTACCTAAAAAAAAAAAATCACTGAAACAATTGTGTCTGGATGGTATTTACCTATAACTTCCTGTGGCACTCTTTCCACTTTACATTAGATTATTAATTATTTTAAAATATAAAATATTTTAATTACAAGTCACGAACATTTAAAATACAAAGCAAGCACACATCTATTTAGTTTTGTGCCAAGCATACCAAAAATATGTTTTATAAGAGCTTTAGATGTCTATAAACATCAATTATATTCAATCTATTAGACGCCACTTTTTTTCTATACAAATAAATAAGACATATTGCTGATTCCTCAGGTGTGCTACATACCTACTACAAACAGATCTTTAGCATGAAAACTCTTGAATTCAATTGTTGTGTATTTAAGGAAATTAGCTGATTAGATATAACTAGCCAGTAGAATTTGGTCAGAAGATCGAAATGAAGCTCATTGGGCACTGATTACAATAAAGGAAAGGACCACTTGATTTTGCATTTGACATTGTTGATGATTTATTTGGTGGAAAATTAGAACTCTCTCAATTAGCTATTTCAAATAAAATAAGGTAGATCATTTTTATTACCAAAAATAATTTTCCTAAATTTATATTTCTTCATCATGGTGGGTATACAGAATGTTAGGGAGTTCTGACGAAATGTCACAAAAGATTAGGTTTGTTGGACACACATTGTGTGGTCAGGTTCACATTGCTGGCAGAAATCACCCGACCAAAAGCAGCTTATGAGGAAAAAAGGTTTATTTTGGCTTACATACTCAAGGGGAAGCTCCATGATGCCAGGGGAAAATGATGGCATAAGCAGAGAATGGACATCACTCCCTGGACAACATCAGGTAGACAACAGGAACAGGAGAGTGTGCCAAAACACTGGCAAGGGGAAACTGGCTGTAACACCCATAAGCCTGCCCCCAACAATACCCTGCCTCTAGGAGGTGTTAATTCCCAAATCTCCATCATCTGGGAACCTAGCAATCAGAACACATGAGCTGAAGAGGGACACCTGAATCAAACCACCACACACATATTGTGTCATTAATAACTTGATGACTATCATATCCAAGGACTATAATGGTGCCTGCATTGTAGGCATTAGAGCTACACATTTGTTTTCATAACACAAATCTCCTTCCACCCTGTCCAAGATTGCATCCATTTGAAGATAATGTGAGCTACTGAATAGAATCTTTTCAGTATACACACACACACACCTGATATATATATGTATATATCACATAGAAACACTAGAGCAACAGAATGAGGTAAAGCCTCCACTTGCAACTGAGAGTTTAAAACATAAAATTTTAAAGGGTTTTATTCAGATCTCTGAGCAAGACTAGGGCAGAGCTAAACATGCAAACACTCTTCAAATTTCAAGTTGCAATATTATTTATGAGGACATGCTACCTAAGTAAAGCACTTGAAAATTCTATGGCCAACTATAATATACAGTCCTATTACAATGTAATGAAAGAGGTCTAGAGAAATTTAGTTTTTGTACATCATGCTGGGACATCTTGTATTAGTTACATCCCCAAAATGTAACACAAATAATATCTTCATGAATGACTGAGATCTGCCTTTATGTAAATAAGCTGAGCTCAGGTTAAATAAATAATAGTTGCATCAAAAATTATTCCTGTTATGGGCTGGAGAGATGGTTTAGCGGTTAAGCGCTTGCCTGTGAAGCCTAAGGACTCCGGTTCGAGGCTCGGTTCCCCAGGTCCCACGTTAGCCAGATGCACAAGGGGGCGCACGTGTCTGGAGTTCGTTGGCAGAGGCTGGAAGCCCTGGCGCGCCCATTCTCTCCTCTCCCTCTATCTGTCTTTCTCTCTGTGTCTGTCGCTCTCAAATAAATAAATAAATAATTAAAAAAAAATTATTCCTGTTAAAAATAACTGGATCATTTCAAAATTACATTAAACCAACCTACTGCATAGAAGATCTTGAAGTAAGAAAGATTATGAACAAAAGGAATATAAGCAATTAGGATACATCTTGAAGCCAAGTGAATTGTTTTATGCATCCATGCAGTACTAACTAGCATGTCATGAAGAACCTGATAAATTGTTGAGCTAAATGGCAATCTACTATATACCTACATTCTGTTACACCTATCTGACTAAGCAAAAGCACATTAAATTTATTTGCTGCAGATTAGAACAGATTATCCTCCAAACAGATTTAGACATAGCTAATTCAGAGTGGTTACTTTTTTTGTAGAGTGGTCGCAGAACCTTCCTCAGCCTTCACAGATATCTGGACTGGAGACAGACAGAAGTGAGGCCAACAAGCTCCTTTGGGCCACTGAAGATCAGGGCCACCGGAGCCTCCCTGCTGTCCTTTGATGAGATGCCTGGTGTCTGTTTGCTGAAGCACTGCTGAGGTCAACAAACGCTTCAGGAGTACTTGCAGCTCCTTAAGTTTTCTTCCCCAAATGTCAAGCAGAAGTGAAACTTCCAAAGTCTCTCAGGGACAAAATAGAGGGTAGGATCTCTCCTGTTCACTGTATTATTTTCTTCCATCTATAACGTAATGCAGTGCCTCAACCTGTAAAAGAATGAAAGTGCGAATGAATTTAAATTATCGGTTACGTTTTCCTTACACTTAACCATTAGAAAGTTCCATGTCACCAGTTAATTAACGCAGTTTGGGAATGAAATCTTTATACCACATTTCCCTGTAAGTACTTTTTAAACCATGCTCCTCTCACCATATGACAAAGTTGCTTTCCCACAATTTAACTGTATTAAAGACAATAGCTGTTTTTTTGTTTTTTTAATGTTTTTGAGGTAGAGTTTCACTCTGGTCCAGGCTGACCTGGAATTCACTATGTAGTCTCAGAGTGGTTTCGGATCCAAGATGATCCTCTTACCTCTGCCACCAGAGTGCTGGGATTAAAGGTGTGCGCCACTAAGTCAAGCTTCAAATGTATAGGTTTAAAAAGTTATTATATATATATATATATATATATATATATATATTTAAAAATTATATATGTAAATATTATATATAAATATATATAAAATATTGTATATATGTAAAATATTTAATATATAAAAGTATATATTTTATATATATATATATATATTTTTTTTTTAGTACAGACATACTTAGCATGGATCCATCATGTGTTGCTATCATCACTTCCCTGGTGTTTATCCGCATTCCAATGGGTGTCCTCCGAAGTGGGGTGTTTCATATTCCCCATGGGGTTCTGTGTTATGCGTTGTTTGACACAAAGACTCATATACACCAGGATGGCCTGAAATTCCCATGGTATGATGAACCTATACTAAACTTTATATCCTTTCCTCCATCTTCTGAATGCTGGGATTATAAGCATGCCCCACCAAGTCTATTTCTCCAGTGGTAAGGTTTAAGTACAGGGTTTTCTGTATGCTAGGCAAGCATTTAAGCTATATCCTGAGGCACAAATTTATATTTCAAATGCTTTCATTTTTATTTAGCATGTTTTTCTTGATACATATTTATTTTTAAAAGTCAACATTTTGTCATACATCCAATACATTTCCACTGTATATGTTTTTTAGTATTTTTTCTCAGTGACTATCCTTATAAATTTTGATACTTTTGATTACTAAAAATACCAACTAATCCTACAATCCTATTTTGCAGTTGGTTAATATCTATGGAGTTTAAGTGATAATCCTGTATTCAATGAGTGAGTCATTTTGGTGGTTAGCTATTTAGAGTGGCTACTGGTGGAGCTCTGAGATTTCTTGGATCCTGACTCTGTTGCCTATTTGAATAACATTTATGATTACTATAATTTTATTAAATCATGAAATATTTGATATTCATCTAAAATATCAATACACAGCAAATTTTTTTTTTCTTGTGTTTCTGGGTTTTGTTGCTTGTGTGCTGGAGACTGTATTGGGACTTCACACATGCCAGGCAAGTTATATCCTGCAGTTTATGTCAGGTGGCAGTTGAGGGTTTCATATTTTTTTCTCAATTTTTATTAACATTTTCCATGATTACAAAAAATAGCCCATGGTTATACCCTCCCCCCCCACTTTCCTCTTTGAAATTCCATTCTCTATCATATCCCCTCCCCATCTCAATCATTGTACTTAACATATATACAATACCAACCTATTAAGTACCCTCCTCCCTTCCTTTCTCTTCCTTTTATGTCTCCTTTTTAACTTACTGGTTTCTGCTACTGAGATTTTTTTCCTTGTAACGCAGAAGCTCAATCATCTGTAGCTAGGATCCACATATGAGAGAGAACATGTGGCGCTTGGCTTTCTGGGCCTGGGTTACCTCACGTTGTATAATCCTTTCCAGATCCATCCATTTTTCTGCAAATTTCATAACTTCATTTTTCTTTACCACTGAGTAGAACTCCATTGTATAAATGTGCCATATCTTCATTATCCACTCATCAGTTGAGGGACATCTAGGCTGGTTCCATTTCCCAGCTATTATAAATTGAGCAGCAATAAACATGGTTGAGCACGTACTTCTAAGGAAATGAGATGAGTCCTTTGGATATATGCCTAGGAGTGCTATAGCTGGATCATATATTAGATCAATCTTTAGCTGTTTTAGGAACCTCCACACTGATTTCCACAATGGCTGGACCAGATTGCATTCCCACCAGCATTGTAGAAGGGTTCCTCTTTTTCCACATCCCCACCAACATTTATGATCATTTTTTTTCATGATGGTAGCCAATCTGACAGGAGTGAGATGGAATCTCAATGTACTTTTAATCTGCTTTTCCCTGATGACTAGTGACATAGAACATTTTTTAGATGCTTATATGCTATTTGTATTTCTTCCTTTGAGAACCCTCTATTTAGCCCCATAGCCCATTTTTTGATTGACTTGTTTGATTTATTAGTTAACCTTTTAAGTTCTAGATATTAATCCTCTATCAGATATATAGCTGGCAAAGATTTTTTCCAATTCTGTAGGTTGCCTCTTTACTTTATTCACAGTGTCCTTTGCAGTGCAAAATCTTTGTAATTTCATGAGGTCCCTGTCGCGAGCACTCTTAAAGATGATTGGTTGAGAGGATTCTGCCCACGAAGGTCAATAATACTCAGACACTGGTGTACTCGCAAAGGAGTTTACTGGGATGAAAGTCACACACAAGCAAGTCCAAACTATCACAACTAATATTATAGCTAATATAACATATAACCAAATTATATTCATCACTACTAACACAAGAATATTTCTAACGAGTCTAACATGTATACAACCTGATATCGCGAGACTTGGGACGCAGTATCGCGAGACTCGGTCTCAACGCGAGACTCGGTCTGCGAGACTTCTGACGTTTTATAACCTGGTGGCGTGGGTCCGTACTCTGACTTTTCTCTCGGTTCGCGGTGTTTCAACGAGAGTCTCGGTCATTCGGACAGCGTGTCGGGCAGATGAATTCGGATCAGTGATGCGTCTCGCGGAGGTCTCAGTCCGGACTGCTGAGCAGCCGTTCAGTCAGTCATAGTTTCGGGAGGACTGGGACAACGGCTGCTGAGTAGCTGGGGTTTTTGTATTTTCCACTACTTATCTAGGGTTCCACACACACCTTCTGGTAATCTCTTACTATGTCATTGTACTCAGCTTACTCTTAGTTTTTTGCTTACAAAGTTTGACTTTGCATTTTTATTCTCACACACAAAGAAAAACAAACTTATTTATCTAAACTGTCCCTGGACCATATGCTGGTCCTTACATGCTCATAACAGGTCACACTGATTAATCTGTGATTTTATTGCCTGAGCAATTGGGGATATATTCAGAAAGTCTTGGCCAAGACCAATATGTTAAAGGGTTTCCCCTACTTTTTCCTCTAACAGTTTCAGAGTTTCCGGTCTGATGTTAAGGTCTTTAATCCATTTGGATTTAATTCTTATGCAGGGAGAGATAGAATGATCTATTTTCATCCTTCTAAAAATACATATCCAGTTTTCCCAACACCATTTGCTGAAGAGGCTGTCTTTTCTCCAATGAGTATTTTTGGCATTTTTATCGAATATCAGGTGGCTATAGCTACCTAGACTTACATCTCAGTACTCTATTCCGTTCCATTCACTTACATGTCTGCTTTTGTGCCAGTACCACACTGTTTTTGATACTATGGTTCTGTAGTCTAGGTTAAAATCAGGTATGGTGATACCACCAGCCTTCTTTTTGTTGCTCAGTATTATTTTAGATATTCGAGGTTTTTTGTGATTCCAAATGAATTTTTGGATTGTTTTCTCTAGTTCCATGAAAAATGCCTTTGGAATTTTGATGGGGATTGCATGAAATGCGTAGATTGCTTTTGGTAAGATTGCCACTTTCACAATATTGATTCTTCCAATCCAGGCACAAGGGATGTTTTTCCACTTCCTAATGTCTTCTGCAATTTCTCACTTGAATGTTTTAAAGTTCTCATTGTAGAGATTCTTTATTTCCTTGGTTAGGTTTATTACAAGCTACTTTTTTTTTTTTTTTTTGATGCAATTGTGAATGGGAGTGATTCTCTGATTTCATCCTCTGTGTGTTTGTTGTTAGCATATATGAAGGCTACTGATTTCTGTGTATTTATTTTGTATCCTAATACGTACCTCTAGGTTTTATCAGCTCTAACAGTTTGCTAGTAGAGTTGTTAGGGTCCTTTATATATAGAATCATACCACCTGCAAATAATGATAACTTGATGTCTTCCTTTCCAATTTATATCCCTTTTATGTGTGTCTGTTGCCTTATTGCTATTGCTAAGACTTCCAGAACTATATTAAATAAAATTGGGGACTGTGGACACCCTTGTCTTGTTCCTGATTTTAGTGGAAAAGCTTCTAGTTTTTCCCCATTTAGTAATATGTTGGCTGTAGGCTTGTCATAAATAGCCTTTATTATATTGAGATATGTTCCTTGTATTCTCAGTCTCTGTAGGACTTTTATCATGAAGCATTGTTGGATTTTGTCAAATGCTTTCTCTGCATCTAATGAGATGATCATATGATTTTTGTCCTTCAATCCATTTATATGATGTATTACATTTATAGCTTTGCGTATATTGAACCATCCCTGCATCTCTGGGATAAAGCCTACTTGGCCAGGGTGAATGATATTTCTGATATATTCTTGTATTCTATTTGCCAATATTTTGTTGAGAATTTTTTGCATCTATGTTCATGAGGGAGATTGGTCTTTAATTTTCTTTCTTTCTTTCTTTCTTTTTTTTTTTTTTTTTTTTGTTCTATGTTTGTCTGGTTTTGGTATCAGGGTGATGCTGGCCTCATAGAAGGAGTTTGGTAGAATTCCTTCTTTTTCTATTTCCTGGAAAAGCTTAAGAAGCAATGGTGTTAGCTCTTCCTGGAAGGTTTGGTAAAATTCAGCAGTGAATCCATCTGGGCCAGGGCTTTTTGTAGTTAGGAGATTTTTGATTACTGTTCAGATCTCCATCCTTGTTATAGGTCTATTTAAGTGATTACTCTCATCTTGATTTAATTTAGGTAGGTCATATAAATCAAGGAACTCATCCATTTCTTTCAGATTTTCATACTTTGTGGAGTATATGCTTTTATATTATGTCCCTATGATTTTTTTGAATTTCTCTGGCATCTGTTGTGATGTTACCTTTTTCATCTCTAATTTTATTAATTTGTGTCTCTTCTCTCTTTCTTTTGGTCAGATTTGCTAAGGGTTTATCAATCTTGTTTATCCTTTCAAAGAACCAACTGTTTCATTCATTCTTTGGATTGTTTTTTTTTTTGTTTGTTTGTTTCTATTTCATTAATTTCTTCCCTAATCTTTATTATTTCTTCCCATCTACTGATTTTTTGGTTTGCCTTGTTCTTCTTTTTCCAAGGCTTTAAGGTGAAGCATTAGGTCATTTAATTGTGCCCTTCCTAATTTCTTAATATAGGCACTTAAATTTAAATTTACCTCTTAGAACTGCCTTCATTGTGTCCCAAAGATTTTGGTATGTCATGTTCTCATTATCATTTGACTCTATAATTTTTTTTGATTTCCTTCTTGATTTCTTTATCGACCCATTCATCATTTATTAGTGTATTATTTAGTTTCCATGATTTTGTGTATATTCTATGGCCTTTCTTGCTATTGATTTGTAGTTTGATTCCATTGTGGTCAGATAGAATGCAAGGAATTATTTTGATTTTCCTGTATTTGTTAAGATTTGCTTTGTGTCCTAATACATGGTTTATTTTAAAGAATGTTCCATGTGCTGTGGAAAAGAATGTATATTCTGTAGCATTTGGATGAAATGTCCTGTATATATCTGTTAGGTCCATTCCTTCTATGACCTCATTTACTCCAGATGCCTCTATGTTTATTTTATCCCAGGATGACCTGTCAATTGATGAGAGTGGGGTGTTGAAGTCACCCACTACCACTGTATTTGGTATTATTTGTGACCTTAGTTCTGATAGTGTTTGTTTGATGAATTTGGGTGCCCCCATGTTAGGTGTATATATGTTTAGGATTGTAATGTCCTCCTGTTGGAGTGTGATCTTAATCAATATAAAGTGACCTTCCATATCTTTCTTGGCTAATGTTGGACTGAATTCTGCCTTGTCATATATTAGGATAGTGACCCTTGCTTGTATTCTAGGATCATTTGCTTGTAACATGGTTTCCCAACCTTTTACCCTAAGATAATGTCCATCTTTTGTTGAAAAGTGAGTTTCTTGGAGACAACAAATTGTTGTATCCTGCTTTTTAACCACTCTGTAAACCTATATCTTTTGGTTGGGACATTGAGGCCGTTGATATTAAGTGATATTATTGAAAGGTGTGTATTTATGTTTGCCATTTTTTTTTTTTTTTTTTTTTTTTTTGTGGTTCGGGTTCTACCTTTGCTCTCTGGTGTTAATTAGTATTTGAGTATTGCTTGTTTCTTCCAGGTTGCTTATATGTGTGCTTTTCCTTCTCTTTGGCATGGAGGATGCTTTCAAATATTTTCTGTAGAGCTGGTTTTGTCTTCAAATACTCCTTTAGCTTGCTTATGTCATAGAATGTCCTTATTTCTCCATGTATTTGAATGGATAGCTTTGCAGGATAAAATAACCTTGGTTGACAGTTGTTATCTTTCAGAATTTGGAATATATCACTCCAAGCCCTCTGGCTTTTAAAGTTTGTGTTGAGGAATCTGCTGTAATCCTGATGGGCTTGTCTTTGTAGGTAACTTTATTTTTCTCTCTAACTGCTTTCAATATTTTTTCTTTGGATTGTGTGTTTGGTAGTTTGATTATAATATGGTGAGAAGAGGTTCTTTCCAGGTTTTGTCTGGCTGGGGTTCTAATGGCTTCCTGTATCTGCATTGGCACCTCTTTCCCAATTTGGGGGAAGTTTTCTTCTATGATTTTGGTGAGGGTGCCTACTATGCCTTTGGAGTGAGATTCTTCTCCTTCTACTATGCCCTGAATTCTTATGTTTGATCTTTTCATAGTGTCCCAAATATCTTGAAATTCCCATTTGTGCTTTTCTATTAGTTTGTCTTTCTCTTTATTGGACTATATTATATCTGCCACCTGGTCTTCAGCTTAGGTATTCTGTCCTCTCCTTCATCCATTCTACTGGTGAGATTTTCTACAGAGTTGTTTTTTTTGTTGTTGTTGTTTTTGTTTTTTTGTTATTGTTGTTTTGTTTTTGTTTTTGTTTTTGTTTTTTTTTTTTTAATTTCATTAACTGTGTTCTTCATTGCTAGTAATTCTTACTGGTTTTTATTTATGATTTCTATTTCCTTATTTATGTCTTGTATTGCCTTCTTTATTTCATTATATTGGTGTCCCATGTCTTTGATTCCTTTGATTTCCTCTTTCATTCCTTTGATTTGTTCTTTGACTTCTTTGAACATATTTACAATCATTCTTTTGAAATCTATTTCAGGCATTTCCTCCAACTCGTTTTCAGTGGAGGTCATCTCTGATACATTAATACTTTTTGGCGGATTTATATTGTCTTGACATTTGGTGTTTCTTGTGTTACAATGTATATATTTTTGCATCTTGGATTAAGTTAATGCTTGGATTTTCTAGTTAGCTGGGTATTCTTAGCTGTATCAATTGATCTGATGTTATATATCTTCAGTGTAGGAGGTTAAGATGTTAGGTGTGGCTCTTACCACTCTCAGAGAATCTAGAAAAGTGTTCCTATGGGTTGAGTTTGCCTGCTGTGGAAATATTCAAGTAGGCTGAGTGGAACAAAATGCAGGTAGATTCTAAAATTTAACTAAACACTACACATTCAATCAACAACAGCACTGGGTATTTATGCAAGACTAGATATTATAACAACTAGATCCTCTATCAAGAAAGAGGTTAATATTTCTGGTCTGTTGAGGGTTCCAAGTCAGCTTGTGACCAAATGAGACCCTTCCCTTGTGCAATCCCAGTTACATTTTTGTATGATTTTGGTCTCAGTGAAGTAGGCTGGCTGGACAGCTGTTCTGTTTTCTGGAGCTGGGTACTGGCTTTTCCTGGGGGGTGAATTGAGCCTGGTACCTGTGACCCTGCAGATGGGCACCCCCACTGCTGGAACTGCCGCTGCTGCTGCTGAAGCTGCCACTGCTGGGTCCGCTGCTGCCGCTGCTATAGTCACCGTTGCTGGAGCTGCTGCTGCCGCTGCTGGAGCCGCTGTTGCTGGTGCCGGAGCCACTGCTGCTGCTGTTGGAGCCAGAGCCGTGTCTTCCACCACTGCTTCCACTGCCGGAGCCGGAGCACCACTGCCGGAGCTGCTTCCACCTGCCTGTGTGGGCTCTGGATGCTCTGGGACTCTCCTACTTCTCTGCTGCCATTTTACTTTCTCATACACCTCACTTTTTAGTAAAAGTGTGTATTTTGCTGGGTTTTCTTTGGCTTTTTCTCCCCTAGGCTGCTTTGGCGTATTTCCTAGGCCGCCATCTTAACCAGAAGTCCCCCCCCCTAGTTTCGGTTTCATATTTTACTTATCATAAAAATCAAATTGTAATCCCCTCATATGGGTATAGTTAAAGTCTATTCTCAAGAATTAACTGTCAGCAGTGTAATCTAATGAACATTTAGAAAACATATTACATGCCCTTTTGACAGAAATTTTGTTAAGTTAGATATGTACAGTAAATGAATACATATCAATGGATTGTTTGATAATATACCAACAGCTTTTTATAAGATGCCTTCATGCCCCTAGATTAAATAAGAATGAACAGATCTGTTTTGAATTTCTCTGTCATAATGTACCTATTATGCAACTTGGCTTTGATAACACTGAATTAATTTTTAAGAAACTTGGTTTTGGAATTTTGTAAATAGTCTTATTCAAGTGTCTATGAAAATGAATCCTTCTATAGGAGGCAAAAATGAACTATAAAAAAGAAAATCATAAATTATCAGTTATAAATTTGTTGATGATGGCTGCTGAACTCCTTTTACCTTGCCTGAGAAAGGAATAATGTGGTTGACTTCTAGGATCATTTCCAAAGCACATGGAAGAAACCTCTCAGGTTCCTCCAATAAGAGCAAGTGTGAGTTGAGGTGGCTTGCCAGAAAGATGGCCAGGAGATCATGAGGAAACCTACCAGCAGTGCACTCACCTGGATAGTTCACTAATTGCAAAGAACATTTCTTTCACTTGAGCTGAATGCTGCAGAGAGCTTTGGACATCTGTTTGTGGAGAGACTAGGAGGCATGGATAAATTGGCTTTCCTGAAGATGGAAATGGCCACTGTGCTGCTAGTTCGGAGAGCCAATGACATAGAACACCTGTGAGCAGTGCTTAAGCTTATCTGCAGCTGCACAGCTGAGACCATCCAAAACCAGAACAACAACAACAAAAAAAATTAAAGGGTGATGCCATGTCTTAGTTTGCACACATCAGAAATTACAACCTGTTATCTATCTTGTAGTGTACTTATACTGAATAGGTAAAAAGAGGTCAACAACTATAATTTTATGCCAGGAAATAGCCCAAGATTTTGTTTTGTTCATTTTAGCAACAGCAAATAGTTTCCTTACACATTTTACCTTATACTGTAGTTATCAACTACATAAAATGCCTTATACTTTACACATAAAAATTACCTTATACTGTAGTTATCAAATACATAAAAGGCCACCAAAAGGTTTAGAATAGAAGCAGCTATATCATGTATAAAGGTATGTGTAGTTAATGCTATACCTCCAAAGTTTATACAGTAGACAGATGAATGTAAAACATGATGTAGATAAGTGCCCAAATACAGTTTGTCATTTTAATATACTCCTATAAAATTCTAAAGGAACAAACAGAAAACAAATATGGTAAGGATACTGATCATGTGAATAGCTCAGTGCCTCCCCGACTGTCCAGGGATCTATAATAATTACAAGGGTGTATTCTCTGCAATACCTCATACTTCTCAAAAACTCTACTTGCCAAAATAGAGTGAAATAAAATTAAAATGATGATAACATCATCACAGAATTGAAAAAGGGGGAATAAAAGGAGCTCTCTACAGTGTTATTTGTGTTTCACATTTTCCTATATCTGGTTCTTATATGATAATATGCAAAAGTAGAAATTCATCCATTAATGCAAGTTAAACTTTATTGAGAACTTTAAAATATGGGCATACTATAATTTGGCCATGTTCCTATCAGATTATTCTCTTTTGCCCCCTTTCTTCTGCTCCCATTTCACTGAAGACCCTCTGTTTTTCTGTCTCATTACATTTGTCCTCTTCAGTTTCCTATGACAAAATTTTGATGGGCTCAGAACAGTGCAGGTCTCATCAGGTATTGCTAACCACTATGGGTCATGGATGTCTCCGTCTGTTCATGTTGGGAGAACAGGGCTGCAAGGTACTCCTATGCGCCCTGTGACTCCTTCATTCTCTACTTCCCTCTTCTGCAATGCTGCCTGAACCTTGCAGTTTGCGCTAAGCATCATGTTTAGTGTTGAGCTCTTGGGAGGCACTTATGTTCTGCATTGATGAGGTATGTGTCTTCTCCTTATCTACCTCTATCTCCATTGAGAACATTCTTTCACTATCAATGAGAGTATTACTTATATTTAATCTGATAGCTCCTCTTCAGTGTTTCCTGAGCACTTGCAGCTATAACAGAGATAACTCATTCAATGTTAAACACTGGGATTTCTCTTCTTGTCATTTGGTGAGCCTTAGACCTCCCAGTATTCACCACCATCGGGGGGGGGGGGGTGCCTGGCTATCCTGGAACTGGTTGCCTTAAATGTATCTCTGAGATACAACTGAGATTTTTATGATTGTATATGACATACTATAAAACCAATGAAACAATAAACTAATAGTTACTCAACAAAACTCTAGGCTTTATTCTAATGTCATGCTAGACACTGATTTTTTTTTTTTTTTTGCCTGCCTCCCATTCTGACAGAGTAATTTATGATACTAAGAAAAGATGTGTAATATAAGTTGTCTCACTGTGGTGTAATCAAAATGTCACCCCTTATGTTCAGAGGCACCCTTTATTGTCTGTAACGTAACTATGTGTGGTGTTTGGTTACATAACTGACCTGAAGGACTCATGTCTTCTGGGATTCCTTTTAGTTGGTTTTGGCCTCTGATTTGTTTCATCCATCTGAATCAGGTGAAAGTAGCTTTGGTCCAAGTAGAAGTCTTGACTTATGCCTTATGAAGTCCTGATGCACTAGGGATGTCTGATAAGCTAAGTCAGTCGGTTGGGAGACCATATTTAGTGAACCTATAAAATATTCATGGAAAATGAGGGTGGTGTTTCTAAGGACAGGCAAAGAGAGAAAGTTAGCTGTTACCAGGTACAAGCTAAACCAGATTCTAGCCACGCCTGTATACATTGTTGGACACCCTGCATACAGTATTGGGTTGTAAGCAGATGAAATAGTTGGTCTTTTGAATCACTAAGTTTTGGGGTGGTTTACTATGCAGGAATCAATATAACTAAAACCCTGTATCATTAACTTAGCTGGGGTTTGATGTTAAGTATGGTAATTAGGGAGAGCTGAAGTGGGGTGGATACTGAGGTTGCCACATAAGTGACTTTTATGTTCACCTCAAGTAAGAGTGATGAAGCAAATAATGGCTTTCAAGACTTAAAATTTCTATTGAAAGAACATGTTTTTATCTTAATTGGGGTGGAGTTAGTATTATGTTTGTAAAATAGCCACAGGGAGCCCTAATGACCTGGCTTTTGTGTAGAAAATCAAAGTGTGAATCTTAATTTTGCAGGCATTGAAGATCTTGTCCTGCTTGTCTGTTTAAATCCAGGGGTGAGCATATTTAAAGTCCTTTTAGATAGTTGTACTAGGGTAATTTGAAAAGAAAGTAAAATATTGTATAATCCATGAAGGGGGGGTAGTTTAATTGCTTAGATATTTCAGAAAATAAAAACTATCTCAAGTGACATAAGATGAAGCAAAGGACAGAAGGATATTAGATAAAATATAGGGTGTTTATTTAAGCTCAAATCACAGGTAAGGAATAAATAGTGGCTTTTTTTTTTTTTTTTACTATAAGTATGTCCCATATGAAATTTGGAAGGTAATAAACACATTCTTTCCTTGCTAGATATAAAATTTAAACTCAACTGGTAACTTTTGTATCTAGCACTCCTCATTCAGTATAATTGACAACTATTTGTCAAGTTGAACAGAAGGAAAAATTGACTATAAGGGGTGTGAAATAAGCAGCAGAGGAGAAATTGGAGAGGTCAACAGGGAAAAGATGAGGTAAGTTTGAAAAGGGAATAAAGTAGCACCGAATTGTTTAAGAAGTAAATAAATAAGCATGCTTGGAAACCACAATAAGATATTGGAAAAGCATACCATGTGTGGTTAGGAATGCATAAAACACAGCTTCATTATTTCTTGTAACGAGTCTGAACTTCTTCTTTTGCTCTCCAGGTGATACAGAACCAAAAAGATTATAGTATCCCATTTTCCCCTCTAGTTTTACTTATCATTCTGTATGACAGCTATTTTGACAAAATACCATTCTTCTAGGTCCTAACACTTCCCACTAATCCCATTCATCCTGAGACAGTACTTAAGAGGCTAGCAGGGATGCAATATAAATCAGCTAATTTTGCATTGAAACACCAGATTTGTTTGCTATGTGAATCTACACATTGGTCCCACTCTCACAAAATAGTCTGGCAATTTAAGGGGAAGGCCACTGAACCCACTGCAGCTGATGATGGATCTGCTATGGCCACTTGTTACCCATATTTGCCCAAAATAAATAGACTTTTCTAAGATGCCTGGCCTAAGAGAAAGAGGTTGGACATATTTATAAGGCAACAGGCTATGATCTTGTATTTTATTTTTATTTATTTGAAACAGAGAGAGAGAGGAAGAATGGACACACGAGAGCTTCCAGCCACTGTAAACAAACTCCAATATGCACACATATTGTACATCTGACTTTACGTGGTTCCTGGGGAATCAAGCCTAGGTCCTTTGGCCTTGCAGGCCAGTGCCTTAACTGTTAAGTCATCTCTCCAGCCTGACCTTGCATTTTAAAGGAAAAAATTAAATAAGAAAGTTCTGAAAAAATAATTCATAGTTTGGCTTAGTTCTTTCAAATAGTACAGACTGAGTGGAATTATTTTGTATTTTTTATTTAAAGAATACATGATTCTATGAAGTTAGTAATGATCAAATATTTATGAAAATGTAGGTAATTTTTTTAATATCTACTGGCAGATGGCCTCTGTAGACTATCTCTGTATGGTTCCAACTAATCTTTCTCATCCCATATAAACCTTGCATTTACCTTAGGGTATATCAATAGTTCATGAATTTGATTTTAAATAAGAATCCTTGCATTGTAGCTTAGTGAAAGTTACTTTTTTCTGCTTTGCAAAATGTAATCAGTGCCCAAAATCAATATCAGTATTCTTTTTAAGGCCTACTTTCTAAATTCAGAGAAATCTAATGCTTTATTTATCTTGAAGGGGAAAAAGTTGTGCTTTTTGAAATATAAAAGTAGAATTCCACAAACAGTATAAATATGCACTAGAATCCAGCAATATGGAAGGTAGACCAGACCATTATAAATTTTCCATGCTGTCACCTCTTACCATTTTTTATTTTTATTGTCACTTTTTTATTTTTGTTTTTTGAGGTAGGGTCTCACTCTAGCACAGGCGGACCTAAGATTCACTAAGTCATAGTCTCAGAGTGGCTTTGAACTCATAGTGATCCACCTATCTCTGCCTCCTGAGTGCTGGGATTAAAGACATGTGCCACCACACCTGGCCCTCTTAGAATTTTTTTTAATAGTTGAAGTGAGCTTTCATTTTCAATGGCAACAATGTAAAAGGACAAAATCTAAATCTTTAATTTGAAGTTAATAATGCATTGTTGAGTCAACAGAAAATATTGAAAAATTTGACTTTGAAAGTCAAATTCATATTATTTTCAGAGTTTAAGATACAAAAATGTATATTCTTTTTTGCTAGTAAACTTGTATTTCAGCCAAACAGCTGCCTTGGTAGGCTGCCAGAGTTACTTTCTACCATGTATGTTTTTGACTAAGTTACCACACACATTAAAATCCCTTTTAGAGGCTGGTTTAAAAGTGGCCAGTTATGTTGATTGAATTATTCTTACAGGAGACGTTCTATGGAGGAAGCCTCTTTTGAAACGTTTTCATATTGCATTTGTTATTTTACAGCAGTGAACTCAAAGAGCACTAATTTTAATAGATTACTACTCCAGAACACCATTAATAATTTCCAGTGGTTTTCAAGGCACTTATGTTGACTAATTTCAGTATATTTTCCAGCCTATGCTAGACCAAGTGCTTTTCTCTTTCATCTTTGTGTGATTAAATCTCAGAAGAGTCAATTTTATAAACGAACATCAATAGACAGAAGATGTATGAAAATAGTGAGATAATTGTCACTTTTATCCCACTCTGGACTCAGAACACCACAAATATCTTTCTTTTTGCAAATGATTATGGGTTTGCAGAGTCTTCAAGAGTTAGTTGTTGGTTCTCAAATGTTCTCCAAAGGTATGCCAAAGGCTGGGGTCCTAGCTTGATGCTGTTAGGATGTGATGCCCACATTGGAGGGAGCTCTTTGAATGCTAGGGCTGTGTGATCTCAGATGCTTCCTCTTCACGGTTTTCCTGTCTTGCCTCAAGTGAGCAGTTGTGCTCAGCTGCCCGCTGCTGCCGGGATGCACAGCCCTCGGACAGGCCTGGCAGCAGTGCTGCCAAACACTCCTGAAATAAACCCCCTAACCTGTCACCCATAGGAGACCCGATCTGCTCAGATAACAGCTATAGAGACAGAAAGCTGACTAACAGTGCCTAAATTTATCTCTTTATTTTGTAATAGTTCCACATCAAGTGTGAGTGATGGATAGAGGTCCTGAACACAACTGCACACTTCCTGGTCTCCATAGAAACATGTTTGGGGAGTGAGTTTCGCCTGAAATAATAAGATATGAAATGTTCTCAGTACAGAGATTTAAAAAAACAAAAAGGGGAAATCTACTGCTTCGTTATCAATTTGGGAACAAATCATAATTTTCACACTTGCAATACCCTTATTTTCCACCTTACCACGGATCACGTTGCATGTTCCACACAAAATATTAGCCAGGGTGGGTGAGCAACCAGAATCCTGTCTGCGAAGCATGCTAAAACAGCAGGCTTCCTTTTTCTTTCAAACCCAGACTCTCAGAGGCTAGCAAGGGAAGAATTCACTGTGTGATTAAGCAGTCATAAAGTACTTCACAATTGGCAAGGTTTCTCATGCATTTCTGGGATTATAAGATTATGGTATTTTGGGTTTGTTAAATAATTTCCCATACCTGGTAGAAATGGTATTGTATGTGATGATCTGATCTCACCCCAGCTGTGGCGATATAAATTACACTTACGTCTGTGCTGATTGATTCTAATCAGTCGCAATCATGCCTCATAATCACGTCGCAGTCTAGAAGCAGAGGCTGGTGAAGCCCACTCAGCACCAAGCGGTATAAAGACAATTATCTGTTGCTCCTAACGGGCTGCTCAGTCAACATTCAAAATTGCCTGAAAACAATGAGTTTTATTAAATTTATTGTCCACGCATCATTTCTTGATTTGTCTGCAGAAATTGAAATGAGGCTTCAAGCAAGCATAAAGCTTATTAAGTGCTGTTTATAACCAAGATCATCTCTTTGAAAGGACTCATAGTCCATGGTATGGGTCAAATACATGGCATTTAAATACAGGTATAATAATGGAATGAAAAAGATCAAGAATATAGGAAAGTAGAGACAAAATGGGATTAGCCAGAAACTGATCATTTCTAAAAAAAATAAATAAAAGGTAATAGTTGCAAAGATTATTATTGTTTTTAGCCTATATGGGTAAAATTATAATAAAAATTATGCATTATGGCAATTACACATATATAAATATATAAACATTAACAAAACTGAATAACCACCTTATATTGGTCTGTTACATGCTTATATAAGGCAAAGGTGTTACTTAAATTCTAAGTTTTTAAGTTAATTAATTCATTCACTTATTTACAGCAACCAGTACACTTCAATGCTTATGTTACCCAGTGATGATGTATTTATTGTAGGTTAGGTATTGTAATATGTTTTTACCATAACACACACATATGTCCTATCCTTTCCATTTTTTTTTTTTTTTCTGGAGAACCTTAACTAATGCCTTGTTTGAAGAAAACAACTATATTGTCTATATCCTACTACTTTAGAACAAAGCTCCAAACTGATTTGTTACCATAGCTTCTAACCCTCATGGCTATTTTGCAAAGGAGAAGGCAAGATTTGTCAGGAGAGAGAAGATAAGGAGTAAGACGTTGAGCTGAATTATAAGAGATATATGTAATTGTTCTATTAGTCTATGGTTAAAAGCAGTGATATTCTTCATATTTTAAGTGATAGGAGGAGAATTTCAGGATGCTATGGATTATAGAGATTGTTGGATGACATATGACTAGAAAAATGTAAGGGTAAGAAGGCATGGCAGCTGGGTTACACATGATGGAAAGAGGTACAGTTTTCCTCTGGGCCATTTTAGAAACCACATAAGATAAGCATAGGTGACAAATCTTGGAAAAAGCCCAACCAACAAGGTTGTCCTCAGTAGATGTAGTTTATGTGGAGAGGAAAACACCGATGGCGAAGTGATAGAAAGCTAGACGCTATGCCATTTTAGCAGGATCTGGGAATCCTTCTGAAGTAGCAGGGGGGCTGCTACTTGCAGTCAAATGCTCTACCACTGTGCTAGACCCCCTGGGGGCTGCTACTTGAAAAGCCCTTAACATTTGTTTAAGCCATAGGATAAGCATTTGAAAACTCTTCCACTCTGGATGTTTGGATAGGAACCATTGGTGCACATGTCTCATGTTTTGGGACCTTGCTCTGCACTGGCGGCACTAAAGAGAAGGCCATCCTTGTGAGAGGCAGTGGGCCTTCCAGAGCACAAATTAATGCTGATGTCTTAATCCTGGCTTCTCCTGGTCCCTTTTCTGCTGCACCATGCTCTCTAGAATGATGTTCCCACTTATTACAGGCCCAGAAATAGCAGAGTCAAGTGATCAGGGACTGAGAGCATGAACCATAACCAATCTTCCCTCACTGAAGTAGATATATTAAGGAATTGATTACATGGGTAGAAAATGATGAGCACACACTCCAAGACTCAATTATCCAATCACAACATCTGTTCTATGACATTGTCTCTGTTATACCAGGAGAATTTATGAACAGGAATAGAATTAGAAATGGATGGTTGGAGAGATGACACAGTGGTTGAGGTGCTTAAAAGATCTCGGTTAGATTCCCCCAATACCCTTATAAAGCCAAATCCACAAAGGGCTATCTATATGTACCTGGAGTTCATTTTTAGTGGCTAGTAGCCATGACATGCCCATTTTGTGTCAGTGTGTGTGTGTGTGTGTGTGTGTGTGTGTGTGTGTGTGTAAGTCTGTGTTATCTTTGTCTCTGACTCTCCCTCTGCTTGCAAATAAATAAATAAAATATTTTAAAAATAAGCAGAAATGGAATAAATACCTAAACAATACCCTTCTCTTCTATTGTTTCTTAGAACCTGCAGGTAGCCTATTTTTGGAAAGCAGACTGAAAAGGAATTGAACTGAGAAGGAAGAGATAAGTGTGAGAGCAGAGTTATATTTGTTGCACAACATAAGAAAATGGCTAGAATGCAGCAGTGGACATATGGCTAGCTCCCAAATAAATAAGTTGAGCAAATTATCAGGGTTCCCTTACTCGTCAAGAAAATAAAATTAACCTTCCATAGCAAAATCACAATCCTTCAGTACCATGGTGCTTTGAATCAGTTGTCACCCAAAAGCTCATATTTTGGATGCTTGTTCTCAAGCTGGTGAGAATTTGGGAGCTGGAACCTTTCTGGCAAAGGTGTGTTTCTGGGTGTTGGCTTAGGACTGTTATAGCCAGGTCCCCCTTGACAGAATTTGACTGTCTGCAGCTGATAGTTCACATATGCTGTAACGTAAGTGTCGTCCAGCCTCTGCTCATGCCACGCTTTCCCTGGCCATCATGAGGCTTCTCCTTGAGACTGTCAGCCAAAATACACCCTTTCCTCTCATCAGCTGTTTGGAGTCCGGTGTCTCGTCCCAGCAACGTGAAGGCAACTACAGTGCAGACAATAACGTACATGACCACATCAAAGAACAGATCGGAGAGACAAGTGGGTGAGAGCAGGCCTCGATGGGAGTGACCCCAGTCAAAATTTGATATTATGTGTAATCAATTTTCTTCTTTTTTCTTTCTTATAATTGTTTCAAGGACCATAAAGAAATATCGAGTTAAAGTAAATATAAACTAGTATAAAAAGAAGAAAATTAAGTCTGTAAGTCAGCTATAACCACCCTAAGCTCTTCTTATATTCCTCTTCTTTAGGTAATGTTCAGCAAATCTTTAGAGGGAAACTAAGGATAAAAATAATAGATATGAGGCATAGATCAGGTATTTGTGAAGTTTTAGTAATATGAGAAGGAGATAATTAATTGCTAATGTTAGTAGGAGGACTAAGAATTAGACTAAGAAGAGTTAAAAATATTGGTAGCTTATAGTAGCAACATATTGAAATACAATGTGAACTCTTGTTATATTCAAGATGTTTCTGCTTTTTTAATATTTAATTTATTTATTTATTTGACATAAAGAGGGAGAAAGAGTGAAAGAGAGAGAGAGAGAATGGGTGTGCCAGCTCCTCCAGCTGCTGCTAACGAACTCCAGATGCATGTGCCGCCTTGTGCATCTTGTTTACATTTGTCCCTGGAGAATCAAAGCAAGGTCCTTTGACTTTGCAGGCAAGTACCTTAACCGCTAAGCTATCTTTCCAGCTCTGTTTCAGTTTATTAACTGAATTAGATCAATCACTAAATATCCATGTGTTAATCATTGAATGTTTATCAAACCCTCTTTGTAACAGGTTTCTCTAGTAATTCAACCATTAAAAATAGAACTTACCATCATAAAGTCACTGAGGAAAAAAGAGATGAGAGATTGAAATTTAGACTTTTAACTAAACTGGGCTACATAAAGATTAAATATAAGATTTTGGTAATAGATAAAATGGATCTGCAATGTTTTGTCATCAGCCTAAAGGGTATAGAGAGTAGAAGGCAAGGTCACTGATCATCTTCACACTAATTGATTGATAAACTGATATGCACATTTACATTGACTTAAATTTAAATAAAGATATTTTTTGGTATAAAAGCACCCTAAACCAATTAAAATATACTAACAATTATAGGATAATTTGTCCAAAGTTTTCCATTAGGTACCTGTAAATTGAAAATGCTAGCTAAAGAAAAATAAAGCATTGTAAGGCAAGGCTAGCATATTCTGACTCCAGCAGGCTGTCAGTGATCAATCTAAGCTAAGCAAACAGACAAAAAATCTTACCCAGTGCAAAAAGTAGCATGGGTTGTAAATTATTTTTTAGGATGGAAGAGAGGACATGGAAGTTTAAGTAAAACTGAGACAACATATGAAATAAGGAAGTCAATTAATTTGTCTGCTAATTAAACAATATAATTTAAAATGATAATAAAATGTGCAAACTGGATAGCACTGTTATCCTGTCTAGGGAACTGTCTCTGTCCCTTGTTGGAAACACATGTGTGTGCCATTATGCCTGGTTGGGCATTGAACTCAGGACCTCTGATAGCTCCTGCCTCCAGTTATGTTTTAAGAAAATTTTCATAGCATCTGGTTCATATGATAATTTAATGATAAGATTATTTTGAGCACAGTTTTCATCATATTCTAGACATTCTGTATGCTTGGCTTTTCATAATGCTGCCTTGAAACTGCATTGACTAGTAACTGAGGAGGACACCTTCAGGCCATTAGCAGAGCCGCACAAAGAACTCTACCATTCTAAAAAGAGAAACAATCCTATGCTGGAAAAATGGACATATGTGTATATATATACATGATGTAGAAGAACACATTAATTGGGGTAAAAAGACCTAAGTGAGGTCAGGGAAATAAATTGAGTAAAGGAAAGGTGGAGGGAGGGCTAATCAAAATCTAAGAGGATATAAATAAGTCATATGGAATCCTACTTTTTTGGACAATGGAACATTCGGAAGCTGTAGGATTGTTTCTAGAAAATTTTCAGTGCCAATGATGGGATCCTTTCCAGTGAGTTGTTGGCCAGGGAGGTCACTAATACCCACAAAACATTATAGGCCAATGCCAAGGCCCTTGGTTTCCCATCAGGAATAGATGGTAAGACCCTGTTGCTGAAGACTCTGCATACTTAAGCTGCAAGGTCACTGAAAAATCATACTGGAGCTGAGCTGAAAACCTACTCCCTGTAGATCAGCTGACAGAAAGCTGGAAAAAGCTACACTGCATGCAGTTCAATGGAAGAGAGAGAAATCACCAGTGGAGATACTCAACAGTAGGCACTGCAAGCCTTAATTTTGGCCAGTGAGGCCAAATGAGTCAACAGTGTAATAGTGGCATGTCTGTTATGGGGGAAACCAATGACTCTGAAATTAGACTGCAGGCCTGCTCCCTGGGAGGGATACTGAAAACCTACAACAGAGGTAGTCATGAGCTCTAGAGGGGTAACATCTGCTGGGGTCTGGCTGAATATACACACTATGCTCACCAAACTGCTTGGTAAGTACTTCTCTTAATGTTAATGCCCAAATTTTAATGCTATCCTCACTTTTTGTTAGAGAAGCTTCTCTTTTCAGATGGCAGTGACCTTGGGGTGACTCAGAAGGCACCATGGTTCTGAGAAGAAGGGACAGAGGAGTGCTCAGCACTGAAATTTCTCTATCACACAAGGCTCAGGGTCCATTGCGGAAGAGGTGGAGGAAGGAATGTAACAGCCAAAGGGAGGGTAGGACTCCTTACAACATGCTCCTCCAGACACAAAATGGCCTGGATATCCATGACCTCACAATGCCTGACACTACCTTCCCAAGACCATCATAGTAGGAAGAAAAGATCATGACCTCAAAATAAAAGAGAGACTGATTGAGAGAGAGGGAAAGGGTAGGATGGAGAGAAGAGTTTCACAGGGAAAAATCAAGGGGAGGGAGGGAACTCCCAAGGATTTTTTTTCTACAGTTATGAAAGTTGTTAATAAAAAAGAAATTAAACCCAGGCATGGGGGCGCACGCCTTTAATCCCAGCACTCAGAAGGCAGAGGTAGGATGATTGCTATGAGTTTGAGGCCACCCTGGGAGTCCATAGTGAATTCCAGGTCAGCCTGGGCTAGAGTGAGACCCTACCTCAAAAAAACCAATAATAATAATAATAATAATAACAACAACAACAATAATAATAATAATATTTTTTTTTAAATGGAATCTTCCCTGCTGCTGCAATCTTTACTAAATGGTAGTGATACTCCCTGATCTGAAATGACCTCCTCTTTCTTAAGTTTTTAGCACCAATTCTCAAGGCAGTGGTGAGTACTTAGGGAACATGAGCCTGTCATCAGAAGGTCTTGGCTTAGAATACAAGGCATAGAGATTGCTGTTTTATTTCCCCCATTTTAATAGTCCAGAATCAACACCTGTGGAAAATTCCTTTATTTTACATGAAGAAATGAGTCAAAGGTGGTTGAAGATAGAAATATACTAGAAACTGACTCTAGATGTTCTCCTAATAATACCTTCCTTGCTTCCCCCTCTACAATAGCTCTGGAGAATGGTTCTTGCCGAGATAGAAATTTCCACTTCTTCAAATTGGTCCATGATGTTTCATTTAAACTGAAGTGGGGTACTGAAGCAATCCTTATCATTCACGCAGAGAAAGCAGTCTGAACAATTTAACTATTTCAGACAGAAGGTTTTCCTGAGCCTGAGTGATGAATGGCTGCCCTCTGCTCCACGTCCACCGCCAAGGGCAAATGCAGCCATGGACTGTAGTAGGCTCAGCCAGGAGAAAACCTTAATAAAGTGACTGCATTTCATTCAAGATAAAGAGCCAACAAAATTTTAACTCCAGGCCAACGTATGGAGGGGTCTGAAAAAAAAAAAAAAAATCACCTGGGAAAGACCAGTAGAATGATTAGATAGACAGAAAAATCGTCCTAATTTTTCGTGATCAGCTGAGATAGACATGGAGGCTTCGGAAGTGGCAGTGCAGGCATGGGATTTCATTTGACATTTGTTTTAGACTTTATGCCTGACATTTGTGTAACTCCCAATTAAAATAGAATAGTGATAATTAGGTAAGAAAGATCTCTCAGTTAAGCTCTCAAATTTTACTACGTTCCTTACATACAATAAATTTCACTGCTGGGACATTCAGCCCTTTTTTCCCCTTCCGGCTTTATGAAACATGTAGCAGAAGAAAATAGGGAACTTTATGTTATCTCTGTGGTAGTTTTAAGAATGTTGGACTAGGAACAATACGAATCTACCTACTCCCCCCTTGTACGCATCTAGCTGTAAGTATGGGTCTATAGACGGCATCACTCACACGGTTTTACTGTCTTTCCTAGACCAGCATGAATGCTCAAATCATTGTCTTATTGATCTTCTATACAATAAAAATAAAATTTCGAATACCACTCTAACTCGCATCATTATGAAGATTCTTTTTTGTATAGCATTTTTTTTTCCTAGTTAAGAATTTCAGAAAGGCTTAAAATATGATGTCCAAAATTCTTTGTCCTAGCTGGTGATACAAATCAATGACAAAACTCTTGCCATATGTTTGAGGAGTTAGGTTCCCTTCATAGCTACACACACACAAAATCCTTCTATAGAAAATTGATAATTTTGAAGCAATATAATTTAAATGCAAACAATTTTAGATATCATTATTATTTAAAATTACTTCCTAATCATCTAATTAGTCATCAAATATTAAAAAGAAAGAAATTTGGGGCCTGTGGAGAGGGCTCAGTATTTAAGGTGTTTGTTCACAAAGCCTGAGGACTAAATTGAATTATCCAGTTTTCATGTAAGTCCAGATGCACAAGGTAGTGCATGCATCTGGAGTTCATTCGCAGTGGCCAGAGGCCCTAGCATGCCCATTCTCTCTCTCTCTCATTGCTTCTTTCCTTCTCATAAATAAATAAATTATTTTTTAATTTACATATTGTATTATAATTATCAAATTATTATAATTTGATTGTGTAATTATCTAATTTAAGTTGCTTTGTTATAAACAAATACAATTTAAATTGGAATATTTTGTGGGTCACTTCTTAATTTTTTTATTTATTAATATGAAGAGAAAGAGAAAGAAAGATAGAAGAGAAACAGAATGGGACCCAGTGGTATTTTATGTTTTGTTTTTGTTTGGATTTTGTAACATTTTATCTTTCTAATTAGTTGCCTTGTGGATGGTACTCATGTCAAAATACAAAATTTACTTGTGCCCTTTCACCTGATCCATGGAAGATAATGTTTTCTTGTTTGTTTGTTTGTTTTTCTTTTAACCATTGATATGGATTTACATTTGGACTGCCACTTATCACTTGAGGTGGTATGTAATTTTTCACTTATGTTGGGTTTGTCTTCAGAAAGTTTCAGACTTTAGAACATTTCAAATTAGGGGTGTTCACTCTGTAATATATTTTGTTGTTATGCATTTTGCTTTCCCTGACTTTTCTTGTGCTTGTCCACTGTTACATTCTAGATATTCACAAAACTCAATTAAAAATTTTAAAAAAAAAGCAGCTAAAATCTGAGCTGATAAATCTGAATTCTTATTACAATTAGAATTCTAAAAGAGCATAGTTAGTATCATTGTCCAGGAACTTGTTATAGATACCTGAAAAATGTTTAGCTTTGTGGTTCAAATTCTGCTATGGTCTATCTAAAGAAACCTTTATAAGCTAGCTACCTTCCAGTCTCACATGGATCCCATAGCCCACCACTTCACCTGGGAAGACCAATTGTAAGGACCACACCCACACTCACAGTTGCTGGACAGTCTTGGCTTCTTTCTTATTTGGGTGAGTACTTTTTGAGAAGCCTCAAGCAGAATTCTCCTCTGAGTGGTAATGATTATGTGTTTGACATTCAACTTTTTCTGTAATTCATGCAGGAGGACATTTCAAGTTAAACTAGAACAAAAATTAGGATCCATTTCTGACCACCACCAGCTTTGATGTCCTTGCTGACTGTGAGGTTGAGAACCTGTATCTGGACTTTGAGTCCAAGCTTGTGTCCAGCTATCCCAGTCCATGGGGGCGGCCTGACTAGAATTCATCTAGCTTTCACAATTGGGCTTTATGCTCTTAGTGTTTGAGCTGAGCATGGTCTTGCCTTTGGAGCATACCAGCTCAGAATGAAGTGGTGGGCGGCCTTTCCAGAGCACCCAGCGGAGTTGCCATCATTTTAAAAGCACTATTCTCATTCTGGGCAGTATGCTGAAATGCCCTTATCTAGCCAAAGCGTCAGTTTCCAATCTTAACGCTGTGCTTCTCTTTGCGTCTTGTTCTCATAGCAAATTTGCCTCAAAACAGAGAAGGGTAACCACCTGCTGCTGAAATGTTTGCTACATCAAATTCCCTCCTCCAACTTAACTGAGCCATCACTTTAAGCTCAGCCTTCCACAAAACCTCAGGACATCGACACTTTATACACATTTTTTTTTTTTTTGCAATGGTATAAAAAGGGTGAAAATGATAATGTTTAGTAAAATTCACAAACAAGTCTATTTCCATCAGAAATCTGACGGGCATAGTCTCTACTCCTTGCATTTTTATAAGCATTCAGGTCTTGTAAGGATCATCCACCAAGCTCCATTTGGTAATGTTCGTGTGTTTCTTCAACCCATTCCTATAAATTCCTCCCATAAGCCAATCACAGAGATCCATGAGTATCGCCAGGCATAGTGATGAAAATGGTCTCAATTCTTAGTATCAACTCTTTATTTCAGGTCACTTTGTGTTAGGAAGAAGAAGGAGCTAATGTCACAACATTCCCTTCAAGGATGCAGTCACAGTTACCTAGAAAATACTAACTAGAGACCCTCTTACATATCCCACTGCTCCTGATAGCACCAAGAACGGAGAGCAAGCCTTGTAACACAGCATTTGAAGGACACTGATCCAAGCAATTGCCTTTTAACTGTTTTCTTTGTTTTTACCATCTTTCAAAGTAGTTAAAGAATAGAGAAACAGGAAACTCTAATATAGTCAATACAGTAGCTTATAACTAGTAAGATGATATGTATTTTTTTAACTTGATATGAAAAGCAGATTGGAGATTGAAGCCAAGGTCTCATACATGCTAAATATTCACTCAGCCATCAAACTATATCTCTACCCTCAATTACAGGAACATCTCAGTGTAGTCAATGGTATTAACAGGCCCTGTGAGCATGTTCATTCTTTTTAGGGGATGACAGAGTCTCTTGTAGATAAGACTGGCCTCAAACTCACTGGTTACCTAAAGACATCCTTGATCTTCTACTTCTTTTTTTTTAATTATTTTTTTTTTATTTATCTATTTGAAAGTGACAGAGAGAGAGAGAGAGAGAGAGAGAGAGGCAGATAGAGAGAGGGAGAATGGGCACACCAGACCCTGACGTGTGCGCCCCCTTGTTCATCTGGCCAACGTGGGTCCTGGGGAGTTGAGCTTGGAATCGTAGTCCTCAGGCTTCACAGGCAAGTGCTTAACCGCTAAGCCATCTCTTCAGCCCGATCTTCTACTTCTTGATCCTCCTGTTTCCACTCCTCAAGTGCCGAGACTATGAGCAGGTTCCAGTAAGGGTAAATCACGCAGCGTTGGGAAGTGAGCCTACTGTTTTGTCCACGTGCATCAAGCCCTCTCCTGAGCCGTGTCTCAAGCTGCTCAAAAACATACTTCTTATGCAAAAATTAGATTGCGGTAAGTAGAGCAGTTTGCAATCAGAGACATCTCTAAAACAATTTCAACAAAATCACAAGCTGTGTAAATGACAATATTTCTACAGTATTATGATTATATGTCTTAATTTCTCTGTGTCCTCCAAAGCTAGTCTGGTAGAATCCATGTGAAATGGTTGGTCATATCTTCAAGTTTTTAAATTGTTCCAGTTTACTCTCAAATATGTGGCTCACTCTTGCTTCTAAAGTGAGAAGGATCAGGATGCAGGGACCTCTAATAACAGACACACAGAGAGTCCTCACTGCTCTTCCTCTCTCCTCCCTTAGGTTGGACATTGCCTGCCACAGTGTCTCTGCACATTCATCCTGCTGTGACAATTTCTCTGAGACCACAAGTGAGTTTCACCAAAGCTTTGCACATCCCTTTGAGTATCTGTGTTTGTGTAGTCTCTTTTGGAATTTTTTTTTCCTGCATCCTATTTTATATTTTATTAGCTGACATAGATTTTTGTTGGTCATTACTCATAGAAAATTGTACATTTATTTATAGAGAATCAGTGAATCTTCTTAAAGCATGTAGAAAGAGTAAATTGTGGTAAATATAGTTATATTTGTCCAAACTATCAAGAGCATTGGTTTTATATAAATATTTTCCAAATAATACAATATTGTGAACATAATTAGTCTGCTGGTCACACTCCCCACACATGTTACCCAGTAAATAAAGCCCTTTTAGAGCTATACTACCCATTGTGAACCCTATGTGTGTTGGAATTAGCTTTATTTTAGATGTGAACATAAGCAAAATACTATTATCACCCCTGCTTAAAAAAGATTACCATTTGTCATTAAAATATCCAAATATTGACAATTTTCATGCATTCATATTCATATCATAATCAGAAGGGAGCTATTTTCTCTTCTATTCCAATAAAGGTCATTCTTAGCAGATCACTCACATTTTCATGTCTTTAAATAAATTTTCCCTTTATAATTTAACTTAATGTATTTTTCAGGGAAGAATCTAAAGCAATCTCATATTTCTACAAAGGTACAGTATAAAAGCAATGCATATCCAATGATTGTATGTGTGTGGCAGAGAGAGAGAGTATGTGAGAGATTGAATGGGATGGTGTGAGTGAGATTGAGTGTGTGAGTGGGAGTGTGTGTATGTGTGAAATTGAGTGTGTGAGTAGGATTGAGAGTGGAGTGAAATTGAGTGTGAGTGGGAGTGTGTGTATGTGTGAAATTGAGTGTGTGAGTGGGATTGAGAGTGTAAGTGAGATTCAGTGTGTGAGTGGGAAAGGAGAACTGACAAAGTTAGAGATGCAGAGACAGAGGAAGAAACAAAAAGAGGGAGGAACCTTGCTTATTTTGCTTTCAGATGAAATTTAAGTCATCTCATTGAGTAAAATTGGTCTTTCTCATGACACTCAATGTTTGCATTCAGACTATGTAATGATCACATTACATGGGAACTGAAGACATTCCTTTGATTGGGATAGGTAATAGAGGATATCATAGAAACAAAGAATACTATTTGAGGGCTTGAGAGATGGCTCAACAGTTATGGTGCTTGCCTGCAAAACCTAAGGACCTGGGTTCAAATCCCTAGTACCCATGTAAAGTCAGATGCACAAAGTGGCACATGCATATAGAGTTTATTTGTGGTGGCTACAGGCCCTGGCTTTCCCATTTTCTCTATCTGCCTCTTTTCTTTATTTCTTCCTTCTTTCTTTCTTTCCTTCTTTTTTTCTGTCAAATAAATAAATGAGTAAACAAAAATAAAATAGTAAAAGAATACAATTTGAGTGATAAGTGAATTGTTTGCAGCGTAACTTTCAACTTGAGTCTGATCCACATTAGTTTCAAGGGTTTGAACTTGTCCTTTCTTTTCTTTTTAAGTGAATTGTTTGCAGTGTAACTTTCAACTTGAGTCTGATCCACATTAGTTTCAAGGGTTTGAACTTGTCCTTTCTTTTCTTTTTTTTTCAACATTTATTGACAATTTCCCTATATGTATATAATGTATTTTGATTATAATCTACCCCATCACCTTCTTTTGCCCTCTTATCCCATCACCCTTTCACTGAATGCCTTCTTTTCAACTAGTTCCTCCTCTATCATCCACGACAACATGTAGGTAGACCCAATATTGTGCAGGTTTTGTGCACGAAGGAATAGCCACTGTGAGGTCATAAATGCAAAGGCCCCTCCTCTCCTGAAACTCATATTCCAATGTCCTCCTTCCCCAGCTTGTCCTTTCTCAATTTGGTCAGCTGAGTTACTCACTGAGTAGCTCAGTTTTATCTAACAGAAAGCAATCTTGAAGACATTTTGAGTTATATTCCGAACCCTCATTATCTCATAGATTTTATGTGTGATAAAGGCTGACATATGCCTGAGTATTACTACATATCCCCACTGCTACATCTAGTCTTTATGAAAAACCTGTAAATGAGAAGTGAAAGTGTTCATTTGTATACACAATCAGTCTGAATCATAAGCATCCTGTCACTCATCTTGTAAATAACATATGTGTGACATTCAGATGCTCCTGCATGCAAAATTCTGCTGTGAAGATAATGTGTATGAAAAAAGGTGAGAAATTGCTTTGAATATTTCTTAAATAAGTTTTTGTTTATATGTAACTTAAGGATTATATATTGAAGATCAAGAACACAAATACCAGGCTGGAGAGATGGCTTAGCGGTTAAGCGCTTGCCTGTGAAGCCTAAGGACCCCGGTTCGAGGCTCAGTTCCCCAGGTCCCACGTTAGCCAGATGCACAAGAGGGTGCACGTGTCTGGAATTCGTTTGCAGAGGCTGGAAGCCCCGGCACGCCCATTCTCTCTCTCTCCCTCTATCTGTCTTTCTCTCTGTGTCTGTCGCACTCAAATAAATAAATAATTTTAAAAAAATTATAAAAAATAAAAAATAAAAAAAAGAACACAAATACCAACAATCTACTAGGTACTTGAATTTTGAAAGTGTTTTACAGGTATAAGCATATTTTTACTTTTTCCACACCATTTGTTGTAAGCTGTGTTGACTCCCTCTATCCCACCTTGTAAAACTATGTGAGGAAAAAAATAATAGGGCTAATAAACATCTCATATCAGATATTTTTTAACTTTTAATATGTAAGCAAAATTTCTCATGGATAAGCCATATATAGGTTCTTCCCAGTCATATTTACAATGAACAGTGAAATCTTTCTGTTCTGATAGAAATTAGGGAGGGATTTGAGATGATGAAAAATAGAAATGAGTATCCACTCCAGTGCACATGTGGTGATTTAGGGATCTAGCAGTGAGTAGACTTTCTTCATGGATACAATATATATGAGAAGAAGAGAGAATTGAAAAAAAGATCGAGGCTCTGTTTCTATGATTTTTAGTTCTATACACTTTGTTGGAGTCACTTTCTATAATTCAGACCTACAAATATTTCTCTCTGAGGTGCGAGACTCAAGGTGCTGAGCAGCAATTCACTCATGACTAAGGTCTACAGTATCTTGATGAAAATGTTCTCACTATGAGATCTTAACCGTAGTTCCAAAGAAAGAAGCATGAAATGTTTCTACATTTCCTTTTCCTCAAGTTACTATGACATGTGTCTCCTTTCACCTCAGATGTACCAGGCACCAAAAAGCTCTATATTTCTTCAACATTGATTATAGATTAGGCAAACCTGGGCTACAAATCACACAAATTATTCTAAAACCCATCCGATAAAAGAATATAACTATCAGAACTAACACCAAAGAATGTGGAAGGAAGTACTCAGCTGAGTTGACAGAGTAGGTAAATATCAAAGACCCAGAGGCTAATTGCCAAAGGAAATGGCATGGGCATTGGCTTGTTTAGTTTGTTTCATTTCTCATTCTCACATTGCTTTTTTTTGTTGTTGTTTTTTTTGTTTTTTTTTTAGTATGCTTCTATAGGTGAGTGATCTAGCCAATCACCAGTTAGAAAAATAACTAGGTAAATTATAATTATAACTAGCATATGCAAAGAGTCAGGTTCATATCCAAAAACTAAATAAGAAATCAAGCAAACTTCAGCATTAGTAAAATAGATGATAAGTAAGAGACAGAAAACATGACAAAATAATGACATTAATTGAAGACTATATAGAATTTGAATGAATGTTCCATATGCAAAAAGAAAGGAAATAAAATACTCCCAGAAATGCGAATTATGCCTAGCGCCTTTGCCTCTGGCCTCTCTTCTGGGAAGGAATCACCTAACCACTGCAGGGTTCCTTCTAGCCACAGTTAACCCTGGGGCCAAACCCCTCGCAGTGGGTATCACAAAATAGGTCAGAGATCAAATATTCTTTCAACAGAACAAGAGCGCACCTATACTATGCCTTGAAGTACCCCCTTTCCCTGCTGACTTTCTCAACTCTAGATGTCTCTGTAACCGCAGCTGATTTCAGGATTCATTTGGCCCGGGGTCTTATTTCTTACTTTCTGTGAGAGCTGAGTGTGCACCCACTTTCCCTCCCATCCTCTGTGTAATTCTGCCAGTTCACGCAAGAACCAGAGCGTCATCACGATACTTCATGTCTAGTCATACTAACAGAATGTGCCACCCACTTATTCAGGAAGGAGATACACTTTGCACACTTGATTTTATTTTTTTTTTCTTGTCTATGTAAGTGACCATATAACCAAAACCAGGTGGGCTGTCTGCTGGGTGGAGGTGGAGAAAGCCTGGCCCTTCACCCAAGCCCAGTGGAAGGAAGGCTTGCTGTCATAATTGCTGTCATTTCAGCTAGCCGGCCCCACAGCTACGAAAACTGTCAAAATTCTCTCCTCTTCACAGTCTCATTCTTTACCTTCATCCATCAATCCAGCAGGGCAGGAGACACAAAACCTTCAGAAACTATGTGAAATTATCAAAACTGAGTGAAGATCTAAAACGAACATCTCAGTTCTGTGAAAACAAGGCATCTTCGTGAGGAGAACAAGATCTCACTTGATGCCTGCCTTGTTCTTGTTGTCTTGCCCACAAGCTGAGAGATTTAACATAGCAGCTCTGGATCTGAAAAGCAATCTCTGCACTCTGCTTGGATGAAACGGTAATTAAGCACACCTGGCTCAGGTGGCGGGTTGCTATGTGCAGAGAGAACCTACCTCTGCCAGGACACAGGAACACACCCCAGCCCACCCGACCATAGTGATAATGAGAGAGATTGGGCTGTGTTGAACTCTTCCTAAGGCCATTCCTGTAACATGCCAGATTTTCCTTCCCATTCATTCCTCGCCTATGCCACTACTGTTCTATTCCTCAGAGCTGTGTGTAAGACTGATGCAAGAAGTCACACTTGGCATAATTCACGACTGACACGGCGTGAAACCACTCCCTCCCCCCAGCACACACACTCTGGCTAAGAGGTTGTTACATAATTTTGGAGACAGACAGCACTTGTAAAACTGCTACTGATGTTTTCACTTGTTCTGACTTTATTTCCATCACTTCTGTATCAAGAAGATAATTTCTTCGTGAACGCCAGCTCCGACACTGTTCACTTCTATGAGCATAGACTGGAGAAGCCCACCTGTTCTATCATAAGCAACTCAGAATAGTAGTTTAAGTGTCACTGCAATCTCAAATGCGATGATGGAGGTTGAATAATTTCATTAAGGTGCAAAACAATAAAAGGTGAAAGGTTCTGGGGAAATAAATTAGATGGGACCATGGCTCGCGCTTCAAACATTTCCAGGTAAAGAAGCACGCAGGCCACGGCTCCGGTGGAGTTGGGATTGGATCGCCATAAGATTATACAGCTCTATGATCTGTGCTTGATGAAGTTGGCGCAGCTTGCCTTTCAACATGATGCATCCAGAAACCTATTGAGTGAGGAAACTTGAGAGACGACTCATTTCTCACCATTTAAGCCACGTGAAATTCAAAGAAGAAAGAAAAATAGAAAAAAAAAAAGAATGACCTTTGACTAACCTCTTTGGTTGATTGAGGAGTTCTTCAGTGTGAAAATAACTTCTTCATCCCCCCAACCAAATGCTTTCATATTGAGAATGATGTGTCTCTAAGTGCCGAGAGAGTTTAAGGTCTCAGGCCACTGAGAGCAAAGGCTTTCCCCCGTCTTGAGAGCTTAACCCTCGGAGCAGGAGGCTATCACCCTGTGCCATATAAAACACAAGCATTATTGTCCTGAGAGCTGGGTTTGGGTAGTCTCAGATACCTCCCCATCTGAGGATTTAGTTTAAAATGGAATCCAAATTATATCTGCAGCAATTGTAGGAAATGGAAGGGGACGAAGGCTATCCGACCTGATCCTTTGAGTGAGATAGAAACAAATCTCCTCTTTGAAACTGCATTAACTTGTATCAAGTACTCAGAATCCATTTAATAAATTGCTTTTTTCTAGGGAACCAGAAAGAGTTAAGATAACTCAAAATGCCAAGCAGTTCACAACCTTCTGGGCAACATCAGGTGAGATGAGATATTAAGAGAAATATGAAGTATAGCAGTTAAGAGGGGTCTTGTGCTGATCCTTATCCAAGACATTTCTGTGAGGAATTAATGAAATGCACCAATGAACATAATTGACACAGCTATAAACTATGCCCACTAGACACAGGGACCTAGAAACGTAAAATGGGTGTGAGAGTGGTTGTGGAAAACAGAGTGAGACAGTGCAAGGAGCTGAAGCAAAATGTGCACATGTGCAGCGACTGACATGCAGTGGGCATTTAGGCACATGCGTCAGCTTGATCTCTCCTGGGGTTGCCCCTGTCTCTTTGCTGAAATGTCAGTATTCCAGACGAGGTCATCTGTTTTCAGGGGGTACAGGAAGAGGGGCCCTTCATAGTTTACTTAGGTGGACACCACCAGAGGGTGTCTCTGACAATTCTTAGTGACAGTTTCCTTTCTGTGTCTGAAGTGATCAATTGAAATGCTGTACAATTACATCTTGGTTCTTTGTTGAAATTCATCTTTTCACAAACAGCAATAAGAAACAAACCAAGTTCCTTTAGAAGCATCATAGTAGTAGTAAACTTGCTTTATTTGGAATTTTCATCCCAGTTAACCTAAGAGAAATGTATGTAACATGCAAGCCTAAGTTAAAATAGTAACCATTATTGAGATTTTGGGGAAGGAGAGCTGTGTTATTACCTGTATTCCAAAACCAAAATTAAAAATCTTGATGTGCTTAAATACATTTTTTAAGCTATAAGTCAACATTTAGTATAATTGATTGCTACTACCATATTCATAGGTTAGTAAGATATTTTATTCCAAGCAGTTCATAAAGTGCTTAGTGTATAGTAAGATAACTCACTAGAAATATGTTAACCATTTTCAGCAGATTAAAAACAGTGACATGACAGTAAACACCCAAGCCCTAGTTTCTGTCATACAGTAAATGTTCACCAATCATTTATATTTCTATGGGAATTTACTAGCAAGATTAATCTTTCTTCTGTTATCTTGGATAACAGGCCATTCTTACATTAATTAATTTTATTTAAATCATTATTCTTAAAATTTGAATAGATCATTGAGGGAAAATTTCTTGTTTTAAACACTTGTATCATTCAAAAGTTCCTCTCAAGGGCTGGAGAGATGGCTTAGCGGTTAAGCGCTTGCCTGTGAAGCCTAAGGACCCCGTTTCGAGGCTCGGTTCCCCAGGTCCCACGTTAGCCAGATGCACAAGGGGGCGCACGCGTCTGGAGTTCGTTTGCAGAGGCTGGAAGCCCTGGCGCGCCCATTCTCTCTCTCTCCCTCTACCTGTCTTTCTCTCTGTGTCTGTCGCTCTCAAATAAATAAACAACAACAAAAAATTTTTTTTTTAAAAGTTCCCCTCAAATTTCAGGAGGCCAGTCATGGGTATGGCACTTTTAAAAAATGACACTTGAATAGAGCAAGGCTCATGCAGTAAGTCTCAAATTTCTATACGTAGAGAATCTTTCTATAATGTGTCCCAGGAAGATTTTTAGATTTGCTATATAACACATATTATTATTGCATATTTCATGTGATAGTTCATACTTATGTTTTTAAAAGAGTCATTAACTGAATAATTAGATGGTATATGGAAAACCCTGAGAGACAACTGATTAAAGCAGCTGACAAATACCTAATCGTCATAAAAAAATTAAGATTTTACTTCCGACCAAAATCTGTAAGCAAAAAGCTCCACAAAAACTATTTTTCCTATTGGAGTGGTGCTTTTCCAGATCCATTACTTTTGTTATTTTTCCCTACGTTGCTTTAATTTAGTTTTTGAGGATGTTATTTTTGGTACAGGTGTTTCTGAAACCTTGGAACTGCACATCAGCTTTGATTTGGCAAAATTAGGGTATGGGTATTATTATCATTACTACTATTATTGGAGTACTTTCCTGACATGAACAGCTAATAGAATGCTTAGCTACCTGAAGAGCTACTATGTTTATTCTAAAAATCATGTATTGAGAAAGAATACACTATGGGATGCTGTGTCAGGTCTTTCAAGACTTTGATAAGTTGATCTAAAGGTGTTCTTTGTATGTTTGAAAGTGAACTGGCTGACCACTCATTATCCCTTTAGGATCTTTGTGGGGTCATTTTGTATCTTAACTGACACTCAAAATATTGGATTTATTGAGCAGTTGCCCTGCAAACTGTTGCCATGTTGAATGGGAGAATTCATGAAGTATTCTTCTCTTCTGAGCTTTCCAGTAAATGCTGTAGATTACTTAAGCCATTTTTATATATTACATATATTTCTACATTTTATGTGGTTATACATATTTATAAGTTTTTAAAAGAATCATTTTGTTTACTTGTACAGTTCCTGTTTATTGGGAAATATGTATTTATGAAAGTTTTATGCCATGTTATATATTATATGAATACACATTTAGGTACTTAAGCCCAAATTCTTGGAAATTTATTTAGTACCAATGATTGTGCCTTTTACTTATGGTACATATTTTTCCAATTTATTCTTTGTATTTTCTTCTTTCAAGTAACAATTATATAGATTGATTGATGATAATTCATGTTTTGTTTGTACAATTATATGGAAAAAAATTAAAACACATAGGATAGTGATAAAACCATTTTTGTATAAATGATTTAAAGCTACTATTAGAAGGCAGAACTTCAATCATGTTCTCTCTCCTCTTTCACCAAAGTGGAGTACTGAACCTCATTTACTCACATCAAATATTTATTATTTTCTTACTTGACTGCAGGTAACTTTCCTGGGAGAAAAATATGCATAAAAATAAAAAAGACATTAACTGTTTTTCAGCTATTTATGTTTCAATGCTGTTAAAATTATCCCTTAACCTAATTAAAGTTATTATTTCCTATGTTCTTTGAATGAAGATCAAAGTGTTTAACCAGTCATGTAAAGTTCCCAGCTAATATGAGCAAATGATGCTCTTTCTCTTTTAAATATATTTAATTATTTTTCTTTCCTTCAGTCTTACCTTTATTCAGGCGATTCTCTCTAAGATGCCCCCTAGAATAAGCTTATTTGTTAAATGTTGTCCAATGGCTGTGTTCTTTCTGATAAAATCTGATTGTGTATAACCTACCTGTAATTTGATCCTGGCTGTGGCAGAGTGATCCTAACAAAATTGCTTTAACTTCCCTTTTCCTTTATTTCTTCTGATCTAAAGCAGTCATTTTTTTTTTTCCTACTGGCTTATATTAGAGATTGAATTCAGATGTATGTGTACATGTCTGTGTATTCACACATATTTCTTTTCTTTTTATTGCTCTTATTTTTTCATTGCATGTGTTCACTGTCTGTGAGCCTGTGTCCAGCAGGCACTAAATGCATATGCAAGCTCTATGACAGTTAGACTCCTGTTATAATCCTTAATAATAACTGGGCTTATGGCAAAAGCCACCCTAAAAGATGTATTACATTTATAAAGAGATTAATAACATTAATATAATAAAAAGGGGAAAAAGAAGTGAACATTGTTATACATAATCTGAGAATATACACATACATATATATTACTTTTAAGAAGTCATACAGTGTATAAATTATCTTTATATATTTATAGTTATATGGATACATTAGGAAACTATATCAAATTATGAAAGTTGGAAACTAAAATTATTTGCACAAAATTTGTACACAAGATACTGTTACCACTTATGAGTTTGATGACCTAATATGTTTGCTTAAATACTGGTGATGCATTTTGAAAGAGAAATTGAAAACTAGAAGACAGAATTAGTAATGATTTGCTGAAGATAAGCTTTTTCCTTAGAAACTACCATGACATTCACCTTCAAAAACTTGAATTACATGCAAGTGTTAAAAATTCTCAGATGGTACTTGTTTACAAACTTGGAAACATTCCAAATGATCCCAAACTTGGACTGTAGTTTAACATTGTGTACTTTTAATGTATTAGAAGTTATTTAATTTGCTTTCTTCATTTTCAATATTCTCATAACAAATAGTTATCAAATTAATAATGTACTTTCAATGTCTAATGTCTCAAATTTAGGATATATGATTGTTTAGTAAGATAACTGACTACAAAATAAATTATATTCAATATCTTTCATCTCTATCAGGAGCAACCAGTTTATAATCCTAGCCAAAATAAAGGCCAAAAATCCAATTTCCAATAATTTAATTATATAGGACAAATTAGTCTATAATTTATTTTAAAAATGCATAGGGTAAGTATAATGAAAGCCATGAATCTTTACATAAAAGCAAAGACATTTTACCAAATAGAAGGGGATGTTTTACATATAAGAGAAAGTAATATTTTGCTTAAGCAAAATCCATTTAGTTTAAGATTTTAGTGGTCATTATGCCCTTTTATACTATGCCTGCAAAAAAGAAAATTATGTAACTTTCTCTTTCATTTATTTCTGAGCATTTTTGTATATGATCACCTTTAGAGCTCTAGATATTTAATTATAACTTAACGTTTGTTGTTTACTTTCCAATATTTCTTCTATTACTATTATTATTGTTATTATTATTTGGTTTTTCAAGGTAGGGTTTTGCTGTGACCCAGGCTGAATTGGAATTTACTATGTAGTCTCAGTCTGGCGTCAAACTCATGGTGATACTCCTACCTCTGCTTCCAGAGCGCCGGAATTAAAAGGGTGTGCCAACATGCCCAGTTTCTTCTACTACTATATATAAAAAAAAAAAAAAAAAAAAAAAAACAGGGCTTAGTGATGTGCTTAATGTTGGGGATGTTAAAAATGTAGAGAGGAATTTCAAAGGGGAAAGTGGGGGAGGGAGGAAGGGTATTACCATGGGATATATTTTGTAATCATGGAAAATGTTAATAAAAATTGAGAAAATAAAATAAATGTATAGAAGGGTAATGAATTATATAGTGAAGTTCTTAAAAGTTCATGGTGTGTATACATGTGTGTGTGTGCATACATGTACATATGCATATGTGTGTGTTTGTGTGTGTTTGTGTGTGAATCCCTGTTTCCTATCATAGCTTATCACACTTTGATGAGTTCTAAGATTAACCTTAAGGTATTTTAACTACTTTAAGATCTGGTGTTTTGAATTATTAATCAGGTGACAAAAAGGTATAAAAATAGGGATGGAGAGATGGCTTAGCAGTTAAGTGCTTGCCTGTGAAGCCTAAGGACCCCGGTTTGAGGCTTGATTCCCAGGACCCCCGTTAGCCAGATGCACAAGGGGGTGCATATGTCTGGAGTTCATTTGCAGTGGCTGGAGGCCCTGGGGAACCCATTTTCTCTCTCTCTCTCTCTCTCTCTGCCTCCTTCTCTCTGTGTCTCTCAAATAAATAAATAAAATAATAAATAAATAAAGTATAAAAATAAACCTAGAAATCTGTTATTTTTATTAATTTTTACTTAAGTCAATGGATGCTATGAGTCAAATAGATTCCCAAACACCACTAGACATTGCTTAGTAGTACACACTTGTAAATGTCAATGTAAAATGTACTAATTACAAGTCACTTGGCAGTACAGATAAAAAAAAAAATCATACAATTTTTTCCTACTACACAGGTCTAGTGACTTGGATACTGAAGTCGTTTTGGTGTGTGTGCTGCATGTACATGCTTATACAAACGTGTGTGTGCTCTGCATTTGTAGGGGCCTCAGGTGAACGCACATCAGGTGTCCCCTCTGATCACTCGTTCACTGTTTCCTTGAGACGATTTCTCACTGAACCCAGAGCTGTCAGACTACGTGACCCTTAGGCCCCATGATCCGCTTGTCTTCATTTCCCACAGGACTGAGGCTCCAGATGCGTACGGCTACACCAAGCTGCTTATGTGGGTGCTCAGGATGAACTCAGGCCATTTCAGGCCCTGATAATTGCGTTGCGAGTGTTCTTGAACTTGAGCCATGTGTTAAGTCATTTCTTACAAAGCAGAGGATCCTCTTTGATTTGTAAATTTGGGATAGCACAACAAGGCATTATAGGAGGTGATTTGATGTCAAGAAAAACTATATAATTGTTTTAAGCTGGAATATCTCTCGTTTTCTTGATTCATCTTATGATTAATGGTTTTGCTGCAAAATAAAATGCAGACACAGAAGTAATGTGACTTAAGCATTTTTGATGAGGTGAAACCTTTTTCGTCTACTACCAGAATCAAGAGATAGGATTTTACCAGCTAACCCAGAAGCCCTTTACTCTTGTGTGGCTGCAAATATGGCCTGCCCTTTGTTAAGTAATCACCACTCTACTCTAACCTTCATAATGCTGACTTCTGTGCAGTTTTATAGTTTCATCACCCACATTTTCCTGTTTTGCCAAGTTAGCATAGCCCTGCTCATTTAACCAAAATAACGTGTTTGGGTCTGTTTCTCCCTTGATCTTGTAGCACTGAGTGAGCTGTCTATGTACATATCAAATAAAAGCATTGGCATTTGACCATCTGGATTCCCCACTGGGACACAGTGGTCTTCCATGGATCCTCTTTTAGCATCGTTTCTTGCCAATGGTAAAAAAGGGATGAGGCAACTCAGGCTCTAAACCCTTCACAAGATGGTAGGTCAAGTTGTCATTTTTTCCTCAGGAAGTATTTAATAACTGTTGTGCTTTTATTTTTTTAATTGCTGTTCATTTATTTGAGAGGGAGAGAGAGCACAGGAGCCCTCAGGCCTCCAAAAGCTGCAAACAAATTCCAGACGCATACTCCACCTTGTACATCTGGTTTACGTGTGTTCTGTGAAATTGAACCTGGGTCTTCTGGCTTTGTAAGCAAGCATGTTAACCACTAAGCTATCTCTCCAGCCCCATTTGTTGTGTTTTTGAAATATCTCTAGCTGTAGTTAATGATTGACACCTCACTTCATTATTTTAGTATACACTGCCAACTGTGGGGATGTTTCCATACTATAATTCTCTCTTTATCTGTTGGCTTGTGAGACAAGGTCTCCTGTATGTGAGGCCAGCCTCCAACTTGTTATGTAATACAGGATGACCTCGAACTCATGATACTTCTGCTTCATCTTTCAGCATGCTAGGAACATAGGTGTGCACCACCATTTTTGGTTTATTCAGTGCCAGGGAAGTACATGGGACCTTGCGCATGCTAGGCCAGCACTCTGTCAACTGAATTATATCTCAGGACAGACTGTTTTTGTTTTTCATTTGTCAGCTCAAAATATCATCAGTAAACACTGTCTATTAGTGTCTGTCTAGGAGGCCATAGTTGACACAGGAAAGCTGAGATAAAGCCTGACTCTTTGCTGTGATGATTAATTTTCAGGATAGTTAATGGCTTCAGTTCCATATTATCTTCTTGTTTTTTGTTTTTTTCTACAATCACTATGTAAATTTTTCCAATCCCCTACTATGTGGCAATCTCTTGCCTAAGCCCTCTATTTCCATTTTGTCAGTTGGGCTTCACAGCAAAATTATGAAGCAACATTTCAGTGGCAATTGTGCCAACATCCTAAAAGTAAAGTCATTGGTCAAATGGCAGTTACCACACCTCAGGCTGAGTTAGAGTATGACTGCAGAGCCCTCCTTCTTAGCAAGTGTAATATGCTTTTTGGAGAAAGGACAGAAGGGTCAGTCTGATAATCCAAAGTAATGAAAAGCTCAAAAGTCAAGACAGCTGGAGAAAACAACAAAATAGACACCTGTAGCACTGAAAAGTCCCCTTTGGGAACAGATCTTACTGATGTGACAGATCATGAAAGCACTGAGCATGCAGAGGAGTAGATGGTGTCAAGTGTCCTCACTGCTGCCTTATGCTGAGAGGCAGGTCGGGTTCCTTCGCTATAGTGAGGAAGGAGGGTCGGAGGCAGAGTGAAGTCCATGAGAGCCTTGAGAAAGGCTCTAAAATTACCTTACAAGAACAATGTCACTGCAGGATGGATTTGGGAGAGGGGAAACAACAGCGGTTGTGGGAGGAATTATCATTTTTATTGTCTATGCTTATGGAAATTGTAAAAGATTTTTTTGGCCAAGTATTTTGTCACAGTGTTGAGAATGGTAACTGATACACCCACCCTCTGAACAGCATTGCTGTTGAGCTTCCAAGAGAGTTCTCTTCTCTGACTCACTCCTCCTCTTGGAAGTATACTCTTTCTTAGTTCTCACTTATTTTCTACTGTGCATCTCTTTACAACCCTTTGCCCCAGCAAATAAGCACCTAAAACCTTGATATACACAAATATCAGTAGATGAACAGACCAGAATACCAAAGACTGGATAGTTTCCAATGAATGTGAATATTTGGGTTTGTGATTGTCAAAGGCAGGATGTCTAAGATCAATGGGCTAGCATTTGGCAGAGGTCTTCTTACTTTGTCTTATTGTAACAAAATCTAAGATTGACAAACACAGTACTTGGTTTCCCTATATTTTCAAATAAATTAAGGAACATAAATTGGTAACTGAACATTTCTTTAAATTTTAACCAAACTTGGCAAAAGAAGTCTACTTTACACCCAGGAGAATACAGACTAAGAGAAGGTGGCATCAAGATCAACCTATAAAAGGAAGTGACATCCAGCAGAAGAAGGGGAACCTTCCCCAAACTGGTTTCATGTGACAGCTGAGCATGTGAGTAGAAAGCCCAGAATATGAAGACAAGAGACATAGGTACCATAAAAATAACCTAAAAAGTGGAACCAATTTTGTGCATTGATTTTGTATCCTGCTACGGCATTTTGCGTATATGTCTTTTCCATCTCACCAGCCCAATCATGCTCTCTACAGTTTCCATCTCTAATTAAACTGTCTTTATTAGTATTACCTTACTATATGTCTCTGGTGCAACTCCTTCTTCTGGGGCACAGAACCTGGAAATGCCAACAAGCAGTTGGTGTCTTTCCAACTTGAACCCTTCTCTGATATGCCTGTGGTCATCTTAAAATTTATAGAAATCCAGAAGAGAGAATATACTTACGTTAGGTAGTTAATCAGATACCATGAGGCTCAAAGGTCATTGAGGATGCCTCCACCTTCATAATTAGTAGCTTGGAAAACCTAAAACTGCGGGACTCTAACTTCTGGGTGGGGGTAAGTGGGACTTAACTTGAATCCCTGGCCCTGAATAGACATTTGACATTCTAAACCACCCCTAATATCATGAATCTATCCAAATGGACTGTTAATCATTTGGACAGAAAACTGGCCCTCAAGAAAGATGTCTGTTTTAGGTACTTTAGAAAATAGTATAAAGCCCACCTAACCATGTAGGTCAGCACAATAGTCCCACCTTGTAGGAATGTTTTTCTCCACAGTGAGCCACTTTGGTCTCTGTCTACTCTTGCCCATGATTTTGCCTGATGGTGTCTAGTAAAAACAAAACAGCCAGGTGTAGTGGTGCATGCCTTTAATCCCAGCATTTGGGATGCAGATGTAGGAGGACTGATGTGATTTAAGGCCACCCTGAGACCACATAGTGAACCCCAGATCAGCCGAGGTTAGAACAAGGCCCTCCCTTGAGAAACCAAAACCAACCAAACAAACAAGCAAACCTCTGCCTGTCTTTACACTGCACTCTGTCGAATTTAAATTCATTCTCTGGTGATTGCAAACACCAGGGAGCTGAGGGAAGACAAAAGTGATATCCTGGACACAGATGAGTATATATAAATTTAAAGATGCTAGGCCTTTCCTGGGGGAAGGAAATGCGGGATGCAGGCTGTCTTTGGGCTTGTGATGCATAAGCATGGGGAATAGTTCAGTTGCCCCTGCCCAGGACATCACTTGCCTTTCACAATAACACTCCACTTTTCCTTAACAATGCACCTAACAATCTCTTAGGAACTTGGACCCCCAACCTGCATTGAACTGACCAGCATGTACACCCCACTCCAAACAATGAACTAGGTTTTTCCTCCCCTATTGACCATTATTTGTGATCATTTCCCATCCAGATACATTTTAAGCTATAACTGGGATCAAAAAAGCTGGGGAATCATACAGTCTGGACTGGTTTAGGTACTTGTTATTTAAGGCAAGTGTGTTCTATAAGTGAACAATTTGGGCAAAAAAAAAAAAAAAATGCCGTGTAATACCTGTGACATGGAAAGAGGTTTGAGTAGTAGAGAAAAGCTTATGGAACCCAAACCTGTCAATAAAACCAGTGTGTCACACACACTAGACCCTTAGAAACCAGCCCAACCTCTCCTAAAAATTCTTTTAAGAGAAAGGATAGACCACTTCCTGGGGACTTAGTATTTTCCACTCGAGTCACTGCTGCCCCTCCTTGCAGTGTCCTCTACTTTACACTGTCACCCTTCTTTTAATAAAGTTTCCTGATGTCTTATTGCATGAGCATGTTCTTTATAGCTCTGTGAATATGGTGCCAAGAACCTGGAAACACTCAGAGAGGTCGACAGGCTGGGAAGAGACAGTCTTACAGATCAGCCATTTGGAGGTTTTGTGGTATGACAGATTCCTACCCATTCTGGACCTGGCAGAAAGTTCTTTGTACTTGACCCTATTCCTATGATAGGTGGATAGTGAAAGCCTGTTGGTATCATTTCTGTATAGGACAGCTTCAAGCTCCAGATTCCTAAATTTCTAGTAAACACTTTGACTTCACCCTTGAATAATCATGTAGGCCTTCATATAGGATGAGGGTTACAGTCCCACAGCTAAATGCAAGAAGATGAATGAGCAAAGGGGAAACTCATCCTTTCTCACGTCTCTCCTCCCAGCATGAGCTAATCCCTCTCATCAGGCCCCAGCTCTCAATTGCACTGGGTACTGAGGTCTTCATCACAAGGCTTTGGAAAAATACATTCACATAACAAGGACTTGTAACTGAGAAAGAAAGCCACAATGTTAGCAGACAAGACAATCAAAGTATATATCAAAGATGGATTTTTAATAGCCATGCTGCTGGTGCACTGACTTAAAAGTCACTGTGCCCTATGCTACACAGGGAGGAATAATTTATTTGACATATTCCCTTCCCTCAGAGATGTTTCAATTTAGTGAGAAAAATAGGATGTGTTCATGAATAATTTAAGATAATAAATAATAAGAGCTATTTATTGCTAGAAATAATAAAAGCTTTAGCAGTTCAACAGAAGGACAGAGCACATGTAAGTAGGGTCTTCAAGGGCCTGAAAATTGGAGCTCTGTTTATGATAGATGAAGTAAGAATATAAAGAAAATGAGAACAGAAAGGAGAGGCCTCAAGCAGTGTGAGAGAACTGAGAGAACACGGAACCGAGGTCTTCAGAGCCAAAACAAGGTGGCAGGAATTGTTAAGTATTTTACGTTGCCCCAATCTCCTAGACTAGAAAACAGATAAGTTTTAAAGATGGAAGAAGGGAGATAGGAATATCCACTGCTTCCATTTCTACATAGATCCTATGGAGAAAGAGGCAAGTTAGTGAGAATCCTTGGATAATCAATACCTTTCCTGATGTAGTCTTGGTGAGAATTTATAGGGTTCATAGAAGATACAGAGGAAAAACCTAAGGGCTGGATGGACTGTGTCACTTTTTAACTTTATAGGAACTACGCTGAGAGGTGACCTTGGGTTGGGAGACACAATAACTCACATTGGTCTTTTAAGTTTTCCCCTTTAGGCAACTCTTCATGAGTGACCGCTTGTTGGTGATGACATTTGAGGACATGCTTTTCTGAAAGGTCACTCTTAGAGGAATACTAATTAAAGATTATATCAGATATCACATAGTATAGAGTGGCCTGGCAGAATCTCAGCTGGGTTGACAATAGAGGCATTTCTATGTCAATAGTCAGGACCCTATATTCATAAGTCATGCCAGAAAACATTTTGCTTACTGAGCAGGTGAACTGGATCAGAGGCAGGGATATAACCCTAGACTTCACATTAATATCACTTTGCACAGGAAACAAAGTACAAAGGATCTATTTATATTTATAAGTAAATCAGCAAAAGGGCAAGAATGGCCACAACTTTAAGTGGAGGCTTGGAATATGTTAATTAATGACACTGCCATGGAGTCCTACATGCATGTTCTAAGTGTTCAGTCTTGGGAAAGTTGCAGTGCATTATTTTTTCAATCACAATCTTACAATTGATTTTCCATGCACTTCTGGCATGGTGGGAATATGCCTTTACTTAAATTGGCCCATTCACCTAGTTGTGGCTTTTGGAAAAACACAATGGGTCCACATTTTATACAGTCCTTAATATAACTAAGGCAAGTATGAAAATGCTCTTAACCTTAAAACTAATTTTATATTCAATATTGGACCAAAAAATGTAAAACGTCAATCATGTTTTCTAGCTGCATATCATAATTCCAATAAAAAGAAATTGCTGTTCCTCGATTTGATTTGAAGAGGGAGCAAGATCAATGCTACTGACTTAAGGGGACCATTCATTATTTATTTTAAACTTTGTTTATTGCCCAAGTTTCACAGAGAGACTAATTATTTAGATGGGATACTGCAACTGTCTAAATTAATATTAGGAAAATTGAGCATTTACCCAGAGGCAGCAAAATCAGGCTTAGTCAGGAAGCTGATGTGAATCCACACTACAAAAAGCCTAAAATTGGCCATTAAAGGGAAATAATCCACAGCCATTATTTCCCACTAGAGCATAATTAAATACAAATAATAAAAGCTGCATTGTCTCTTAAGTTCCACTTTTTCATTGCTAGAAAATAGATTCATGAACAGGAGCTATCAGAGGACCCTGACTTATTGATACCAACCAGTTGAAAGGTTTCTAATTTTGCAGACCCTAAAGAAATAATGCTTTCCACAGTGATATCACCTTGGACCATAGCAGAGGATTTGATGCCCACAGGTTCTCTCCAAAGATGAAACATTACAACAGAGCCAGATAAACAAAGGCTCTGGACAAAGAAGAGGTTTGAAGAGCAAACTCTCTTTTCATTCTAGAAAGCAACTCTGAGTACAGCTAAAGGGAAATTCACAAGTGCTTGGTACCCATCTCTTGGAAAGGTAGCACGGAGGGCTGATTGGTCACACAAGGATAATCACTCAAAAAGTTTTGACAGCAACTCTCATTAGTCAAATCTGTGCCCATGTTTATGCTGACATTTATGAATCCATTTAATGACTGAAATATACTCTAGGTTTTTTTTTTTTTTTTTTACTTGCTCTTCAAATTATGGGAAGGTAACTGATTGCCAGAACTAAGAAAGCAATTGTAGGATCCAGTGAAACTGGCTAATAAATTTATAAAATTTAAACCCATTCTTTCATTTTCCCTCCATCTACTTATCATGTATCTATCATTTGTTTATCTATTTTATATATGTATATATTATATGCATATGTTTTATACATAAATATGATATATTCTGCATTCCAAATATTGTGTTAGGTGTTGTATTTGAATATGTTAAGATACTACTTGCCTTTAGAAGTAATTATATGAAAACATTCCATGGTAAATTTTTTGACAATTTCATGAGTAAGCCTCCACAAAGCCATGTAAATGAGAAAAATAATACAGGTGAAAGATTTTTTTTTTGTGTGTGGCTTTTTGAGGTAGGGTCTCACTCTAGCCCAGGCTGATCTGGAATTCACTATGGAGTCTCAGGGTGGCCTTGAACTCACAGCGATCCTCCTACCTCTGCCTCCTGAGTGCTGGGATTAAAGGCATGCACCACCATGCCCGGTAAGATTTTTGGTTTTAGAATTTCAAAGCAAATTCTATCAAATTCCAAAGTAACTATTAATACACAAATAGTGACAAAAGAAGTCTCCATGTTGCTTCTCATTAACTAAGGATATAACTGTTTGGATCACTAGTCAAAAGCCAGGATAAACACTGACGAGGCCAGATTTCATTCTTCCTTTCCTCCATCCCTCTTTATTTTCATGTCCAGCCATCTCCTTTTCACTTTTCCTTCCTCCTTCTCCCTCCATTTTCAAAGAACCCCTTCTATTGCATCAGGGGTTCCAGTACATTTTGTTTGAGGTAGGTTTCATGGCATACCACCAATTATTTTGTAATTGTTTCTTGGGTTTGCAGAAAGAAATAATAATAATAATAATAATAATATATTTATAATTTTTATACATGCACTACAAATGTACTTAAATATTTTAGAACAGTATATTATATATTTCCATAAAGGTATTTTTATGGCATAATCTTTTATTTTAAATAAGTTCACTTGAAAGCACAATGATCACCAAGTCTTTTCTACCTCTTGGTGTACACCAAATTTCACACAGCATATAAGGCCATCAGCATGAGTAGGTTGGAGACAGATGAGCTATATATTTCCTACTTACATTGAAGTACATTCCTCCATCTCAGGAGGTTTGCAGTTCTTGCCAAATGATTGCTTCAAAGGGCTTCTCCACTGTAATGCACATTCCATCTGCTTCTCACACTTCAGTTTTTCCCTGGACTCATTCCCTTGATGCTCTTCTTGCCCTAGTTGACCTCAAGTCTTCTTTTCTGTACACATAAAAATTATTACTATGGGGGAAAAAAACAAATGCACATGTTATAAAACACTCTTAAGGGCTTCTCAAGATTCTTAAAGTCATGTAAAGCCTGTTACATAATCCATCCTCATTCTAAGACAATGAAACATATTAGAATTCAGCTTACTCATTTTTGTTCTTCTAATGATTATTTGACTGAGTTTGATAGAGGAAGATTCTGGACAGATTTTATGGTTTTTGTTCACATTCTTCATCTTCTTCCTAACCTGCATGCAGTCCCTCTTGGGAGAAATGTTAAATTCAACATGGGCCTATAAATCTAAGGTCATATCCAGACAAAAATGTGGGTTCCACAGTGCCAGCTGTAGAGGATCACCAGTGTCCATGTGTGAAGGCCCCAGGGACGGATTCAGAAAGACAAAACCCCTGCTGTTGCTTCGATGTTCCTATGTGGCCTGTTAGTGGCTGAGAGGCTGGGAGTAACACAAAAAGGTTAATTTACTATCAGATCACTATTATAAAATAATGTCTAAATAATAAGATGGAATTTTGCAACTTCTCATCAACTTATTTAGGTAATGTATTGGCTAAAGAACATCCTGAGAGAATTAACACTTATTGTAATAAATATTGTAAAAGCAAGAGGTTAGCCTTTACTAAAAATAAAATATATTTTAAAGCCAGGTGTGGTGGCTCATGCCTTTAATCCTAGCACTTTGGAGGCAGAGGTAGGAGAATCACCATAAGTTCGAGGCCACCTTGAGACTACAGAGTGACCTCTAGGTCAGCTTCGGCTAGAGTGAGACACTACCTCAAAAAAAAAAAAAAAAGACAAATATATGTATTAAATACTAGGAATGAAGAACAGCATTTGGTACTGATCCATATTAATAAATGAATGTAATTCTTGATCCTTATCTTCACAGATGGACAAAGAAAAGCTTACTTTATGATGACTTGTGTGAAAGTTACCATGTTATCTGTAAAACAGTGGATTCCATAAGTTGGAGCAATGACAGAAGGAGTGGACAAGAGGTTAATGGTTTATCCTAAATGGTTTTAAGAAAATGATACTCAAGATTCTTAATGAAATTGTTAGTTTGTACCCTGTTAACTTTTACCATTAGAAGGGCTTGTAATAAATGTTTTAAAATGTTGGCCTGGGAACTGCTAGTGGCTAAGGGCATTGGCTGTTGCAAGCATGAGAGTCTGGGTTAAATCTCTAGCACCCATGTAAAAAGTCAGGCATGGTTGTACATAACTATGACTCTAGCCAAGAGTATTGCTCAATCTGCAGCTCACTGATCCCTTAGTCCAACTGAAAAATGGCATGAGCTTCAGGTTTAGTGAGAAACACTCTTTTAAGAAATATGGCAGAATACTAATGCAGGATGCTGGATGGTCTTTGGCTGATGCACATATGCTCATAGGGTATGTGTATCTAACCCACATACATATACCACATGAACACAGAGAGAGAGAGAGAGAAAACATATAGTACATACATAGACAAAATCCCTCACAAATAATCATAGAAGTTTCATGGCAGTAAAAATCTCATTAACAATATTCAACATGTCAGATATTTAAAGAAAGTTTTCATGGGCTTTCATCTATCTACATTAGTTTGAAGACATTAATAGATAAGGCAAATCAGGGGAAAAGACATCAAGACATTCTTTGCAAGTTTTAGGTCAATGGAATGTGGAATTCATCTGAATACACTCTGTTCTCCTAACCAGTAATGATGGATTTTTTTTTTTTTCTAAGCGTTGATTTTTAACACATAGCATATCTAATTACTTTTTGCTGTCTTTGGAATTTTAACGAATAATTCGAGCAAATGATTTTAAGTCAGCACAAATGTGAAAGGCAACTAGGCCAATGTGATTGGCCAGTGCACTTGACATTTATTCTCTACAAATGTACTGTAGCAGCAACTAACAAAGCACCAGACATAAAACAGATCCATAATTTGTAAATAAGCCTGAAAACACGTGTTTCTATGGATAGTAGTGGTGACTTCATTGCAAGAGGTTTCCTGGAGACTACTGATGACTGTGGGTTTATTGGATTCAACTTTGGCAAAACCCTTATGTTTTCCCACATAGTCATCAGAACAATGGCATTGTCTTCAGGGCAATTATTTTGATAGTGGAATCGTGTTGGAAAAAAGTCCCTAGTAGGACATAATAATATCAAACAGTTAATTTTTCTGTCCATGTTAATTGTTGTCTTTGAATTTGACAAAGAATATACCATAGAGGTCCTGTGCCTAGCAGTATCAGCACAGAGGAAAAAAAAATGGTGTTTTCAGCCAAATTATACTGTAAGAGAACACAGAGTTCTATATTTTCCCAAGGAGACTATTTACTATTATAAATTTACAGTTACAAAGTTACAATTTCCTAAAACGACAAACTCTACACAGTGTTGTCTCATTTTAGCATGCACTCTGCAAATTCTCCATAATGGGCAGCATGGAGAGACACAGGAGCGTGCTATGTCTCCCAAGAACGTACTGTTTTCCCATTGTCTCCATAGTGGATGGACGTTTTATGCCAGAGCAATTGCTACCGTGTGACAAGGTGCTGAGGTATAGTGGGCTTCCGTAGACAGATGAAACAAGTTTAAACTTTTGTTCACTAATTTACTAGCTTGTATTCTTGGGTTCATTGATTTAATCTCACTGTGAGCTCATTCACTTTCCTTATCAGAAATACAGAATTGGCAGATACCTCCTTTACGTAGTCATGGGGTGGTGGTATCATGAGTTCATGTGAAGGCTTTTACACCAGGATTCCTTGTATGCCAAGTGCCCAGACAGTGCTATCTCTTTTCACTGGAACACCCCACCACACATCCTGTAATCTCAGGACGCCTTCCTGTATTCACACTGCTGCTCACACTTCACTGAAGGTGCAGGATGCACTGGATTTGGCGAGTTTTCTCACCCCAATTCAGGACAAACTTTCACGGCAACTCAAGAGCCATCCCCAGTTTGCAGCTGATGCTATTTCAGTAAAGATGACTACGGCTGTTATACACACTGGCCCAAGGATGAAAATACATATTTGGGACATTATGTAAGCCTGTTACCCCTTGTCGTTACTGCTGTTGCCTGCTGCTAGATGCCTTCCTAGATGATTAATATCTGGAAAGCTACTTTTCAGCCCAAGGCCAGACAGAGACAAGCGTCTCCCCAGGGACTGCAAGCTGCATCTATAGCCCCAACCATTGCAGCTGTACATTCCTGCTCCCTCCAGGGCCTTCCAGACTGCTGGATGCTGTGGCCCACTTGTCCTTGCTCCTGGTCTGGGCTCGCCCACAAGTCTGGCCTCCAGGCCTGGTGATTACTGGTCTTTTTGAATCTGTTGTTGCAATACCCGGGGAGGAAGGAGGATGACAAGACGTTTCTGTCTTTATTTCATCTTAAAATGGTTGAGCTTATATTCTCACTTTTATCACTCCAAAAGTGGCACAAGGAGTTATAACAGACAAGCCTTTGTTAACATTCTTTCACTGGTATTTGTTTCCAGCAAATTAATTTCATAAAGTTTGCAAAGCCTCTCGTTACACTCAGAGTGTTCGTGTTTATTCAATGTTTTGAGTAAAATAATGGCATGGTGTTTCAAAATATTTTACTAATTTCTTTAAGTGCCTTCAGAATAAGTATTGGCCTATTTTCATGGGAACAAATAGTTGATGTTTGATGTATTTCTTCCTTAGTGCACAATGTAGCTTTTTAAAAATAAAATGCACCATATACATTCTAATATAAATTATTATTCTTCCTTTATCCTACCCTTCCTTTGGCTCTCACATTCTTTCCACCACCTTTTCTGCAATGGACCCTGAGCAGCGGAGTGATAGAGATATTCAAAGACCAAAAAGGTCAAAAAAGGTGGAGTTGATTACAGAGTCTAGAATAGAGGATATCTTCTGGCCTGTTATTTTGTCTCAAGTTGCCCAAGTGAGCAAACATGGGGATCTACTTAAGCAATGCTGGGATCTAAAATCTGCTGTTCATTTACTAAGTTGTATCTCTCATGGGGACAATTGCCCAAGGCTTATGTGATAGCAAACGTAGAAGACCTCAAGACCAAGCAGGGAAGGAGTTTAACATATCAAGAGAAATAAAGCTAAAGAACAGTGAACTATAAGAAATTATTGGTCTAATGGCAGTTACTTTCTCCTTGCCTTCCTACCAAGGCTATTTTTAAAATAAAAATTTTGGTAGATGGAAGTACTGACTTGTCAAAAGAAAAGACTCAAGTGTCATCCATCTGAATTTGTGAAGCATAGAGTGTTGAAACCGTCATGTTTTCAAATCTTTATGAGTTTTTTGTTTTCATTGTAACAAATTTATTAAAAAGTAATTTAAAGAATAGTATATATACATAGTTTTGAAAAAAATTACATGTTCAAAAAAGTTAGGTAATGGAGGAACAAATTACTAACCTCCTCATCCTCATATGCTAACCACCCAATGTTCTTTTTAAAGTAAACGTTTAAGAGGACATTGATGGTCCTTTCAAATATGCTGTATTTACTTGTAATAAGCACACATAAAATATCACTTTTATGTATTTCTGACTTGTAAGTGGCTACTTAAGGTGTTTATCCATTGATTGAACCAGTCAAAAATAAAATCCTGTTTGATATTCTTCAGAAGACTATGTGCTGTGGTGAAAGTAATTACCTGACAAGAAAACTGAGGCAGAACCTCTGAAGGAAAAGGGATGCTTGCTAGCAAGGCATCAACGGAGATGCAAGGCCCTTGTCCAAAGGCTCAAGGCTGAGGATGGAGCCCCCTCCCCCAACTGGTATTTTCAGAACCTTTCCAATGGTAAACATGCAAGTAGCACACACTTGCCCCTGACTGTGGCCACTCAGAGGAGAGGAAGTTAAAGTGGTCATGCTTAGTTTTTTTTTTTTTCCTTTCAAAGCACAGTTTCACTCTAGTTCAAGCTGACCTGGAATTCACTATGTAGTCTCAGGGTGGCCTAGAACTCATGGCGATCCTCCTACCTCTGCCTCCTGAGTGCTGGTATTAAAGGTATTGTGCCACCACACCCAGCGTTTTTTTCTTTTCTTAATGTTAAGTATATATATATACACACATACACACACACATACATACATACATACTTTATAAGGGCACAAATGAATATTCTGTTACTAAACTTTTTCTCAATTTGGGGGATAATCCCTTACTATGGTCATAATATCTCCATGCAAATTTCATTTTTTCTGTACAGTGGATCTCCCTTCTGTTGACAGATTGAAATTATTTCTATTTCTCTAAATCACAGTAAAGAATCTAAGTTTCATGCACTTTAGTTTGAAGATTATAGTGTTTGCTTCTCTTAAACATATGCCACTAGCAGTAAAGATTTTGTCACAAAGAAATCTTGTCCATGGTTAACATAGCAGATGGAACAGAAAGGCTGGATACAGATATTATTAACATTTTGAAAATGAGTACATAGTATAAATTATAATTTTGATGTAATGAAAAACCATATGTTAAAGGAAAACTCAAGAGTTCTTTGTTCTGTTAAAAAAAAAATAGGTCCCATAGCTTTTACATAGATTGCAATTAGATAATGTTTGTAAGCCATCATTGATATAGACTAGCAGCTTTCACTAGGCTCTAATAAGCCAAACAAAATGGAGTCATTTATGCTAAAGTTCCATGTCATCAAACTTATCTACATGGCCCTTGGATAAGGCATGATAATAAGGAAAATCTTCTGGCTTTAACCTTGCTGCAGCCAGCGTCTCCTTGATGAAAGAACAAACCCACCAGAAGAAGCTTCTGGGAGGCAAAGGTTTATTCTAGGCTTACAGTTTTGAGGGGAAGCTTCACCCTCTGGAAAAATTAACTGGTAACATAACGCATCTCCAGTGGAGAAAGAACAGTGTGCAGAAACAGGCTGTGAATACACTGTGAACTAGAAAATTAACTCCAAGGACCACACCCAGCAATGTACCTCCTAGAGCAATGTTCCACCTCCCAAAGACGCCACTAGCTGGGGACTAGGTAAGAGACTTCATTAAAAATACTGGAGGTGATGGAGGATGTTTACATTCGAACCATGATAAATGCTTCTAAGAATAGTGACCTGGTATAACCTGATAAGAGCAGCCTACTATTTTGTACCTGTCTGCTTTTCAACAACCCTTCTCTGCCTAAAAACTCAACCATTTTTTTTTAAATTTACCAACTAAATTTTATTTTTAGTTTATTAATTTTTATAAAAAATATTATTTATTTATTTCCTATCTTCAAGCAAAGAGAAACAGAGTATAAACAGATATATCCTGATTCTAGTATTGCTGACAAAAATCTGAAATTTTAAAACTAAATTTGATCTACCTTTTTCTTTTGATAGTATTAAACAATTCTTATCCTGCAATTAATCAGCACGGCAAAGTGGAGGTTTACTGAAGAATGCCTTAATAGCCAAGCATAAAGTGGCAAATGTGCTTATTTTACATTTCTCTTCATGAACCATTAAGGGTTATTATCCCAGAGCTATGTGTAGAATTGTAACACCATGTACAGTTAAAGAGGAGTTGCAAAGTATTAAGGAAAGAGAAAACAAAAAGCATGAATGTTAACTGATGTTCAGGCAAGCTCTGAAATCTGGATCATTGTTAAGGGGCGTAGTCATCAGCTTGGGTTACTCTGGGGAGGCAGTGGAGACGTCGAGGGGCATGAGGTAGTGAGAAGCAGTTGCAGGAATGCCCTGTCTCTAGGAGGATTGTGAGACTCCTCTCCACCCTCTTCTCCTCACTTCCTTGTCAAAATGAGAGCAGTTCGCGTTGTTTCCCCATGGACTCAATGCTAAGATACATGCTTCCACGTCAGAGGCCCACAGCATAAAAGCCCAGGAATTTAAGGACTGGGACCTCTGAAATTTAGGAGTTAAACTATACCTTTCATTATTTTAAATTGATAATGCTAATTGTTTTTTTTATAGTTGTGGAAAGCTGGTCAACAGAGTTGTTTCTGTTGAAACATTCCTTCATGGATAGAAGAAGGATGTTCTTAAGATTCAGGTATCTGAAGAAACCTGTAAGTCTCAGGAAGCTAATGACATTTAAGAAGCTTGAGGAACTCTAAGAGTCACAAGGCCCATCCGCAAGGTTACAAAAGCCATAAGCAAATGCTGGGGAGAGGAGATTCTCCAATGGGGCTTTAGGGGTGTGCCCTTTGGGAGTTGCTAGGCATGCTGGGATGGGGGTTTTGGTGATGTAGCTTCTCCAAGTCTCTGGAGCTTCCCTGTGTGACCTCACCAGACTCCCAAAGTAACCCCAATAAATTAGTTAGTTCACAAAGCATCACAGCCCTATCTAGCATAAATAGATGTTTGTTTATATCTTCCAGAGAAAGCCATGCAGCATCTGCAAGCATGACAATTCCATCTTCAACCTTTCCAGAGTTCAGTATGGGGGGCGGGTGGTTCTGAATGCTTCCACTTTACAAAATTCTCATGTTGAATTCTTATTACCATGGTGATGGTAGTAAACCATATGGTGTTTGACAAGGTTGTGATAGTTTGAATAGATGGCCCCCAATATATTCAGTTCTTTATTGTTTGTAGTTTGCATCTGCAACCACCTGGCTGGAGGCAATGTCACTGGGTGGATCTTAAGGTGTGGTGGTGGGTTTCAGATTTCAGTCTAAAGATATGCAAAGTGTGCTGTGCTGTGTGGCTTTTGGTTTTGGCTTTTTGGCTTGTGCTTCTCTCTCTGCTTGGACCTGTGAAGGCAGGCCAGCTTCTTCTGCCATTATGGAACTTCCCCTGGATCTGTAGGCTTCAATAAATATCCCTTCCTCCATAACTATGTCTGGTATGAAAGTTCTTCTCAATGAACCTGAAGCTGTCTAATACAGCTGGGATTAGTGATATTACAAAGGTGACTCCAGATAACTCTTCCCTGTTTTGTCATGGGGAGACACAGGAAGAATCCTAGAATAAATGTGGACCTGGGACATCCTCAGACCACAAATCTTGGATTTATGTTAGATGACTATGTGAAAAAATTCCTATTGTTACCATTTCCTCTTCTTTCTTCTTCTTGTTAGAGCAACATAAATGGACAAAAATAGGCTCTGTCTGAAAAAAAAAAAAAAAACTGCTTTCATTTCAGGGTGAATTAAGATACCCTTTAATTGGAGCCAACAAGTAAGGAAAAAGTAGAGAAAACACATTCCCCACTGTCTACACATAGCACTTATAAGCTTAATGCAGATTGTTATTAGGGCCAATGCTTACTTCTACAAACTTGGAATTTTTACTAGGATTAAATGAGGCTTTGTAAACTGAGAATCATTTTATTGTTGTGCTTTCTACATCTAATGTATGCATGACATATATTAAGTTTTCAAATGCTACAGGTTAAATAGTATAAAATTTAGATTCTAATTAACTTAGAATTTGGAACACTTTTGGTTTCAACTTTCTTTTTCTTTTCTGGTTTTTCGAGGTAGGGTCTCACTCTAGCCCAGGCTGACCTGGAATTCACTATGGAGTCTCAGGGTGGCCTCGAACTCATGGCAATCCTCCTACTTCTGCCTCCTGAGTGCTGGGATTAAAGGTGTGCGCCACCACGCCCAGCAGTTTCAACTTTCTTGACTATATTTGTAATTTAAAAAAAAAAATTGGTGTATTTTTATTTATTTATTTGTGAGTGACAGACAGACAAAGAAAGAGACAGAGAGAAAGAGAGAGAGAGAAAATGGGTCCATCAGGGCCTCCAGCCACTGAAAATGAACTCCAGATGCATGTGCCCCCTTGTGCATCTGGTTTATGAAGGTCCTGGGGAATTGAATCAGGGTCCTTAGGCTTTGTAGGCAAGGGTCTTAACTGCTATCTTTAAATAGCACAACAAAAAGTTAATCCATAAATAGGTTTATTTATTTCCTATATGTAGGAACCATCAGAGTTCAGATGCTGAGTTTTTAGCTTCACAGATCCACAATGGTCATGTCTACCTCCTTCATAACTAAACCATTGGCTAGTATATTCCCTATCACACAGTCAAGAATGGATAAATGTTTCTCAAATGATTGTTGAATTACTAATAACCTGTTACAATTATAAATAAGAACATATAATTCTATTACTAGTCAATGCCTTGAGAAAAGCCAGCCTATGAAATTCTTTGAAATTGAACTGTAAGCAAATGTCTCCTGCTATTTCAATACCAATCCCTGTGAGCCAATAGTGATGAGATCCCAAGTGACATCTGCATGAACTAAGAGAACATTTCTAACAGTGCATTAGACTGTTTGTCAAGATGACTGCCTGGAGCTTGTGCTGCATAGATATATACACATATACACAAACAGACTATATTTTTTAACAGTTCCTGTTTCCCTTCAAATTTAATTTATCCGGTGCAGTACTAGACACCTGAAAACTACAGTGTTACCTGTTGAATTGGAATGAGAAGTGCATTGTCCCAAGTATAGCTCATGCTACCAGCTGCAGTTACCCTAGTCCATACGTTCCAAGAGGCATCTGGTTTCTGCTGGGCCACTTGCCCCCTAGGGCTTCAAAACGAAAGTGATGGAGGAACAAGAGGATCATTATACACATGTGGCTGGAACAAGAACTGCACTGTGAAGACTCAGAAACATATCCCTGCAATTTCATAAATGACCCATAATTCAATAATAGCCATCCAAACTTTATTAGTTTCATTACAGTAAGTGATTGAATTTCTTACTAAGTTACTCATGTGCACATTTTCCACAATTTGAGGAGTACATATTCATATAAGGATGTTCATTTTTTTCCCTATAACATCAGGTTGTGAGGAATGTTCCTATACTAATTGCTAAGTTCAAATAGTAGACAAGCTACTTTCTTTCAAACAAGATTACTTTTTATAAAAAGAAAAAAAAAGAAAGAAAGAAAAAGAAAAGGTGTTTAGCTGTGTATGTGTGTGTGTGTGTGTGAGTGTAAAACTATCCATGGTTTCTTTACTACTGGAGGATTCTTAGAAGACTTCCCCCCTGACACAAACCCCTCTCTTTCACACAAGTAATTTAGCAATTTATCTTTGCAATGATTACATTTGTAAAAAGAACACTGAGAAAAGTTTTTTTTTTTCAATACTAGGAACATAAAATGTTATATAAAAAAATCTTTAAAGTAGAAGAAAGACTATTTGGGAAGAAGAGGTTTATTTATTGTTGGGTGGGGAGGCAATGGGCCTCCCCTTCAGGAGAGGTTGTGATCTAAGATGGCAACTGTGGAACCAGAAGCCTTCCGATTCCTACTCCTCCATCTACCGAGGAGGGAAAAACAGAATCGAATCAGGAGGTTGCTCACTCAGAACACTGTATTAAAACATCCTTTACATAACAGATGGACACACTCTCTTTTTTTTTTTTTTTAATGATAAAAGCACAACTTGGCAAGCAAACCTTCTACTGACCTCTAAGTTTGATACCCTTGGAGACTTTTGGGCTCTAGACAACCATATCTGTTATCTAGTAATTTAATGCCTGGATGTGACTACTCACTTTTGTAAGGATGGTATTGAATTGAATCTGTGCAGGAGGATGAGAAAAATAAAAGGGGAGGACAATGGCTAATTGAACAAACAGCAGAGATGAAGTGGCCTCGATCAGATCACTCTTGTCTAGAAACCCTGCTGTGCATTATTGGAGAATCTCCTGATGACTACAGGGCTGGTGTGTGTGGAGCTGTTGTTGTCCATGTTGGAGCTGAAGGTGGTGACTGCAGTGCGGACTACTCAGTGTGAAGACAGACAAGCCGCTACCCAGGTAGGGAGGCATACAAGCAAAGGTTAGGACTGCCTCAAAAGATCCCAGTGGGTTATCAGAACCACGCAGGTACAATGATTCAGAACGGCTCCATCACTGAAAATAGGCTTGTTTAAGAAGACACCTTCTGAGTACTCTCATCAAATACACGTCAAGTAGTCGAGATTTGGGAGCTGAATCAAAGCCTCCTCACAGCAAAGTTCACTGCATTTGAATTTTATTCCATCTAAATGTTGCTAAGATATAAAAGAAGTGTCGTTCACCTTTGTCTTGAGTTTCTGCGTTCTTTTTTGATTTTTTTTGTTTTTGCTAGAGTGCCCACTATCCCAATCAAAGAATTAGCATACACACTATGCCCAGAATCCATAAATGCATTCATGGACTACTCTGTAATAGCTTAGCTGAATTACCATTATAGTTATAAACACATGTTACCTTTCCACCATATTAAATGCACATGCATTTTTATATCTTAGCAGGAAAAATACTTTATGTTCCACTTTATGCAGGAGCATATTGCTGCTTTGAGTATGATAACTGCAGCTTTCTAGCAACTTCTCTTTCTGCAGCATTATGCTTGCTGGACTCTTGCTGATGGCTGCTAGTTTTTCATTTATTTGTTTCCCAACTTTATAGCATGAGTGATTCTGATTGCAGTTTTTCATTTGTTCTGATTTTGTTTTTTTTTCTCATGTAACATTGGTGAAGGGTTCAAAAATATGACAGAAAGTGGAATAAACATTAATTTTGTGCATTCTATTTTTTGTGGGTTTATTTGTAACTACAAAGCTACAAATTTATGCATTTCATTCAAATCAGTGATCTATGTTTGTGTGATTTCCTAAACATAATTGTGGATTATATAAAAAAGTAACACTATAATTACATTCCTAACTAGAATTAGTATGTCTGTTTTTGTGTCTTTATGCTGTATTTTAACACTTTGTATTACATAGGATGTTTTGCTTTGGTTAAAATGGCTCAAGTAGAAAAGCAGTCCCATTCATATTAAGACAATGTACAAAACTGTAAATAAAATGTGTACAGCGAGTTGTCTTTCAGACAAGTAGACCTGTCCTTTTATTTCTCCATCTCTGTAGAAGGAACCCATACTTGCTGCAAGGCAGTCTCTTACATCTTCTTGTTGTGTCTTTCACTGGCACAGCCTAATTTTGGAGCACTAGTTTGTTTATTCTTATGTTTATTACAATTTTTAATCAATTTAATAGGTAGTGCATATATATATATATATATATATATATATATAATTAAAACTGATGTGGTTATCATTTATAATAAAGTTAAGACACAGTTAAAAGAAGAACAGGCAATGGGCAGAGAATATGAACAAAAGATATTAAATACATGTACAAAAATATCAATAAATAAAATGAATCTAAAATAAAGGAAAATGAAGTCTAAAGAAGCTTACCAATAAACTTTTCTGATACATTGATAGATGTGTCTATTTTGTTTTAATTTCAAATGTGTTTGTTTATTTAATAGCATTTAACTTGAAATTATAAAGGTTTATGGTGTTTTGTACTTAGAAATTATTTTCCATGGGGAAATATAACAATTTTCTACTAGGCAAGATTAACATACTTTCTTAATACTATATAATAACATATAATGATATATAATAATAATAGTATATACCAATGTAGGGAATGCTATCAAAGTGTCAAATAGCAACATCACACCTTATCCAAAGTGTTCACATGTGCTTGCTGTCCCATTGGCATATAAGAGTAACAATCAAAAATCTAAATCAAAGATCTTTTAAATACATCCCCATACTCTTAAAAAATAATGAGAAACTTTTTCTGACATGTAAATCATCAGTGTTGGAGACTTCTACAACTATAAACATGAAAAAGTAAAGAACACACAAGTGAATGGGTAAGGTAACTAAAATATATCTGAAAAAATTAATTGTCTTCATTTTGCTGTTATGAATTATAAATCTGATTTGAACATATTAGAGTGTTATTTGTGACTAGGACAGGTAATGTAAAAACATTTGTTGGAAACAGTGGAATTGTTTTCACTAAAATAGAGATTGAGCTAATGACCACATATTTCTTTAATTTCTAAAAATAACAATTTTTTCTTTAAAACTCTTAATTCCTAGTACTTTAGAGTGCTGGGTCTGGATACATATTGCAGTTAAACATAAAGAAATTGTATGGTTTGAAAGGATAATTTTTCTACAGTTTATATTAATGTTTACCACAGCCAATATTTCTTTGGGATTTAATCTTCTCTTCTATGTACACTGTCATATATGTAGACAATCACTATGTATTTGCTGAAAACAAAACCTAATAAGTTTGATACTCAAAATGAATGATACATTATTAGTAGCTGGATCACTTCACTGCAGTCTGTGATCAGGGTAAAGGTGCAACCTGGGCTTTTATTTCTCTTTTTGGAAACTTTATTTGCAATTTTAGTATGAAAATGTCCTCTTGACAAAGTTCCTCATTTCTCCAAATAATAGCCAGCATAGAAGGATGAAGTGTCCATCAGATACAGTTAGCCTTGGAGGATGGGTGCCGACTCAACAACTCAACATTTCCTCTCCTTCAAGAACAAAGCCTGACTCGATTAACATTTCATAAAAGTGTATCAGATGAGCTTCAGGCTTGTTGCTAAATGTATTAGACTTCAGGTAGACTTGCATTCTAATTACTGATGTTCATGTAGTGTTCCAAGGACCCCTTCTGGTTAATTTCCATGTTTTGATGAATCTTCTATTTCTGAAAAGTACTGGTCTGTGTAGTCGCTACGAATCTGTTATTATCTACTCCACCTCTACTTCTAGAGTGTTTGGAAATGCTATTTTTGACCTTTCATAACTTCCATTCAGCAATGCAAAAATTGATGTTATAAAAACATAAATACTTACAGCCCTCTTAATTTGCTAATACTTCTAATTGTGCGGATTTAATATTTAGGCTCATTTGTTTTGAGGGAGAAGGAGTCTTAGACGCAGCCGCACTTCAGAACTTTTTCCTATTGTGGCTTATTTATATGCAGTTCCAGACACAAAGCACCATCTAATTTGTGCAGATGTTTGGGGAAGCTTAAAGACCAGTCTGGTCTGTGCCCCAAGCAAATGTTAGCAGTTCCTTTTTTTGAGTTGAGAAACACACTTTTCATCAATATATTAAATGGTAAAAGCATAGAGTCAGTAGACCACCACAAAACAATTTCTCCACACTGTAATTGCATAGGAGTGTGCATGTCATGCGAATAAGGACATGTTTATGAAATATATTTATTAAAATATATAGGTTCAGTAGATGTTATGTCCTCACATAGATGCATAAACCTGAACTTAACTGGCCCAGTAACATATCCCTGTATTTTATTTTGTAAAGAATTCTAGTTTATGGAAGTTAGTCTAAGTAAGTATCAGACAGTGTAACATGATGTCAGCCTCTACATAATTCCTTATTTAATACAAGAACAATTGAGCATTTATAGTAAAATATTCATAAATTGTCAGGACATCTGTTATGACTATCCCCAGGGTCACATTCATGTAAGCCTCCTATTTCCCAGACATTTTTTTCTGCTTTCACATCTACACTGTACTTTGATCTGGCACATACCTGATCAAGCTGCCTTTTATAACCTGGCTACACCTGTTTCTGCATGTGTGGGAACCGAGGGGGCACTTTCCGGATGGAAGGAAAGACCTACCTGGGATTCATTTTGAGCCAGTCATTTCTTCACAGCAACTCTGCGGGCAGAGCTTGGGAATTTTCATGATACACACCAGTAAGCTTTTCCTCTCTCCTGTCAGCATGGCTTCTGTTATGGTGACAGTGGCTCATGGGCTGTGTTTTTTAAATGGGATATCTGCAACTAGGAGAACAGGTTTTAAAATAACTCATTTCCATCGTGATTTCCTTGTCACGGTACTTAAGTTCATATGTTTTATTGATTTAATCATATATGAACTAGCTTTTGTGTTTGTGGGTCCATGCATCCAACATCAGGTGCATGTATTGTTCCTCACAGCATGTGTTATCTGTAGATGGCGTACACACAGGTTAGTACAATTGGATTTAACCATTTACAATTCTATAGAATTTGAGTAAACATTAATAACTGCATAAACTGCAAAAAAGAAATGCAAATATAGTGGTTTTAATGTAAATTCCCTCAAACCCTAAAGTTCTTTTGTTTGTTTGTTTTGTTTTTTGAGGCAAGCCCAACAAAACTGGCCTATTTTTATGAGGGAGAGAGAAAGAGAGAGAGAGAGAGGTGGTGGGGGGAGGGAAGGAGACAGAGAGGTGGCACGCCAGGGCCTCCAGCCATTGCAATCAAACTCCGAATGTATGCACCCCTTTGTGCCATTGTGCGACATTGTGCACTTGCATCACGTGCGTTGGGCTTATGTGGGACCTGGAATGTTGAACATGAGTCCTCAGGATTTGCAGGCAAGCGCCTCAACTACTAAGCAATCTCATCAGCCCTAAAATGTTTATGTTTAAACTTCCTACTTAGTCCTCAGTGAGTGGAATCTTTAGGAGCTGGAGTCTTACTAGAGGAAGTATGTTTCCAGAGGTGGGCCTTAGGAGATGATGAGTCTATGCTGTTGGGCATTGATGGCCAGCTGCTCCCTTTCTGCTGTGGATGTGTGGCATTGTGAACCAGTTGTTGCTCTCCAACATGGAAAAACTTCTTCTCGATATTTTAAGCATGAAATAAATCTCTTCCTCTGATAAGCTGCTTCTGGTCAGATATTTTGTGCCAACAACAAGAATGTAACTACCACACTGAATATTTGTGTTGTGCCTATAAAGTCCCAGTGCATGGGATCACTCAATATGTCTCATTAACTCCAAAAGGATGAGTAAATTTAGATATGAGTAGTAAAATGGTATATTATTATTTGTGGGGAAGAGTAGGAGTCAACTGGAAGTATGTAGATCTGGAATTGTTCTGTGCAGTATGTTAACCAGCTGCCACATTCAAGTCCTGTGAAACATAAGTTAATTAAAACATGTTATATAAAAATTGAGGTATTTTCTGATTGTTAGGCATGTAACACATGCCCATCAAATGTCATAGCACACATATAATAATTTCTATCATCATATAAATTTTTATTGGGGGCTGAAGAGATTGCTAAGTGGTTAAGGCATTTTTCTATAAAGCATAAGAAACTGGGTTTGATTCTCCAGTGCCCACATAAATCCAGATGCAAGAGGTGATGCATGTATCTGGAGTTTGTTTGCAGTGGTTACAGGCCTTGGCACATCCATATTCTCCCTCTCTCTCTCTCTCTCTCTCTCTCTCTCTCCCTCCCTCCCTCCTTCCTCCTCTCCCTCCATCTTTCTCTCTCTCAAATAAATAGATTAAATATTTTTAAAGAGAAATTTCTATTGGACAAAGAGAAATGCTGAAACTCTGTAGTTTTGTAATTTTCTAATTCCTTGCTCTAAGTCAAAGTAATGAAACAAAATTGTAATTGAGTAATGTATATATTCTTTGATAAGAAAAATATTCAAAATTCACGTTAGAAGCTTGATTCAAAAATATGTGTCTAGGGGCTGGAGAGATGGCTTAGTGGTTAAGTGCTTGCCTATGAGCCTAAGGACTCCAGATCAAGGCTTGAATCCCCAATACTCAAGTAAGCCAGATGCACAAGGTGGCGCATGCATCTGGAGTTTGTTTGCAGTGGCTGGAGGCCCTGATGCACCCATTCTCTCCCTCTTTCTCTGCCTTTTTCTCTTTCTGTCTGTCTGTTGCTGTCAAATAAATAAATAAAAATAAACAAAAAAAATAAAATAATGTGTCTATATTTCTATTTTAAAATGTTAAGAGATAAGCATCACTTTAATCAAAATTTTAATTAGTTGCTTTTTGCTCTCTGTTATGATATGGATATAATGTATGTCCCCAAGAGAACATGAGTTTAAAGTTTGATCCCCAACTGGTGAATCTAATCATTGAGATATGATTGGACATCTTGGATTCTGATCTAATCGCAGCATGAGTTGCTGATGGGCTCATGGTTTGATGGCACTGTTAGAAGGTATTGGGATTAGGAGATAAGGCCTGGTTGGAGGAAGTAGGTCATTTCTCATTCCAGCTTCTCAGTTGCCACTGCGTGGACACCCTGCTCTGCGCCACACTCCTGCTACTGCTCTGGCATACCTCACCTCAGGAACAGAGAGAAACAATCATAGTCTGAACCTTTGAAACTGTGCACCAAAATATTTCCTTCTTAAGCATCCTTACCTTGTTTATATCCAATACTTTGTCATAGTGATAAAAGAAGTGAGGCATAAGTTGATACTGGGAAGTAGGGTACTCACTGTGAATCTGTCTAAAAATGTGAGTTGACATCTTGACCATGTTTGCATGATGACTTTGGAATAATTTGGAGACATGAGCTTGAGGAGGCCTAGAGTCCCACAGGCAGGGCTAAGTGGGAGATTCTGGTAGAAGCACGGTCATCCAAACCCTGACTCTGAATAGCAAAACTATGCTCATGAGGTCTCAGAGGGAATGCGCTAGAGAACAACCATGCTGCTTTGTGTCAAAGACCTTAGCTGCATCTTATCCGTCGCCTCAAAGGATGGAATCACAATCTGATGGCATTATTGGAAAGTAGATATAGGAGATAGAACTTGGTTGGAGGAATTAGGCCAAAATAACAATGTTTTGAAGGGAATGTCTTGACCTGTATTGTCCCTGGCTCTGATCATGAGCCACTGTGAAGTAAACACCCACCTCTGCCACATAATATTTGTGACGTCATGAGGTTATGTCCCATGGCAACTAATGAAGGAGACTGAGACTTCAGAAAACGTGAACGAAAGAGATGTTTCTTCTTTCAAATTGTTCATGTCAGGAATTTTGTCACAGCAACAGAAGGCTGGTACTATTGGATAAGGAAGTTTCATCCTGAAATATCAAACAATAATTAAATGTGTATGCTCTAGAAAGAACTGTGATTTTACCCAGGTTCTATTACCAATGTCTTGTAAACTCTCTGTCAAGTAATTTAAGTGCTCTAAACTTCTGTTCCTTTTAGCTATAAAATAGCTATAAAATAGCAGAATTTAGATTATAGGATGATTTTAAATACTAAATGAGTTACTAATGTTAGGATGGTAATGTTTCTGTGTGGCCCATAGGAAAATATGACATGATATAAAGTAATGTAATAATAATGATTATTATAATAATCATTGAAGAGTTGTGAGGCAATTTCCAAAATTGCATCACATATTAATTACCAATTATCTTTTTCCTTGTTTTACATAAAAATAAATCTCAAAGAATGATAATGAATTGCTTAGTTTATATAGCAAGCAATTATTTTCCATTATCTCCATTGAATGTATTTCTGGTCTATGGCTAATTTAAAGATTTTATCAGTCATAAATACCCTGGGAAAATCACCATTTCAGAAATTGGTGCCTTGGGGGAACTAGTTTAGCGAATAAGTCTAATCAATAGAGCATCTCAATTGCAATTTGAAAAAGAAATCAAGTCATTTTTTCTACCTGAACATTCAGCAGTATGTTCATATAAAACAAGGCAAGTTGAATTGATATTTTTTCTTTATTTTCCATCATATTATAGGTGAAGTTTAATATGTTCCATACAGAGATTACTGAGAGAAAAGAAAAGATGTATAAAGCAAAGAATGTGTTAAATACAATAAGAGACATTCATGGCACTATGGGGGGTTGTGTGTTTTCCCCACATGTAGGGACAGGGTGCATTACCTCAGGCAAACAGTGACCTTCCATTTGCATATAAATAAGAGATGAAATAGGGATTAGAAGAGATGTGGGAAGGTATTGTGGCCGTGCGGATATGAAGTGTCCTTCACAGGATCATGTACTTGAACACTTCTTCCCCAGCCAGTTGGGGGAAGCTGGGGAACCTGTCACCTGTCGGAGGCAGAGCCTTGAGGGAGGAGGTGTGTCATAGGAGGCAGGCTCTGGGGTTTTATGGGCCTAGATTCTAGTTTGCTCTCCTCTCACTGACTGAACACAATAGAAGCTGGCTTGCTGCCACCATGCCTTCCTGCCAACATGGTTATGTCTCCCCTCAAAACTGCAAGCCAAATGATCAAGCATCTAGGCATCATAATGAGAAACTATCTAGTATTTTCCACTTAATAGGCATATCCTCTATTTTTTGATGATTAAAACTTTCTTATTCCTTTTGATATTATTTTTGAAATTTATGGTAATTATGAGTATTTTAAGGGCAGGAATCTAAAAATGTTCATTTCTTGGACCACTTTGTTATCAGACTTCTGGCTCAGCTTCTGTGACTTCATGTGATAGTTGAAGTATATGCAGTTTTGTTGTTTCCTCCAATGGCACTGTATTCAACAAGAAAGCGCCATTTACTCACAATGGGAGACAAACAATGGACTGCTGAGTTGCTAAACACACAGCTAGGAAGGCTGAGAGCCTTAGCAATCCACCAACAGCAGTTCTCTGTAGTTCTGATGTGAATAATACCGCCTTACCTTTTCACCTCTTCCAAGAGATCTGTAAACTAATTTTCTCTCCACTTGGAACACACAAGTAGAATTCTATTTGGTTAATTAAACTATAATAACAGAGGTAGAGTTCAGCAAGAGAGAATACATATACATATAGGAACACTGGAAGGTTCTTTGGAAAAAGGCCTTTGCATGAGTCTTATGGCAATTAGACTGGAAGTAAACCTGGAATTATCATACACAGAGACCTTAATGATCAACCACAGAGTTCTCAATTCAGTAGTTCTTGTCTGTGGGGAAATCCTTGGCTATTCCTTTTAGACCTCATCTAGAGAAATAGTTTTCCATAGACATTTATGTCTCATTTCTTAACCTATAAATTGTGTGCTTTGTCATATATGTCGTTATCACATTAATATTTATGATCTAGCTCATATAATTTATAAGCAAAGCTATGAACACAGTTCTTCTAGCAAAGTATCCTGAAGAGATTGTGGCTTTAGATGTGAAGTTCATACTTTTAATTATGCACACAAACTTTTAAAGACATAAATAATTAAACTCACAGATAATATACTCCATGATATTAGTCAAAGTAATTAAAACATTTTATATTTCTCTTGCAAGGAAACAATTGTGGATACTAGTTAACATTTGATGCTTAAATAATAAAAGTTAAATAAAGCTGTTATGTATTTAAGAATACAAAATGAGCAGTTAAAAGAACATAGCATACTTTCTAAACAACTGAAATGCGAAATCAGTGTCAGCAGCAGTAAGCCCTGTAAACAGATAGAAAAAAACAACCCTAAACAATAACAAGAGGGCATGCCAAGTAGACTGCACAATGTGGGCATTAGTGGGAACAAAATTACATCAGAACTTCTGAACTTTGTTTCTTCAATGTCCTTGCAGTCCACACACTTAAAGCTTGGTGTCCAGAGAGGTGCTTTTCAGTGGTGGTACATTTACAACATGGCGATTTATGCAGGAGCATTTAGGTAATGAGGCCTCACCATGGAGGACATAAGAGGACTGCAGCCCTGTGTTCTTACTTTCTGCATCCTGTCCATGAAATGAGCAGTTTGTCCCTGTCACGTGGTCCTAAGATGGACTGATTACGTCCCAAAGCACCATGGCCAAACAATCATGAACTCAAGTCTTCAAACCAGGAAGCCAACATAAACCTTTTCCAACATATAAGTCAATTATCTTGAGTATTTGTTACATCAATAGAAAGCTCACTGACATAATCACTTAAGATTTTCCAGGGCTGATGAGATGGCTTAGAAGGTGAAAGTTCCTGCTTGCCATACCTGATGGTCTGGATTTGGTTCCCCAGTAGCTATGTAAAGCCAGATGCACACAGTGGCACATGCATCCTGAGTTTGTTTGCAGTGACAACAGACATGGCATGCCCATGAGCATGCTTGCTCTCTGTATCTCTCTCGGTCTTTCTCTTATAATAAAATTAATAAAAAATTAAAAGAATATTTGCCATTAGCTTAAACAAATATTATTTAGGTTAAGCAAAAAAGAACAAAGCAGAAGGTCCAAAACCAAACTCAAGACAAAAGATTCTAAATGCCATAAGGAGATAGATTTCATGCCCACAGATATAGCCATAGAGCAAAGAAAGAAAATACCCACAAAATGTGACATCCTACTGATCCTTGTTGAACCCAAAGCCTCAGCAAGATACATAGTCAGATCTTTATCAGAAGCTGAGTACATAGATTAAAAAGAGATAAACATCCAATATATCAGTAACACAATTGAAAATGTCTAAATTAGCAGGTGCACACATGTTTCAAAATAGAGATTTCACACTTTACAAGACATCAGTGGAACCCTGGTAGACGAACCATTTGTGGATTCATCCAATTAACAGCAATCCATTCATTTGGCAAATATGTCCTGAGCATTTTCTGCTTGCCACACATGGTTCTCTCCCTGGGAATCCTGCACTGTGGGAGGGGAGAGCAAATGCTTTCATGAAGACTTTGGGGAGATACAAGCAATCCGTGGGGGTGTAGAATCTCAGAAAAGACAATTTAATTCAACTCCACCTAACTCTGAGAAAACCTCTGCAGTTTTTTTTGAAAATTGTTTGTATAAAACAGAGGGTGTATTAGTCAGGGTTCTCAAGAGGAACAGAATCCTGATAGAATGAACTGTATTAAAAATGGTACTTAGGGGGGCTGGAGATATGGCTTAGCATTTAACGTGCTTGCCAGCAAAGCCAAAGGACCCAGGTTTGATTCCCCAGTACCCACAAAAGCCAGATGCACACGGTTGTGCATGCATCTGAAGTTCCTTTGCAATGGCTAGAGACCCTCGTGTGTCCATTCTCTACTCCCACCACCTCTTTCTCTCTCAAATAAATTATATATATAAACAAATATATTTAAAAGGGAATTTATTGGATTAGCTATAGCAGTCCAACAATAGCAGCCTGCAAGCTTGATGCCTCCACACTTCCAATCTAGCACTGATGGAATGGATATTTACTGGAGAGCCGCTGGTCTTTAGTCCACACTGGCATTCTGGGAACACTTGGTTCCAATGTTGGATAAAGGACAGCAGAACAAGATAGATGCACATGCGAGTGAAGGCACTCACCAACCAGCTGCACAGGCAGCTGGGAGAGGAAAAAGGCTCTTTTCTCCCAGAGCTTCCTTAGATAAAGTTCCCTCTGAGAGGGTCACCCACTTTGTGGGAAGGGCTTCCTCCTTCAGTCAGTCCTTCTTGGAAGCCAACTCAGAGACCCAACCAAGAGTAATCTTTGTGGATTCCTAACCAACATCAGGTTGATAACAGAACTTAACCATCACAGAAGAGCAGAAAATTTAAATGATAACTGTCAGCTCAATGACTTAGTAAAAGAAAAAGCCATGTACCATGATTTGAGTGTTATGTTTAACTAGAACCTCAAACTTCAAGTTGACGATAGTACTGAGATTTAGGCATAGTTAGAGCAGATAAATGAGCTGAGGCTTCATAAACAAACATAAGCTGCCTAGTTCCCACTGTGACCATGGGAATCATAGCTAGTTAATTTCACTATCTGTAGTAGTCAAAATTCTGAGAAAATCAAGACAACACAAGAAACTACCATAATAAAATTAAAAAAAAAATTTTGTTCTCTAAAATAGTTTTAAAATTTTTACTAAAAGAAGAATATATATATGGTCTTGTTGCTTTAGATACAGAGAATTGGGTTCTATTTATAGGTCAATGTATGAAAAATTGAATGTAGAAAGCCCTTTAGATAAATTTTCATTTGGAAACTTATCAAAAATGTTTAATTTATATAAAATGTTATATGTTTTTCATATTTTTCTTAACAAATTAACTTACATTCCTTTTCTATTTCTGTATGTAAGTATTCACATGCTGATTAAAATGACTCAATTTTTATTCTTATATATTAACAATTTATGAAAATGCATATATTAAAAGTGTTTTTGTAAGTTTCTAAGTAGATAATAGATTCGTTTTCCAAGCACTTATTTTTCTTTTATAGCATCTTTCAGTTCCACATTCTAGGGATACACTTAAATGTCTACTAAGAGATCATTCAGCTAAGATAAAAAGTTAAATAAGTTATTTTTTTCAACAGAGTAGAAGAAGGAGTAGAAGCAGAAGTAGAAGAAGAAACAGATAAAGTCAGGGGAGAGAAAGAGGGATAGAGAGAGAGGAAGAAGAAGGAAAAGAAGAGAAAGAAGGACAAAAGGAATGGAGGAAGTGGGAGAAGAGAAGAGGCCATAGACCAGTAGAACTCGGGCATGCAAATTGTAGTTGCAAGTTCAAAAATCATATACTCATTCACACATACATGTTTCAAAGTACACATACCAATGATAGTTATTTTAGATTTTCGGAAAAAAATGCAAAATGAAATGATCATATTTGTTACTTAGCCATTTTTTACAGTTATTTAAGGAGTACATTGAGTTTTGCCCCTGCTGACTTACAACTCATTTCCTTAGGGGCTCATCTTTGTGCCAGAGACAAGAGTCAATGCTAGCATCTGGCGACATTAAGATGTTGTGATTGGGCTGGAGAGATGGCTTAGTGGCTAAGCACCTGCCTGTGAAGCCTAAGGACCCTGGTTCAAGGTTCGATTCCCCAGGACCCGTGTTAGCCAGATGCACAAGGGGGCACAGTCATCTGGAGTTTGTTTGCAGTGGCTGGAGGCCCTGGCTTGCCCATTCTTCGCTCCCTCTATCTGCCTCTTTCTCTCTCTGTCTGTCACTTTCAAATAAATAAAATAAAGAATAACAAGAAAAAAAGATGCTGTGTTTATAAGGAATTCCTTTTCAGAATTGAATTGGCTGGGTATCCTCTGACATGTGCTGGGCAGACCCCTTATCAAGGGGTAAGAGATACCTCACAGTGTGGGGTGACAAAATTTGTGTGCAACTCCTGATGAGCTATTGGAGTCCCTTCTGACCCAGGGATGAGAAGGTTCTTTTTTTTTTTTTTTCTCTGATTTCCCTATGAAACTTCTAAATGGTCACAGGCCCACAAGCCCTCTATTAGGACCCCAGCCACCTACATTCTTAACAAGTGGGCCACAGGAAATATTTGCCTCTTCTTGTTGGAGTCCAGAAGAACTCAGGTACACAGCCTTCAAATGGAACAGACATTATATGTTTGCCGCATATATTAGATCTTTTACATCTTCTATCAAACAAATCATCACACATGCAGATAAATATGAAGAATGCCAAACAGAAATAATTACATTAGTTCAGAGTACACTTTTAGATAAATTTATAATAAGTTCATGAAAGATGAGTCATCTAGTAGTCTCTCTAGACTGACACTGTAAGTAACTGAACATTTCCTACATTTCACAAAACACATTAGCGCCCTCAGAAACACCTTTGCTTCTCTGTGTAATTTAAATAACTTCCCTACAAGTTCCAAACTCAAAATTGCAGGATTCAAGCTTCTGTCCCACTGACTGCCGTCCAAATTCTCAGAAGAGCCTCCATGGCTCAAAACAGAAAAAAAAAAAAAAAAAAAAAAGATATGATAAGGTGCTAAACATAACCAAAGATAAGAAGCACTACTTCCTGTCAGACCAATGACAGAAATTCAAATTACACACACACACACACACACACACACACACACACACACACACTTCACACTTCCAGAGAGAAACTCACTGACAAGATTGACACTGACAAGATAAAGGAAAGAAGGAAAGACTCAGAGTCCATAGATGGGGAAACTTAACAAGGGTCACACTTCAGAGCCTGTAGAGTCCAAACACTTAGTTCTCTGACTTACTGAGAATTGGTTGAAAGCATCTCTTGCTGGCACAACTGAACAGACAGGGAAATGTACCTGAAATAAAAGTGATTCTGACAGCTACATAGGCACTTCCATCTTCCCTCTCCATCTGCTGTTAATTTGATACAAGGGGCTTACATAGAAAAAGGCATCACATAGCCTGAGTTTTTAGGGCAAATGCCAGGCTTTCATAGCCCCAGCAGATTAGCCTCAGCCCCCCATCCTAATGCATCAACTAATAAGCTGTGTAATAGTGAGCAGCAGAGGAGAATTACTCAATACAGCAACATCCGAAGGAGGAACAGATGAATGGGTTCAGTGACACACAAGTCCAATTGAAACACATACTATGTAATTAAAAATAAGGCCCTGAGTGCTGGGATTAAAGGCATGCCCCACCACACCTGCCACTGACTGTCTTATTCTTAATCCACATCTTGATAACAGTTCCTCTATTGTCTTAGTAATGATAGCCATTATAATGAGTAAAAATTGTTTTATTCGGTGTGAAAAAAATAAGGCCCCCAAAACTTTTACCTATAAGAAACTCTCCTCACTTGTGAAGATATAAATGTTAGTAGAAAGAACAATGATATGGGCTGGAGAGATGGCTTAGCGGTTAAGCGCTTGCCTGTGAAGCCTAAGGACCTCAGTTCGAGGCTCGGTTCCCCAGGTCCCACGTTAGCCAGATGCACAAGGGGGCGCACGCATCTGGAGTTCGTTTGCAGAGGCTGGAAGCCCTGGCGCGCACATTCTCTCTCTCTCTCTCCATCTGTCTTTCTCTCTGTGCCTGTCGCTCTCAAATAAATAAATAAATAAATAATTTAAAAAAAAAAATTAAAAAAAAAGAACAATGATATGCCAGCTGAATGGCATCCTAAAAAACAGGAATAAGATTAAATAAATGAACTTAAAAACAAAAGATGTTGGAAAATGAAAAGTATTCTATATTTATCAAGGGAATATTTCTTCAAGTAGATATAATGATAAATTTATCTTCATGAAGTGTCAGAGCATATAATTTTATAAGAGCACACACTCCTACAAATGAAAGAATTGGGAGTCAAAGTAATGGTGTATGAACTTAATTCAAACAATAACATCCTACAGAATAAGGAAATGGGCTGGAGAGCTGGCTTAGTGGTTAAGGCATTTGTCTGCAAAGCCATAGGCCCTCACTTTGTTTCCCCAGCACCCAGATAAGCCAGATGCACAAGGGGGCACATATGTCTGGAGATAATTTGCAGTGTCTGGAGGCCCTGGCATGCCCATTCTCTCTCTCCCTCTTTCTCTCAAATATATTAAAGAAAAACTAAAGTTAAAAAAAAAAAGAATAAGGAAACAATTCTCAAATTCATCTGGAAGCACAAAAGACTTCAAGTAACTAAGAAAACGCAAACTAAGAAGCTCAACCCTTGAGTTCAAAATATACTGCAGAGCCACTATAATGAAACCAACATGTTCTTGGCATACAGGAGGACATGTAGACCAGTGGAATATCAGTGACTCAGTGAATTCAGAAACCCATGTCTGCAGTCATCTGATTCTCAAACGATATTAAAACATGTACATTATAGACAGTCTTTTTAATAACTGCACTTGTGAGAATTATATAGTAAACTGAAAGAGAATGAAACTAGACGCTTTCATAGGATCCAGTTATCCCATTTCTGGGTAAATGTGAGGAAATAAATGCAGCATATAAAATAGACATGTACACATCTATTTATCTTGACAATACTTGTAATAGCCAAGATGTAGGGTCAGCCTACATGCCAGCAAAGAATGGATCAGTCAGTTAACTAGAGAAGACTACCAACTTCTAGGGCTAAAATTAAGATTTTAATTTTATTTTTAGTTAATTAATTTAATTTAGCAATTAAATTAAGTGAATTTATATATATATATTAATTAATTAATTAAGATTTTAATGATAGAAAGATGACTCCTATGAGTAATGTTGAATGGCTTGTAAGTAATCATGATAGGGTTGCTAGAAAGTATTAAAGTAATTTTTTTAAAATTTCACCACAATTGAAAGTGCAAAGTGAAAATCTTCCAAACTTTCTTTTTTTTTAGGCACTTGAAACTGTGTTCATTTCAAGTAATCTAGGGCACGCATATTTATGTTGCTTTGAATAAAAAGGAACATTGATTTACATAAATTTGCATCTTCTACTTAAGTATGTAAAACTAATTAATACAACAGAAAACGATGTATTTAGGATTCACATCTAAGGTCATTCAAAGAACTGAGGCTGTCCAAGGTTTGCATTCAGGAGCTCTCACGTCACTGAGGTACATTACCCAAACCAAGGATCATTTTCTCAGTGCTGCCTGAAATAAAAATTTCCCAAGCTGCCAATTCTGCAAAAAATCACAAGTGTCTGCCTCTCTAGAAGTAAAAGCGGGAGCCCTCAATTACTTTCAGTGAGCACTGGCCTACAGTTCTCCTTGACTCCCCTCCTCCTTGCAGGGTGGACAAACTGAGGCCCTGTCACGGAGCTCCCTTGGACCTGGCTGACCGAGGGAGCTGTGAAACATCCATGGCTCTAACAACTGAAAACAAGCTCAGGAAGAGTCTATAAAAATATGTCACCTTGCTTTTAAATGTAGTGGCTGATGGCATTTATAAGGGAGCCTAAAATAAGAATGTTTGCTGTTTTAAATTAGATAACCTATGAAGGTTTAAAAGGTGCAATATTTGGGGTATTATAGTCTCTCTCACCAATTGATGTGGGAATGCTAATAAAGTACGTTGGTAATCTCAAAACCACTCAGACTTCGTTCCTGGGAAGCACTGATTTATAAACCCACAGTTGGCCTGATGGGTCACAGCTGATCCGGCACCATGCTGATAAACATTTCTGAGGATTTTCTTTGCTGTTTTCTGTTGAAATTCTTATAATGTGTCCTTACACAGTCTAGTTTGATGGACAGCATTTCTTTTTAAAGTTTATTTTCTAGAAATGCATCATGTCTTGAAGAACTACTTTAGCCTTTGAAAGCCCTGGACCCTGTCAACTAAAGTATTATATATTGATATAAAAAGTATATTTAATCAAACAGTCAAGGTCATGGATTTTGAGCTTGGGAGGATGTGAACACCATTAATGTTCTTGGAAGAAACTTTCCCCTAGCCAGAAGATCATGCTTTCATACACGTGCGTATGTATACATGCATATACGTTTGTTCTGTATACATGTATGCATGCATGTATGAAGTATGTATACATGCATGTGTTTTCTGACCTGGAATTCATGTGCAGGATTTCTGATGACACTTTCTTCTTCTTCCTTTGTTGAAGGACTCTATCTTGGCTCACTGTTGGCATCATTATCAAAGCATTTCATTCAGCTCTCTAAGAACCCATTCAAGACAGTGGTTCTCTACTCCAAGTGCCCGGAGTGCTCCGTCTGGCCTTGGCCCTTCTCACTCCCTGGCCCTGCCTGCCGGTCTTCGTGGCTTTACTTGTGCAGCGCTTCCACTGTTGAAAGTCTCTCCTTTGATTCTCTACCTCTCTCATATGTTCTTCTAAATAAAGCTGCCATTTTCTTTTACTATTTTATTTATTTGAAAGACAAACAAAGAGGAAGCTAATTAGATAAGTCAATAGCTGATGATGGTAGGTAGTAAGAATAGATGATAGATCAGGGACAGAATACGGGCACACGCACCCTGGCCTCTTGCCACTACCAATTAACCTGCACCCACGTGGCATTTTGTACACCTGGCTTTATGTTGGCACCTGGGAATCAAACCAAGGGCAGCAAGCATGCAAGCAAACCCCGTTAACGTCTGAACCATCTCTCCAGCTCCATATTTTAACCAGGTTAATCATATTGTACACAGTGCAATACTCCACCTGCTTTGTTTTATCATTTTTATTCCATGTCTTAAGGCCAACATCTCTTTAGTTAAATAATCTTTGTTCCTATTTAACTATGCTTACTTTCCTCTTCACTCACATTAATAATCACTAGTAATTAATCATTTATTATTACCATATACCTAGCAGATCTGCAGTTTCAAAAGATCTTCCAAAATCCCCAAACTTATATTCAATATCTGATATTTTCTTTTTTCTCACTACAAAACCCTTACTCATAATTACAGTAAGTCTATTGGAATTTTCTTTACTATGTATTAAAAATTTAAACAAAAAAATTTCCAAGAAAAATTCTGTGGTGTTATGAAAATGTTTTTATACTGAACTATGTTTTTTTTTTAGCACTGTTCATAATATTGCCTACTTAAAAAACTTCCTGAAAAATGAAAACAAGCAATGTGGAATGGATCAGTGGATAAAACATTTGCTCCAGTAGTGTGAGGTACTGAGTCTGGATCCCCAGCACCCACACTGGTGCTGAGTGGGCCTGATAGCCTGCCAGGAATCCAAGTGTTTGGGATGTGGAGACGGCAGATTTCTAGGCAGGTTGGACAGCTCTAGGTTCAAGTATAAGGCCCCTACCTCATTAAATACAGTGCAACATGATCTAGGAAGAAGCTCAAGTCAGGCTCTGGCCTCCAAACACATCCATATCCATGCACACACATCCACACACATGAACACACATGTATACAAACATGTATGTATACCATAAACACATGACCAAGAAAGAAAAATTGAAAATATAATTAAGGCAAAATTTTTCCACTCATATTCCATTTATTTTGACATATTTGATTTATTTGGGGAAAAGTTAAGATTATTTCCCCATCGTCTGCAGTAATGCTGAAGACGAAAGTGCCAAAATAAAAATTCTCTGCTCATCGCTGGCTGTGGGCATTTAACGCATCCTCATCTCATTAAGTGTTACAGAAGAACATCTTAGAAAACCAGATAGAGACAGACACCTTCCTAACTTGCTCTGCTTTCATTTTATGATGTTGGCATTGGCTGGATTATCTTGTGCTTATACAAAAGTTGAATTATGGACTCTAGGACAAAATGCTTTCTGTCACCAAGCTGCAAAGAGAACTGCCTTTTTCCCTTTCATATGTAATGTCTCATCTTGATTGGCAACTTTCCAGTATCACCTAGGAGACAAACCTCCTGGCATGTCTGTGAGGGTGTGTCCCTTGACCTAAGAAGGCCTCTGCTTCTATTTCAGTCTGATGGCTAAAGTCCATTGAAAGAATGATGGCTATGTTTATCACCTCCTTCATTTTCTGGTAGCGAGTATTTGGATTGAGCAAGAATTTAACCCAAGCCTTATAAACAACCAAGATGAATAGGTGCAGAAATCTGAAAACGAAGTCTTGGACCCCTTAAGGTTTCCTAGGACTCTGCTCAGAAGAGGAGGACTCTGGTCCTCTATCCACTTAAACTCCAGGCTTTGGGAAAAGCCACACAACCAGGGCCCTCTTGCTACCAATGTCAGCTGCTCTTGCTGGAATGGTTGCTGCTTGAGGCTGCTGGTTCGGCTCAGTATCTCTTAAAGCTTCACACAGTACAATGCTTCCCAGATAATTTGGGCAGAGGAAATTTTAGATGAAAGCATAAATGAGAAGGGAAGTAAGAAAGAAAATAAAAGAAGGGAAGGTATTAAGACTTTAAGATTTTTAAAAATTAAAATAATAACTGTTTCATATCTTTCTCATTAGTGTGTGTGTGTGTGTGTGTGTGTGTGTGTGTGTGTGAGTGTGTGTAGGTGCGTATGCACAAGTACACATGAGTGGTGTTATGAGCATGGTAGTGACCAGTTTGGATAACACTTTTTTTGAAACAGCATCTTATAAAGATTAAAGTAGGATGGAATGTGGAAGCAGAGTTGATTTAGGGGGACTTGTCTTAAAATTAAAAATCACTTGGGAATACAGACGCCCAAGGAATATGTGGGCAGATGATTTTCAAGGACTCAAGGCTGCTTTTCAGGATGTAGATTCATAGTTTCCCTCTAGTACTCAATTATCATCCAAGTCCTGCTCTGACTCCAACTTTTCTTTCTAATACTAACTGCACTGTAAGTTCATCTTCCCCGGACTTCTGCAGGCATTATATTCTAAAGCCTCCAAACTGACTTTCAGTTCCCTCTTCTTAGAAAACTCCCATTTTCTGAATGACTGTCTCTAGCTTTAAATTCATGTAATTCTTAAAGTAAAGGTGATGGTGAATACTCACTGTGAATTAAACTGGATTTAGAATCACCATGGTAACACAGCTCTCAGTATGTCTATGATGGTTTTTCCAGAAAGCTTTCACAATAAAAGGAACACTCATACTGAATGGGGATGGCGCCATCACAACAACTGGGATGCTGTGGTTAATAAGAAGGAGAAAGTAGGTTGAGCACCAACATGTACCTCTCTCCTGACAGAAAGAGCACACCATGACCAGCTGCCACACATTTCTGTTCCATGCACTTCCACCGTGATGAAATCCACCATCGAACCAATAGCAAAAATAAAACTTTCTCATTTAAGTTGATTTGCTAGGCATTTTCTCACAACACTAAGAAGTGTGACTAGCACACCATATTTATTTCCCCCTGCTATACACTATTCATGTTTTGAACTAAAGTAAAACAATTTCATACTGTCTCAACTATATTAGAGGACCTGACACATAAGTAGTTAGCCACTGATTTTGTTTTCACATTGCATAGCTGAAGCAGGAATTGTAATTAGAATATATAAAGAATTCTCAAGATTCAGTAAGTATGAAGCAATCCAAATGTAAATCAAATAAAAGACATGAGCAGATACATTTTGATATAGAAGATATTTTCTTAAAAATTTGAACACTCATGATAGCATTTCCTAGCTTTATCCTTGCACCTAAGCTCATAACCAATGGCTAGAATGGCTTTACTTGTAATAGTCCCAAGCTTCAAGCCACCTGGACAGTCCTCAACAGACGGCTAGTTTAATTGTCGCATATGCACCTGAGCAGCTAGATCACCATGTTAACCGAGACCAGACAAAGTCAAATACTGTGTGATGTGTCTCACATAGAGCATCTAAGTTTATATAATAAGACATGAAGGTAGAAGGGAAGCTATAAGAAGAAGGAATCCTATGGGGAGGAGGCAGGAAAAAAAGAGAATGGGGAGAGGGTGGGTATGATGTACATGTGTAAAAATGATACAATAAAAACCATCATTTTATGCTTTGAAACTGTGATAATAATAATTTTTAAGTATTTGCCAAAGACCCCACAAGTGATAGTGAATTTCAGAATCATGTTTAGTAAAAACAGCAAGTGCCAACTGTCCATGATACTGCCTGGTTCCATTTCAAATGAAAAGAAACTTGAAAATTAAGGAGAGTGTAGTCATTGCCAGGATGTGTAGAGGAGGAGAGGGAAGAAAATGGGGAATCATTACACGTCTCATCCCCTCAAGAGCTGGGATTTCAAGAATGCTTCACCATGCCCAGCACCAGTGTTTATGAAAGGAAAAACCCCGCCATGAAGAAAAGTTTTAGAATGTTGACTGTGGTGTTGGATACACACCTAAACACATGATAAAATGAGAGGAATTTAATACACATATTCACATCTACCCCCACATAACACAAGTGTGCCCACACATACATGAGTAAGTACAAAAGTGGGAGATCTTCATGAGATTTTTACCTCAATGTCAATATTGTGGTAAAAAAAAAAAATAAAACTGATACCTTAGTGGGAAACTGAGTAAAGGGTTGATAGGATCTCTATGCATTCTTTTGTGATTTCATGCAAAACCACAGCTATCTCAACAAACACTCCAATATAAACACTGCAAAATGATAGTTTATTTCTTAATATATTGAATAGATGGAAACACAGAAAATGAATAAACTATTAAAGGATCGTTATTATGAATTATTATTCTTACATAAATATTGATCTATAACAATAGGGCATGGTCATGCATCTATTTTTGAAACTAGAGCAGGCTTCAAAGGGCAAGTAGTTTGTAAATATTTATATGCAAAATCCATGTGGAGTGAAAGGGTAGCAAACACCACCATTTGTAATAATGCAGCAGAATGTCAAGTGAATTGCTTAAAGGTATTTAGAACCATGCCTCAAACACTTGCTAAATACACACGTACCACACATAACCCATACAAGTCCAGACTCAGCTGGTTGTGGATGGAGCTCTGGAATCATTCAGGAGGACCTTGTTAGTTTCTCATTTAGACACATGAATTATGGAACAAAACAGAATGTAACTATACATTCTTCAAAGACATAGAAACTTATAGGCGATCAGTTTTAAAATTAAAACAAACAACACAAAGTTTAATCAAAGGAAATTTAAAGCATATCTACATGTTGCATTCATAAATGGACTATGTTATCTATACTACTCTACAAGACCCAAAATAAAATTCAGCATCTTTTCATTAAAAACACTTTGTTTTAAATTTTTCATGATTAAAATAGTTTATTCAGGGCTGGAGAAATGGCTTAACAATTAAGGCATTTTCCTGCAAAGCCTAAAGACCCTGGTTCAATTCCCCAGGACCCAAGTAAGCCAGATGCAGAAGGGGGTGTATGTGCCTGGCTTTCGTTTGCAGTGGCTAGAGGCGCTGGTGCACCTATTCTCTCTATATATGCCTCCTTTCTTTTTTTCTGTCTCACATAAATAAAATATTTTTAAAATAGTTTATTCAGGAAAGTAATCAATTTTAAAGCCTTTTGTCATAAAAATTAATGCTCTGGATCCAATTCTTCAGTTGATTTACTATGTAATTGTAGTGAACACAGTATGCTCACATTGCCACAAGTATGTAGATAAGTCAGTTTCCTATTGTTCAAAATAGTCCATAAATTTGACAGATTATAGACATGCCTTCTGCACTTCACACCAGTCAATTTTTATTAGCATTGTACTGGATAATAAACACCCCACACTTGGTGACCCACATTTAGTCTTATGTTGGTGGCTGCATTATGGAGGACACTCTACACAGCAAGGTCTGCCTCAGGCTGTGGGTAACTAAATTGACTTTTCCATGTGCCACTTTTTAGGACTTAGCCTGAAAACAGTGTGCGTTTCTCCCAGGTCAGCCACAGACACAGAGGGTAAGCTCAACCACACATGCCAGCATTTTTCTTCCCCTGAGGCAAGCCCAATAGACAGACCTTCCTTCCTTTCCTTCTTTCCTTCTTTCTTTCTTTCTTTCTTTCTTTCTTTCTTTCTTTCTTTCTTTCTTTCTTTCTTTTTTCCTTTTTTTTATGTGAGAGATGGAAAGGAAGAGACAACAAGAGAAAGTGAGAGAGTGTGTGAGACAGAATTGATGCGCCAAAGCCACCAACCACTGTAACTGAACACCAGATGCTTGTGCCACCTTGTGTGCATGTGTGACCTTGTGTGTTTGCATGCATAAGCAGACATGTCTGGCTGAGAGAGTTGAACTTGGGTCCTTAGGCTTCACAGGCAAGTGTCTTAACTGCTAAGCCATCTCCCCAGTCCACATGCCAGTTATAAATCTTTTATTCTTCTAACAGCCTTCTGTCTGAAGGAAATAGGAAGATCAAGTCCACTCTCATAGAGCAGAGATGAAAACCAGCTACCTTAATGTTGTGGTTGTGATGAGCATGTGTTTACTACTATGACCAGGGAGTCTGAAGTTAGCATCTGTCCTTCAAACTTCCATGGTCTTGGCAAGTCTTTAGACAGCTTGTCAGGGAAACATGGAATGCTGTATTTATTTATTTTCATATTAGCATAATGTGATTGTTATTAACTCTTCAAAAATCATCTTCAAAACAGCTTTGATTTTCCAACTTCATTGCATCTTTGGCTAATGTAATATTTTGCTTTCATAATGACATTTATGTAACAAATTATAAAATTAATTGTCCATGATTAGTTGTGATTAGTAGGAGAGAATGGGGGGATGAATAAGATCACAAAATATATGAAAGCATGAAATGTCAAAATAAAAATAAAATAAAACTATCTGGCCAAAATAAAGAACTTAAAATGAAAATTACTGATCTGGACATATAAGCTTGTTTGGTAGAATACTTCCCAGGCATGTGAAAAGCCATGGGTTCAAGTCCCATTACCACAAAAATGTAAAGCCATACAGAAAACACACAATTACTTATGTTTATATTTGATGGATCAACACTTTCTCAGGTTTTCAACAGGGACATTACCCCAATTTGGGTCCATCATTTGGATGCTAAGGGCTGTGGAAGTGTTATCATTATATGCATACTCATCTTCAAGCAAGAGGATGCAGGTGAGTATTCTAGACAGCTCTGTTCAGGATGGGCAAGTGCAGAAAATCCATGGCTCCTCACGAAGGAGCAGATCACCCAGTGAGGCTCACACGCATCTAGGCAGACACAGAGGTGGAAGATGGTAGTGAAATTCTCTTACAGTAATGCACTGATACAAGTCTGCCCGTTTTAATAAAAAAATAATGTCCAACAATCCTGAACTTTGTATTTTTCATTTTGCTCCTTGAGATGTTAGAATGTTGTTGAATATTTTATTCTTCTAATATTCAAAAATAAACTTCTTTAAACCTTTCATCAAGATCTGAATCTATGATTGTAGGTTACTTACAACCTTTTCAATTGTGTTCAGCTACATATGCTTAGCATACTTGCTGTCTTTCTTTGCTATCTAGCTCTCATACATGGATAAATTGTGCTAGATAACCATCCAACTACAGTTAGCACAATATATAGAAATAGCAGATTACCCGAGCAAATTTTATTTTGCTGGAATTTCGATTTACTATCATAGTGGACAATTATTCCAGAACAGCAACACTACAACACTCCTATCTTAGCCTCGGCACCTTCTCCACTGGCAAATTCTTGAAGTGTTGACAACCTTTCTGGGTGGATGAGGACTATACCTTGAAGAGGCTTTTCAAGGCTTCTATCTGTGCATTGTGGGTCTGCACACATCTGCTCACATATCAGATGAGGAGGACAGAAAGCAGCCTTTTTCCAACCACAGCAGGAAGGCACAGCCATCAAGTAAAATATACAAAAAGGTAACATTTCCTCAGATGTGCCAGTTTAAGGGCTGCTAATGCCTCTCAACACTAGCTAACACTTCTCCTTTTTAGTGAGGGGCGTGACAGAACCCTGAGAAACAGGCTGTGCGTGCATGCGGCTCATATGGGAAACTGACTCCAGCACTAGGAGCAGCTCCAACCCTGCGCCCGGGACATGCTTCATATAACCTAGATCTGGATCAGAGCTAGGAACTGAGCTGAATCAGGAGAACCAGTAAGGTGCCTAGATCACAATTCTTAGTGCCACAGTGCCTCTGACCGAGAACCCAGCTGGAGGGAGTGAGGCTGACAAGCCCACAATCCTAGACATTCATCACAGAAATAACTCATTTTTGGCGTGGTGGGCTTAGGAGAGAGGACTACGCTGGAAATTGATAGCAGAAATGGAGGAAGCATTCGCCTCTACTGGGATTCTCAGCGGGAGGCTGTACCTACATGGGCAGGCTTGCCTAACACTGCCTCAACCCTGGTACATATGAACACAGGATCACGGGGTCGTCCCCTCACCCCCCACAGAAGGGCACAGCAGGCCAGGAGAGGCCCTAGGAAGAGCACAGCAAGATGAAAGGCTGCATTCCCCCTGTGTATCAAAGACAATGTTTGTCTATTACAGTCACATTTTCCTTATCTTTCCTGTCTATTCATACTAGTGATGCGGAAAGGTGTTCAGTGAAGTCCATCAATAGGAACTCACACCAGGGAAGCCCACCACTTGGGGGCCCCCCCTACAGGGAGCAGACTGAATGACTGCCAGCATGTGTGCTTTTTAACACATACACACACACACACACACACACACACACACACACACAGTAACAGGTTATACTCTTCCATCCCCTCCAACCCTGTGGTGTCATAGTATCTACTGTGGGCGTGAATATCTCAGTTTCAGCGGGGTAGTGGAGGGGTGGAACCCTGTTCTTAGGGTATTCCTACCCACTCTGTAGCTTTTAAAATCTTCCTTCAATGTTCCCTAAGTCATGGAAAGCCTATTGCCAATCTGATTACTGAGTCCTCCCCCTGCATCTTTGATTCGATAGGCTTTGATTGATTCACTGTGTTTGTCATCATCATTCTAGATCAGGTTGTCAGGCTACCAGTAAGAGCAGTATTCATGTCGTCTCTTCCTCTGCAATCTCTCCTGGACCCTGGAAGATGTGTAGAGGTGGGAAATCTTGCAGTGGACACTCAGCTATCTTCTTGTTGGATTGAGGAATCTTGGCTCGCCTCCATTTTTTTTCTGCCATTTGTAAGTTAAAACATATTCCCCAATCAAGAGGGAGAGCAGCTTAGTTTAATGGGAATATGCAAAGTTAATTGAGAGGTTTTCTTGGCAGGAGTGTAGGGAAAGAGGAACTCTCATCCACTCTTGGTAAGAGTGAAAACTTGTACAGCCACTATAGTATGGAGACTCATCAAAAGGCAGAAAACAGAACTACCATTAGATCCAGCTAAGCCTTTTTGAAGCATATATGCTGAAGACTCTGCAATGTACCACAGAGACACTTGCTCACCCATCCTCATTGCTGCTCAGTTTAGAACAGCCAGGAACTGGAATTTGCCCAGACGCCCACCAACTAAACAAATGCCTGATGAAGATGTGGTACATATACACAACAGAATTCTGCTCCGTGGTAAGGAAAAAATAAAACAACCAAATTTGCAGGAAAAGGATGGGATTTAGAAAAAAATAATGCTAAGAAAGTCTGTTTGTCCTCTCTTACCTGTAGTGCCTAACCGTGATCAACTGGGATGAATACCAACAGAAGGAGGCACCAGAAATATTGGCATAAAATTAGAGTGAGACCAGTAGAGAGGGAATAAGGAGAGAGGTGCAGACGAGTTACCTGATGGGTTAGGTAGAGACAAAACATTAGGAGTGGGAGGGACTTGGAGAGGTGGGGAGGGAATTATACAAAAGTTAAGAAAATGGGAATTGGTTGTACAAGCGTTCATTGTGACTATCATTCTACAAGGTATAACAACCAATAAAGGGGGAAGGGGAAAAGTCTGAAGAGAAAGTAGAAAAAGATGAACCTCAAAACCATGGACTCTGGTCAGTGAATCCCAGGTCTAGAATCAGGTTCCCTTCCACACTGAGCTATTGGCCAGGGAGATCAATGAGGTCCCCGGAACAATGTAGGCCATTGCCAAAACACTATGATTACCTGCCAGAGCTAAAAGTTAAAGATCCTATTGCTGAAGACACCACAGGCTGCATGCACAGGACATGGGAACATCATGCTGGAACTGAGAGGGAAACTAGCTCCTTCCTGGTTGGCCCTCATAATGCAGGGGAGCCCTCGGGGACACGCTGGAGGACAACAATCACCCACAGCCTGAATAAGCAGGGAACCCTGCAGACTATGGAATCGACCAACCAGACAAGAAGTGCACACTAGTGGAACAGTGACTCACAGCCTCTTCAGGTAACCATCTGTTCTCTGGACATGAGGCCTGCTTATATCTGGTAGTGAAAACCAAGTCAGAATCCTACGGTCAAGAAACTCAGACAGAATGTGTGTTTTCCAAAGTGACTTTTCTGTTGATTTGTACTGGACACTATGACTTTTGTGTTCCATAATGATACTGAGATATAGGTAAATATGTGTTCTGGCCATTACAGATTCTGTCTGCAGGTTCTGGGTCTCTAGGTGTCTGAGACCATATGGAAATAAACTCCTGAAAATAGATAGCAGACGACCACAACTCCACATATCTGCCCCTACATGGCATATTGGGGGGTTGTTGTTGTTTTTCTTTACCTTTTAACCATATTAATTTCTCTTTTCATATATTTTTTATTTATTTGAGGGAGAAATAGAAAGAAAGAGGAGGCAGAAAAGCAGGGAGAGAGAGAAAGAGAGAAAAAAAGAAAGAGATAGAGGGCCTGCCAGGTCCTCCAGCCACTGAAAATGAACTCCAGATGCATGTGCCACCTTGGGCATCTGGCTTATGTGGGTCTGGGGAATCAAACCTGACGAGCACCTTAACCACTAAGCCATTTCTCCAGCCTTTGCCATATATGTTCCTTTTTTTTTATTCTCCTTGTGGTCCCTACTCATCATTTTTAAAAACATCAATTTTGTTCATGTTCTTCCTGTCCATAGCTATCATCCCACTCAGATTTTTTTTTTTTTTTTGGCTAATTTGCGTGATGGTACTGGTGACTGGCAGATGGTTGACAGAAATTTTAGGAGCCAATTTCCTTGTTTTGTTTCAGCTTCTTCCAATCTCCTCAATTCTTTCCATACATCCAGGCAATGGATTTAGGGGAGAAGGTGATTGTAGCCATAATAGATAGTTCAGTCTGGAACCAGCAGACATTCTATTTGTCACACTGTCTCTACAATATTTAATTTTCATGCCAACATCTACTTGTAAGGGGTGTAGGAATGACAAATGTGATGCAGTTTGGTACCAGGAGAAACAGGAAGTAAACTTTGTTGAACCTGGGGCATTCTAACACAGTAGAAAGAAAGTGGAAAATGGTCCCAGACTCTTTTACTAGTATTCAGTGATTTGTAAAACCATTGCTATGCCCTTGGTTTTTGTCCGACAATTCAACTCAATGAGGAGAACTTTATTTAGAGACAAGGCTGGATATCAGTCTGGCCACAAAGAATTCCTCTCTATGTGTGTTTCCTGGGACTTGTTAAAAAAGACCCCAGCTGCTAGTCTTTAGACTATAAAGTAAGTTTCTCATTAATTCTGCCCCTTTAGCAGCTGACAGGCAATTTGATTGCTTGGAAAACACACTGAGTTTTTATGACCCACACGTAAGTAATCATAACCAGCCATATGTAAAACCACAAGTATAAATTGATGGAACTAATGCAATTTTAACCAACAACATTAGAGGTTATATTTTACAGTTATGCATCCCATTTTAAGACTTCAAAATTATCCATAGAGGTGCAACTATTTTCCCTTCCTCTTGAAATTAAATGTAATTTTACTAAAATTGCCCTTGTTTTCTGTTTAACTTGTATCTTCTCCTTGAAAATATTCTTTCAGTTTAGATTGTCTCATATTATATGTTGAATGCATGTTAATACATTTAAATCACACAAAAATCATAATAGGAGTTGATTCAAAGAGTAGCATCTTAATGCACAAATTCATCTTGTTTTATCCAAGAATTATGTTGTTTGCCTATTTTCATTATCACAAATATTTGATATATGTTCATCTTTATTGAGAAATAAGCTACTTTGAATACAATGGATTATTACAAATGGGTCATTGTGTCATGGAAATTGCTATGTATATATTACAGAATCTAAGGTTTGTTTGTAGCTGATGGTTAAATCAATTTACAATGATATCTGAATATTAAATATTTTCATGTTATATGGGAAGACATCCACAAGTTAATGGATAATATTAGCAAAAAGCTATATTTAGTTATATCTCAAGGAAATTTTATGCAAAGTCTAAATTATCACAGACATGTACAACTAGAGAACTGCTGAGATTTTTCAGGCTGAATAATTAATGTTCAGCTAGATGTTCAGTATAATAGGGAAAGGAACACAAACATAAAATACAAATTTTACTTGTATTATAGCTCTAATTTAATTCTAATTCTTGAATAATACTTAGGACTCATTCACATATGTAATAGGATAATTCACCCATGTTCATTTTTAATCCCATCTCTAATTACCTGTGAATTTAAAAATTAGGCAACTTCATAGGTCAACTGAACAAGTATTCCCTGGCCAGATTTAGCTTTCTCAGCATATAAATCCATCTATTCAATCTGTATTACCTTGTTGTATGAACTTATTTTCATTGTTAATGAATAAGTCATAGGTCCAATTGACAGTTGTTTATCTCTAGCTGTGCTGATTTAATATGTACATTTATCGAAATAAAAATTCTCATAACCATGGAGTTCAGAATCTTAGGAAATATGATAGCACAAATAAGTCAGTAGAGGACAAATCAATTTGCCAAGAGTTTAGCATCCACCATCAATATTGAAAACAGTATGGAGTTTCCTGAAAACAGAATTAACCTATGATCCAGTAATCCCATCAAAATTCTTTCCTGGATGATAGAGGTGGGAGAAATGCCATTATAAATATACAAAGGACTAGAAAGAAGAGGGGGCCAAGTGGAAGGGGGATGGAGGAGGCGTGCAAAGAAGGTAATGGAAGGGGATTATTATCAAAATATATTATGTACATGAATGAAAATTGTCAATAAAAAATAGAATGGTATTTGCTAAGCATTAGAAGGAGTGGAAAGTGCTTAATAGGTAGAAGGTTTCTGCTTTGTAAGATTAAAAAATTCTGAAATACAATGCACAACAATGAGGGAAAGATATTAAATACTTACAAGTTATATTGAATGAAGTCCATTAGTTAATGGGAAAGCTTAAGTGTAGTTAAACTTGCTTGTATCTCAAGAACACATCATACAAAGTCAAAAATGATGGGCATGGGTAGGGCAGTGACTCAGCAGTGGAAGGTGCCTGCTTGACTGCAAAGCCTGCAGACTAGAGCTTAACTTGTTCTGCAATGTACAGCCAGTTTGTAGTGGCAGGAGGCACTGCCATGACTATATTCTCCCTCTCTCTCTCTCTCTCTCTCTCTCTCGTTCTCTCTCTCTCTCTCCTTATCCTTCACATCTAAAAATATTTTAAAAGTTGCAAATATGACCAACTAGAGAATTCTAAGTTTTCAGAGTAAATTTTTAAGAGCCTTGTGCTACTCAAGAATAAATCTATTATTATTACTAAAATCATAGAAAATGCCTTGGACATTTACTCTTACAAGCAGAGGATTAATGATTATGTAGGCACAATGAATTTCCTCCACAATGATACTGAAATCCAAAATTACAAAGATTTCTCATACCATTTCTAGTAGCTTCAGCTTCCAGGATCCAAGGATGAAATGAAATTAAATGTCTCAAAAACAAATGCAATCTTACATCTTTAGAAAAGATACTAAAAACTGTTAAACACATGTTGTAAAGACATTTCATGCTTAAAATAGGACAAGTTCCATTTTGGCAAAATTAATGGTAAAACCAAAACTCTAGACACAGAACATACACAGTCTTTCTATCAGGCTTTAGTTTTTCCTAAACATAACATGAATGGAGAACTGACAGTTCATTCTAGCAATTTAGTCAGTCTACTGGGTCCTCAGATTTCATGCTTACACATTCAAATGATTACAACCATAGTAATTTTTGTTTTGTTTTTCAACTACTAATTTGTTCATTGGCATTGTGGAATTTAAGTCAAATTCTAAACTACTGAGCAGTATGTTTATAGTCCTGTTGTTTAGATCTTAAATTGAAAAGATTTTAAGTAATTGCTTATGTAAATGATTATGCTATAAAAATAGTTCTGGATATCATATTTATCATTTTTAGAACATTTAGATTATATCCATGTCTAATGAAGCATGGTTTTCCTTTTGAATTGATAAAAAAATAAATAAATTTTCTCATGTCACACCAAACTGTGTCTTGGAGTTTATATATTTCACTATTATTTTTCTCTCTCTCTTTTTTTTTGAAATTAAGGAGAAAACTTGTATGGTTACATTAGGTGCTGATACCATCATTTCTGTCCTCCCTGTCCCCACTCCACTGACGGCCCTCCTTTCTGGGGTTGCTGATATTCACTATGGAGTTGTGGGTTAAGGGTTATGAGAGCAGCAGTCAGCCATTGTGGGGTGGGGCGTTACTTCTGGATATCCCCTCCCACCTGGTGGCTCTTATGTTCTGTCTGCCCCGTCTCTTCCACAAAATCCCCAGAGCCTTGCTGGGAGTGCTTTAAGTCTACATTATTGTTGCCCTGTCAGTCGCTTCTTGGATTTCTTATTTGATGCATTATGAATAACCCGTGTCTGTCTCCTTCACCCTGGTGCAGGTTGTCAGGCTTACTGAAGTTTGCCCATCATGCCAATTCCTCTGTGGCTTCACCTGGGCCCTGGCTGCTCTGCTGGGGGTGGTCCATCTGCTGTCAGGGAGTCAGCTGTTGTTGTGTTGTTGATAGATTTTGGTTGTCCTCAGTCCTCACTTCTTTCTAAAAAAGAAAAACAGAATCTCCAATGTAGAGCAAAAATAGTATAGGTAAAAGGGAATAAGCAATATTAATTTAGAGAGATTTTGATGGGCATAGCCACACTTTTGGCCAAAGAAAAGTGGGAGTTTCTCACTGGAGTCCTAATATTGGTCTCCATAGGATTCTGAGTTGGTGCCTAGGTCCAGCTATGGGTTTCTTTCCAGCGAGGCTGATCCCTTAGTCAATCAGAGAGCCATTGGTTACCCACCTAGGCTGCGTACCACCACTGCACGGATGTGTACTTCTTGTCGGGCTGGGTACTTTCATGCAGCAGTGTCCCCTGCTTGCTCACAACATTGTAGGCCATTTTCCCCCAGCAGCTCATGTAGCATTTTCCAGCTTTATATTGGTTAACCATCTGGGAACTGGCTTCCTTCCAGATTCAGCCACATCTCTCTATGTTCTTTGTCAGCAGCATGCGGTGTCTTCAGCAATAGGGTCTTGTCTTTTACATAAGGTGGCTAATCAAGTTCTTTTACAGAAGGCTGTCTGGTTTTGGGAACACCATAATGCTCTGCAATTAACAATTCAACCAATGTGGGTTATAACCAGGTCCTGGTATTGGGAGTAACAAGACAGAACCAAATGTTTTAGGGTTAGGCCTCATCCCCCTCCCTCCACAGCCCTACTTACCAGATGATGCCCTCCATGCTACTAATGAGGGTTATATTGTTCAGTCTCCTATACAGGAGGAAGGTTTCTGCAATGCCAGTCCATTTTTGATTTGGTTTTGTGAATAACTGCCTCTACCCTAGATCCTCCCATCCCTCCTATCTGCCCCTCAAGTTGTCTGCCAGGTTTGCCTGCAACTCAGGCTGTTCCAGTTTAGGCAGATGAGTGAGAACATGCGGCGTTTGTCTTTCTGCATTTGTGTGTTTGCTTAGTATGATCTGTTCCAAGTCCATCCATTGTCCTACAAAAATTTCCATTATATCATTTTTTCTTCTTATGACTGAGTAGAATTCCATTGTGTATATGTGCCACATCTTCATTACCCATTCATCAAATGATGGGCATCTGGGTTGATTCTAGTTCTTAGCTATTGTGAATTGAGCAGCTCTAAATGTGATTAAGCAAATCTCTCTGAAGTGAAGAGTTGAGCTTTTAAGGTAGATACCCAGTACAGGAATGGGAGGGTCAGTTGGTAGCTTTATTTCTATGTTTCCCAGGAATTACCATGTTGATTTCCATAATAGTAATTCAAGTTTATACTCCCACCAGCAGTGAAGGAGGGTTTTACTTTCTTTGCCTCATTACCAGCATTTATTGTCATTTGATTTTTAAATGATTACAATCCTTACTGGAGTAAGGTGAAATCTCATAGTTATTTTTATTTGCATTTCCTTGATAGCTAAGGATGTGGAACATTATCTTAGGTGAGTATTAACCATTTGTACTTCTTCCTTTGAGAATTCCCTGTTCAGTTCTCTGCCCCATTTATTGAGTGGATTGTTTGACTTTTCACTGCTTAGTTTTTTGAGTTCCTTGTAGAGTCTAGATATTAGGCCTCTCTCAGTGGTATAGCTGATGAAGATTTTCTCCCATTCTGTGGGTAGTCTGCTAGCTCTGTCTGTTTATGATATGCCTGTCTGTACAAGATTTTCAGCTTCATGGGATCCCCACTGGTTATGTGATAGGTTAATTTGTAGGGTTACTGGGGTATTGTTCAAAAAGCCTTTTCCCATTCCTATATCATGGAGAGTTCCCCCTATTTTTTTCATGCAGAACTTTGAAAGTGTCATTTCTTATTTGAAGTCTTTAATCCATTTGGAATTGACTTATGTGCTGTGAGAGGAGTGGGGGTATAGGTTCATGTGGTTATCTAATTTGTACAGCACCATTTGTTGAAGATTCTGCCTTTTCTCCAGTGTACCTTATTCATTCCTCTGTCAAACATCAAGCAGCTGTATTTACTTGAATTAAGTGTTGGGTCTTCAATTCCAATCCCTAAGTCTATATATCTGTTTTTATGCATGTACCATAATGTTTTTATTACTGTGGTTTTGTAGTACAGCTTTAGTCAGGTATAATGATGCCTACAGTGGTATTTCTTTTGCTCGGGATATGTTTTAATATATAGGGCCTTCTGCCATTCCATATAAATTCTTTTTTCCTATCTCTATGAAGAATGATGCTGGGATTTGTACTGATATTGTATTGAATCTGAATATTGCTTTTGGTATTATTGCCATTTTCACAATATTAATTCTACCTATGTGCTGTAATAATATTTCCACTCAATTGCACTTATGCAGGGTTTTTTGGATGATTTTCTTCCAGTTCATCCATTTGCTTGATCAGGGCAAATAAGATTATTGTACTTTCATTTTTCAGATTCAATTTCTGTTGTCTCCTATATGTTTCCTTTTATTTACTTATTTACCAGAGAGAGAAAGAGAGAGAGAGAAAGAATGGTCATGCCAGGGCCTGTGGCCATTGCAACAAACTCCAGATGCTTATGCCACCTTGTGCCTCTGGCTTCTGTGGGCACTGCGGGATGGAACCTTGGTCCTGTGCCTTAGCAGGCAAGTGCTATAGCCAGTAAGCCATCTCTCCAGCCCTCTATATGTTTTCATCAGAGACTTTCATTTTGGGACTAGTCAATAATGGTGGAGATTTTTTCAGTTTGTTGCCCAGGTTTTGTTGTTGTTGTTTGTTTGTTTTTGCATTGTGGTCTACCCATCTTGGTGTAATAGTCAGTTTTATTAAGGGGGAATCAGGTATTTGCCCTTATAGAATCTATTTTGGGTTTGAACAGGATTGGAGCGAGATGGTGTTATGGAGACTGCACACGCACCTGAACTTCTTGGCTATCGGCTAGTGACTGGTGACGGGTGACCCAGAAGGGTGCTGTGGTTGTTGATCTGGAATCTCTTCATCCCACGAATACAGCTGTGCCTTGCCTGTGGGGCTCAGGGCCCATAGCGCTTGTCCTTGCTCCCCTACTGTCCCCAGCTGAGCAGGTTATAGAGGACTCACTGGTAGCCCCTGGCTGGAGGTTTCCAGAAATTCCTGTGCTCCCTGTCTGGGGGCAGGAGTGATGCCCCAAGGGGTCACAGGTAGGTGGATACCAGCAGTGAGAGGGAGGGGAATGTGCCTTTGGGATAGGGTGTGAGGGACCAGACTCCACTGATGAGGATCGATCTCAGGTCTGCAGTTTGCTCGTGCAGGGGTGTTGGTGAGTGGAAGCTGCCAGTGACATGGCTTGGCACAATCAGAGGAGGTGGCAGAGGCCCTAAAGATCTGCTGAGGCAGGAGACATGGGATAGGGAGGGGGGCCCACCTGGCCAGGGTGGCACGGATTAGGATCACAGGGCCCAAACATGCCCTTTACCCTCCCTGAGCACAGAGGCCCCAAATGCACCTCTGAGCACCTAACCAGCTTGGGGTGCATAAGCCCCATCCAATTTGCACCCCCAAAGCACAGTTTCCAAATGCACTGTGCTCCTCACCAGCACCAAGTGCACAGGCCCCAAACTGACACCCCAAATGCACAGGCCCAAAATGCCCTGTTCCCCTCTCCCTTCCGGAGCTCACAGGCCTCAAAGATGTGGACCCCAAACACACTGAGCACTTCACCCACCTGGAGTGTATAACCCCAAACACATTATAGCCCAGAATGCACCCAAGCACCTATTTTCATTTTGAGTAGAAATTTTCTGTTCTTTCTGTAAAGCCTTCTTTAAAAAAAAAAAAAAAGAAGAAGAAGAAGAAGAGACTCCCAGGAATACAAACCCATTAGTATAAATTTGGAGTGTAGTTGTGAGTATCCATCCAGTAGCATTACTCATGAGAGGGGCCTAAGCACAATGTTCATGCTTGTGCATCAAGTCCCCCTCAATATTAGGGGGTCTCAGACCCACCTTGTGCTCCTATAATGATGACTGTTCCTCTGGATCAGGAGATGAGGTGACCGCTTGGATCATTTACTCCAAGACCTTTTCTGTTGGTTTTTTTTTTTTTTTTTTTTACACTACTCATGGATATATCATGGGGAGTACCCCACAAAGAAGATCCCTGGGAGGATGTGTGCATGTTCACTTTTGGGAAAAAAAAAAAGAAAAAATAACTTGGGTGAAGGCAGCTTTTGGTTATCAGAATCCAATATTGTGAAGATTGTCTACATGCAAAATTTTTATGCCCTCTCAAAAATTATTGGGTGAAATCTTAATTAAAATCTGCCTTCAGCAAGTTTCAAAGATACCAAGAGCATTTGATTAAGTGGGGAAATCTTTTGCCCTCAATAAAGTTAGTGTTAATCAAGCTTGTGTTTCTGGTGATTGCAAAAGTGATACCAAGTCACTCAGTACAGAGTACAGCCGCAGGGAAGAATCAACCAGTGGAAAAGGAACTTAACCTTTATGTCAGTTCTCATTAACCTCGTTGGAGAAGTTCTCATGGTTTATTTCTTGTCTTGTTTCCTATTTTACCCATTCTGTAGATGGGTAGAACTAGCATAGCATCAAGGGGAGACACAGAGAAGACAGAAGAGAGAGCCGGACAGACGGAAGAGGTTTGGATGCGACGTCCCGAGCATCTTTATTAGCTGCTCAAGCTTGGCAGCGGTATGATGAACGGCACTCCACCAAAGCCACGGTGACAGCCAACCACAGCGCGCACGCACAGCAACACAAAGCCACAAGGAAAGGTGACAGATTCCACTGCTGAGGTGCGTCATCAAAATATATCTTATTTAAATTTTATGACTTTTTACTTCAGTATATGCATATATATCAAACATAGATCTATATTATAGTGTATACATATGGACATTTGACATAGGGTAAAGACAGGTGTGGTGGCACATGCCTTTAATGCCAGCACTTGGAAGACTGAGGTAGGAGGATTGCTTATGAGTTAGAGGCCAGCATAAGACTCCATAGTGAATTTCAGGCCAGCCTAGGCTAGAGTGAGACCCTACCTTGAAAACCAGAAAAAAAAAAAAAAAAAGATAAAGGACACTTTTCACTTAACCCAGAGAAAACTAACTTTTAATAAATTAATGTGTGTACTTACTTGGCTCTTCCATTCTCTTGGCAGGTCCTTAAATGTCTGCATCCCTTATGAAAACATCATGAGGATTTCCACATCAGCCCCTAACAGATGTTTAGTAATTTCAACTTCAGAGACAAGAAGAACAACCAATAAAGGGCCTTATAAGTATTTCAGGTTCTGCTTAATCAGGTAAAGGGAACTGTAAAGCATTATCCCACATCATCGTCTCCAACCACGGCAATTTTATGCACATGTGAATTGCTTCATTAATGAGATTTAATTTTTATTTTATTTATTTAAGAGAAAGAAAAAGGGAAATAGAGAGAAGAGAGGAGAGAGAGAGAGAGAGAGAGAGAGAGAGAGGGAGGGAGACAATGGGCACACCAGGGCCCTCAGCCATAGTAAATGCACTCAAGATGCATGTACCATCTTGTGCATCTGGCTAACATGGGTCCTGGGGAATCAAACTCAGGTCCTTTGGCTTTGCAGGCAAACACCTTAACTGCTAACTCATCTCTACAGCCCATGAGGTGAGTGCTGAGATAACCATTTTGGCATCACAAATAATATTAAAACAAAAGACATCAAAGGATTGTAGAGATGGCTTAATGGCTGAGCTGCTTGCCTGCAAAGCCAAAGGACACAAATTCAATTCCCCAGATCTATGTAAGCCATATGTACAAGTTGGCACATGCATCTGGAGTTTGTTTGCAGTGGCTGGAGACCCTTATTGTGCCCATTCTCTCTCTGAAATTAGTACAAACTAAAAATAGAATAGCTTATAAAATAAACACAATTTAGAGAATGCTGTCATGAAACAGAATGATTCTGGGATATGATAGATGTGGCGGATGTCCATGAGCTTTGCACAAAGTTCTACAGTTCAATACTCAGCACAAAGAAGGAGAGAAAGACGATTGTGAAGACAAGGGATGATGTGAACCTGAAAGTGGAACAGAAGCCCATCTGCCTTTAGTTCTGACCCACAGTGCAGAACCTTCACCAGGGAAACCCAGAGTGGGCCGAGGCTCGCATGCGCTGCCCTCCCCATGCTGTGGTGCTCTTTGACTGTGTGGTGTGCTTGACCATTTTAAGATGCAACCTGAGGACTTTTGGAGAATGCTGGGCCTATAATCTTGAAAATTTCAGCTTCTGAGACAGTTACCTTTATCATCTTGAGATTGTTGAAATGCCACTCTACAACAAAATAAACCTATCGTGTGTCCCCAAACTCATGCCCTTGGCACCTCTGAGTGACCCCACATCTAGTACCACTAAGTGACACACCCCATTAAAAGCTTATTAGAAAATAATCAAATCACAGTGGTCTGAACACATGAGAAGGAAACACCAGTCTCTTTTCTGGCATGGTTGGAAGTCCCTGTCATAATATTATGATGAATATTACAAAATTCTGTAATTACCATCACTTTTACCTCGCCATGAGTGACTGGTGACTAGCCCCCTTCCTGATGTACGTATCACTGTTGACTAGCACCGGGAGCTTTCAGTAGCAAGTTTCCATGAATCCCAGTGAAACTTGTTCAGTTTTACCTCAAATTCTTTGATGTCATCTCCTGATCTCATCGTGTTTTGTGTGAACAGTTGAAGTTTCATTACTAATGATAATAATATTCCATAGGCAGTATGTCGACAACCTCATGATTTTCCTCTTAGATATTGTGTATTGAAACGTTGTATCTCTGCCCAGTGAGACCAAGTCTATTTGCTTGGTGTATAAACACAGGGTATGGCTATATCATTTGCTCTGACATAGAATGTGAGCTGGTGTTGAGCTTTACCGAGGATTTACTCTGTTGTTCTTGGAAAAGGAAAGCTCTGTCTCAGGGACGGCAGTGCTGTCTCCTCAGCACAGTTTTAAAACATTCTAGAAGTCGACCTGAGCCCTTTCACTAACACGGAATGCACCCTTGTTCAATTCAGCTCAGCGCTAATAAGCCTAACCACCGCTGACTGAGCCGTCAGTGAGCAACATTCACTTAATGTTGAGAGTAGATTGTACTGTCGTGGGCTTTGTTGTTATGTAGTAAACACACATTTTTATAGATATACGTTATTTTTATCTATTTGAGAGAGAAGGAAGCAGGCAGAAAGAGGGTGGGTATGGGTGTGTCAGAGCCCCCCGCCACTGCAAACGGGCTACAAATTCATGTGCCACTTTATGCATCTGGCTTTAAATGGGTGCTGGGGAATCAAATCATGGCTATCAGGCTTTCAGGGTTTGCAAGAAAGCACCTTTAATTGCTGTGCCATATCTCCAACCCTCCCCACACACATGTACACAACACACACATATATGTATATACATAATTTTCTTAAATATATTGACATCATCCATGACTTGTTTCACCTGCTCTCCTCCTCTGGATATGCAACATTTAGACACATCTCCGGGCAGGGGTTATAATTTGTAAAGTGCTGGCCTTCCATGTGTGAGGATCAAGTTTCCATCCCTAACTTCACAAAAATACAATACAATACAATACAATACAATACAATACAATACAATACAATAAAAAATAAAAGACCATACAAAACACATTCCGTGAGCATCTGCGTACTTGCCCCTGTTGTCATTGGGTAGTAGTAAATAAATATCCTTAAGAAGGAAGATTAATTGTACAAGACATTAGTAATTGTTCTTTTGTTTTTCATTTTTTTTTACTTTTTTGTTTTGTTTTTGTTTATTTATTTGAGAGCGACAGACAGAGAAAGAGGCAGAGAGAGAGAGAGAGAATGGGGCGCCAGGGCCTCCAGCCACCGCAAAAGAACTCCAGACACGTGCGCCCCCTTGTGCATCTGGCTAACGTGGGTCCTGGGGAATCGAGCCTCGAACCGGGGTCCTTAGGCTTCACAGGCAAGCGCTTAACTGCTAAGCCATCTCTCCAGCCCTGTTTGTTTGTTTTGAATGTGACAGGGGCATGCGGAGCTCCCCGAGTGATGGTGTGTATTCTGTTTCAGGGAGAGTGCGGCTGCGCTGCCAAGGAGACCTCTGCGAACAAGAATTCAGAGTTCAACAAACGCTGGTGCCTCCCGACGTTCCTTGGAGTAAGACATTGTCTGGCTAGTGAAAGCCTGAATGGGAAGATTTTATTACTTTTCTCGCGGCTATGGCCAAATTCCTGCCAGGAAGCAAACTTGATGAAGAAAGAGTTTATGATGGCTTACAGTTTCCAAGGGGTCCAATCCATCACGTGAGAAAGACCAGGACCTTGGGAAGGTGGTAGGTCAGGATGCATCTGGAGCCAGGAAGCACATCATGAAACAGGAAGCGGGGGGAGGCTATAGATCTTCAAGGCCAGCCTCTAGTGACCCACTCCCTGCAGCGAAGCCCCGCCTCGTGGGCTTCCTCGGTGTCCCTAAGCAGTGCCACCGTTTCGGAAACTGGTGCCCAAGCGCGCGAGCCTGTGGCAAGATGAGCTGAAGGATGGTATCTGGCTGGTGACTCTTACCAGATGGCATGGTCTCTTCATCTCTGTCTTCTTCCCAGTCGTTTTGGAAGCCATGAGTTGTCAGAAAATAGTTTTAGACAATCTTTAGGATAAAAGGAAGAGTAAACATCTACCAAACATTCAAGGAAGAAATAAACCCTGAAAAAGTTTAGTCACTGAGAATTTGGGGGGTTTGTTAGTCACTTATTTATCATGAAATTTAACTCAGTTAACTCCAGAACTCTAGGAACAGGAAGTGAAACAATCTTGGATTGCTATACTGATTTTCATCCTTTGATTCACGGACAAATATAGTCTGGCTGAAGCAGAGAAAATACCATATGCTGCTTACTTACTCAGACTCATTCAGATTAGCACCTGAGCCCGCATTGTGGCTTTCCCAACTGGGACAGTAATAGTATTAAGACCTCTCTCAAAACCTGAGTAAGGGTTAGGGCCTCTCATCATATGTGGTGATGAGAGGATTGCTTCATTTACTGTGCTCTGAAATTAGTCTTGCCAGCAGAAGCAGTTTTTATTTTTATTTATTTATTTAGTATGTAAAACTGACTTTGTGAGCTGGGCATGGTGGTGCACACCTTTAATCCCAGTACTCTGGAGGCAGAGATAGGAGGGGGATTGCCCAGAGTTCAAGGCCACCCTGAGATTACATAGTTAATTCCAGGTCAGGCGGGACCAGGAGACCCTACATGGAAAGAAAAAAAACAAAAAACAAAACAAGCAAACAAACAAACAAAAATACTGTCTTTGTGAAGTAAATCTATGCTGTCTGTGCTAATGGGAACTTTAAAATGAAAGGCCATTCTATGTGTTGGATAAGCCATTTCCAAAGAGAACAAGACATTACCTCTTTAATGAGACTGGGCTGCGTAGGTTGTCTTTCCTATATTTTGCCTTTGCCTCAGTTCATTCTATGAGAAGAGAGGTAAATACTATGATCAAGAGAATGATTAACCTAATGTGATTACTCAGTGTCCCTGATTTGAACTGGAGAGTTAAAAAAAAAAAAAAAAAAAAAAAAACAACTAATCATGATTTTGTCCCAACTTGATGATTTAATAATTTTGCTAATCAAGATCATTGATATAATATCCTAGTATTAATTAATTAATGCAATGCATCATAAGTAGGCTACATATTCACCAAATCTCTTTTTTCTGCCTTGCTAAAGCATGACCACCCGTTACTGCTTAAGACCCTCCTTCCTAAAGGTCCCATGCTTCCACTCCATGTGACGTTGCCCCTGTCCCTTCTGAGAGACAGTATAGTCTGTTTCTCCAGTCCTTTGAAACAATGCAGACAGTGTGACCCACACAGCATGGTAGACATGGTCCCATTTCTAGTAGCAGCATAATTCTACACTAGCCCCATAGCTGGTTCTTCCTGCCCCTGGGAATGCTCTCTCTTGGGATCTTGGGAACTCAGCTAATATGCATAACAATGTTAGTTCATGGGATGGGAGAGGGCTCAGTGGAGAAAGCACGTGCATCACTAGTGCTAGTTTTGGGAATTCAGATCTGTAGCAGTGATGCCAGTGGACAGGTGGCTGCCTGGAATACAAGTCGTGTGGGAGGCAGATGCACGGAATCCTTTAGTTACTGAACCAGCCAACCTCAAACATCATCATGAGAGAGGATCCTTGAGAAAGATGCAGCTAAGTCCAGGTGAGTTTTGATTAATTAGTCCTTCTTCGGATGATTAAGATTTGCATGTGCCCCTTTTTAAATTCAGTAGCAAATAATCAAAACAGCTATCACCCCAGTCTCCTTTCTAGTACAGTGAAAACTCTGGTCACATGAATCTTACAGGACTTGCACTGTGAATTGAACATGCAGACACTATTCTCAACGCTGGCCTTCTTTCCTGTTTTGGAGGTAATGGATGCTGACTATGGAAATCACATAGTGAAGTGGGCAGAGTAAACATCATCCCGGGTCTTAGATAGCTCAGCAAAGCAGAGGCTTATCCTACCTTAAACAATTAATGTATTTTCTCAGGCTAATAGTATTTTCAGTTGTATTATAGGAGGTGATGTTAAACTAACGTATATCATGTGATATTTCCAACATAGTCCATAAACTCTCATTTCTAGTCCTCTTACCTAAAAAGGGAGTACAATATGCTCTCATCCTCAGACCTGGCTGATTCCAAATAAAGGACAAATCACAGGCTGGTTCTGGATATGATTTTTAAATCATCACTAGGATGAAACAACTATTGACAATTATTATACTAGTTTTTTTAAAAAAAATATTTATTTATTTATTTATTTGAGAACCTCAGACACAGAGAGGAAGAGGCAGATACAGAGAGAATGGGTGCACCAGGGCCTCCAACCACTGAAAATGAACTCCAGACATGTGCGCCCCCTTGTGCATCTGGCTAACGCGGGGCTTGGGAAATCAAGCCTGGAACTGGGGTCCTCAGGTTTCACAGGCAAGCACTTAACCACTAAGCCATCTTTCCAGCCCTATTATTCTAGTTTTCAAAACAAAGTATTTTAAGAGGACCACAGAAAATGGGCTGAGACACATGAATTTTATCCCTGAGTAGTTATTGAATAACTTGGCCAAGCTTTTGCACTTTTGTAAGGATAGAGTAGTGTTATAATTGGCTATAATATTGCTTAGTACTTATTCTATGCATATTTACCTACTTCATAAAAATAATTTTAAGTCCCTCCAAACTCTTAAAAAGAAGAATCCGTGATATTTCTGATCCCTAAGGAGTCTAGCATACTGCTATGCATATCATTGCACAATATACTTTCTGATTTAAAAAATTAGAAGTATGTAAACTTCAAAAAAGGATATAGTTTAGTGCTCACAGTAGAGTTCCTCTGAAATTATCATCAGTCTGGGAGCTACCAACTGAGCTGAGGAATTCCTACTGAAACTTCCTTTTCCTTTGAGTTAATGCATTCATTCTTTCTATCTCTCTCTCTTTCTTTCTCTCTCTCTCCATGTCTGTCTGTGTGTGAATGCATATGTGTACAGGGACATATGCACAGGTGCATTCACTAATAGGTGGAAGCCAAAATAAATTAAATAAATAAGTAAGTAAATAAATGCAGGTGTAATTCTGCCCTAGCCTGGAGTTCATCAATAGGCTAATCTGGTTGGCCAGTGAACCCCACACCTTCTGTCTCAGCATTCCTAGTGTATGTGACCTCTAGGTCAGCCTGGGCTAAAGTGAGATCCTACCTCAAAAAACCAACACACACACACACACATATATATATATATATATATATATATATATATATATATATACACACATATATATGTGTGGGGGGTATAACTATATCATCTATCTATCTATATCTATCTATCTACATCTATCTATCTATCTATCTATCTATATCTATATCTATATCTATATCTATATCTATATCTATATCTATATCTATATCTATATCTATATCTATATACTATCTATCTATCTATCTATCTATCTATATATATATATATATATATATATAGAGAGAGAGAGAGAGAGAGAGAGAGAAATGGATAGAGAATTTGTTTGCTAATCAATACTTCCTTAAGCTGGGAAAGACTAAAAGAAAGAAAAACAACCAATATTTTATTGTAATGCTAGCAAAAAATGTATGATTTGCTTCTCCACCAGCCTAACGTATAATTATGTAATTACATAAACAGAAAAGTCAGGAAATTGAGATAAGGTGATTTTCAGTCATATTACATGACTGCAATGATCAACATGGTTTCATGAGAACAATGTCCACAGAGGGAACATAGGAGATAGTTCTAACTCACTAAATGCCTCTCTGCGTAAACTGCTATGTTACATAGAATAAAGGCAGTCAGTTCAAACTTGTCAACCATTTAAAAGAAAAAAAAATTGACTTAAGGAAGTACAAGAATTGGAATTTCAATGACAATAAATCATGATTAATTTGTGCTTATTAAAATGATAAATTCACATGGATACTCTCTTACTAAGCTACATGATGAATTTTAAAACTTATGGTCATTGAATAATTTAAGTGAATGTAAGATCCCAGTTTACTAAAAGTAAAGTAGCGTAGTAGTAGAGAATCCAGGTCACTTCTTCCGGTTACAAATGGTGGATATTCCCAATAGTTTGTGTCTGACTCCACCCGAGTAAAACATTTTAGCAGTTTGTGTCATTTATGTATAATTAGGGAGTGAGACACTAGCTCTTGATGTTTGGAACCATGTAGAAACCAGTTTATATGCTCCAGTCTCCTAAAATACATCTAATTGGAAAGATACTTTACAAATTTAATATGTCTTCATCTCTATTTCATAATTAACTTGAAAATGAGAGTCCATATGGAAGAAGAGCAACAGTTAATAAAAATAGCTGTCGAGCTTGCCAGAGTCGGCAATGTTAGAATGAAGAGGTTTGCACATTGCATAATTCATGATTTTTATGGAAGACACAGGGTTAGTCATAAGAACTGTTTTGATTTTAGAGTCTAAGCAAGGTACACCATTGTTTCAATAATGAATAATGCAGATAATATCCACCCTATGTGAACTGCAGAGCAGTACCAGTGGCAATCTAAAACATCCTGTTAGAGAAAAATAATTACATATGACCAATGCCTAGGATCTTGATGGTTAGTCCAAAAAAATAGATAGTTTTGTGTGTTTGTTTCCCAAGCCCTTTATTAATTGGTCCAAACAAGAATGAATATTCTTGTTCCTAAAGCCTTTGGCATACTGAAACTCATTACATGAAGTGGTTTCTTCTTTTAAATGTCTTTTCAAATGAACTGGTGAAACATTTTTCATGGAGATTTACATTGTGCAAATGATGCAAACCATCAACAAGAGATTTTAGAAATTAAATAACTAAAATGACTATGCCTTGGAAAATGAAAATAGTCTGACGGATTATAATGACTTCTTAACATGGGGCGTGAGTCTGTCCTATACTCGTCACTCCCATAAGTCCTGGTTCTTTCATTACAGGGATGGAATGAAGGATTCATTGTGGATGCCAACTTAGACTTACATGCAGTATCTGTTTTATGTGTGACTCTTTGGGAAAAATGAAAATATAAAGCACCTCTTCTTACAATACAATTGGGTGTTTACCATCTACTGATTTTAAGAATTCCCTTTAAGGAAACACACTTATTGATCTTTCAAAATAAATCTCCTGAATTACTCATATTTACTTAAATGTCTTTTTTATTATAAACTATTTTTAGACAACTTATGAACTATACTCTGTGAGTCACTTTCTTCTATATTGATAAGAAATCTGGGGTGTTCAAAATACACCTTTTAAAAATTACTTATTTGAGAGAGAAGGAAATAGAAAGAAAGAGAGAGAGGAGGATACGGATGCACCAGGCCTCTAGCCGCTGCAAAATGCATGCACCACCTTGTGCATCTAAATTTATATGAGTACTAGGGAATAAAACCTGGGTCCTTAGGCTTTGCAGGCAAGTCCCTTAACTGCTGAGCCACCCCTCCAGTCCCCCAAATACACTATTTTATGTATAGTTACTAAGATCCTCCAATTATGAATTTCTTGTTCAAGATTTTCTTGTCTCGATTTCAGTTCATTTTTACAAAAAAAAAAAATATTTTTTTCACTCCCTCCAAACACACATCAGTTTTTTATTTATTTATTTTTTTCTGAGGTAGGGTCTTACTCTAGCCCAGGCTGACCTGGAATTTCCTATGTAGTCTCAGGGTAGCCTCAAACTCACGGTGATCCTCATACTTCTGCCTCTCCAGCGCTGGGATTGAATGTGGGCACCACCACACCTGGCTCAAGTTGTCTATTTTTATTACTTCCATTCTAGGCTTGCAACCCTTGCCTTGCTGGTGGGTATCTGTAGTACTTAGCATTGCTTGGCCCATGGTGGAATGCTGGAATCTCAGTGGTCATGATCACAGGGTCTTTATGTCTCTGTGTTCTTATATACACCATTTATTAGATTTAATGTCTGTTTCATTCAATTGAATTATATCTACAAATAGACCATTTCAAGATTAGTCATACTCTAAGCTTCTGAGTGGCTAGGAAATTTGAAGATGACATTCAACCCAGTAAAACTAGATTCATCTTGAAGTTTCTCGTGGTTTATAGTTTTGAAATGTCTTCTTGTTTTCTGTAAGTATACTTACCTAGGCTGGTGTTAGTCAGATTTTTGTCATATTAACAAACTCAAACTTATGAGTGGCAACCTTAGAGTTAGTACATTTCAAACCAAGACGGGTTGGCTCAGGTGCTTTGGAGTAAATACTGAGAGCACACGTCACGGTCAGAGCATGCGGATCAGAACAGAGGGGAAGAGATCAGCATGTCCTGTGTCTGTCAGTGTCTCAGTCCCCATGTCCTCACGGCCCACCACTGAGTTCCAGCTCCTGAAGGCTCCATGAATACTCGGTTGCATTACTTCAGGGCCCCACAATTTTACACACTGGCTTTTTGAGGACAGGTACATGTAAGCCATAGCATTTTGTCCCTGGCTTTCAAAGCCTTCTGTCCATAGCCCAAGCAAAGCACATTTAGTCCATATCCAGTAGATTTTAAAGTCTTAAATGTTCTAGCTTTGCTGAAAAGTCCCAGTATAAAGCCCTCTCCTCAGGCTTAAGGAAAGCTCAGTTCCAATTGTTAAAGATAATAATAATAATAATAATGGTTCCGCATTCAGCCATGAGGAGAACATGGGAATCTCTGCCCATCTTCCCATCTAATAAAATGGCTTGAGTGCAAACCAAAGCAAACCAAAAACAAAAGTCCCAAGATGCAATGGAGTGGGGAAAAGATCTAAAAAAGGTGAATGTGGAAATATAAATTAGGATTAGACCAAAAAGCGACTACACTCTCAGAAAGTAAACATTAAGTCTTACGGCTCCATGTCCATCATCTGCGGTACGATGTGAGATTCTGGGATGTGGCAGTCCTGCCTCCTTGGTGTTATTAGTTGCCCTTAACATGGCAACTCCATGGGCAGAATTTGAATGCTGCTCAAAGCCTCCCTCAGTAAGCATCCCATGTTTCTCACAAGTCATCCTTCCTGGAGTCCCAGGTTACAACTTGGGCTTCATCTCACAGTTCCAGCTGCAAACATCACTCTACTATGGCTTTTCTTCAGAGTATGACACTAGGCTCGTTTTTTTTGTTTTTTTTTTTTTTTTTTTTGCTTTTTTGTTTGTTTTTCAAACTCACAGCGATCATCCTACCTCTGCCTCTGCCTCCCTAGTGCTGGGATTAAAGGCATGTACCACCACACCCAACTCCTAGGCTCCTTAAAATAAACATTTTTATTCCTTTGAGAGAGTGAGACAGAGAGAGGCAGACAGAGAGAATGGGCACTCCAGGGCCTGTAACCGCTGCCAACAAACTCAAGACCCATGCACCACCTTGTGCATCTGGCTTATTTGGGTCCTGAGGCATTAACCCTGGATCCTTGGGCTTTGCAGGCAAACTCCTTAACCACTAAGCCATCGCTCTAGCCTCTGCTAGGCTCTTTGGAATCTTGCTAAAGCCTTCATAATTTCATGACTTTTGGATTCTTTAGCACCATATGTATGAAGCAAGTATCACTATGACTCCATGACCTCTGAGCACCTTGACTGCGAATCTGACCTTGAGACAATGAACTCCCAGGCACAACAGAGCAGGCAGTATAGCTCAGGCCCCTTGTCAAATGAATGTGTGGAAATGAATTTGCATTCTTTAAAATTTCTATTAGTAGTTATGAATTGGAGTAGTTTTACAGTCCTGAGTAGATCTCTAGGCATCCTTCCTATTGGTTATTTCTTGTAGAACAACTAGATTTTGGCAAGAAGTTTCAGTTAGGATGAGGAAATTAGTTTTGAGATCTATTATACTATGAATATAGTTAATAGCAATTAAATATTTGTTCCAAAATAACTAAGAGAGTATAATTTAGATGTTTATATAACTAGAAATCTGTATGTGGGGAGATGTGTGGTTTGATTTAATCATTGTTTAATGTATACATACACCAGAGCATTATTGTAGCAGAGAGCTTCAGGTTTGCTGAGATGAACTTCCAGACCAGGCACAGTTATGGAGGAAGGGATTTATCGAAGTTTACAGATCCAGGGGAAGTTCCATAATGGCCAAAGGAAATGGCCTGCCTTCACAGGTCCAAGGTAAGAGAGAGAAGCACAAGCTAAAATGCCACAGACCACAACACACTTCAGGAACTCCAGCTAGGCATACTTTGCATAGTTTAGAATGAAATCTCAAACCCACCACCACCCCTTAAGATCCACCCAGTGAAACCACCTCTAGCCAGGTGGCTGCAGATGCAAACTACAAAGTAATAAAACACTGAATATATTGGGGGCCATCTATTCAAACCATCACAGTTATATTTTACAATCAGAAGTAACAGTGTTAACAAAAGAATAATAAAAGAATGTAAGTTTAATATCGCAGCTAACTCTGAGTATAAAATTTAGCAGTTACAGTTTGACAAAATTCATCTATTTGGTTTTTAATTTCATGAGGAAAGCAGCACTTTTAATATAATCAGAAACAATGCTTTCCAATTCAAAGATTACCAGCTAAAATATTCAAATAGGGAATGACTGGAATTATGTCAAGAATTTTATAGAGTCAACTATGCATAAATCTTTTATTTTATTAATACTGAAAATCAAAATCTTAGCTATGTTGGAATGTGACTCAGAGTAGGGCTTTTTATTGTTGTTGGTTTTCTTTTTTTTTGGGGGGGGGGTTCAAGGTAGGGTCTCATTCTGGCTCAGGCTCAGGCTCAGGCTGACCTGGAATTCACTATGTAGTCTCAGGGTGGCCTCAAACTCATAGTGATCCTCCTATCTCTGCCTCCCAATTGCTGGAATTAAAGGCATGTACCACCACTACTGGCAGAAGTAGAGTTCTTATTAAGAATGAAATTCCAGGGTGACATATATTTTCTTAACACACACACACACACACACACACACACACACAATGTTAATTTCATAGATTAATACTTTATAGTCATTATTCTAGCCAAGTTGATGAAATACTTCCTGTGTGATTGAAAATTACAAATTTAGGTTCATTGATGGGCTCTATTTTAAGTAACCAGAGGGGAAGAGCAAAAGGAGGACGCTTGGCCTCTCTACTCCTGAGCACAGGTCACACACATATGCACACACGCACACATAGCTACATTATTTGAACGCACACAACATCATTCGCCACACACAAATGCTAAAAAATGAGTCTTTGTGGTGTAGTGTTTTATGTTGTTAGTGAGTGAAAAAGTCGGATCTTGGCTAGCTGCCATTTCTCAATCATCTCCCGGCTTTGCACGTGAATCGGAAGTCATGGCGTAGCAGTTAGGGCTACACCCCTCTGGTTTCCACATCGGCATATAATTCTAAACACCAAGGAAACTGAAGTCTACAGATGTTAATTTCAACAATGATATGCTGTTTTTGAATATATGGAAATGATTACTTAGATACATAAGTCTGTTTGCTAAGATACTTTCAATGCTTATGGCAATGCCATTTGATGTTTTTTTTTTTCAAAACCAGCAACAATAATATATTCTGTAGCTGAAATATATTTATTTTCAACCAGAATATGAGGCATGTGCAAAAATAAATAAATGAAAGAGCGCTAAGCGTCATTTTGGAAGCACCACTCCACTGAAAGCCTTTTTTACTTAAACTGTCTCTTTTCTGCATAGAATTTTTTTCCCCTTGGGAAAAAAAAAAAAAAGAGCAAATGTTTATTGAGAAGACTTGTGTTGTACATAATGTTTCTTCTATACTCGTGGCAACATGGAACAATTCAAGAAGTGGCTGACTGAATAAAGATGGCCATGGTTACCTGCTTAGTCTCAACCAAAGGCAGGGCTCGTCTTTGAAATGAGCGGGTCTGAGGAGGGCGTTCCTCCCTGATACTCAATCACTAATAATGCTGTTAGAAGCGACTTGGCTTTGTGTGTGATGTAACACTAGCATTGCCCATCTCATTTCTTTAAATACTACGATGTCTTTAACATCTGCCTTAAGAATAAAGTACCTTCAATTTCCTAACAATGCAAGATCACTTCTGGAAATAATACAGAACTTTCTTTTCTGTACCATTACTTTGAAACCACCAGTAGACATGAATTCATGGCTTAGCAAGGAACATAAACTTCTAAAGTATGCCAACATTATTTGGACACCCTTTTATGTGTGTAATACTGGCTAACGTTTTGTCTGTTTGATCACTTCCTTTGTGACCGAGTCTTACGTATGCCAGGCTGGCCCCCAGCTCTTTCTGCAGCTAGGGGTTACCTTGAACTTCTGATCCTCCTACATCCACCTCCCAAGGGCTGGCATTAAAGGCATGCACAGAGAGCCCTGGTGTATATGGCACTAAGGATCAACCTCAGGGCTTTGTGTGCTAGCATTCTATCAAGCTAGCCACTCCTCCAGCCCCATTAGCTACTTAAAAAAAAAATCTGTTGTTATTCTTATTTATTTGAGAGTGACAGACAGAGAGAGAAAATGGCAGATAGAGAGAGGGAACAAGAATGAGCACACCAGGGCCTCTTGCCACTGCAAACAAACTCCAGACGTGTGCACCCCCTTGTGCATCCGGCTTACATGGGTCCTGGGGAATCGAGCCTCGAGCCGGGTTCCTTAGGCTTCACAGGCAAGCACTTAACTGCTAAGCCATCTCTCCAGGCCCCATTAGCTACTTTTTTAATAAGTATTGTTCAGAAGAACTTTTATCTTAATGACTTTATGTTTTGAGCCCAACAGATTCTAAGTGAGCTAATGCCTTTAGTATGTATGTTAAGAACATGATCAATTAATGCAATGGCATTCAATTTAATGTGTATGTAAATTCCACTGTTACTGAGAACTTGATGGTCACTTGGTAACATGGGTTTTACATATATATATATATATATATTTATATATATTTATATATATATATTTATATATATATATATTTATATATATATTTATATATATATATATTTATATATATATATATTTATATATATATTTATATATATATTTATATATATGTATATATATATATATATAGAGAGAGAGAGAGAGAGAGAGAGAGAGAGAGAGAGTGAATTACATACCCTGTGATTACATTTATGATTATACAAATATGGAGTGAAGAGAGAGGCTTTGATTACTAATATTTGTGTAGTTGTTTTCCCCACTATGAAATATCTTTTACATAGTTCCTCAAATGAGAACTCTGATAAAAGTCAGCTCTTGAGTGAAATTGGAACTTTCTTAATATTCCAATCATGAAGAAACTCTATAGAGTATAGAAATTTAAGGTAAGAGTTTTTATGCACTACAAATTATCCACAATTATAGTTCAGTGACGAAGTCCCTTGGATTGCTTATCTTAAGCCATGAGAAATCCTAAGTAGTTGATATTTTCTATTGAAATTCCCAAATGCTTAAACTGTATGCTTAAATAAATCCACACATGAAATTATTTTCTTGAACTAGCAGTGTGGAGAGTGCTTGCCTGGCATGCACAAGACCCTAGGCTCAATTCCTATCAGCATAAAATAAAAATGTCAACTCTAAATACCAACATGTAGTTTTATTTAAAAAAAAATAGAAAAATATCACCACAGAAATTCACTTTGCTGTAGGTAAATTAAATCAATTTTGGGTTTGGAACTCCACCATTTGTTTTCCAACATTCTTGTTTTGTCTCTTGACTGTAAAATCTTTAACTTCAATAATAAGAATTTATTGAATGCTGCTGCTTTTCTTTTGGTGTAACATGTATATTGAGAGCAATTCTGGCTGCTTTAAAGGAGCTTACTATTTACCTATAGAAGGAAGAGGCTGTCTACATAAAGTATAGATTGCTCAGGAATTTCCTTGTATCTGACCTCAGTCTCCCCTGAGTTCCTATTCAACATAATTTCTCAGAACAAAGTTGCCATCATATCAACTTTGTGCTCACGCATTCTCAAGGCCTGTATTGGACATGAAGGTGGCTGTGGACAAGCATTTCCAAAAGGAACTAAAACCATCTGCAATATGACCCATCATCTTGCTCCGTATAATTTGTATGTTTTGCATATAGCCCACAAGGTAAATAAGCAAGAATTTGTTTATTGTCCAAACATTTTCTGCTATACCTGGTTGTTAAGTTTTTCATAAGGCATACTGAACTCTATCTAACTCTTACTATAAATGCTCATTTGAACCTTTCCAACCCTTTAACATGCCATGCTTAGAAAATTTGTCTCATCAAATTTGGTCTCCAATATCACTTTATTCTTTTCTTGTGGCAATTTTTTTCTTTATAAAATTATTGGCCCTATAATCTAAATTGTGTTATTTCTTTTGGTACATGGCTGCTTATGAAATGCCTATTTTTGTATTTGAACTGAGCAACTAATTATATGAAATATTAAGTTGTGCTAAATGTCTTCTCAGGGCAACATATTATGACTGAAAAGAAAGAAAGATTCCTTCAAGAAAAAAAATTGAGCCTAAAACTGTCCTTTCATATGCTTCAAAATTTATAAAACTCTAGTTTTTGGAAAGTTGAAAATAACATTATTAAGTAATGAAAACAAACCAATGAAAAAATTGTTGGAAAGGCAGAAGACATGTTTGCCACAATGACTTGGATGTCATTAAAAGGAGAATAAATGAGGGATTATTAAATGTTTGAGTCATATTTCTCACACCATTGAATTGACTTTAACTATCTTTTGGAGTTAAAAATGTATATATATAATAGGGATGTGGAATGCTTGGATGAAAAGTTTGATTGATTCCAAAGAGGAACACTTCCATGATCTGATCTTTTAAGATTGAGTTGATAGACACAGTGCTTTACGCTCAGTCTCCCATAGTAAAAGTTGAAGACAACCCTTCAAGAGTAGGGCCTCTGCATGAACTTGGGAGTGACTGACACTCCACCCACCGGTGTCTATATACCCTATAGCTTCCAAGCCATGATCCAGTGTGGGGGACGGACCACCAGCCTTACGTGCACACCAGAGGGTGACTGACATGGGCTCTGGCCTCTCCTTTGATGAAAACATCCTAGAAAAATGTGAAGACACTTATGATTAAATCCGATTGGCCAGAATGAGTCCTTTGTCCATCTTTAACTAAAAGAAGACTAGAGTATGTCTCTATTCTAGGTTGCCATGGACACAGCTAAAAATAAGGGAATCTCTGACTATGGAAGAAAGAAATAAAGAACATATATTGGGGAATATCTTGCAGGTCTGGACAGAAAAGGTCATAGGATTCATGGCTTCTTTTGAGATATCTGAAAGTAAGTTTTAAATACAATAATGAACATAAAATTACACTGATATTAGGGAAAGGAATAGTTATGAAAAATAGAAAGCACATTTTCAGTCAGGAAAGTTATTTGTCTATGGAAAGTAATTTGTAAGAGAATGCCACCATGATAAGAGAAAGGTAGAACTGTTAGTTTTAAAGAAAGGGTGGTGAGTTTCAGCAGTGGAAAATGGGAAATTGGTATTGAACAAGTGCTAAGAAATACCTCCCACAGGCAAGTCTGAGAGCAGACAGAATGGAGTAGGATGCCTGATTAAAAGATTCTTCCAGATAGCCAGTTGCCTCCCCAGTTTGACAATAGCAAAAGTCATGCACTAAAATTAAATAGTAAGACTAAGTGAGAAGTAGATCATTTTATAAAGACAGTTAGAAGGATGGGATTAACTATCTCTCTAAATAAAATCAAATGACGGGGCATATTTCTGAACATCTCAGGCTAACTTGGATAACAATTGCTTTATCCAATTTTTGAAGAAAACTTGCTTGCTCATTAACAAAACACCTTATTGAAGACTTTTACCTGACTTGGGTTGGTTGGATTTTGCACAGCTCTGAAAAAAAAAAAAAGCTCTGTTCATAGCTATAGTTTGAAAAATGTTTATTTTACAAAACTGCAATTGGCTTCCTACCAGTTCTGTTATTGCTTAATTATGGATTTCTCAAAAAGATTTTTCTCTTTTTTAACATCTTGCTGTCAGAGACAAATTCTTAGCTGGTGTTGGAATATAATGTTGGCTTCCCAAGCAGAAAGCTAGTCACATGAAATGCTGAAAATTCACTACTAGCTTTTTCGGTGAAACTATAAATAACAGTGATATTGTGCCTTGGGAAAACAAATACAGCTCAAAACTTTATTAAAAGTTATTTTTCTGTTGAATTGCTGTGTAATTCACCTATAAGCTAAACTTCATAACTTATATTTAATTCTTAGCAGAAAAAGTGAAGATAATGGGTTTATTTAACTATATGTACATTCCCAAAATATTAAGAGATGTGGGGAGAAATTATATGGGCTAAAAATAGGATATAATATGCCCATTTAATTAAGTTTTAATTATGAGATCAAGACTAATTTCTTAATAATATCTTCACAGTTCACATGTTTTCTGATTACTGTAAATATTTATGTAGCTGGATTTTGACTTATTCTAACACTTAAAATTTTCTCGAAAGTATTAATAAAAACATGTCATTTTCCAAACAAGGAAGTAAATTGCTTCAGTATAGTGATATATTTTATTTTGAAATTGATCAAACTCTCCTGAGAAGTAGCTGACAAGTTTTGGTAGGTATCTGAGTGAACGAATTAGCTCTTCCATGTAAGAATCAAGTTATCACCATGAAGATTTAGTTCCCGGATTCAACATTTGTCACTAAGTAATTACACCCCCTAGAAACCAAGTATTTGCATGAAAGGGACACTAGAGCAAAACAAAGCAGAAAATAATTATACTTTAAGCCCCAAGCATCATGAATTGTCTCTGACTTATCTAATCCCAATTACGCAAAATGCATTTACTGACAAAGACCCTCTTTCCTTGTTTCAATATTAAATTCAATGTATTGAATTCCCTCTTTCCACCTTTCCCCAAATCTAATGAGAAAGAATCTATTGGCCAGCAGAGGTACAAGTATGAGCACCTATCTGGCTATTAAGAATCTTACACAAAGATATAATCCAATAGACCACACACCCACTGCAAGCTCATTTGTAGTAAAGTGACCAGGAGGAAGGGACTAGAATCTGAGCTCTTCAGAAATGGCAGAATGTGGTGAGAGGTAATAAGCCAGAGCATTTTGTCTGGAGTCCCCTCAATGGTCTTTAAAGTGCCAAGATGTTCTTACCAAACTGGATGTTCCAACTTCTAATTTCTTTTATTGCAGTAAGACATGTACATTATGAAGTGATTGGATCGTCATCAATTCAGATAGGCAACAGAGATTTATCACAGTAATTACTATGACAAAAAAGCAAAGAAATTTAAGACCAAGAAAATTAACTGTTTACGTAATTTTCTATCCTGAAGCTGATTGGGTTTAAACACATTAGTGAATCAAAAATAATTTCATTAGTCATTATTCTTTTATAACAATTGTCACACCAAATCAGAAGTATTAGTTTATGGTTCTGTTCTTTTCATTTAGACATTTTTGGCCTCACTCTGAGATATAAATACTTGACAAAAAGTGTATATGCCACCATTCCTTCCATTAGGAATGAGCGTGTTTGCTCTATTGTGTATTGGAAAGATTTTATAGTTGCTCACAGCTAAGAACTTGTCTTGAGTCTCAGAAGAGACAGTGGACTTTAGAATAGTTATATTTTTATTATTATTGATACAATTAGACTATGGGTGTGCTTGAAATAATCTTATATGAAGTGATGGTCATGAACCTGTTGGCTTGGATGTATATTATCCTCCATGTGATCTTCAGTGTTCTCTTGAATCATTGTGGAACCTTTGGAACATTGGCCGACCCTGAGGCAGGGGATGACATGAGGCGGGGACTATGGTTATCCTTCAATGATGCCTCTGGCCCCATGGACTCTGCCAAGATTTGAGAGTCTGAGCTACACACTGTCATGAACTTTGTGATTCCTTCCCTGGGCAAGATGTAGTCTCAAACCATGAGCCAAACAAATCCTTTGTCCCTTAGCTTGCTTCATGTAAGCTAATTGGTCACAACAAGAAAAAGTAAAGCCAGGCATGGTGGTGCACACCTTTAATCCCAGCACTCTGGATGCATAGGTAGGAGGATCACCATAAGTTTGAGGCCACCCTGATACTACATAGTGAATTCCAGGGCTAGAATGAGACCCTACCTAAAAAAAAAAAAAAAAAAAAAAAGATAAATTCTGGTAATGAATAACGTCTTTCTTTAGAAATGCAAATATGTGTTCTATTTTTATATTATTCTACCTGCAATATGGTATTTCAATATTTCTGATGGAGTTTGCTTTTTTTAAAATTTTTTGTTTATTTATTTGAGAGCAACAGACAGAGAGAGAGAGAGAGAGAGGAAGAATGGGCGCGCCAGGGCCTCTGGCCACTGCAAACAAACTCCAGACGCGTGCGCCCCCTTGTGCATCTGGCTAACATGGGTCCTGGAGAATCGAGCCTCGAACCGGGGTCCTTAGGCTTCACAGGCAAGCGCTTAACTGCTAAGCCATCTCTCCAGCCTGGAGTTTTCTTTTGTCTGTGTATATGTGAATGCTTTTCTGTGTGTATGGGTGCATGTGTGCGGAGTCCAAATGTCCCTGTAGTGCAGAGGAAGCTCGTAGGTGTTATTCCTCAGGCGCTGTCCACCTTTTGTTGACCTTGTTGGTCTGGAGCTCAGCAAGTAGTCTAGCGGAGCCAGCCATCAAGCCCCAGGGATGCCCCTGTCTCCATGGCTCCAGTGTTGGGATTGGGATGACAATGCACACCACCATGTCTGGGATTGAGCTCAAGTTCTCATACTGGTGTGGCAAGCACTTTGCTGGTTCAGTTACCTCCACAGACCTCCTCGTGTACGTTTACAAGTGTGTCCAACTATCTCGCATCTTCTGGGCTGTATCTGTAGCTCTCTGTTTAAAAGTTGTACTCCTAATATGTATTTGATTATAACATTATATTTTAGTTTTCTCTGTTCTATGATGTCATAAATCAAGCCTATTGCCTGTGGATTGATTATGCCTTCTCATCCATGCATATATAGCTTCTTGCCATGATTAACAAATAAATAGACATATGTTTGTAAATGATAAAACTTATTCTCATTCATTATTAAATTATTCATCAGTACTTTCAGTTCCATTCCATTATAGAAACCTTTAGATTATACTTCCTTTGTTTTGTTGATATTTGATACACAAGTGAATATTGGCTACATAGAATTTAGGACATTGAAAGGAAATTCCTAACTTGATTAAAGAGTTATTTTATTATTTATTTAGTTAGTTAGGTTTTTGGTATTTTCTTTGGCATTTGAGGTAGGGTCTCACTCTAGCCCACGCTAACCTGGAATTCACTCTGTATTCTCAGGGTGCCCTCTAACTCATGGTGATCCTCCTACTTCTGCCTCCCTAGTGCTGGGATTAAAGGAGTGGGCCACCATGACTGGCCTAAAGAGTTGTTTTATTAAAGTACAATAAAATTTATATGTTGGTCTCCTTTCTATCAAACAACATCTTAATATTTCATTATTGGTTCTCAACTGAAACTAGTTTTCTTTTTTATATGTTTACTTACTTTAGAGAGAAAGAAGAAGAGAAAGACATAGCGAGAGAAAAAGACTGAGACAGAATGGGTTCACCAGGGGCCACTGACACTGTAAACAACTCCAGATGCATGTGCCACTTTCTGCATCTGGCTTTGCATGGGTACTCAGGAATTGAACCCTGGGCCATCAGACTTTATAAGCAAGTACCTTTAACTGCTAAGCCATATCTCCAGCCCTAAAGTTACTTTCTTAACTTTTACTAAAGAAATACTTAAGTGTCTTCCAAAAATCTTTAAAAATATGACTTACATAGCATATAAATACGTAGATTATTTATAATTTTTTTTTGTACTTGGCTATGACTTTAAATATAGAAATATGACCATTTGTTTTAGTATCATTTGCTTAGAAGGCATGAATGTTTACATAATGTGTTGTTTAGGGGTGTTTTAGACCTACCTTTAATTTATGTAATTAGCAGTCAACATATCACTAATGTATGCAAAGATGGGTGCATGTGTGAGTCACAGTAATTTCCAGCTTGAATGTAAAAATAAAATTGTTCAATATGTGAGTCCATTTTTATATTGAAACTCCATTGTATTAAGAAGTAATTTATACTTCATTTGAAAGCCAAGTAAAAACAAATTCATGATATGTAAACCAATTTTCACTCAAAAGCAGTGACAGCATTATTCATGTCAGTCGCAGACACTGTATTTTCTCATCTGTTCCAAGCAATGTGCTTCTCCTAATGGCCTAGCCGCCCGCTTCACCACTCGGTGACATTGCAAATTGCAGTAAGCTGGCTGGGTTTCATCTACATACAAAGAGGATCACATCAGATGTACTGCACTTGAGATCTTAGTGGTCTTGGCAGGGGGTGGGAAGCCTGGACTTCTCATTAGATGATCATGGAAATAAATGAGGAAGAATCGGCTTGCATGCTTTCCACTGTTACTAATTGAAGACAGACAGCCTCAGTACTCGGTTCAGAGATAAAGCCCTGGCCGTTTAGTGAACAACTTGCTCTTTTTCAAATATGGGTTCTGTCTATTTCTTCTGCATTTGTCTGATAGTTTATATATATTTGCAAGATTCAGCTGTGTGCACACACACGTATGTATGTATGTATGTATGTATGTATGTATGTATGTATGTGGCCCACGTCTTGCATTATTGCCTGAGTACTGTCAGGTTCATGCATGTTATCTACCAGCATAAAACTCTAGGAAGTGGAAGTACCTGAGCCAAGGCGTCATCCCAAAGTCACTTCTTCCTTTCTTCCACACTAGCAGGACGCATTGAGTTAACACACATAAAGACTAACATACAGTGGTCATGTGTGGGCCCCAGTTGTTTCATACTTTGTCTCTATTCAAAGAGGTAACTACATTATCTCAGGTAAGGTAAGAAGTCACTGATCTCAATTGCTGTTGTAAATATTGGCTCTTATTGTAAATTGTTTCTTTTGTTTTTCTTTTTTACACACATGCATGGGCATGGGCACGCCCAGAGGCCAGAGGATGCTCATCGTCTCCTCTCGATACCCATCCATGTTTCTCTTCGAGACAGAGTGTCTCACTGGTTTCAGACCTTGCTGTTTTTCATTGGACGCAGCCATTCTCGGGTGTCTGTGCCCCACAGAACTGGGGTGACAGATGTGCACATCCATCCTGACTGTTTATGTGGGGGTTGCGGAGTCCAGCTCAGTCTCAGGCCCCTTTGCTTTCTTGTGTTTACATGGGAAGCCCTCGGGCCCACTGAGCCATCTCTCCGCCCATGCCTGGCTTCTGTGGGAGAGCTGGTGTTTGAACTCAGGGTCTCATGCTTCCTCAGCAAATGTTTTATGAGCTAACTCTTCTCCCCAGAATTCTATGATCTTGCTGTATTATTGCTGCTCAAAATGTTGTGGTTTGGCAAAGTGATGTGGTAATAATTCTTTCTCATATGTTATGAAACCATGTACCAGATATTTAGGCAAGATACAATCTCTATTTTTCTGGTCCAACAGTACTTTGTTCTTCCAAACTAAATAGTTGGCCTCAACATCTCCCTTTGTGTGAGAAGACAGTTTGAGTATTCAAAAGTGATTATCATCGACCTTGACATTGAAGTTGTAAATCATTAGAAGATGTGAAATACTGCAATATATTTAGCCTTTTGAAAAAATATTTTTTATTTATTTGCAAGAGAGGAAGAGAGGGAAGGAGAGAGAATAGGTTTACCAGGAGCTCTTGCTGCTACAAATGAACTCCAGATACATGCATGAATATTTACAGTATCCTTAATAATGAGACATATGTATACAACAATGAGAAAGTCTTCTAATCCATAGTGTACATCAAGCTCGGCCTAGTGGCACACACCAGATAGGAGAATTGCTGGGTGTTCCATGCCAGCCTGTGAGGTCCAGGTCAGCCTGAGCTAGACTGAGGCCCCACCTTGAAAAGACCAAAAAAAGAAAAAATGTTTACACCAATTTTGACTATATACTGTAATATTTTACACAATATACTTTAATTACATATTTTTTCTAAGGTTCAATTACAAGTAACAATTCATGGAGAACATCCCAACTTATATCGCTGTATGAGCTTACACACAGCACGCTGAGATCTATGAGAACTAGAGGTATTTTTTTGTAATGCTGCTTTACTTTTAAGTCAGGTTATTGATTAAAGTGAAATCCAGAAATGACAGTAATACCTTACATAATACACTTCCCAGCATAAGAAAGAAGATGAACATATTAGTCTTCCTAACACCAGCAAAATTCAAACAAGATTGATTTAATCTAAAGTTTTCACAGGCAAGATTTTTCATAGAAGTTCAATTACAATATTGTCATTTTTCTATGTTGCATATTGTATTTACAAAATGAATATTATGAATATTTCAAATAAAACATAAACAGTAATATAATTTATATGCAACATTATATTTTACTTGCAAAGCTGTCAGACATTTTCAGTACAGCTGTGAAATATATCTGATGAATATCTTTGTATTATTTAACATTTATGGTAAAATGAGTGATGTTTATTTGATTATATTTTAGTATGAGAATGAATGAATATTAAAGCAAAATATTTATGCAAACGAGAATCAAATATAGAAAAGTTTACTTTCATACTAAATTGCTTATAAAAGTAGAAAGTATTGAATTCAGATAAAAACATGTATTTTTAAAAAATGATATGCATTTTGCATCTTTTTTATTTATTTAAACTGGAATACTTAAAAGCTGCTAGAGCCTAGGACTAGCATACTTCCCTTAATCAACCTGTACTTTTTTTCAGGGTGGGGATGAAGAAAATGACTGTGGGAAGAGGGAACACTGTTGTTTAGCTTAAAAGTTTCCTAATGGTCAAACACAGTGATTTGTTTCTAAAAGGATTTTTTTTTTTTTTTTTTGCCTTTAGTTTATGTTATTCACGCTATGCTAAAAAAGTTGAAATTACAGAAAAAATATTTTTTGGAGTTATTAAAATTTATTCACAGCTGTTCAAAATCATACAAGAGATCTCCATCTGTGGCATAAAAGTCAATCATGAATACGTCTGGATAATGATAATCCTGGATAATGCAACCAGACGAAAGCTACCTCCTGCTCTCTCCTTTAGCGCACATATATTTTTAAAAAGGTATGCAAACTATGAACAGAATGACTACACTTAATGCAAAAAATATAAATATGCGTACTTAATTGGGAACACTAGGGTATTATGAGGTCTTTTGAAACTGAGAGTTGTTGGGGAGGCGATGCACATGTTCGTCAATGTTAGCCATCATGCCATGCAGTCAACAGCATTATCAGAACCAGTATTCCAAGCAAGAACTACCCTGGTATGGCTCAGAGAAAGCCATGCTGCACCAAGGGAAAGTGAATGGAGAACAGACTTTGCAATGGGTTGTTTTTTTTTTTTTTTTTCAATGGGCTAGCCCCACAGATATCCTTTCCAGGGTTCCCTCCTTAATCTCGGGGTCCCTGTAGTCCCATCTGAAAGACAGGCCCTGCATCTCCAAGTTCCAGGTGACACAGAGACGTGGGCTGGCTAGAAAATCAGTGATTTGCCATTCTCCAAGCACTGGGCCTTGAGGCTCATCCTGATATACCAAATGCAGGTTCTCAGGTTTCAGATTCAGACCTCACAGGGATCTGTGGCTACAGGAACGAGCACATCTCAGGGCCACAAACTGAAGAGCATGTTTTGAAACATGAGTACAGTTGATAAAATCTATAGCCAGACTAAGGGAAATAAAGACGATAGAAACACACACACACACACACACACACACACACACACACACACACACACACACACACAGAGGGAGAGAGGGAGAGAAGGAGAAAAAGAGGAGAGAGATACAAAGAGTGAATTTAGTGGGGCTCGTCCTTTCCACTAGATTTAAATGTTAAGAAGTTGAATTTAGGACTGGCCTACATAGAGGGCAGAGTCACAGGTGAAAGGAAGGAAACCCAGCAGTGGTAGAGAAAGAACTTCTTTGTGTCCCCAGGACAGATTATATTTGAAATCCGTCTATGGGATTTTCTTCATTTGTGAATCAAGAATAAGAATACTGCCCAGCATGGTGGTACATGCCTTTAATCCCAGCACTTGGGAGGCAGAGGTGAGCAGATCCCTGTGAGTTCAAGGCCAGCCTGAGTGTACTTCCACATCAGCTTGGGCTAGAGTGAGAACCTACCTCATCAAACCAAAATAAGTAAATAAATAAACAGATTTCCATTGCAAATATTAGCTTATCCATATGCCTGCAAAAGGGTTAACTCATAAACAGGGATTCATAGGTAAATAAGACAAGCTGATTTACTGTTACAAGTCTTCTTTTCCTTTTTCCCTTCAAAATTCAGCCATTCCCATACTTAAGATGCCATCTCTTGTTATTTCACAAAGAATTGTTTTTCCTATTTTCCACATTCATACCTTGTTTTTTTTTTTTTTTTTTTAGGTAGGATCTCTGTATTGCCCAGACTGACTTAGAACTCACTATACAGTCTCAGGGTGACCTCAAACTCACAGTGATCCTCCTACTACTGCCTCTCAAGTGCTGGGATTACCATGGTGTCTCTCCACGCACAACTCTTCCCACTCCTTATAATGTAGAATGGTTGACCATTGTCTCCTGTGATCAGTTTGTAGTATACCTTCAACCTGGAGAAACTTACCTCAAAGCTTGTTGAGCAAATGCAGGTACTTGAGTTGTGGTGCCAACTACAATATCATCTCTTCCATCTTGTATCTTATTACATATATTCATCTAGATGGTTATGTCTGCCCAGCAACAAGCCCTAATGTTACTGAGCTGAAATCCCACTATGTTTGAGCCCAGAGCGAACACAGCCCATTACTGGGCAGTGCAGAGAACAACACTTACTTAGTGAAAATATACCCAAACAGACTTGGCTTTTCTGTGCTGCTGCTCTCCTTTATTTGCTTAAGTGTTTTATTGAACATCAGTTTTCTTAATACGGAATAGAATAGGTTAAAATTTCCGTCATTCTTCAACCTCTAAGATCTCTTAATCCAAAAGCCTCTGGGTCAACTTCCCTTCCTTCATCTGCAGGGAATGACTGAAGTTTCATCCAAACCAGTGCTGTGCACTCCCCTATGTCCAATATACCAACAGTGCAAGATTGCAGGACTGGGGGTACTAGAATATTCATAGACAAGTGTAAGCATCCTGTTCGCCTGTTAGCTGGCGTTCTTTTAGGTCCATCAGGGAAACAGAAACACAATCAATGACCCACCTTGCCAGTTTCATATGATAATGATAAAAATGATTATTCAAGACAAAACACAATTCTTTCTGTTATTTTAATCAAAGTTCATTTTCTTTATTGCCTCCTCCTGGGAAATGGGTTGAGAGACATTTGGTATTTTATGCTAGCACTCCTAGACCATTTAAAACAAATGTAATAACATGAAATTGTCTAAAGGCTTCCAATAAAATAACAAGCAGGTACAAATAAATTACAATATAACATTTGATTTCATGAAGTCTGAATTTCAGCAACCTATATTTCCAACTGTGCATGCCTGGACAAACTGATTAATACCTATATGACTCTGTCATTAGAAAATGGGAAATTGAATTGTACATTCCTTTTCACCTTGCCAAGAAAAGTTAATACAAGTCAAAAAAGACAACATAATAAAGTGTGGAGCTTAGGTCCTTGCTAGTAGTTGGTATACAGTCTGCTAGCTAGTAACTGATTTTACATGTTTACACATCCATACAATCGGGTTTCTTTTGATCTGACTGTTTCCCATTCAGTTGTAAATGGCCTAGAATGGTATTGGAACCATCTAAAGGTTTTTTGTTTTGTAGCCTGTCAGATTCCCAATGTCTTAAATAAGCTAATGTTCTAATAATTCTTAAAGATGATCTGTGTTATACAAGTAGATTTCCTTTTATTTTCCTCGGTGGTCTGAGCCCCACTCTCATCTAGAACAATGGCTGGAGCACAACAGACGTTCACTGAACAAGTATGAAGCTAATGGGAATTGACTAGAGTCAGAAAAAAAAAAAATAATAAATAGGCAATGAGTGTCATTATTCAGGACTTCATAGCTTCACACATAAAATGACCTTCTGTTTAAAGTTATAGATGCACACAGCAAATATGTGCCAACATTGTTACTGTCGCGACCACCTCGACCAGCAAGAATGATGCGACCCAAGAGCTCTTCTTTAAGCAGTTTATTCAGGAACCTTGGACAATCTTCTGACCCCGGGCGAGCTGACCCACAAGCTAAGTAGTCCTGCGCTAGCCAACCCTAGTGAGCCACGCGGCCCATGCAGATAGGTCCACGATGAAGGAAGCAGAATTAGTTAAGCAGCCTCAGCCAAATAAGGACTTGTTTATCCCAGAGAGCGCTCGCTATTGGGCTAGCGGAAGGCGGAAGCCGACTCGGCACATCACAGCTCTCCACATGTTACCAATATCCTTTTTATATTATTTTACTATTGAGAGAGAATGGGTGTGTCAGGGCCTTTCAGCTGCTGTGAACAAACTCCCGATGTGTGTACCACCATGTGTGCATGTGTGACATTGCACAATTGTGTCACCGCGCATCTGGTTACATGGAACCTGGAGATTCAAACATCTGTTCTTAGGCTTCCCAGGCAAGCACTTTAACTGCTAAGCCACCTCTCCAGCTCCCAATTTCCTTTTGTAAGCACATACTCTATGTGGAAAGCCACCACACCCACTTATATCTCTTCATGGAATTTAGTTTGTGGTTAAAAAAATGTGAGGTACTGAGATTTTTATATTGTATATTAGAATAATAAAATCATCTTAGGACATTGTTCAAAAGAAAGAATGGGTTTGAAAACCTTCTCCTTCATTACGTTCTCCATAGATCCCATTCCTTTCAGTCTAGCTTTAAAATTTAAATTTTAATAAAAATTATACTTCATTTTAGAATCTCAGTCTATCAACTATTACAACATTGGGTGATGTACTTTATTAATCAGTAAGATTTTAGGTATGACTATCTTTTCCTTACAAAAAAGCGTGGGATGTAATAAGTTCTTATGCTTTAGTAAATGAGAATGAAAGGATATCCATGAAAGGGGTCAGAATTTTCCTCATAATACATAATTTAAATTTTAATCCAACAATAGCAAGAATAATCCAGCATGTGTCATAAAATGTTCACCTAAAGGGGAGATCATCTGTGAGGCAGAGGAATGGATCTGTGAAACAGTGTTAGGCACACAGTATGAAGTGGGAGTAGGAAGTGACCTTGAGTAAGTTTCTATGTGATCCAGGCCTTGCCCAGGTCATAAAACTGTGCAGATGTTTCTTGATCCTTTTCTTTCTAGTGTATACAACTTTGACCCATGCTTGGGTGATGTAATATTTAGCTCTACTGGAGCTATTTTGCACTTGGCACATCAGTTCCCTTTCAACTTACAGAATCACCTGTTTTAGCTCCATTCCATTGGCTAGTCTTAAAGAAAGTAATTCGGGTGGTGCTTCCCCAGCTTCCGAGACTCACAATTCAAGTGCCTCCCACCTACGAATATCAAGCTGATCTGGGAACCTATCAGCAATAGCCAAATCTGGCCTCACCAAAGGAACAATGAGACATAATCTACAATTAATACGATATTCATATGCATATATGTGTGTGTACTGGAGTTTGCAAAGCATAGTTCAGACATATATGTGTATACATATATATACACACACACACACACACACACATATATATACACATGCATATATATGTGTGTGTTTATGTGTATTGGAGTCTGCAAAGCATAGCTCATGTGTGTATAAAAAAGATAGAAAAAAAAGAAAGATGAGATACTATTTTTGGATTAAAGCACCATTTTCAGTACTTCCATATAAAAGTATGAAAATATATAGTCGTCACAGTAACACAGAGGGAAGTAAATCAGTATGACATTAATTTTCAAACCTTATTCTACCCCAAAACAAATTAAAACCAGAATGTTCACTCATTGCCAACAAAGTTGGTAGAATGTTCTGGAAAGCAGTTTGGTATTATGTCTCATAAATCTTTAAGATGTAATATGGGTTAATCTAGAAATTTTCACAAATGTAATTTTTCCTAAGGTAGTGTGAGCCATAGTTCATGTATAAAACCTCCATGACTATGTTATTTGTGGAGACAAAATTGGGATATTACTCTACATTGAATAGTGGCAGAGGAGCTAAATATTATATTAGACATATTATAGAAGCATGAAAAATCGTGTGAGTTTATTTAAGAAAGTCAAGGGCAAATACTCCAAGTAGAAAAAAAAAAAAAAACTAGATGAGTTTCTGTTCTAAGTGGGAGAAGGCAAGCCTTAAGTTTGTATAAAATGAAATTCATAGGATAATGCCAAATATAGTATGGCAATTTCTACAAGATAATCATTGGATATCCTCAAGTATATCACAGACAATTCTGCAAAGTCCTCATTAAATCCTCATTTTTTCCATTTCCTTAGGTGCTGCAGCCACATGAAATCCCTACCTTTGTAAGAAGCCCTTGAGCTTACGTACTCTGCTTTTAGCTCTGCATCTTTTCTGAGCAGAGCATGCATGCAGCATTCCAAGATGGCTGCACATTCAAAATACATATGTGAAAAAAATGTATGAAAATGTAAATTTGAAATCTCCTAACAATATTTTGAAGACTTACATGAAGCAGATAGACTGTTAAGGGCATCATTTCTTATGGATAAATGTGGATGAAGCTGTTTGAAATGAAGAGCGCATACTCCTCCAGAGGAGGCACCTTCACTGCAGACCACTGCAGACAGACAGGAGGGCTGAGGATTGTCACACTGTGGCGACCTGAAGGATGTAACAGGAACTGAGGTGTTAAGTCTCTGATGATGACCAAGAGTTATGTAGGCTAGAAATAAAAAAAAAAAAAGATTATGAGGAAATCCAGGAGGATCTAATTAAACTGGGCAATTGGATAATATGATGAAATGCCACTAAGTACAAGGTAATGCATATGGGGCAACATAATTTAAACATCCCGTGCACAGTGACTGTTCTGAATTAGATTGAGTCTCTTAGGAAAAACATTTATAAGTCATTATAGATGGCTTAGTGGAAAAGTAGCTTAATGTCCAAAGTGTCCAATAGTGTTTAAAGTAGCCAATAGAACACTTGTGAATATTAATGAGTATATGAAATACTATGAAAATTATTGCAATGAAATTACATAAATCAATGATATTCTTATAGCAACCAATGTTTATCAAGAAAAAAAAAACACTAAGGGATAATTGGCAATGTGTTCACTTGTTAAATTAAAAAGGAGCAAATAGATTATATATTACTTTTTATTGATAACTTCCATAATTGTAGACAGTAACCCAAGGGAATTCCCTCTCTCCCCCTGACTTTCCCCTTTGAAACTCCATTATCCATCCTACCGTTTCCCTCTCTTAATCAGTCTCTCTTTTATTTTGATGTTATCATCTTTTCCTCCTATTATGATAGTCTTGTGTAGATAGAGTCAGGTACTATGAGGTCATGGATATCCAGGCCATTTTGTGTCTGGAGGAGCACGTTGTAAGGAGTCCTACCCTTCCTTTGGCTGTTATATTCTTTCTGCCGCCTCTTCTGCAATGGACCCTGAGCCTTGGAAGTTCTGATAGAGATATTGCAGTGCTGAGCACTCCTCTGTCCCTTCTTCCCAGCACCATGATGCCTTCTGAGTCATCCCAAGGTCATTTCCATCTGAAAAGAGAAGGTTCTCTACCAAAAGTGAGACTAGTATTAATATATGAGTATAAACATTATGCTTACTGGGCAGTTTGATGGACATAGTATATACATTTAGCCAGATAGCAGTATTTGTTACACCCCTAGAGCTCATAACTACCCCCGTTGTAGGTTTTCAGTACCAGGGATGTATTCCCTCCCATGGAGTGGGCCTTCTGTCCAATCAGAGGGCAATTGACAGATGTACATACCACTATTACACCCATTGGCTCATTTGACCTGGCTGGCCAAATATAAGGCTTGCAGTGTCCACTGTTGAGTATCTTCACTGGTGTTTTTTCTCTCTCTCCCATTGAACTGCATGCAGAATGGCTTCTTCCAGATTTCTTTTAGCTGGTCTACATGAGGAGGTTATCAGCTCAGTTCCAGCAGGATTTCTCAGTGGCCATGAAGTACAAGTATGTGGAGTCTTCAGCAATAGAGTCTTACCATCTATTCCTGGTGGGAAATCAAGGACCTCAGCAATGGCCTGTAATGTTTTGGGGGCATCAGGGACCTCCTTGGCCAACAACTCACTGGAAAGTATCCCATCCCGGACACTGAAAATTTTCTAGTAACAATCCATGGCTCCTGAGTATTCTATTGTCCAATAAAGTAAGTCACCAAAAGGCAATATTCACAGAGATTAGATATTTATATGACTGTAGTAAAATTCCATGCCAAAATTAGGTGTTTGGTACAGGGCATTCTTCTCCAAAATTCAGAGCAATCATCTAGGAGACCCAAGGAAAATTTGATGTTTCATAATTAATAAATTTAGAAACAAAACACAACACTTATCTTAACTACATTAGGTGTCTGTCTATGTGTAGTTTTAAAAAGATCTATACAGTGACACATGTATAAAATCACCAAGGAAATTGATGAAACAATTGTAATAATAATAATCAAATGTCTATAAATGTTAAAATTATATTCGAATTATTATCAGGTTCACTCATTGAGTAAATATGTATTGCATATCTATTGTGTCACAGAAAATGTGGGATACTATTCTGTGCCATTATGGGTATTTTAGGGATTTTTCTGGTATTACAGCTCAGTTAAAAGATCTTGGATTCATTTTTGGTCTGCTTCAGTGCTGAGGTGTTGGGGGCCTCTGAGGCTCTGGCTCTCTGATTTGGTAGGAGTTGATTTTTCTCTGTGTTGATCTCCTTCCCCTTTGTGCTGGTATCCAGTTCACAGGAAAACAGCTCAGGGAAATTTTGCGGAAGAGGGGCCGGAAAGAATGTCAGAGTCACATGTTGGGTCATGATTTGCAGAGACATTTATCATACCAATAACTGGGGGCTAACTCCACAATGCCCGACCCCTTTTCATTAACAAGGAGGGTCTAATGGGAGGGGGTAGATCACAGATGAGCCTAAATAATGGTACCAAACTGCCTGTATTTACTGAAAAGAAAACTAATAAATTAAATTTAAAAAAAAAAAAGATCTTGGACTATGGGGATGTATGAACATCATTGGGATTGATAAAAACTATGGGGACTTTTAAAGTTGGACTGAATGCATTGTATTTTACATCATGTATGGATATCAGTTTATGGGGGCCAGGGGCAGAATGTGGTGGTTTGATTCAGGTGTTCACCATAAACTTGGGTGTTCTAAATGCTAGGTTCCCAGCTGAAAGAGATTTGGGAATTAATTCCTCCTGGAGGAAGTGTATTATTGGGGGCGGGCTTATGGGTGTTATAGCCAGTTTCCCCTTGCTAGTGTTTGGCACACCTGCCTGTTGCTATTGTCCACTTTATGTTTGCCAGGGGTGATGTCCACCCTCTGTTCAGGACTTCATTTCCCCTGCCATTGTGGAGCTTCCCCTCCAGCCTGTAAGCCAAAATAAACTCCTTTTCTTCACAAGCTGCTCTGGGTTGGGTGATTTCTACCAGCAATGTGTACCTGACTGCAATAGAGAGCGAGAAAGAAAGAAATACAGAGGAAATGGGCATGCCAGGGCCTCCTGCCACTGCAAACAAACTCCAGAAGCATGTGCCCCTTTGTGCATCTGGCTTTATGTGGGTACTGAGAATCAAACTCTGGGCCTTCAAGCTTTGCAAACAAATGCCTTTAACCACTGAGCCATCTCTCCAGCCCTGGAATCAATTTTGACAGAAAGGAACGTTCAGTTCAGGACAGACAGCTGGAGGTGGGACTCTAGAAACCCAATAGGGCAGTGTCCCGAGAGCTGCGCACACGGGTGCAGGAGGTGCGGCAGAAACATGCGCTTCTATTTGTCACATGTAAGTGGGACCAAGTAGTTTCACATGAGGCCACTGAAGTACCCATCAAAGCAATCAAAACAATACTAGGTTCATATTGTGTACTTCATCTTTCTATTCCCTCTCCAAAAAATTAAGATGAAAAATCTGTATGGATATGCTGTCGCTGGAAGAATTGGATAAATATGTATGTCTCTTGGCCGCTGGGTCTGGGGTTGAGCTGGGAAGCAGTTTCAAAACAAGCACTGAAGTTCCCAAATTTACCTTTGATTTGGTAAGACTTCATTCATCTTCCAGATGAACTTTTGCAGGTCACATGTATCTCTTCCTGCATTGGACAATATTTTGCCTTCCCTCCTTCCTTCCTTCCTTCCTTCCTTCCTTCCTTCCTTCCTTCCTTCCTTCCTTCCTTCCTTCTTTCCTTCCTTTCTTCCTTCTTTCCCTCCCTCCCTCCCTTCCTCCTTTCTTTCCTTCTTTCTTTCTTTCTTTCTTTCTTTCTTTCTTTCTTTCTTTCTTTCTTTCTTTCTTTCTTTCTTTCTTTCTTTCTTATAGGTATCCATTCTTTTCTGGAAAGCTAGTACAGTCTAACATTCTACTCAGTACATAAGTTACTTATTTTTGTAATCCTTTTCAGAAAATCCAGTGTTCTGTAACAACATTCTAACAGGTAGCAATTTTGCAATCCCTTTTGTATATTTTCTGTTTTTTAATGCTCCTGTCTGTACAATTCCTCAAAGCATTTCTTTTTTATTGTTATTTATTTATTTATTTAAAAGTGACAGAGAGAGTGCAGAGAGAGAGAGGATGGGTGTGCCAGGGCCTCCAGCCACTGCAAACGAACTCCAGACACGTGCACCCCCTTGTGCATCTGGCTAACGTGGGTCCTGGGGAATCAAGCCTCAAACCTGGGTCCTTAGGCTTCACAGGCAAGCACCTAACTGCTAAACCATCTCTCAAGCCCAAAGCAGTTTTTTTAAAATATGAAAGCAATATGATATAAGATACCTGCATGTGCAAATAAATTATTATATTAGCAAGTACATACTTAAAACTATTTAATGATTATCAAATGTGTGTGTGTGTGTGTGTGTGTGTGTGTGTGTGTGTGTATGGGTATAATGCTTTTCACCAACTACCAATTTTTGATAATTTTATGATATATTTTTGATGATGATTGATATTTTGATGATATATATTTCTCATCTCTTTTCCTTTATTCTCCATTATTTTCTCAAATAATTTTCCAAATATTTGAAACTCTTTGTAGTAAACAGGGCATTTCAAAAACAAAACATTAATACTATGTTTTGTTTGTTTGTTTGTTTGTTTGTTTTGAGGTAGGGTCTCTCACTACCCCAGGCTGACTTGGAATTCACTGTGTAGTCTCAGGGTGTCCTCGAACTCATGGCAATCCTCCTACCTCAGCCTCCTGAGTGCTGGGATTAAAGGCGTGCACCACCATGCCTGGCCAAAACATTAAATCTATTGTGAACACATCCCAGCAAAGAAGGCACTGGTAATGAGAAACTCCCTCAGCACAACGCCTGGATGCCTTTGCACTGTTCACAGCATTTCCACATTGTTACGACAATCTGTTCATTTTATTGGCGATGGGACTTGAGATTTTCTGGGTAAACATTTGTTTAAATTCTTGGAAAAATTTGGGATTGCCAATTTCTCATTTATATCATAAATCAAGTAATTTTCTTGAAATGTATGTATAGTTTATGAAGTTTGAGGTAATGGATAGAAGATAATATATAAACCTTACATGCAGAAGAATTTTATAGATGGCTAACTTCTAACAAGTGCATTATGAGAAAAGATAAATAATAATAATTTTACTATAGAGAAACTTTGTAAGCCAGATCATTTTTATAAGTCCCATTGACAGCATGAGCCCTTAAAGTAATGTAGGAGAATGACATTTTATCTCTGTTGTCTTTCTCCCTATGCTTCATGTACCAAACTATTAATAAAAACAAGCATGAGATTAAAGCTCAATTGAGAACAATTCTACAAAATAGATGTAGTGTATCTAAAAACCCTCTGGTTGTTAAATACAACAACAACAACAACAAAAGCCTGAGAAATGCTTGTAGTCTACAGTCATTCTGACAACTAAATGTAACACACTATCTGGATTCTAAAATTAAAAAGGAAAAAAAAAATGACTTTAGGCAAAAATGGGACCAATTTGAATGAAGCACAGACTTAAGTTGATAATGTAGTATTACTATTCGTTTTCCAGTTATAACAGTAGAATCCTATTAACTTGCTAATGAAAGAAACGGGCGTGGGAAATGTCTACTAACATTGCAACTTTTCCATCACTCTATTCTGAAGTTAAACATTTAATTTTAAAATAGCAAGACATGATTTACTGGGGCACAGTGCCTGTGTTGGGATTCGTGCGCCTCTAAGTATCATCTCAAGTAGCCCTGTAGACAGCCTCCACACATAAAACGAAGTGAGCTAGCAAGACAGCGCTGGAAGAAGGCGGGGCTGAGGCCAGCGCAGCCAAGGGAAGTCCTGAAAGACAGCACTACATTAGCACTGTTTTCTAACTTCCGTGAGTTTAGAAGCGATCAGCTCAGTCGGGAATGGCAGCCACTTCTAAACTGTAGCAAAGCAATAAGTGAGGAGTACTGCTGGGCAGGTGAATTAGGTCCTTTATAATCTACAGACTGAGCAACTGGGGAAGAACTTGTCAGACTTTATAGGCTGAGAATTGAAGTCATTTGACCTCATTTGTTTATTAACTTTTGCTTTCTGATTTTTGATGCTGGGCATCTTACTTACTCTTGAATAATGATGTTTCATGTATGACAGAGAATGATACATGCTTCATGGTATGGCTAAAGGACCATCCAAGAGTGTTGATTATGTGCTTAATGTGCTATTTTCATTAGTAAATTATATGAGGTTAATTTAGCAACCTGTCATGCTTGCTTTTCTACAGACTAAGCAGATATGAATTAGCTTATTCTATCAAGTTACAAAGCTTATTTGAAAAAAAATGACACATGATAAAAATAACAAAAATCGATGTTTTCTCAGCATTGCTTTTACGTATTACTCTGGAAAGCTGAAGGAGGTACTTATGCTCTGCATAAGCTGACCTATATCTAGAAAAGCAGGTGGATAAGATAGTTACATTTTCACAGACATCTTAGAGGGTGATGTTAACATTTCTCATAGTCTATTTTATGTGGTTAGAAAACTTCTTAATTTACTTTTGAAATGTCTTAAAATATATTCTTTTTTTATTTTTCTTTTTGGTTTTTTAAAGTAGGGTCTTGCCCAAGCCCAGGCTGACCTGGAATTCACAATGTAATTTCAGGGTAGCCTTGAATTCATGGAAATCCTCCAACCTCTCCCTCCCAAGTGCTGGGATTAAAGGTGCATATCACCATGCCCAGCTTTAAAGTGGAATTTTGAGTCATTATTCTAATCAAATTACCCAATCACAAATCCTCATAATTGGAACTACCTCAAACAATTCTATCAAATAATAATCATGTAACAAAATGACTATTGTTTTCTGAGTTAGTGATGTATGAAAGAGACACTATGATAATGATTTAACATATTATCTCTCATTCCATTTTATTTAATCTTCACAACATGCCTAGGGTCATCATCCTCATGTTTCAGTTGAAGAATTTGTTGCTCAGAGATCTCAGGTGCTCTTCTGTAGGTCACATGTCTACGTGTCTTCCAATCATCCCTGTATTCTTCATCATGTTCTGTCTTCCCCCTGATAAGGACTTCTTACAACATGCATCCTACAACCTCTGTTCTATGCTGTGCCATCCTGCAGTCTTGCAAACTCTCTATCTCTGGGAGGTTTAACCTAACTAGCATGTATGTATGTATGTATGTATGTATATATACATACGCATACATACACACATATATTACATATTTAATATATATGTACATATATTCAATAATAAATATATATATATATATGTATATTTTTTTTTAATTTAATTTTATTTTTTTTTTTTAAGCAGGGTCTCACTCTAGCCCAGGCTGACCTGGCACTCACTCTGTATCCTAAGCTGGCTCCATACTCATGGAGCTTCTCCCACTTCAGCCTTCCGCATGCAGGTACTGAAGGTGTGCACTACCATGCCCAGTTGGTTCTCATATTCAACTGAAACTTGTATTTCTGAAGTTTCTAGTAAGTGTTCTAATTTACTCATGGAAGATATTATCTAGTATCCTATTTGTATTCAAGGAATGCTATAATTGCTAAAATATAGGTTCTTAAAGTTTACAAACTAGGTAATATTTCTCTGTTGTAACAGTCCTTTAGAAAAGTCGCTCATACTGGGAGCAAATTTCTACAATGTAAAAAAGTGAAATATTTCTTTTATCAAAGGGATAGAGTTGACTAAGTCATAAATATGGAGTAAACATTAGCTGCTTGGGTACTGAGAGAAAGCGTGACCCGTATTAAAGGAAAAGTCACAGAGACAGAATGGATATCAAGGTAGTTAGGCTGTATGTGTTCAGAGGGAACTAAGAAGAGAAGCAAATAGCCCTGAATGAAATGGCGAAGTGAGACATTCCTGGAACTTTCTTTGTAAGGCATTGAAATCACAGTAGGATAACAGAATGTTATTAAGCATGCCAGTGACAATATTTAGTCAGTGGAAAACAATAGTACGGAAGTTCTGTCAGCCCCATCACCGCTAACACATTGTAGATAACACAATTTGCAGAGAGGAGAGAAAAGACTGCCCTAAAATCAGTAAGAAAACAAAATTAAGTTTGCAGTTCCTGAATCTAGTGTATGCTGTAACCAGATTATTTTGAAATTGTGGTAAAACTATTCTGAACATTTTCCCCTTAAAAGAGCATTAATACAATGATCTGTGGTGAGTATGGGCCATCAAAGTCTGCATGTGCTGACCAGAAACAAACCAAAGTGCCCCAACCTATGATGTCTGGAAGAATCCACTCTAAGTGCTTCAATCAGAAGGGATTTAGTTTATTGAATTTGTTATATATATTTATGTGAACTGATGTTTCCAGAAAACAAATCACACCAACATAAAAAGCAAAATGTATGATTAACTAAGTACAACATTTTGGAGGGCAGTTGGAATGCTTGCTGTAGAACAAAATTTCCTTGGTCTATCTTTAGTTGACTCTCAGTAACCCCTCATCACCCACATCTGTGCCTGAACTATCAGGAATACCAGTCAAAACTTCTGGAATGAACTCATTTATCACTCTTCTAGGTTCCAGCAACTCCAAAGCTAAGAAAGTCATCAGATGACTTCTGAGACCAACAACAGAGATTTCCCCACTTTGCTGTGACCCACCAATGCATTTGCTAAATGCCTTGATCATATGGCTATATCTGCAACCACAAAGAAGCTATAAATGTTTTCTACATTTCATATTATCTGGGGAAACATAAGTCCATGCACTTGGGCCACTACCAAGTAGCTTTGTAGCTATTTTCAGATTGGGGTTGGCAAGGGAATGCAACATGGGAAGCCAAACCAAGAGGGAGTCAGGTAGTTTTATTAGGCAATTAGGGTGTCTGGGCCCCTGAAAATAAGAAGCAGGAATGTCTTTGGCTCTGTCCTTGCAGTCTCCACTTTGTTAGAGATCAAAGGATCTCTTTACTTCTTACCTAAAGGAGATCTGTTTTTTCCACAAATAACTTGGGCCCCTCCCTGGATACAGGTCTTTCCTAGGATTTAAATCTAATCCCAACATTGTGGTTGGTCAAGCTTAGATGCCAGAACTTTGCATAATGGCTGGCCTCTTCCTGACAAATCAGCTGTCTGTCTAGCTCATGTGGGACAGAAGATGAAGCTCACCACCATGAGGTTATAAATACATTTTACTGGGCCAGGACAAACTCTCTCCAGATTGCCTGACCATTTCTGAACCTCCGGTTTCTGATGAGTTTCCGTTGGTCTTGGCTCAGCTGGGCCGAGACAAGGGGCGAACCCCTTGACTTCTACATTACATATGGCCTCTTTGCCCCCTTCTGCCCTCCACATAATAGGAACTCTGCATTTTCTTTTCTATCCTCTGTATGGTTTATGTAGGACCACCATGTGGGCTCTCGCACCATATTGGTATATTGATTTTTCTTCCCTTGGTTCCATATGCCCCCCAATAAATATAATAATTCAATAACTATCTTTCTCAGTCTTATTTTATTAAATCTTTTGGTTAAAATTAAATACACCCTAGAGTATGGGGTTCAAGGATTTTCCTGAACCTCTAACCCCCTGTTTCAAAACCCATGGACAGAAATATTCATAGCAGATCATGCTCCAAGAAATAGGGAATGTGAGAAGGGTACCCTTTCATACAATCCCTCCTTTGTAGTTTTTGTAAGGTTTCTCCTCTGAAGAAAGATATCACAAATTGGTTGAAATTGGAGCCAATGAAGTGCAATCTTCCAGGATCACCTGGGACAATAGGTACAGGAACAGAAAAATCTAAATTAGAGCTGTGAGAACTCCAGAGCTGGCCCACCACCAATAGAAATTCCAGTTTTCAGACAGTAATAAGAAGCAATGGTAAGTTTACCAATTATTATGTATAAGAGGCTAAAGGATATATGTTACATGCTACATAGTTTCCCATCATGAAAACAATAAAATTAACTATTGACTTTATAATAAAATTTGTACTTCATAACATTCTAAAGGATATTTAATTTTTCTTTGTTCTTTTTAAATATTTTTATAGCAAAAGTTTATCAGAAATCAAAAGGGTAGTGTTCCTTTCCATATATATATATATATTTATTTATTTATTTTAAGACAAGCCCCATCTGTCTTTGAAATTATGATCCTCCTGTGTCAGCCTTCTGAATTCTGAGGTCTGTGTGATCAGACCAAACCCAGTCTCTCTACTTCCTTGCTTACCAATCTACATTCTTTTCAAACACAATGCTCTTTATCACCACTCCACTGATAAAATGTTTATGGATTCACCAATTAAATATTATTAATGTCATTTATTTCCCCACATCTTGAGAAATTTTTAGCATTTTAAAGTTGTCTGAATCTTCCCTTATTCTTTTGATATTATCGTTTTCTTTCCCTAATCTTTTTCTTGGCAATTTACTTCAGTTAGCTGTTTTCTGACTCAGTCCTATGTTCATATGCATTGTCAAAAACAAAGGCTAGGTTCTTACCTCCTTTCCTCTCTTCTTCCCTCTCTCTCTCTCCCTTTTCTCATTTCACGAATACAATACTTAAAATGCCTTATGTGTCAATTGCTATCTCACATCAAACTTTTCTTTTTAATACATTCACATTTGTCATTTAACTTTCCATGTGATTATTCTAAATAAAACTTATTAAATTATTTTATTCTGAAAGGAACATTTGTTTTACTATCCCCAACCTTTATTTTTTTTTTCTGTAGTCTTTTTCATCTCTTTTAGATATGGCCTT